>NC_134219.1:1322500-1970000 GCF_965140235.1 Caretta caretta
GGAGCAACGGCAGCCTTATTTTCAGCTTTAATCCTAAACACATTCCCCAATTAAAACCTTACCCAGCGGGTCCCACACGCTCCCATAGAGCCTATGGGTTAGGGGTGGTCACATCACCAGAGCCCTGTTAGACCCATTCCTTTGGCTCCCAATTTCCCTTCCCAATGGTACTTCACAGAAAGATGCATGCGAGAGACAGCTGGTACTCAGGTGTGGAGCACAGCCCCTGCAACAGAGCAGGTCCCTTGTCCCTAGGGATTCAATGGAGGAATTGAATTTTTCTTTGCAGGAAAAATACAACTAAGAGTGAATTTCCTGGAGCCCTCACCTGTCTAGGGAATCAGTGGAACTGCCCAGGTTCTCCAGGTGCTCTGGGAGAGGGAGCAGCGTCTTCCCTTTGATCTTTCCTCCCATCACAAACATTTCATTTTTCAGTCTGTGGGCTTGTTTCACGACGTCATCAGACACCACTTTAGGCCACCCGCTCATGTTCTCCTCTTTCATGAAAAAGGAATAAACAACCTAGAAGAAAACACTTCTTTAGTTTGGTTAGTTCTCTCTATGTATTTTATGGGGGACAGAGGCCGAAGACAAAACTGTGCTGAGAAATCATCGGCTTGTTTGCAGAGGTGACAGCACGAACAAGTGATATAGCAAAGCCACAGCTGAGAAGAATGGTTTGTGCCCTGCTTGGTGCTGCCTTGCAATGTGTGTCATTTTCCTTAAAGCCCTAGCTCCCGGAGTCAGGTGATTCTGTGAGACTCTCAGTTTTCATTTAAAACAACATTTCTAGTCCTCATGGTTGCAGAGAAAAGCTTGAAAAGGTGCTGTGAGTAAGACCCTGATGGCTCAGAGTGAAAAGAAAATGCTCCTGGCATATTTTTTAATGCCTTGTGAATTTTTGGGGCCTGACATGATTTTGAACACTTGGGGTTGGCAATACAGTAAATGTGAATATTTATAAGTTTGAAAAAAATCCAGTCAGACAATTCCCAGTTATCTCAGTGAGGGGGAAATTACACACTCCACAATATTTTAAAGAAATAAATTTTTCAGCATAAATAACACCAGAACTACTAAGCTGAGATATCTCTCTCCCCTCACAGGGCCACTGACATTGGGGGAATTAGGGAAAAAATTAAAAGCCATAAGCTCTTAAAAATGTGTTTCATGAACGTGCAATAAGGTTCAGGGATTTTATTGCCACGTGCAGACGGGGACCCAGGCAGCCCCCCACCCCGATGCACCACTTGGCCATTGCCACGTGCAGCCAGGGACCCAGGCAGGCCCCCAGCCCCACCCCGATGCACCACTCGGCCATTGCCATGTGCAGCCAGGGCCCAGGCAGTTCACACTAAGGCAGGAAAAAGCACAGTATCTTACAAGATGTAAAAGGGAGGAAACCCAGCCAAAAGACGGGCTCGTCCAGGCTTGGCACTGACTGGACCTTGTGAAGGAGACAGCATTCAGCTCAGGGCACTGTGCCATATGCGGGCTTGGCTCTGGAGAGGGAGCAGCAGAAGGCAGCAAGGAAGCTGCTCAGGAGGAGTTCAGTGTTGCTGGGAGAGGTTTGGAAGCAACCTAGCATGGAAACTCCCCGTGACAAAGGAACTGGATGAGGCAGCTCAAGGTGCCTCCTCCCACCAGCCACGGACTGGTGGGGCAAGGGGAGCGGTGATGGCAAACAGACAAGGGATTCAGGGGCAAGCACCTCAGCAGCTTTGGAGCCATGGTCTTCCTGAAGGTCCCTGGGACTCGGGCTCATCCACTCAGCATGGAATGTGATGCTGGCGTGGAAATGACACACTCTAGGGGCCAGCCTTGGGCCAAGTGGGTTTGCTCTGCCCCCCATGGCCTCTGAGATGGGCACTCTGGAACCAGCCCTTTGCCCGCTCCCCAGGTGCGGAGCGGGGCAGTGGTGTTTGCCTTCAGGACACCCACCTCCTCCACCACTGCGATTAGCTGATCCACCGGGGAGGGGCTGATGTCGCCCACCAGGAGCCTGCTCTGGAAGTTTTCCTTGGTGATGTTTTCCCTCTTCCTCTTCACAAAGTAAACCCCTTTGCTCTTGAGCACGGGAGGGAACTCGAGGCAGGGCACTAGCTGCCCGGCGGGATTGAGGCTCAGCACTAGCACCAGCAAGTCCTGCTTCTCAAAGAACTCCGTGAGCATGGCGTTGATCTCCTCGTTGCCCACGAACTTGGCCCATTTGTCTGGCTTGAACCGCAGGGTGAGCGTGGAGTAGTTCTCCAGGAACTCCACCCTCTTGTCCGATGCTGTGGTCATCCTGCCCCTCGGTGCTCAGCAGGGTCCTACTTAAAGGGGTAACGCCGAGCAAATTGGGGTCAAGGCAGGTTTTTTCCCAGTCTCTCCCGCACTCAGGGCTAGCTGTGCTTCCTGCAATGGGAGAGTGAAAGGACATGGTAATTAGAGACCAATTAGCCCCACCTGCACAGGTGCCCATGCTCTCGCTCTCCTCGCTGCCAGTCATTAGCAAAGGCTGAGCCAAGGGGCTGAAGTTTTAGTCTGAAATGCTCAGGGGCCCCCCTGCATTCGGCTGCCCCGCGGGCTGGTGTGCAGAAGTGCTGGCACCCACAACCCCAAAGGCAGGCAGAGGGAGCAGTGGGTGCTCAGCTCTTCTGGAGGGCAGGGCCCCAGTGCCTAATGCCAGGCACCCCACCGAGAGCCCCAAAGGGAGAGGCTGCCTTCGAGAGTGAGCAGGCCACTCTGTGCCCACTCGGTGCCCAGCCTTCAGAGCCTCCTGTTCTGTTGTTTTCACGTCCCTCCTTTTGGGTCTTGCTCCCACAAAGATTGGGGTGAGATTTATAGGGCTGCACAGCCTCTGCCCCCTCACAGCTCCAGCTGCTGGGAGGGGACAGGAGACAGGAAACCTGCCCTCACCCCCACCCCAGGGAGAGGTGCTGCCTGCCAGACAGAGGCTGCAACAGGTCCCTCATGTTCTCAGGGCAAGGAAGGAGGCAATTCTTAACATAGCCTCCACCATCCCATTTTCCCTCAGACCCCACATCCCTAGCCCCAGCTCCTCTTGCAGCCCCATATTCCCCCCCATGACCCACTCTCACAGCCCCACCTTGCCCCCTCCCTCAGCCGCCAATCGCCTTCAGCCCCGGGACGGTCTGGCAGCCTGTATGGCCCCTGGACCCAGGCCTATATCCTGCCTGGCAGCTTCACAACATCCAGGTCCCTATTTCTTCCCCAAGCTCTGTCCAGCCCCACAGCTCTCCCGGCTCCATAGCCCCTCTTCCATCCCGTGAGCCCACAGCACAGGCCCAGAGTTAAAGACACAAACCCTCTTGCCGGAAGGCTGCAGCGTGACACTGGGGTGTGTCCCAGAGCAACGGAGACAGAGCCAGGGCGCCTCACCCCCGCGTGCTCTAGCCTGGCTCTTTGCAGACTGACTGGGCTGGCAAGTGGGCCTGATCGCATGCAGGACCAGGAACACCCCCCCCCCCGCCCCACAAACTGCAGCTGGCAACTCCCCCCAGCCCAGCCCCAGCCCCACAGCCACTGCCCGGACTCTATCCCCCCCGCTCCCTCGTCGAGCCCCCGTCCCTGGTGCCTCCCAAATCACCGAGCGGACACACTGAGCCGGCTCGGCACCAAGCTCCCCTCAGAGCGGAGGCCCCCAGCTGGCTGCTCCAACTGCCCCGGAACCCCCCAGGTCGGGGACAGCCGCCACCAACCGCCCAGCTGCCGGAACCTTCCGCCCACCCCTGCGCGGCCAGCCGGGGCCAGGGGGCCTGGCAGCAGCACGAGCTGTCCCCACGCTCTGTCCCCACCCTCGCCTAGCTTGGTGCAGGGCCCTGCTGAGGCTCTGCATCTGCCCAGCGCCTCCCATCCAACCAGGCCTCACACGCGGTGCTCTGCCATGGCCGGGAGCCTGGCTGCCTGTGTCCCTCCCGCTCCTCCCTAGTGCCAATTCATCTGGAGAGCCCCTCCTGCCCGCCTGCTGAGCTCGCTGCATCCTGGACTCCCCTCACTGCCCCGGAGGGGCTTGGCTCAGACACATGCCCTGTGAAATGCCACCGCCAGGGGCTCAGCAAATGCACTCTGCAGAATCCAGAGAAAAGCTCCATAGACTGTAACAGCCATCGGCTCCCTGTGGAGGGGAAGGACAGTCCAGTGATCCAGCCTCTAGCCTGGGCCCTGGGACACCTGGTTCCAATTCCCTGCTCTCCTGTGCCTTGGGCAAGTCACTCGGTCTCCCGGTGCCTCAGTTCCCCCGGTAGCATAGAGATCACAGCCCTGCCCTGCAGCACAGGGGAACAGCCCCAGCACCTGTTCTTTTCTCTCGCTACTGGCTGTGGCTCCCTCCCTCATGCAGTTCTGCCTTTGGCTGGGGAGCGAGCCTGGGACGTCTCGGGAGCTGGTGCAGCCAGGGACCTTACAGAGGGATTGCTCTCCTGGCAGCTACTTAAAGTAGCAATTGGAGTTGGCAGGAAGGCAAAGATCCGTGGGCACATTTCCTTGAGGGGGAATCTGCCTCATCCAGCCATGTCCTGTCCCTTCTCTGCCTCTACTGCAGAGTCACCCTGCCACGTGTTAGAGAGACAGGGGAACGTGTCCCTGGGCAGTTTCTGCAGTGGCTCCTCCTCCTTCCGCGAAGAGTTCCCTTTCCAAAAAGGCAGCCAGTGCAGCCTAGAATTACTGCCCCCCCCCACCGCATACCTTTGCCATGTCCTCTGAGCCGGCCCCTCCCATAGGCCTGGGCTGCCCCTCAGGCTCACCCGTGATGCCCCAGCCAGCATGAACCTACTGACCTTCCTCTTTGCACCCGAGGTTTCCAGCACAGTCTGCGAGGGTGTCCACGCCCTGCCAGCAGGCCTGTGCCTGCAGCAGTCACTCCAGCAGGAGCCAGAGGCAGCATTCGCATTAGCTACACCTCCCTCTGCCCCTGGGCCGGCATGGCATGGCTCAGCCTTAGCCCCACTGAGGGACATTTCTCCCATTCCTCCTGGGAGCTGCTCACTGGGCCCAGGTGATGCTGACAGGCCATCAGCGCTGGCAGGGCCCCACACTGAGTGTCTGCCGGGGGGGCCCCCAATTAGGCACCTGTTATCTGTTGTGCAGGGAGGTGGATTTGCATTTTGGAAAGGTGACAGCAGATCCCCGTTTCCAGGGCAGCTCTTTGCTCACTTCTGGAAGGTGGGGAACTTCCTGCCTATACAATGAAGGTGAAGCTCTGACACCTCTACCCCTCCCCCTTGCACAGCATCTCCCACACCTCCCCCCTAACCCCCCACGTATTGCCTGCTGCCCCTACAGCTCACTGCCTGCTGGCCTGATGTGAAGATGTGACGCAGCAGGGAGGGGGGAGTGTTGACCTGGGAATGTGCCCTGGGGAGGGGAGACCTGAGAGCCTGTCACCTGAGCCAGGAGGGGGAGGGGGAGGTGACACCTCTGCCCAGGAATGTGGACGGAGGCTGCAGGAGGGAGCCTGCTGGGGGGGGGTTGGTTTCAGTTTGGGGCTGGGTGGAGGAACGCAGGGAATCCCAGGGCTGGGGTTTAAGCTCCCTGCTCCGCCAGAAGGACTTGACTGAGGGGTCCTGGTTGTACCCACAAGCTCTGTTGTGGACTGTGTTCCTGTTGTCCAATAAACCTTCTGTTTTACTGGCTGGCTGAGAGTCTCAGTGAATCCCAGGAAGAGGGGTGCAGGGCCTGGACTCCCCCACGCTCCGTGACACCTGGTTACTGGCCTCTACCTCCCCTTCGCCCTGTTCTCCTGCATGTGACTATTTACTCTCTGGGATCTGGAAGTACCTGAACCCAGTGGTGGATTAGCCAGCCACTGGGCCAAGAGGGCCCATGCCCAGGGGTCCTGGCCAACTGGGGGGCTGGGAAAAATGGGGGCCCCTGTGCCGTGACCCTGCTCCCCAGCAGGAGCGCTGGGAGGGGGGCAGAGGGGACTGCAGGTGGGGAGGGTCCTGCACTTGCTCTGGCCCAGGGGCCCCATAAAACCCTAATCCACCCCTGGCTTGACCACAAGGAACAGCAGCAGCCAGCATGGCTGGGTGGACTGGTCACCAGTGAATCACCATCACCCGTGCAAGATGAGGACACCATGAGTGAGATCACAGTGCCACAGCGGGGTCTCCCTGCAACAATCAGAGCAGGATTAAAGCCAGGCTGTGCTGGGCCCATCTTCACCCCCCTGCGGGCTTGACCCGTCCGGCTGAGCTCATGGTTCAGCCCTGCTCACGCAGTGAGCTCACAGCACCGAAAGCCCAGCTGCGTGCCGGGGCTGAGACCCAGGGGGCACGGCCGTGAGGGAGCTCTCCGGGCTGGAGCCAGACTCCGAGCCCGTTAGCATGCTGCGCTGGAGGTGGCAGACTGATCTCTGCCATGCAAGGGAGGAGGGCAGCTGGGACAGGGCGCCCGGCCACCCCCACAGGGGCTGCCCACGGCGGAAAGTGCTAAGCCGCCCCCAGTGCTTAATTTGCGCTAGGGCTAAGCCCCGGCTCCGCAGGGCCCAGCAGCTTGGAGCCCTGGCCCCCCTGGGCTTCCTGCCTCAATGATGAACGTGAAAAGGTTGCTTGAGCCCTGGCCCCTCTTTCATTACAAACGTAGCCCTGGCTGCCCCTCGCGGGAGCTGCCTGACCCTGACCCACAAGCCGCAGCCTGCTGGGCTCCTGAGGGCACACTGACCCCTAGTGGCCTGAGAGCACAGTGCCCGTTCGCCTCCGGGACGCAGAGCTGCAGGGGACGGCGGGGTGGCCTGGTGCTCTAAGTCCCCGCAGTCTTTGAAATCCCACGCAGGGCCTGTGGATCTGCACTTGGCTCAGCAGCGCTGGCCTGACGCAGGTGGAGCCGAGCCCCAGCGGGCCTCGCCCTGCCCAAGCTGAACCTCCTGCAGGGGTCACTGGGCTGCCCCACCGCCTGCCAGGGCATGATGGCAGGGCTGCTTGGAGCAGGGGTCCAGGACCCTGTCTGACACCCACGTACATCTGCTGCCAGGAGCCCATGTCCCCCAGCCCCAGGCCAGCGAGCCCCGCACCATTGCCTTACCTTACAGTGCCTAAAGTACATCCCCCGCGAGCGAGCGAGCAATGAAACATCTCCTCAGACACAAAACCTGTTTCTCCACCTCGGCTGGGGACGAAGCCCCTGCTACAGACACGAAGCCCATCTCTCGGGCGTCTCTCCAGAACTCCTGACATCGCAGCTGGACGGGCGTCACAATAGTAGCGACCTGTGACCGCAGCTTTCATTGAAGCCCTCACGTGGCAGTCTTTGGTGCCCCAGAATGTACGTACCAGACCCACACGTGTGGACTGTAATTCCCTGGCCAACTGGCGCTAAGGGGTTTTGGGGTCACCGCTGAGCTCAGCCTGTGCCGCCAAAGCTTGGCCTGCAGAGCTGACAAACGGGACCATGGGGAAACGTCCCTCTGGGGCTGAAACAAGGGGTGGCGCTTTGAACGACCTTGGGAGCTGCTGTCTCCAGGGCCTGCGGAGAAAGCGGAAAACATACAGATCAGGACTCTCAGCCCATGGCTCCTGGAGCAGGAGGCACTTGGGAGTGGGGCTTTCCTACGCCACAGGATTAGGCTGTAGGGACAAGAGGGGCCATTCGTGCTGCTAGACTGGAATGAGACCACCTGGGGGAACAGATCCTCTGCTAGGTCACCAACCTGGGGCTGGGCCTACTGCAGCCATTTCACATGGCAGCCACGTCCCTCCATAGCCCCTTCCAGCTAGAGGGCTGCATACCTGGCTGTCCCCAGCCCCCTCTGGCCAGAACCCAGCTGAGTTTGGTGAAAACTGGGAAACCTGTGAAGTGCTTTTCACCACACTCAGTAGGGGCGATGAAAAGCACCTCCTCTGTTCCTTCCTGCCGGTCCTTCCGACAGGGGGAAGGCAGGCGGGTTTGGAATGGACGCGGGCACCGCATCTCGAAGAACACCAGTTAGGAGAAGGTGAGTAACCTTCTTCGAGTGCTTGCTCGTGTCGGTTCCAGTTAGGGGTCTCCCGACCCTACCCCGGAGGTGGGGTCGGAGTTATGGAATCGCTGCCTGGAGCGGCTGCATCGTCTCTGGCACTAGCCGGAGAACTGGGGGAGCACTTGCGAGAGCAAGCCCCTGCCATTCCCACGACCGGCACGGGCGGCAAGAAGGAACTGGGGAGGTGCCGGGTCGGCAGGGTCATATATTGAGCGCCATGAAGGCACCACTCCCGGGGGCTCCGCAGCCGACCCGATGGGTGCTGCGGGGGAAAAAGTTTCCAACGACTGTGCACACGGCACACACACCGAACTGGAATAGACACGAGCAAGCACTCGGAGAAGAACATAGGGCTTTGCTCAGCAAGTAAGTTCCCCTGCGGGGACTGTGGCATCAAGCCCAGTGCCACAACACCCCAGATGTGGAGAGTCCCCATCTGAGCCCATGGAAGCCCTGGGACCCCACTAAGTAACTGATCTAACCAGGCCTGACAAACGTGGGCGGTTTGCAGCCGTGTATCAGCATCTGGCGCTGCAGCAAGTTCTCATTTCTCTGGGCAGGCAGGCAGGCCCCAGCCACATCTCCAGCACTGTGAGAACAGGGATGCACAATAGGGCTCCTGGACTGGGGCCCCCTGAAGCTAGAGGGCACTGCCAAGGAGCACCTTTATGGACTTACACCGATTGCAGCTTGCACCGGGGCAGGGGAAGATGGGGTGACAGGAGCATGTTTCCTGACTTGCCCAGTTCCTGGAGACAGGTAGTTCTCTAGGTAGTTCACGCCAGACTTGGGAGGGCAAGGGGAGGTGCTTGTGGGAGAAGCGCAGGGGCGAGGAGTTGAGGTTGGCATCACTAGTAGGGGAAGGGGGGGCCAGTGATGAGCACCAGTGACTTTGCTCCCCTGCATCACACGTTCTTTCACCTGGGGGCATCACAGCAGCAATCCAGGCCCCCAGGACACCTCGGCTGGGTTACAAGCTGCCCTTCAGTGGGAGCCTGTAAACCACTGGGAAGCAGGCGTAGTAGCACGAGGGCTGGAAAGCCTTTGCCCCGTGAGCCACTGACGTGGCCAAGCGTGTCAGGGTTTCACCAGAGCAGATCGGTCCCTAGATTCTACTGGGCAGGTTTAACTGAGGGAACACCAGGGCCTGTGCCCATCACAGCCCCCGAAAGCCGCAGGGCTGGAGCCGCTGACGGCCCAGATAACTGGAGTGGGCAGGGGCCCTTGGCAGAGCCCCAGGACCCTCGGGGGTGGCTGAAGACACGGTCGCGGCAGCCCTGCGGGTTCACTGACTGACTTGGAGGTGGAACGGCTGGCTCCTGCTGCGGTCACAGGCCTCACTTTGAGCATGGTGCCTCCCTTGTTTAACTTTGCAACGTTGCATCCTGTCTGTGGGGCCCCACACGGGGGGCAGGCCAGTGTCACCGCAGGGCTAAAACCACCCCTTTCCCAGGCCCCGTCCTTCCAAAGGCAAAGCCATTTCCCCCAGGGAAGGGCAATAGAAGAAACGACCCCAAACTGAATTACCAAGTTGCCCGCCTCTTTCCTGAGCTGCGGGTAGAAGCAGGCTGGCTGATGCAGAGCAAAGACAGGCGGGGGGCGGCCCTGGGGAACATACCACACTCAGATGCCTGTGGGGCCAGACTGCAGTGGCCGTGTGCAGCGCGCACAGTCTGGGTGTCTCAGGCCAAGAGCAGGAACCCCAAGACCAGGTGAGACTACAGGGCAAGAGAGGAATGGACACAGCTAGCTCGGCCGTGCAGGGGCCAGTCCTCCAGGTCTGGGAGAGGAGCAGGCCACCCCATTACAGTGGGACCCGCACAGCACACTGCAGGGCCTCTACCCAGCCAGTGTTCTGCAGTGCCAGACCGTTTGATTTGGCTCTGACTTATTCCCTAGGCCAGAATGGAGGGGTGTCAGGCTCCCCACGCAGCGTGACTCATGACAGTGTGCCCAGAGCTCTCACTGGGTCCTGTGGGGCCAGAGGGCGTGAGCTCAGCGAGGGAGAGAGATCCCCCAACAGGGCTGCAGATGGGCCCCTGACCCGCAGCTCTTTGGGTTTCGTTGAATACCGCTGCCCCTGCTGAGCTCCAAGCGCAGGGATATGCTCTCCCACAGGAGCAGAGGCTGTGGTGAGCACCCCTCCCCAGGCAGCTGAGAATGGAGAGAACAAGCGAGACAGGAGCCGGAGCCGGAGGCTGAGCGGAGGTTTGACATTTATTTGCTGCAGGTCCTCAGCGCTAGTTTACAAGGCCGTGGCAAAAAACCAAGGAGTTAGAATCAGACTAAAAAACCCTGAAACGCTGCCCGCCCTGCCGGAGAGGCCTCTGCACAGAACTTGAACAATTACAAAATAACCTTAAAGGAGAAAACTATACAGAATATTTACACCTCTGATAAATAGACTAATACTGCTGTGGGTGCCTCTCTCCAGACCCAGTGCATCAGGGCCAGGGGGCCGTGCAGGCTGGGGCACCAGGCTGCTAGAGCCTGGGCAGCTTCCAGAGGAATCCTGTTCCCCAGACTGACCTCTCCTTCAGCCCCTGAGAGCAGCTGCCTTTCAGGCAGGTTCCAGCCCTTCCCAGGACACTCGTCCCCCTTCCCATGCTTCCCAGCCCTGCTGCTTCAGTGTGCCTGGGATGTTGCTGAACCTGCTCGCAGCCCACGAGGCCCAGGGGTGCCAGCTACAGGAACAGGCTGACCCCGGGGAAGGCCAGGGCCGCAGGCTTCCTGCTGTCGGCTCGGCCCTGCTGCGTGGCACTGCGCATCTGTGGAAGCTATGGCTACATGAGGGCGCAATGATGGTTTTCGGACCCTTGGCCTCCCCTTCCCAGAACCTCTGGGCCCGTCTGCGCCCATCTCTAACGAGCCCAGCTGCCCCTGTGTGTTCCAGAACTCACTGGGCTCGTCAAAGGAGCCCAGGACAGACCAGTGCCCTCTAGAACGAGGGTAGGTGGGTGGGCAAGGCACATGGGCTCCCCTTGGCTCACGTCAGGCTCACCGGCCGGCTCCCGCCCTCCCCACTTAGCGATTCCACCCCCCTCCCAAACGAAACGCCTGCGACTGAGCGGCCCAGCCCCGACTGAGCAGTAACAGACAGAACACACCCCAAGTGCTTTAAAACGAGTGCCCAGCCCTGGGGGCCATGCCAAGTGGCTATAGCTCCCTCCCCCAGGGGAATTAGCAGAGGCAGGTGTACGGTATGCGTGGGCAGACAGCAGTCAAGCAGGAGGCAGCCCCAGGCTTGGGCAGGGCCCCCAGCCCCTCGCTGGCACGCCCGCCAGAGCTCCCATCCCATCCGCCCTGCCCCGCCCCACGCAGGCTGCCTGGGCCCCCATACACATCCACACCCCAGAGAGCATGCGCCACGTTTCCTGCCAGCCCTGGCGGCCGGCCTCAGGGACCTCCAGCTGGGTAGAAACGGCATTGCTGACAAATCCTCCTTGAGCTCCTTGCAGGTGAAGTGTCTCACTTGTAGGCGGCTCTGGCCCTCTCCCCCAGGCCGTCGGGACATGGGCTGAACACGGCTCCCTGGGAAGGGAGCCCAGAAGGGAGCTCCCAGCGCCAAGCCCCTGCTCATCTCACGTAGCTGCAGACTCATCACTGTGGCCCTAGGACTCCCAGCCCCACCCCCAAACACCTGCCCACCCCCCAATGGTAAAGAAATTGCAAAAGCTGAAGCTAGTCCCTGGGAATTCAGGCTGTGCTGGGCTGGGCTGCGGGAGAGGCCCTTGCCTGGCAGCCTGCTCTCTCCATCTCCAGGGGAGGGGAGCCTCTTGCTGCCCGAGACCGCCGACCTCACTCGGCTGGCCCAGGCTGCTAATGTCTCTTCATGGAGGACACTTTCTTCTTCCTCGCTGCCAGCATCTCATAGAAGGGGTCCCTGCTGATCGCTGCCCTGGGCAGGGAGAAAGGACGTGTGAAAGGGAGACCCAAGAGACCAGGGAAATCCCAGGTCAATCCTGTCCCCAGCTCGACGTAGGAGCTGCTACCCCAGTGGGGAAGGGTGGCCTGGCAGCAAAGGAATTGACCAGAACTCAGGAGATCTAGGCTCTCCCACAGACTCTGGGTAACCTTGGGCAGGTCTTGGGAGAATGTACGCCGGTCACCCCGGTCCCACGGCCCGGCCAGTGCAGCACCCTCCCTCCGCAGGGGCAGCCCAGAGAACCTGGCCCAGTGCACAGGCCGTATCCCCCCGCCACAGGGGCTAGGCAACAACACTCACTTGATGCACTTGATCCACTCTTCCTTCTCCTCGGGGGTGGGGGCCGAGATGCGATACACCGTGTGGTTCCCCTCCACCACTCGGCCGTCTGCCTCCGTCTTACAGGCCTTGATCACTTGGTCTTTGTTGTCTGGGATGTAAAGCTCAAAGCAGTTCTGAGAAGGAAGGAGACATTTTAGCAGCGGCCTCCAGTCCGGCACATGGGACCTGCCCCTGCAGCTCAGGGGTCCTGGGGCCATGCCTGGGGAGGGGTAGGGTAGAGGGAAGACCCTGGGAGTCACACGTGCCCTCCCGTCCAGTTACAGCCTGGGAATGTCCCCCCTTTGGGTGAAACACTAAGTGTGCAACAAGAAATGCCTCTGTAGCAATCACGATGCTGCAGCTGCCCGGTCCAGTCGCCTGCTGCAGAGCCGAGGGCTGGAGATGGGCGGGGGGGGGGGGGGGCAGCCCATCCTCTGCTAGGGAAGGATTGGACATCTGGGGCCAAAGAAGCGAGCAGGTCTGAATGAGTGACACCAGTGCTGCCCTGCAGCCAGCTGCCCCCACTAAAGGAGCAACAGCCCCCGCCCCATGTGCCTGGTCATGAGGGGAGAATGCTGCAGCCCCAGGCTCTCTCCTTGCCCTGTGGGGCCGGGGCAACATTCACACTACATCCCCCAAACACACAGACCCCAGGGGCCTCTGCTGGAAAAATGCACAAAGCCAGGTAAGGAGAAACTTCCCAGCTGGAGATTCCCCCTCCTATCACGAGCAGGGGCCATGCAGAGACTCACGGGCTTTTTGGAGTCCTCCACCTCGCGGATGCTCAGGTTCTCCAAGGGGATGATGCCACGAGGCTCCTTATCCTGCAGGAGGCCAAGCAAAGAGGGAAAATGTTAGCCACAGAGCTGCGGGGACCCACCGACATCCAGATCTGCTCCTCCAAGGGCGTGGCTCCAGCCCTGGCCAGCCACTGGCTGCCCCCCAGGAGCAGGGCTGTGAGGGGAGGAAGTTGGTCGCCCCACAGCCTTAGCCAGCCTTCTGAAAATTCCCCCGCCCTGTGCACCAGCTGAGCTCCATGAACCTGGCCGGGGGGGCGGAGAGACACACTCACCGTCGTGTACTCGAAATAGTAAAGGCAGTTGTCGGTCAGAATGAACCAGCGTCTCTTCCATGTCTTCACCCTGCCACCTGCCAAGTAAAGAGAGGGGCGGTTGACACAACACCCGCCCCCAAGCCTGGGCCCCAGAGCATGTCTGCCCCGGGGTGGGGGTCCGGCTCCCGGGCACGTCCAGGCTATGGCCCCCGGACGAGGACAGAACAAACAAGCGTCTCGCAGAGCGCGGAGCCAGGGCACAAGCAGCGCGAGCCAGCCCCGGTCAGTGACAGCTCGGCAGCAGCAACAGGCAGAGCGAAGCCACGGTGGCCGGGATGCGAGCGGCAGTGAGAAGCAGATTGAGGAGCCGGAGCTGGAGCAAGGGCTGATCTGGCAGCCAGATGGCTCGGAGACGCGCCTCGTTCTGTACAGCGCTGTCAGAGAGCAGCCCAGGCTGGCCTGGACACAACGCTCTCATTTCCCGTTTCTGGGTTTTTCAGCCAGTCGGAATCCGGCAGCCCAGGGTTTCTGGATTTTGGGTTTGTGCATATTTCACTCCAGAAGTTTCGAAATACGAAACTCACCCTGAAACGAAAAGTGCGGCTCCACACAGCTCCATCCCTGAACCCGGGGTCAGCAGACAGGCCAGGAGAGCCAGGTCCAGGGGAACCCCCACTCCTGAGTCACGTTGTCCACCCCATCTCATCCCCTCCAGGGACCCAGCCCTGGTCAGTCAGGGCAGGAATGACCGATTATGGGCCAGGTGGAAGGTGCCGACAGTCCTGGAGAGCAAACGCCCTGGCAGCAACAGGGCAAGCTGTCTCTGCCAGTGTGTCCTGGAGTGGGATGAGATGGGAGCTCATCCCCCAAGTCCAGGCCAGAGATAGATGAGGGGGTCATGGGGGGCCAGCCGGGGGTAGTTTGTGACAGACAGGTGCCCTGCTAGGAACTGCACACCATCCCCTCTGCCTACCAAGAGCTGGCTCTCCCTACTGACAGGGGGCTGGCTTGGACCCAGCACCCCAGAGGGGAAGGCCCTGGCTGCATCTCATTCCCAGCCCCCAGATGCAGGCTAGACCATGACAGGGGGCTGGCTTGGACCCAGCACCCCAGAGGGGAAGGCCCTGGCTGCATCTCATTCCCAGCCCTGAATACAGGCTAGAGCCAGCACCCCCAAGGGGAAAGACCCTGGATGACACACCTGCGAAGCCAGCCAGTCTCGTGGAGAGGCTCGACGCTGCTGCTGAGGGCTGTTTAGATGGAGAGCAAAGTCACTGTTGGGCCCAGCCAGCCTGGGCTTCTGGTCAGGGAAATCCAGGGCTTTAAGGGGAGCTGAGAAGATTTCACCTGCCAGGGCTGAGCCAGGGCCTCCGACATCACTGGCTTGGTGAGGAGACGAGGGTAGAGGCAAGGCGTAGGACGGCTGCCTCTGTCTAGGAGCCAGTGGGTGAGGAATGGGTCCACAACTGCCATGTCTGCACAGAGATGCAGAGCACCTGGGGCCCCAAACACCCATGCAAGCCTGAAGCTGCTGGGGCTCTTGGGGATGGAGGCCTGGCCCAGCCTCTCATGTCGGGATCCCCGTGCTCGGACAGCCTGCATGGCCAGGACTCCTGGGCTGACCGTGGGTGTTGGGTCCCCCTTGGTTGGCACTGGGCAGCGATGGCAAAGCTGCCCGGCTCTCCACCAGCCCAGGGAAGCAGGCACTGATTCTGGGAGGAGTGGAGGAGGAAACTCTGCTCACAGACCGTGGAGTGACCCTTCCAGCCACCCACAGGAGCAGACGCTGCCCAGCCCTGGGCACAGCCCCGCACAGAGACCCTGGACTCACAGCAGAGACAACACAAGCAGACGGTTCCAGTCAGCACCTGGGACAGCCCCCAGGGAACTCATGGGCTCCCCTCCCACACGCACCAGGGGTCCTGAGCCAGGCTGGCAGCAGGACGCAGCAGGCTGAGGGTTGCTCCCCTGGCTCCCTGTGAGCTGCACCCCGGGGAGTCCAGGAAAAGGGGGATTCAGTTTCCCAGCTGCAACTAGAGCCCTGGAAACGGCCTCCCTTTGCCACTTGCAGTGGGGGGCACTGCACTGGCTCTGAGGGCAAGAGCACACAGCGAGAGGGCCGCCCCAAAGCCAGGCCACCTGGCCCTTGAGGGCTCGGGACTGCCAGTGCAAGAGGTATGGATGCAGGGCTGCAGCAGCTGCCCCCTCGCATGCTGCAAGATGCGCTGAGCCACCCCGAATATCTCCCGACACTTCACTCAACTGGGAGCTGGCTGTGAGTGCCAAGAAGCTGGGGCTCCACCAGGGGTGCTGTGGAGTAAGGAGTCACCCTGTCCACAACTCCCTCCCCAGGACCATGGCCCAGAGCTGGGGCTGGGCTCAGGCCTGCAGACTCGGGAGGGGCTGGCCGGGTTTGAGTTATTGAGGGCCGGCCAAGCAGGGAGAGGGGCTCCCAGAGGTCAGGCAGGGCCCGAAGCGGAAGAGTCCCTGGCCTCAGCCCAGGATGCAGAGCGTGAGGGCAGGTCCCGCCAGAAGCGAGTTCCCCGGGGACTGCGGTCCGTCAGCAGCAGCAGCGAGCCATCACCAGCAATTCAAACCAAAAGAAAAACGAAAGGAAGGAAGCCCCAGCAGCCAGAGCAGAGCGAGGGAGGGGGTTGCGGGAGGGAGTGGGGTACGTACCTCCTGGAGTTTGGGGCAAGGGAAGGAAGAGCCAAAATCATGGAAACATACAAATGAGGGAGAAAAGAAAATTAAAACAAAGAAATTAAACCCGCCCTCGCCCTGGGGCAGCCAGCACTGCACGCTCGCGTCGGCCGGGGGATGGGGGGGGGGGGCTGCCGCAGCCAACAGCTGCCACGGCCGGCGGGTGCCTGATTCATGGGCTCGGGACTCGCTCCCCGGGATACAGAGCCGGGAGCTCTGCTGGTTCACAGCCCTGCGCGGGCAGCATCCCACCTGCAAACAGCCAGCCTTTGGGACTGCTGGGTCTGGACAGGGGCTCGCGTGGGGCCGGTTTGCCCAGGGAGTCGCTCGGCAGGCAGAGCCACCCAGCAGCTGGAGGCCAGTGGGTTTCGAGCTCAGACAGACGGGGGTAGACGGCCCGAGGTCAGCGTCAGAGACATGCTACCAGTTGTATAGACAGCAGCAGAGAGCCCACGGGGGGACACGGCCCTTCCCCCACCCGAGCCAGGCCCCACATCCCATCGCGACAGGCTGGGCCACCATCTAAGGCCAGGCGTGTCTGGGGAACGAAGGGTCCCCTGAACCCTGGAGAATGGGAAGGGATCCCTGCCAATGCCCCAGCCCAGGCTGGGGCCCCCTGCTCTAGGCATGTCCTGCATGTGAGTGGCAGGCCCTCTCCTGCTACCGACGGGCTGGCAACAAGGCAGAGAGAGGTTAGAGGGTAGAGTCCAAACCACAGCAAGAGCCCCAGGGAAAAGCCTCCAGATGGAGTCAGCTCCTGCCAGGACCTGTCGGGTCTCTGCAGCCCCAGCTCTTGACCGGGGCACAGACAAGAAAACTCCAACATAGCTACTGAACCAAAGAAACCCATGAGCCAGGGGGCGGGCCACGCAGCTGGGGAGTGGCTGTTGGTGCTGTGGGGAGCTGCAGCCGGGGCGCGGGGATGCCATGCATGTTGCCTGCATGTGGAGCCAGGATGTGCAAGGTGATGATGCTCTGGGGAGGGTGTGCCAGGAACCAGGCTGTGGCATGGAGGAGATGCACGCAGCTTGGGGCAGCTCGCAGTTCGCCTTCTGAGTGAGTGTGGCGAGAGGCACTCCAGCAGGATGTAGCCAAGACGCTGGGCGCCAGTCACCATCCCCCAACCAGCCCCTCCCCACCAGTACTGCAACCCCCCAGACCTCCTCAGCCCTCCCCCCCAGGACCGCAGCCCCCAGGAACTTCCCCCCCGGCATTACAGTCCCCAGAATTTCCCCTCCCTCCCAGGACTGCAGCTCCCAGGACCTCCCCAACCCTCCCCGAGCACTGCAGCCACCAGGACCATCCCCCATCCCTCCCACCCTGCCAGCACCATGGTCCCTGGGACACCCCCCACAGCACTGCAGCCCCCAGGACTTTCCCTTCCCCTCCCTCCCAGCACTACAGACCACGGGACCTCCCCTGCCTGCCAGCACTGCATCCCCCAGGACCGCCCCATCCCTTCCCACACAGTCACCAGAAAGCGAGGCTGGATTCCCAGGGAGACCTGGCCAGCCTTGGTGAAAGCCAGCAGGGTCGCCAAGCGCCACTGAGGGCCAGGCGGGGCCGACTGGGGTTCCAGTACCGGTGAAAGTGCCTTGGGGAGGCTGCACAGCTGTGGCCACGACATGCAGCTTTCCCTGCGGGCTGAGCCATGTGCCATGGAGCTTGCTGCCCATCGCTAGCACCCCGAGCAGGGGGTGGAGAGGGTGCAGGCACATTCCTGTGGCCACGCTCGGCTCCTGGGGGCGAAGCGCTCACCGAGTTTCAGCAGCCAGCCTTCGCGGTCGGGGTTGAAGAAGGTGTGGGTGAGGTCGTTGCCGTCATCCTCGGGGATTTTGAAGGGCTCGTTCTTTATGCTGTCGTAGAGATTCTGGCACAGAGAGAAGCACACGAGGGTCAAATCCAGGGTGCAGCTCCCCGGGGCCGAGGGAGCAGAGCCTAGGGCCAGCGAACCCCAGGCCAGGCAGCACAGTGAGCCCCAACCCTAGGTGCCAAAGAAGGCAGTACCCCCTGCCTGCCCACGCCCTCACCCTGAGCAGCTCCTCCGGCAGGTCGCCCCCGTCGTTGATGCCCCGGTTCATGGCGATGAAGCGCTCCACCGCGGGCTTGTCCTTGACGTTGGGGTTGTGCAGGCTGGTGTTCAGCATGATGATGGCGAAGGAGAGGACGTAGCAGGTGTCTGCAGGGCACAGAGAGGCGGGTCAGCTGGGCTCCGGGCAGGCCAGGCACATGGCGAAGGGCAGAGAGGCCAGGCTGGGAGCACCCTGGACAGAGCAGTCCCCAGGCTCATTCCCGGCAGACACGGCCACACTGGGCCTGTAGCCCAAACTCAGCCTCCACTCCCTCCGTGGGCCGCCGGGGAAGCACAGACCCCATGCCCCAGCAGCAGGAGGGGTTCAAAGCCAGGGACCAGGCCGGCCTCTCCTGCTCTCTCCAGGGGCCTCTGGGTTTGGAGTCGGCCTGGCAAGGAGGGACTCCGGGGCAGGCCGAGGCCCAGTCGTCGGCGTGCTCCTGCCCCGCGGGGAGGGCTGTTACCTGTGGACTGAAAGACGCCCGGATTGCACTGGCAGTACCGCTGGGCAAACGCCTCCATCATCCGATCGATCTTCTGCGCCTCGCCCGGCAGGCGGAAACTCCACAGGAACTGCCTGCGGGACCGGGTGGGTATCAGCTGTGCGGAGGGCCGTGTCCCCCGGGACGGGCCTCGGAGACCTTCCTCCCTCATCTCGGGCACCTTCCTCCCTCATCTCGGGCTGACACCCCACAAGGGCAGGGGACAGTCCCTCACCACCTAACCTGCTCAGGCCCACCCTCAACAGCGTCAAGCTGCTGCCCCCGCCAGAGCACCCCGGGCACCGGCCCAGGCAGCTCACCCCACCAGGGCTCGCCCCTGCCCCCGGGGATGGGGAGACAGGTGCCCGAGGTGACGGCTCAGTCCCCCCCCCCCCCACTCACCGCAGCGCTTGCACCAGGTTGAGGTCAGTGAATTCGTGCAGCTCCACGAAGGCGTGCAGGACCTGGATGTTAAACTCGTCTCTGCCGGGACAAAGGCAGAGCCCAGGGGCCTGAGTCACGGCTGCACCACACCCCCAGGTCACACACTGCCCCAGCCAGCCCTCCCCAGGGTCGTAGGCTGCAGTAGTACCCTCACCCCTCGGGGGCAGCCCTAGACACAGAGGGAGCAAGGAGGGGAACAGGTACAGCCCAACCCCAGGCCTAGTTTACACATTCGGGCCTCCCATAAGCACCAGTCTTGAGGGCTGCCCGGCCCTGCCGGCCCGGGCGCCCAGCACCAAGCCACGGGGCAGGTTCTGGGCACTGGCCCCAGCTACTCATTTCAGGGACCTGGCAGCTGCACTGTCTCCTCCGCCCCCCTGACCATGCCTGGTGCAGGCTGGGTCTGGAGTGGGGCACCTGCTACCTGTGCGGCCAATAGCTAGCGGCGTCTCTGCCTTCACCCCTGCATGCTGCATGCCCTCTGCTCCAGCAGCCACCAACCCACGCCCCTCCCACGGCTGCCGTGGCCACAGGACCCAGGGGCAGATGGGAACTGCCAGCCCCATGTCCTGCCTCTGGCAGCAGCCAATCCCTGGCACCTTAGTCCAGGCCAGCGGTCCCGTCCCATAAGGCACTGAGGGGAGATTCCTCCCTGCCCCCTGCAGCGATCAGCTGGTGCCCTGGGCACAGATTCCACCACCGTGCCCAGTAGCTGGTACCTCTCGCCCAGGTAGTCGCCAATGGCCGTCTTGTTTAGCCCCTCCCCCTTGTAGAGGAACTGGGCGATGTCCTCACAGGTGTTCTTCAGCAGGTCGTTCTCAATCAGGAACTGGATCCCCTGGGAAGGCGGGAGAAGAGGGCCTGTGACTCCAGCCCTCAGCACTGACGGCCACTGCCCTGAGGGGCACAGCTGAACCCATGCCAGGAGGGGCAGGAGGCTCCTCCGCATCCCCATCACCAGCCCAGCACAGGGAGCCCTTGCTGCGAGCAACCAGCAGGAGCCCTCTGGGCGCAGGAGGCTGCCCCCTGCCAAGGGTCCCATCCCCCAGGAACCCACCCTGCCAAGGGGGCCTGGGAATCCAGCAGTGCTCCAGACCGATGGGGGGGGGCCCTAGGTAAGAGCGATGGGAAGGGGACCCTAAAGGCAGAAGCAGTGCAACAGTGAGAAGCCCCCTCTGTGGATGGGGTCCCCAATCCCCAGACCCTTCCATTCTGTCCAGCACATGGTGCTCCCCAAATCCCAGCAGGGAGCATGGCCTGGAGCGTCTGTCCCAGCGACTTGGGGAGGCTGCGTTTGCAGTGCCTGGGCCCCAAGCCAAACGGGGCAGAAACCACCACCCTGCCCTGGTGCTGCAATGGTACTGAGACACCTCAGCGTCTCTGCCAGCAGCCCAGCCCCTGGGGCGTTGCCCTTACCTTTTTGGGGTCCATGTTGAACTTCTTCCTGCCCATTGCCACCTGCTTGTTCCTCTGCATGGTTTTCCTATAACTCACAAAGGCCAGCAATGAACTCCGGGAGTGGCCAGGCTCCTGGCCTGGGGCTCCCACCCTTGGAGAGGCAGGGTTAGACTCCCTGTGCCAGCCTGCGGCCTCTTCTTGACCCAGAGAGACCCATGTGAGCCCCACCCGGGGTGACTAGCAACCCCCTGCTCTCTGCGCCTGGGCCTGGAGGCTGCAGCCCCTGAACGCGGCACGAGCCAGAGCCCAGGCCATTTCCAAGAGCTGTTTTGGGGGGAGGTTCTCAGAGCCCTCAGCTCCTCTTTGTTAAAGGATCCCACAGCATGCCAGGAAAACCAGAAGGCAGGCCCTGCCCCCAAGGGCTGGCATGCCTGCCCCGGGGCTGGTGCATGGAGGGGCAGAGGGCCCGGTGCAGGCACTGCCCGGGGGCGAGAAGGGGCTTTGTACAGACAAAGTACACAGGTGGCTGCTCCTGGCTGGCCCCGCACTCTGCTCTCGGGGATGGACGGGGACTCGGGGGCCTGGGAGCTCTGGCCCAGCAGGCTGCAGCTTCGCCTGGTGAGACTCCAGGGGGAGGGGAACCCTGACGGGAGGGTGATTGGAAGAGATGCTGCAAGTCAGTTTCCATTGGCCATCAGGGCTCCCTAATCCCACGCTGGCACCGTCTGCACCAGCTCAGAATAACAAAGGCAGACAGTCTCCAAGGCCAGACGGAGGGGCCGGGCCGTGGAAAAACAGGGCCATTTGGAGCAGCGGATCAGGCCGGAGATCCCGTTACCGCATTAAGGAATAAGAGTCGGCCTGGGAATTCCAGCCATCACCGGCACTCGTGGGTCTGTGGCCTCGTTAGCCAACACCCCTCCCTCAGCCGGCAGCCAGGCTGGGGTTATGCTGGGCCGAGAACCTGAGAATGTCCCGGCTCATCCCCGCACTCCTCAGGCGCTGCTAAGGCTCCTCTGGGGCCTTGCTTCCCCCCGCAGGGACTGGGCCCCAGGAACAGCCTGCAGCTCAGGGGCAAGCTGCACAGCGCTGGAGGGCCGCGTGTCACTCTGCTCAGCCGAACGTGGCCGCTCCCCCTCTTGCTCAGCCAGCCGGGTCGCAGGCAGGACTCACCTCTCTTCCGTGGATCCCAGGTTCTCAATTTCATTGGTCACCTCTGCTATCTCATCTCTCAGTCGCTAAGAGAGACAGAGAGACACACGGTGAGGGGGGGGAGCAGGGACCTCTCTCACCATGGCACGGGGGCTCACCACCTCCCCCAGCCCATCCTGAACCCTCTGCGCCTCTCCAGCCCTGTCAATCCAGGAGCTCACACCCCATTAACTCACTCACCCTCCCAAACCCCAGGGTGAGGATATTGCCCAATTCCAGAGAGGGGAATGACCTGTCCAGGGTCACACAGCCAGCAATAGGACCCAGGAGCCCTGAAGCCAGGGTCCCTGCTCTGAGCCTATGGCCAGCACTCCCTGGGGCGGTGCACCTGGAACCAGGCTCTGCGTTGTTCTGCCAGGACAAGCCCAGACAGACAGGCAAGGGACACAGACCGTGCCAGATACAGCCCAAGGTTAACTGTGCCAGCCAGGCCAGAAACCTCCCCCACACCCACGGGCAGGAGGGCAGCCTTGACCCTCTCCAAAGAGGGCCAGCTGGGGCGAGTGCCAAGGACAGAGCTGCCCAGAGACCCTAGCGAGCCCCTCGTCTAACTCCCACTCCCTGAGATGCAGCACTGCAACCCAGCAAGCTCGTGGCAGCGCTCAGCAAGCGAGCAGGGAGCCGCAGTGCTGTAGGCGCTAATCTCCAAGCAGCATCAAGGCGCTCTGCTCCCACAGGAAGGAAGAGGCCCAGAGGTTAACGTAATTACGCTCTAATCCTTTTAGTTCATGCCCAGCATATGGCGGTAATTAGACTCCACTGCCTTAATCATTGACATGATTGACGAGTGTCCCAGATGGGCCCCAACACCCCACCCAGCAATCGGAACACCCTGGAGCAAGGGCCTGGCCTGGCTCAGCAGCCCCCAATCGCCCCCTGGGCTGCACCACAGGACGCAGCCAGCACCTGGGCCCTGAAGAGGGGTCAGAGTTCATCAGAAAAGGCACCAATGTGAAACACGGAAAAAGCAAGAAACCCGAGAGCCCAGCATCCCCTAAGAGCGGAGAACAGACTGGGAGAGGGGTCCTGCCAGGGAGGGGGCAGCAGCAGCCTCCAATGCCAGGGCCATCCCATGAGATCAGTGCAACCAACCCAAGGACTGGCCCCCATCCTGGCTGCTGAGATGCCACCCAGCCCCCAGCAGGCAGCTGTAGGGAGAAGGGGGCATCGCTGGGAGAGACAGCGCAGTGCACTGCTGATGCGGGGGCACAGTCACGGCAAGCTCCTGGCCTGCTCCACTCTGCCCCAAGCACCCGGCAGGCCAGCTTCAGCCTCCTGGACTTACTTTCCTTTGGCTCCAGAAATGTCAGGGGAAGAGCTGCTCTGGGCAGCCAAGGTGTGGGGCAGGAAGGGGGATGGTACAGGAGCTGTTCTCAGGCCACAGGCCCTGCACCGGGCCAGGGCTCACCAGCACAGGCGGAGGGCTAAGGGGGCATGTTCTGAGCTGAACTTGGCCAGCAGCCGGAGGGTGGAGCTGGCCTGGCCCTGAGGGGTCGCCATGACTGCCCGGGAACAGGGCTTCTGGGTGGGCAAGCAGGGGAGGGAGACACCAGCCAGCCAGAGAGCAATCTGTTCCCTGCGCAGCACTGGCTGGGGCCCTGCCCTGAGGCTGGAGGGGCAGGTGACAGGGCCCTTCCCACAGGTTGGGAGGAGCAAGGGCCAGAGGGGAGAGAACCAGTTACTGTGCTGCAGTGCCAAGGAGAACGCCCCCAGAGCAGGGCTGCTGTTCTGGAGATGGGGTGGAGGGGACACCGACTCATTTCTTCCGGCCCTCACCAGTTTGTGCTGGGCAACGGGAGGCCGGTGCCAATGAGCTAACAGAGCCCTGCCCCATTGAGCACACAGCGTGAGAGCTGGGCATGGGGCACTGCGGGGGTGGGAGGAATGGAGCCAGGAGACCAGTGGCCCAATTCCTGCGTCCTCCCCTGTCTAGGAGGGGTGGGGGGGGTCCCCATCACTGCCACAAGCCACAATGACTTGACAAGCCCAGGCGAGAACAGGGCAAGGCCACAGCGAGGTGATTTGGCTAATTCAGCAATTTCTCTCCCCTCCTTGTTCCCTGGGCAGCAGCAGTGCCGAGGAACGCCCTACACACTGATGTGCCGTGACACTCGTCCCTCTCCCGCGGGTACGGGGACGAGGCCAGACGGGCTACCAAGAACAGAGCATCTGGGGCGGGAAGGGGAGAGGAACAGCAGGCCAGCCGCAGAGCTCAACATGCCGATGGGGAAAGCGTCCCAGGCTCCAGCCAGCCCAGCCCAGCCCAGGCCAGGCTCGGCCCAGAGCGCGTCTCAGAACGAAGGGCACCTGCGGATAATTCCAGGTCTGAGCGGAGCCGGGCTCCTCTCCAGCACCTCCCACCCCCTCACCTGTATGTCGGCCAGCAGCTCCTGCTTGCGGCGACGGATGTTCTCCAGCTCCTGGCACTCCTCTGGGGTCAGGTCACTGGGGACTGCGGGGGGAGAGGAGAGAGGGTTAGGCCTGGCACCTGCACCCTCCTGAGCCCTGTGCTGTCCAGGCTGGGAGCTCCCCTGGCTATGCTGCCGGGCTATGCTGGGGTGTCCGGACTCTGTCTGTGCCCCCCACGGTCCCTGAGCAGGACAGGACCAAGGGGCAGTCCTGCCTAGCAAGCAGCACTCCCCATAGGCTACCACCACCCACTCTGCCGCCAGCAGCCTGACTCCTGACTACAGCTTGGGGTCTGCACTGCCTGCCCCACTTTTCTGGGGTTGAATCTGGCTTTTCCGCTGGCCTTCCCAGGGCCCCGCTCCGGCACCCGCAGGCAGAGAACAGCCACGCTAGACCATGGGGAGAGCTGAGTGAGAGCTGCATGCAAGGTCTGGCCTCAAACCTGCCTTCAGCCAAAGAGCACATCTGGGGGCTACTCCCACCTCAGAAGCCCCCCACAACCCGCCCAGAAACTCAACCTCCTCCTCCCAGCCATAGCCCCCTGCACCCAGAAGGCAGTTCCCGGGCAAGCCAGCAAGGGGACCACAGCACCCCTTTCACAGGGGCCTGCAGAGCAGGGGTCCCTCTGGATGTCAGCTTATCTAAGCCCTCGTTCCCGGCTGCAGGGCCCACCTATCTGCGTGCATGGGCCACAGCCCCTCCCCCTGAGAACCCTGCCCTTTCCAGGCCCCAGACGGCGGGGTGGCAGGGCGCGCCGGGCGCTCCACCCGAGGAGTGCGACTGTCCTTCACGTGCCGCGCTCCTCCCCAGCAAGCCAGCGCTGGCGGGGGGGGGCTCCCTCCCGGCTTGACACTGCCACATTCCTGCTGATTCAGCAGCCCGGGACAGAGCAGCGAGCTCTGCCCAGGGCCTGCCACCAGCCAAGTAGACGCAGGGAGAGTGGCTGCAAAGGGCCAGCTGGCTAAGCACCCACCCCATCCCCCCATCAACAGGGCCATGGGAGGCCAAGACCAGGCTCAAACCTTTTTAGCCAGAAAGCAGCCACTGCAGAAGGCCCCTCCCCCTCCACACAGCCACCCCTCTCCAAACACACTCTGAGGGGGGACAGGGACCCTGCCTTTGGCAAAGATTAACTGGGAGCCCAGCCCAGGGTCTGTCTCAGAGAGGAGATAGAGCTCCTGACACAACAAGGGCCCATTGTGCCGCCTGAATAGACAAACCAAACAACAAGGGAAGCTGCTTTTTGTTGCTTTGCAGTTTTTAACATGCGGGCAGGAGCCCAAAGCTGCATCTGCTGCATATAAAGGAGAGACAACTCTTCAAGGGATAGTGCCCCGTCCTGGTGGCCGGGGTCACGTGGCAGCCCACCACTACCCCAGGGAGGACGGGCAGAGCAACGACTGCCATGAAGTCAAGTGACTTCCCTTGTGCTGCCCTCCTGCTGCAGAGACTTGGGGCCCAGGCCGCTTGTGCCCCCCAGCAGCAGGGGGGGGAAGGGTTCCTCACACCTCGAATAACGCCGGAGGGCGGCTCAGCGCGCCAGCCATCGGGCTCCCAGCGGCAGCACAGCCTGAGGAGAGTGCTACCACGCACGGTAGAGCAGGGGCCTCACCCTGGGCGCTGCCTGCTCCATCTCCCCGCCCTCTGCTCCAGAGCTGGTTGCATTTCAGTGCCCCTTGCAGTTAGTGCAGGGCTATGGGACCCCCCGCCCAGACGAGTTCCTCCCCCCCCCCCCAGCTTGTGGAGCAGAAGGAGCATGACAGTGCCATCCCAGTCCCCACTATCCCTCACACAGCCTGGGAAACTGAGTCACAGACAGGGACGTGACCCTGTCCAAGGCCTCACAAGGCAGTAGCAGCACCGAGAATAGAACCCAGGCGTCCTGGTTGCCGTTCCTGCCCTAGCCAGCAGGTAAGGTTCCCTAGCATTGTCCCTCCCGAAGACAGAGCACCAGGCAAGCCCTGCAGGAGGCTACCATTTCAGCCAGCAAATCGCATGCATTAAGACCGGCTTGGCCTCTCCCCACTTGTGGGATGAGCGTGCCAGTGTCCGGCTCATTCAGAGCAGATCCCTCTGCAGAGAGGGGAGGGCTGTGGGAACACCCCCACCCCCCCATGTGTCCTTCCTGCCCAGGCATTCTCCCTGGTGCGTATCTCACCATCTCTGCACCGGACACCCTCCAGCTGGGCTCAGGAGCCACCCCCCTCCCACGTCCCAGCTCCTCTCCCCCTGCCAGGTAGCCCGTACAGCGCTCAGGGAAAACCACCTGCCGAATCCAGGGAGCTGGCAGCAGCAGGATCCCCAGGGGCCGGCTCCTGGCCAGCCCGGCTCTGGCGCTGTGCCCCTCCAGCCTGGTGGGAGAGGAGCCCCCCGAGGGCCCCGCTACCATCCCCATGGCCCCAGCTCCGCCCTCGCCCGCCGCCCCAACCCCGAAGCTCAGCGGGGCTCTGCTGACAGCCTTGGCAGGCGCTGCTGAGTGAGCGGCCCCCCGGCCTGGGGGAGCCCACGGCGCCCTTGCCCCACGGCACGCGCCAGGCCCCCCGGATCAGGGCGCCAGGCCCCCCGGATCAGGGCGCTAGGCGCAGTGAGCAGGCTGGGACCCCCGCCCCACGCAGACCCATCCAGGGCCGAGAATCAGAGGGGGGGCAGCCCCCCCCCCAAGGACCCGAACTCCGTGTAAACGCCCCCGGCACCAGCCCAGCCCCCACCAGCGCGCGTCCCGCCCCCCGGGCTGTCCCCGGCCAGGGCCCCTAACGGCGGAGCGGCCACGCCGGGGTCCCGGGGCCGGGGTCCCGCCGCGACCCCCCGCCAGGGCCCCCGATCCCGCCCCGCTCCCCCCCCCGGCGGACGGGCGGGTCCCGGAGCCCCCGCCCCGCATCACCGCATCGGCCCCGGGCTCCCGCGGCGGCAGCGGCCCGGCGCCCCGAGCAGCGCGGCTGCACCAATGCGAGCCCGGCCCGGCCCGGCATTAACCCGCGGCGAGCCCGGCCCGGCCCGGCATTAACCCCCGGCGAGCCCGGCCCGGCCCGGCATTAACCCGCGGCGAGCCCGGCCCGGCCCGGCATTAACCCCCGGCGAGCCCGGCCCGGCCCCGCATTAACCCGCGGCGAGCCCGGCCCGGCCCCGCATTAACCCGCGGCGAGCCCGGCCCGACCTCCCCGGGCTGTGCGGGCCACGGGGCGCCATCACCCCGCTCCCCCCCGCTCCGACTGCGCCGGGAGCGTCCCGGGCCAGGGCGAGCCAGCCCCGCCGCCGCCGGAGCTCAGCGGCTTTCGGGGTGTTGCCTCCCGGCCCGTTCTTGCACTGAGCGAGCAGCAGGAACCCCGCTAACGCCTCTGGGCCAGGGATTCATCCGGTGCCCTGCCTGGCCCTGGGGCCCCTGCCTGGCCCCCTACCCTCCAGCGGATTCAGAGCCACCATGTTCTGAAGCCCCGCCAGGCTGGTCGAACAGCCGGGCATGCCCCGCCGGGCGGTCTGCTGGCAATCACCAGCCCAAGGGGGTCTCTCAGGACTCCCAGCACCTTGAAAAATACCCAAAACTTTTACAACCCTCCAGTTCTGTAGAGCACAGGGCGGGTGGGACCCTCTGGGTCAAGTCCAGCCCAGCCCCTGCAGTGAGCTAGCTCCCTACCTTCCAAGTGCCGATGGGACCCTTGTGACCATCTAGTCTGACCTCCTAACACGGCCAGAGACCTGCCCCAAACAATGCCGAGAGCAAAGCTGTTAGAGAAACATCCCATCCTGATGTAAAGAACTGCCAGCCAGTGAGGGAGAATCCACCACAACCCTTGTAAACCACTCCAATAGTTAATTACCCTCCATGGTAAAAACGTACACCTTATTCCAGTGCCAAATACAGAGCTAAAATCACCTCTCCGCTCCTACCCGAGATTCCCATTTATGCATCCCAGGATCGCATTAGTCCTTTGGCTACAGCTCATGTTCAGTGGATTATCCACCACAACCCCGGAGGCTTTTTCAGAGTCACTGCTTCCCATCCCTGTAAGCATGGCCTACATCCTTTGTTCCAGAGGCATACATTTACATTTAGCCATATTAAAATGCATATTGTTTACTCTCACCCAGCTTACCAAGTGATCCAGATCGCTCTGAATCAGAGACCTGTCTTCTTCGTTATTTACCACTCCCCCAAGGTTTATGTCATCTGTAAACTATTCATGAGGAGTTTGGGTTCTCTTTCAGGTCAGTGATACAAATGTTAAACAACATGGGGCCATGTACTGATCCCTGTGGTTCCCCACTAGGAACCCA
The DNA here is from genome assembly GCF_965140235.1 of Caretta caretta. Classification (NCBI taxonomy): domain Eukaryota; kingdom Metazoa; phylum Chordata; order Testudines; family Cheloniidae; genus Caretta; species Caretta caretta. The sequence goes on from NC_134219.1 coordinate 1,350,752, forward strand.
CCCACTCGATGGAGATTCCCCATTTAGAGTTACATTTTGAGACTGTGTGCCAGCTAATCATTCTTAAATGTAACCCAGGCCATCTTCCAACTAGTCTGCTTGCCCCCAGTACTGCTATTAGGAGGCTGTTCCAGAACCTCCCTCCTCTAACAGCTAGAAACCGTCTTCTACTTTCCAGCCTAAACGTATTCCTGGACAGTTTGTCCCCATTTGTTCTGGTGCCAGCATTGTCCTTTAGCGTCAATAGCTCCTCGCCCTCCCTGGGGTTTACCCCCAACGTGTTTATAGAGAGTAATCCGATCCCCTCCGAGCCTTCCCTTTGATAGGCTGAAGAAGCCAAGCTCCGTTAGTCTCCTCTGGTCAGCTCAGCTCTCCACTGCCCCGATCATCCTAGCAGCCCTTCTCTGCACCTGCTCCACTCTGAATTCAGCTTTCTGGAAGTGGGGGGACCAGAAGTACACACAGTTTTGCAGGTGAGAACTTGCCAGTGCCTTGTACAATGGCATTAGTATTCCCCTGTCTGTACTGGAAATACCGTGCCTCATACATCCTAGGATCGCATTTACCTTTCTCACAGCCGCAGGACATCGGCAGCTCATGGGTCTCCTGTGATCAATCAGCACACCCAGGTCTTTTGCCTCCTGTCATTATCAACTAATGAGCCTCTGGCACAGAGACCAATAAGAATTTCTGCTAAGTACACAGCCATTATATGGACAACATACCCCCATATCTCAATGTCTGTACTTTGACCCGTTAAACTTTTACCCCCAATCAGGGAGACTGCAGATTATGTATTCCTTACGCCACCTGTTCCTAAACCGAATTTCGCACCCCTTGATAATCTGTACCTTATTCCCTGATAACCAGAAACTTCTCTGCTTAAACTCTGTACCGTTTTCTTTTTACTTCAACATCTTAATAAAACTATTAAATTTCATCCCATTTCTATTACTTCAGGCCTCAAAGTCATCCAATTCTTTCTGTAGAATAGCTGCTAATTTTAATGACATTGCCTACCTGTTAGTAGCACCTCCTCTTTTGTCATCTCTGTCTTTAACAATGCCTCTTTATTAATTATTATTATTATTTATACTGTGGTATGCCCAGAGGCACCGGTCACAGACCAGGACCTGTTGTGCTAGGCACAGTACAAACAACACAAAGACAGCCCCGCCCAGATCACCAGAGAAGAGCAGGTCTCTCTCCCCAGCATCCTCTATGATGAAGACCAATACAAAGAAATCACTAAGCGTGGCAAAGAAATCACTAAGCGTCTCTGCAATGTCCTTCCCCTCCTCCCTTTAGTCCCTGGCAATCCAGCAGACTCATCAAGCTTCCTGCAGGCTTTCTGCTGCTGACATATTTAAAGAATTTTTTGTTCTTCTGCCTTTTACAGTTTACTCTCAAATCCTTCTTCGCGGTCCTAATTTCTATTGGATGTTCTCCATCATGGCTTAGGGGGCTTTCTAATGCCCTAGGACTGGACTTCTGCTTTCTGAAGGACCAGCCCCCTTTGACTGCAGTACTCTCCTGTCCCGTGCCACTTAAGCCTGGTGCTTTGCTCCGGATGCACCACGCGGGCAGCTCCAGTCACTTCTCCTCTCCAGGCTCAGCATGGAAATTTTCTCACTTCTGATGATGGGGCCTTTTTGACTAGCTTCCCCTTTCCTGGAACTCCCCCTTCTAAAGGTCAGTGCCAGATGACCTCCAGATTTGACTGGATCGATTCCGAGCATGACCAGCCCCAGACATGTATGCAAAATTCCCCAAGCAGGCCCTCAAAGTTAGGAGTCTGTCTTAAAAAGCGTGCAGCATTTTTTAAAAACAGGGGGCAGTTCTCTGCCTCATGGTCTGAGGTTTCTGGGCGCACTTACGTCATGCTTTCAAGCTTCTCTCCACAACCAGCTAGAAACATTGACCTAAAATAAAGCAGAGGCTCTCACCTAATCACAGAGCTGGAACTGGAGCTTTGAGATCACCAGACACCATGAGACTTGCAATAACGTCACCTGAGTTGGCATCAATGGACCCCCCCCCCGGGATGCTGAACGTGATCACAGTGTGGTCACAGGTTTCAGAGGAACAGCTGTGTTAGTCTGTCTTCGCAAAAAGAACAGGAGGACTTGTGGCACCTTAGAGACTAACCCATTTATTAGAGCATGAGCTTTCGTGAGCTACAGCTCACTTCATCGGATGCACGCAGTAACTTAGTAGCTCAGCTACAGACCCAATCGGCCCTTCCTGCAGGTTACAGCCACAACTTCCCACTCAACAGTAACACGGACACCCCCTGGCACCCCGAAATCCCAAACAAAGGAAATACCATTCAAAGCAAACGCTCCAAAACAAAGCTCCTCCCCCGAAGAGGGACGAGAATCTGCAGAAAGCACAACTGACTGCGTACCCACTTTACGCGCAAGGCACTCAGATACCATGGTGACGGGTGTCAAAGAATTCCCGAGAACACAGTACACTCGTGCTCCACTGATTTGGCCAGTCCCCCAGGGCTCAGCAATGTCGTTATGTCAAGGGCCAGGCACAGGAGCTTGGCTGTAGCCACACAACCGTCCTGCCTCACCTCAATTCTCAAAGCCGCCCTGCCCAATGCTTAGCACCTTATCGGAAAGTGGGTCTCCCCCGCCCCTTGGCTCCCACCAGCCAGCACTGACAGTCTCCTAGTGCTCACGACTCCTTGTGTCGCTTTGCAGTTCCACTCACACTTGGAGTGGTGCACGGGGGCGGGGAGGGCACAGAGCGCAGCCTAGGACAACTCCAGCTTGTTGCTAGCCCACAGAGCACCCAGGCCCAGCCAGCGGCCGGAGCCTTTGGGGCGGGATGGAAATTCACACCACTCACACATCCGGTACTTGGAGGGCAAGGTGGCTGGGAGAGCAGGCACAGAGGAATCCCCGGCACAGCCCAAGCACCGCCAGCATGCTGCTGCCCAGGCGCTGCCAGGGAGACCGTCCCTGCCACCCTGAGAAGGCAACAGCACACACAGCAGGCCTGGGCAGGGGCACTGCCAGGCGAAAGGGGCCCAGGTACAACAGGCGGGAAGGAGTGTTGGGCACCACGAGACCTCTGCTGCCAGCTCGTCCCAGCCTATGGGGTTGGGGCAGGTGCCCGCCTGCCCTAGAATGGCTGGGCTCTGGGGCCCCCGTCAGGCTGGGCAGCGGGAGCTGAGCCTGCAGACAGCCGTGCTGCTGCAGATGGTAAACGGAATTGTGACACAGACCTGCCGGTGTCAGCAACAGGGAAGGTGGAGGCAAACACGGACGGATGCAGGAGAGAGAAGAGGGGGCTGTCATAAATATAAAGGGAAGGGTAAACACCTTTAAATCTCTCCTGGCCAGAGGAAAAACCCTTTCACCTGTAAAGGTTTAAGAAGCTAAGATAACCTCGCTGGCACCTGACCAAAATGGCCAATGAGGAGACAAGATACTTTCAAAGCTGGGGGCGGGACGGGGGGTAGGGGAGAGAAACAAAGGTTTTCTCTGTCTGTGTGATGCTTTGCCGGGACCAGAGCAGGAATGCAGGTCAGAACTCCTGTAAAGAGTTAGTAAGCAATCTAGTTAGATATGCGTTAGATTCTGTTTTGTCTAAATGGCTGATAAAATAAGTTGTGCTGAATGGAATGTATATTCCTGTTTTTGTGTCTTTTTGTAACTTAAGGTTTTGCCTAGAGGGATTCTCTATGTTTTGAATCTAATGACCCTGTAAGGTATTTACCATCCTGATTTTACAGAGGTGATTCTTTTTTACTGCTATTAAAATCCTTCTTTTCAGAAACTGAATGCTTTTTCATTGTTCTTAAAATCCAAGGGTTTGGGTCCGTGGTCACCTATGCAAATTGGTGAGGATTTTTACCAAACCTTCCCCAGGAAGTGGGGTGCAAGGGTTGGGAGGATTTTTGGGGGAAAGACGTTTCCAAACAACGTTTTCCTAATAAATAAACCCAGATAAACGTTTGGTGGTGGCAGTGGAAGGGCAAAGGGTAAAATAGTTTGTACCTTGGGGAAGTTTTAACCTAAGCTGGTAAAAGTAAGCTTAGAAGGTTTTACATACAGGTCCCCACATCTGTACCCTAGAGTTCAGAGTGGGGAAGGAACCTTGACATCCTCTGGCCAGGAGGGATTTTAAAGGTGTTTACCTTTCCCTTTATATTTATGACAGGGGCCTAACCCATTCGTGGAACCCTCCCCTGGCCTGGAGTCCCAGGTGTCTGCACAGTGGGGCGGCCTGTTTGCACAGGGCTGGCAGCTCCCCCGTGGTGCCTGCACCCATCGTCCTGCGTCCTGAGTGGAGGCGACTCTCAAGAGTGAGTCAGTTACAGGCTCATCCCGTCTGCGAGTTCAGAGGAAAAGGGAAGCCCGGGGGAGACATGGCCACACCAGCCCTCCTGGGCACGGAGAGATGGAGGGGGTCATAGAATCATAGAATATAAGGGTTGGAAGGGACCCCAGAAGGTCATCTAGTCCAACCCCCTGCTCAAAGCAGGACCATTTACCATTTACCACCATACAGCTGAACGCTCCCCCTTTCCCAGGGCAGACCCACCCCTTCCCAGACAGGACATCAACCTGCCGAGGCTACATGGGACCTTATCCCAACCTGGACAGTATCGACTGCACAAGGACTCCAGAGTCCTAGCTGGGTCCCCCCTCAATTTGCCCAGCCACAACGAGAAGCTCGGGTCTAGAACTCCAGCTCCCAGCAGTCTGTGGGGACAGGTGGGGAAGCCCCACAACAATTGCGGGGGAGGGACTTCATTGCCTCAACACCCACCCCTCCCATGGGAGCCGCCATTTGGCCAGGCCAGAGCCCACGTTTCAGCAGAGACAGTGACTCAGTCCAGGTGCCACCCAATGGGGCAGCTTGGCCTGGGCCAGGGCCCCATGCCAGGGAAGGGTAGCTGGCCCTGAGTCTCAGGGTACTGCAGCAGCTCGCCATTCCCAGTGGACCCAGCCACAGGCCGCCGAGTCAGGCCAGGCCTGCTGCAGCAATGGCCACTGCTCCCTGCCAGGCCATGGCTCGGGTCAGGACAGACTCCAGCGGCTGCGCCAGGCTAAGGAGCAGGACTTGGCTGGCAGCGGCAGGGTGAGTGTGGAGTAGCTGGGGCGGGGAGGGGGGTATTCGGGGTTGGCCCCCTCCCCATGCAATGCCAAGAGCAAGGGAACACGCCTGTAGTGACGGAGTCAGCCCACCCCTGGGCCTAGAGCAATCCCACTGCCTCCACCAACGGCCCGGCCCTGTTCTCCTCCCACCCTTAGGAGTGGGCCAATCTGCGGGGGTGGGCTTTCTTCCTGGAGAGGATCACTGCTAAAGCCGCCCACCCAAGGAGGCAAGCGATGCTGGTGCTGGGGAGGAGTCAGGGGCTGGCTCTTCCCTTTGACATTGGCCGAGACACGGACAGGTGCTGCAGCGATTCTGCACAAACCTCAGCCCAGCTTTGAGCAGAGGGAGCTATCTGAACCAGCCCCACAGGGCTAGTGGGGGCATTTCCCCATGCTGGGCCCCAAGCCAGAGCAGTGCCCCCTCCTCCTGACACACCCAGGCTGAAGGAGACCCCCTCTCCTGCAGAGCTGTGTCAGGCAGTATCACTGGCCCCATACTGCAGGCTCAGGGCGCAGCTGTGTTAGGAACAGGGGCAGTGCAGCAGCCAGTAAGAATCCCTCCCAGAGGGACTGAGCCCACAGTGCCCCAGTCCTGGCACAATTCCACGGGATTCAGCCTCCAGAAACATGCACAAGATCTCACTGCCCTGCCCAGCTCACGTGCCACCCTATAGAATGCCAGCACACAGCCCTGCTCCCCACCCCCACCCACATATGTTCAACAGGAGAACCCCCACTTTATTCCTTGAGACCAGGGTTCAAGTGTTCAAGGGAGCAGAGTGGAGGCTAAGACTGGAATAGCCAGGGGCTGGGGTCAGAGTTAAGGGGCATGGGCAGAGTGAGAGGCTCAGGGTTGGGATAGCCAGGGCTTGGGGTCAGAGTTAAGGGGCCTGGGGAGAGCCGAGAGGCTAAGGGCCAGGTTAGTCAGGGCTGGGGTCAGAGTTAAGGGGCATTGGCAGAGCTGGGCATTGCTGGTTCGGCACAAGGTCCTGCTATCACTGAACAGGATTTGCCAGTCTCTCTGCATAACGCATCGGTGGTGGGGGGGGGGGGCAGCTGAGCTCATCAGCAGCCAAGAACTCTGCTGGAAGCTCTGGGATTTGTGGCCACCCCACACTCCCACCCTCTGCTCTGCACCCTGGCAGATCCTGATGGGCACTCTTTCAAAGGGACCCATCCCCCCAAGATTCAGGGTGAAGGGGGCCTGGGAGGGGAACTTGCAGACAGCAGAGGCCAAGCCCCAGCCCCTCCCCAACAGCTTGGGAAGGAGGGCCCATGGGACTTGTCTGCTCCACTCGCAGTTCGCCCAGCACCCTCCCAGCAGCCTGGAAGCTTTGGGGCAAGCAGCAGCATGACCTGGAGATGCACTGAAGCCTGCAGCTGGGAGGGACCCAGAGACGCCTTCTCCCAGGGCGCAGCACCCATAACCCTTCGCTGGGCAGGAGAGCAGAGACTCAGCTCCTGACAAGCTGCCCATGCGCTGCCTTGGCCAGCGAACCATGAACAGCCATGGGATGCCCATGTAGAGCCTCTGTGAGCCCATGGGTCAGAGTGTTTACTACGGGGGCAGGCAGCACCCCATGGAGCTACCCTCTGGGGCAGGGGAGAGCACAGTCCACAGGAGCTGATGTGGTGAGGGGGTTGCGGCAGGGCTTGGATGGCCCAGTCAGGGTCTCTGTGCTCTTCCAATCTCCAACATAGGAGAGAGGTGGGACCAATACTTCCTTAGCACCCGGGACATGGGCGGAGCTGACCTCCTGGGTGCTTTGGGCAGTGCCAGCCAGGCACCGTACAGCACTGACAACGGGCATACGGGGAGGGCTGGACTCAGGCCCAGCATGCGTTTTGGGGCAGGAGCAGAAATTCCTGGAGAGGAGGGACCCAGGAGTGCCCCCCTCACCTCCCCAACAGCCCACCCATTAACACCACTCAGAGAAGTGGGGCCCGGATGTTCCCCAAGCCCCTCTTCGAGTCACAAAGCCATATGGGGGGCCACAGAGACCCCCCCCCCCCCAAGAACATAAAGCAAGCCACCCCCACCCTGCCCACTCACCACTCCCCTCCTCTGTCCTGAGGACCATCCTGGCCAGTGCTCCTGCAGGGCCTGTCCTGTCCTCGGCTCCCGCACTAGCTAGCTCCGTCAGGCCAGGCAGGGTGGGACACCTGCCGCTCACTGCACTTCCCGGAGTGACTCACAGCCGCTCTGAGCCAGTGAGTTGTCAGCCGGACGGGCGTCAGCCGGAGCTACAGTACCAACACCCTGTTCCTGCCGTCAGCAGCCATTAACCCCTCTGCTCCCAGCCATCCCCAGCTCAGCACGCCGTGCTCCAAGCCAGAATCCCGGCCCAGGCACTGCCCCAAGACATGCAACCCGCCCCACAGCATCTGCCCCAGACCCTGGGCTGGGCCTGAGCGCACCATTCCTGCCCTGCCATGGCCACCCTGGGCTTTCCTACCCCCAGGGTCTGGGGCAAAGGCTCTGCCCTGCTACATGGGCCCTAGGCAACAGCAGCTTTACTCGCCCCAGACAGCTGGGTCCAGGGCTTCAGCCTACATCTCTGGAGGATGGGAAATCCAAACCTGCCTGGGGGGCCCAGCAGACCCGAGGGATAGGGAGGGGGACAGTTTTGGACCTAGGGGTGCCAAGGACACTGCTGGGACATGAGAGATTTCGAAGTGTCCAACAGCCGTGTCCCCTCAGACGGGCCCTGAGGATACCTGCAGCTCAGACCCTCAGATGCAGAACACTGTGGATAACAGCAGCCAAGCCCCAGGCCTGCGAGAGACCTGGCTTGAGGCCAACCTTGGCACAGATCCCCTCCCCCATGGGCTTCCCCAGCCTGCCCACTGCCTTGGGGTTCCCCCTCCCCCAGTTCAGCTCTTAGCCATAGCCCTGGCAGGTCACTGCTGCTCCTCTGGGCACTTGCCAGGCCCTTTCAGAGCCCCTCTCCCTGCATCTCCCGAGTGAGGAGGGGCTCACAGGGGAGTGCAGCATCCTGGTGAGTTGGGTCTGCAGAGGGGACTGATGTCTCCCTGCTCTGGGACATCAGGCCTCTGCACACGCAGCCGGATCTCCTTCGGGGCCAGGTCTTGCTCGCTGGCCCCAGGCACTGCACTCCGTCCAGTGACTGTTCCAACACCTCACCTGCCAGCCCCTCTCCCTACATCTCCTCCTGCCCCCCTGTCGTCCTGCTGCTCCCTGGGTGCTGGCAGACCCTCCCATTAGCATTGCTGGCTCTCCTCCCCTTCCCCAGCTCATTAACGGACAAGGCCCAGGCCGATACCTGCAGGACCTGCTAGACACTAACTGGCTGCATCCCTATGTAACATTGGTTTCAGAGGAACAGCCGTGTTAGTCTGTATTCGCAAAAAGAAAAGGAGGACTTGTGGCACCTTAGAGACTAACCAATTTATTTGAGCATGAGCTTTCGTGAGCTACCTTGCTGGCTCCTACCTCTGCACAGTCCCCAGCCGAGCCAGGGCCATGCCCCGCCCCGCCCCCCTCCCCCCCAGGGACACAGAGAGCCACCTGTGCCCAGACCTCAGAGCAAGAGGACAAATCCTGCCCCCCAGCGGGAGGGACACGCCAGTCACAGGGCCCCACCTTGGCCTGTGCTGCCCTCTGCTGGTTACACAGGAACATCGGCGCTGCCAGCCTGGGTCAGCCCAGGGCCCCTCTAGCCCCCAGCAAGCAGAAGCCCTCCAGGAGGCAGGCACGGGGTGACCTGCTCCAGGGACAGTTCTTCCCACGCTCTCTCAGAGGCTGGCCCACGTCCTGAAGCAGGAGGGTTTGTCCTGGCCCACAGGCCTGGTTATTTTAAATGTTATTGATTGTACTGGGATGTCATCACCCAGCTGTGTCCCTGCTTTCCCAAACCCTGCTGAGCACCAGGGTTTGGCATGTCTCATGGCAGCCAGGTCCGCAGCATGTTGCTGGGTTACAGGGAGCAAACCCATCATAGGGCTGGGCCCGCCAGCACACCAGCAAAACCCACCTATGCTGCGAGTCCCTGCCCATGTCCAGCCGCACGGGCCCTGGGGGGAGCTCATCACCATCCCATCTGTCCCCGGCCATGGACATTATGGGGCTCAGGGCAGCTTGGCAGAATGGTGGCACTCCGTACACATACTGTAGAAGGCGAACCCAGCTCACAGGGCAGGACCCCAGCCAAGCATAGCACTGCCCTGCTTTTTGGTAACTCATGACTGGACTGACCAGGGCCAATAGGGTTTGGGAGAGCCATTTGTTGGGAAAGCAGAACTCAACCTATGACACCCTGTGAGTGGCTGACGGGATGGAGTGCAGCAGGGCTTGGCCCCTCCTTTCCCTGGTAGATATGCTGGAGGGTAGGGATAGGATACAGAGGGACCTAGACAAATTGGAGGATTGGGCCAAAAGAAATCTGATGAGGTTCAACAAGGACAAGTGCAGAGTCCTGCACTTAGGATGGAAGAATCCCATGCACCGCTACAGACTAGGGACCGAATGGCTCGGCAGCAGTGCTGCAGAAAAGGACCTGGGGTTACAGTGGACGAGAAGCTGGATATGAATCAACAGTGTGCCCTTGTTGCCAAGAAGGCCAATGGCATTTTGGGATGTATACGTAGGGGCATTGCCAGCAGATCAAGGGACGTGATCGTTCCCCTCTATTCGACATTGGTGAGGTCTCATCTGGAGTACTGTGTCCAGTTTTGGGCCCCACACTACAAGAAGGATGTGGATAAATTGGAGAGAGTCCAGCGGAGGGCAACAAAAAAGATTAGGGGTCTGGAACACATGACTTATGAGGAGAGGCTGAGGGAACTGGGATTGTTTAGTCTGCAGAACAGAAGAATGAGGGGGGATTTGATAGCTGCTTTCAACAACCTGGAAGGGGGTTCCAAAGAGGATGGATCTAGACTGTTCTCAGTGGTAGCAGATGACAGAATGAGGAGTAATGGTCTCAAGTTGCAGTGGGGGAGGTTTAGGTTGGGATATTAGGAAAAACTTTTTCACTAGGAGGGTGGTGAAACACTGGAATGCGTTACCTAGGGAGGTGGTGGAATCTCCTTCCTTAAATATTTTTAAGGTCAGGCTTAACAAAGTCCTGGCTGGGATGATTTAATTGGGGATCAGTCCTGCTTTGAGCAGGGGGTTGGACTAGATGACCTCCTGAGGTCTCTTCCAACCCTGATATTCTATGATTCTATGATCTTCCAGGGCCTTCCCAGTTCCCAGACACCTGGGGAGTCCTGCCTGCATCAGCCTCGGAGTGCCATGGGGCAAGGAGGGTGTGGAGGAACGGGGGGCTCGGTGGCCAAGACCAGACATGGCAAAGGGAGGATTTAGCTGCTGCTCTGTGCCAAGGCCGGGCACTAGACACAGCAGTCCCACTGCCCACTAGCTGTTCCCCAGCTCAGGGGCACTCAGGCCTCCCAGCCACTGCCGAGGAACTTCCTGCCCCGCCTCCCACCCCTGCCTGCTGCCTCAGCACTGCAGGCACAGGGCCACCACATCCTGTTTTCACTACGCCTTGCACGTCCCAAGGTTACATCAGAGCGAGCTATTCCCACAGGCTGCAGCCAGAGGCCCCCTGAGGATGCAGGCAGCACCAGGGATGCTGCCAGGGTCCCTCCTGCAGCCAGGCTGGCCCAGGCTCCTCAGCTGCCACGCAGAGTAACCCCCGGCCATGGGCAGCCAGGCCTCAGTCACCCTCACGCCTCTTCACCCACAGCCACTGCACAGCAGCCCGAGCCCTGCCCAGGCCAAGGAGAAGCAGCAGCTCTTTGCCCGCAGCCTCCCGGCTGAGCAGAGGACTTGTTACCATGGTCACTGGCTCACGCAGCGCTCTGGCTGCAGGCTCCCCAGCTCCTTCCAAGCAAGAACCCCCTTCTGCCCGCTGGGGCAGAGCAGAGGGGCTGTCACATGAGCTGCATCTCCCCAAACTGCAGGAATGGCAGTGCAGCCGCGGGATGCCTGCCCTGGGTCCCCTCTGGCCCCCACCTCCAGGGCTCGGTCTGGCCAACGCCTGCACTAAACCACAGTCAGGCCCATTGACAAGCAGGCCTCCCCAGGCAGCAGCCGTCACCTGGAGCCTGGCAGCGACCAATGGGGGAAACAGTCACAGGAGCTTCCCCCAAATGCCCGGGCTTAAAACACCAGCCGACTCCCTGGAGACCCCGCACCCACCTGCCAGAAGGGAAGGGGATCTAGCCCGTCATGGCCAGGCACAGCACACATCTGCCTGGCAACACAGGTGAGCTTTGGTGATGACTGAGGGGTACCGGCAGAGCTGCGGAAAACCCAGGGGTGGGATAGCAGAGGATAGGATAGCAGGGAGCTGTGGGTCCCACCCATCAGCCATGCTCCCCCCAGCAGGTGCTCAGCATGTACCTGCCTCCCTGCTCCTGCCTGACAACCTCTCACCCTGTCCTCTGCAAACTGCAAGACACTGGCGACGGAGCAAGCAGTCTCCACCTGTCTGGTTCTGGCACAGGAGAGGGGTGGAGGCAGGGGGCCGAGGGGGTGTGGGGCAGACCCATTGCTCCCAGCTAGTGACAAGCAGCCAGAGCGCCCCTTTCAGGCCAGCCAAATGGTAAACCAGTCTCTGCAGACAACTCTGCGCCAGTAACGCTCCCAGGAGAGCAGCCAGTGGTGCCCAGGGAGCAGTCTCTGCCCCTCGGCAGCAGGCTCCCTCCTCAGCCCCCTCGTGGAATCACAGACTGATGCCCGGTGTGCCCTTGACTCTCTCTTCCTGCCCTGGACGCTGCAGGCACACGGGGACACAGCCATTCCGAGGGGGACAGAGAGCCGGTCCCCTCTTCACAGTCCTCCCCAGCAGCTGGTCCCTGCCACCACCCTCTGAAGTGGGAGCCTAGGGATGGCTCCTCAAACTCATGCCACACTCAGGTCAGTGCCCGACGGGCCCAGGGACTCTCACCAGCTACTGCTATGCCCTAGGGAACCAGCAGAAGGGAATGACGGCCATGGGCCCCTCAGGAGCACGCCCTATGCACTGAGACACCAGCATGGGGCCCAGGCTGCATGGCAGGTCTGCCCTGGCACACACGGTCAGTGTCCTGGGATGCACGGACCATCGCAGGCACCATGTCCCCTACACACAGCGCAGAGCTGACCCCAAGATGTTCCATACAGGCCCAGCTGGAAGCAGGTCAGAGCCAGGCTGAGGCGCTCTGCAGGGAGCAGGACCCTGACATGCCTATTTCCTGTACGCCTGGTACTTCAATGCCAGCCTAGAGACCTGAAAGCTGCTTGGTATCAAAAGCACCCAGTAGATGGGAGCTCTGCACACAGTGTCAACTCTTACAGCCCGGTCCCCCACCCCTCATCCATACGGCTGATGCCAGACACTGCCAAATGCCCTATGGGTCCCTAGGGTGACAACCCTTCCCCACCCCCCTCACTCCACGACAAGACCAGGAATCCAGAGACATCAGCAACTGGGACCTAGGGTTGCCTGCACTCCCTTCACGTGCTACCCCAGAGGCTTCGTGTGAAGGAGCAATGGAAACAGGCAGTCTCAGTGCTGCACTGCATTTGGTTTCTGTGGTTTAGCCAAGGACACTTCACCCAGCAACTCCCGACACTCGTGATCACTCCCACGCCCGGCAGCAGAGCAGCCTCACCCCCCACACAGGGGCTGAGAAGCAGCCTGATCCTTCCTGAGGGGAGGCCCCAGGGTACTGCAGCAAGGACTGGCCATGCCACCGTGGCACACACATGCCGAGTGCAGCTCGGGAGAAACCCTGGGCCCATCCAGACCCTCTGAGGGGCTGCAGCAGTCTCAGACTCCTGGCACCCTCCTCACGAGTGAGTCACTGTCCTGGGCACTGCACACAGCACCCATGTGATGGGGTGGCGCTATGCCAGCCCCCTGGCAACCCCATGCCCTCCTGGCAGGATGGCTCAGCACCCTAATGGGGCACCCACAGCAGCCCTGCCCGGAGCTCCCAGGGAAAGGTCAGGAGCCGGCAGCACACGAAGGGCAAGTGAGCGCTCTCTGCACTACGGTCAGCGAGAGCCACAAGGGCGCAGAGCAGCAAGCTCCATACGGGCTTCCCGGGAGCCTGGGATCCTGCCTGCTTCCCAGCTGCCTGCACCCTGCACAGGGAGAGGGGGGAGGTAACGCGCATACCTGCCTTGGCGATCGCAGAGGGGCACAGGAAGGCTTGGAAACTCGAGGCACAAAGCTCGCTGACCGTCCCCATGCTGCAGGGGCCGTGGGGACTGAGTGCCGTGTCACTCCAATGCCACTGGGCAGGAACAGCTGGCCCAGCAGGTGCCCACTTCACGCCAGGCAGAGCACCGGCCAGAAGAGGGAGGACCAGAGCCCTGGCTCTGCACCCGCTGAGGACTCTCCAAGCAGGGAGTAGGAGGGAGACAGACAGACAGAGGGTTCCCCGGTCTGGCTCTAGCAAGAGGAACTGATGATCTAGCAACGGGAAGCTCCCAGCTGATGAAGCCCACGCAGGAGGCCAGCCAATCCCAGCTCCCCTCCCGAAAACTAACCCAGGTGGTGCTCCTGCAGCAGCGGCTGGGGGGGCTCAAAGCCACTTAGAGGACAGTTAGTTGGGGAACTTCCCCTTAGTTGCCCAGCCTATCAGCTCCAGCCCCCTGGGGAGCGGGGGGATTTCTAGGTCAGTTTTCGCCTTCTGTATTATTAGAGCCTTAAGCATCCAGTGAGCCCGGTGGTTGCATAGCAACCACCACTGCATAAAGGGAAGGTGCATAAAAAACTACAAGGCATACAAGCCGAAGTGATGGAGGTGGGGAGAGCATGGGGAGTGGGGGGTGGCTAGCTCCCCTCCAGCCCTGCCGAGGGCGGCCACCAGCATGATGTGCACCAGCTGCAGCAGAAGGAGGATGCTCCCCATGTCTCTGACCCACTGGCTCAGCCTGAGCATCTCGCACGGGCAGAGGGAGGGAGAATGTCTGCCCAGCCCCTCTGAACCCCCGATGCCCCACACGCGCCTCCCCGCCAGTGAGACCGGGGCTTGGCTGGGTGATGCCCCATGTAAATCCTCTGCTCGTGAGCACCTTGCCCTGGGACAGCTGCGCTGAACTGCCCATGCACTGCATAGTTGGGAGAGTCCTGAGGCAGCTCGGACCCAGCCACAGAGGCCAGGCCTAGGAGCTTCAGCCCACGCTGGAAGGCTGGGCAGCAGCAGAGCTGGAAGGATGGATGCTGCCTGCTTCCCCATCACCTCTTGCCCTAAGCCCTCAGCACCTTGCGGCCCTGGCCACCTGTCCCCCTTGCCCACATCTGAGCCCCTCAGGCCCCTGCAGCTGCTGCTCCACACGTGCCTCAAAGAGACTGAAACAATGAAGCCGGGTGCGTTTCCCCCTCCAGACACGGGAGCTGGGGCGCGTCACAGGGCAGCCTAGGCAGCCCAGAGAGATGCCACCCCACAGAACTAACCAGCTGCTGCAGCAAGAAGACACTAAGCAACTAGCTCTGAACCAAAGGCCAGGGCCTGGAGCTGCCACTGCACCCAGAATCTGCCAAGCAACCAAGAGGTCTGAGCCCACTGCACAGAAGCACAGCTAGAAGAGTCAGGAGCAGAAGGGGCAACCAGAAGCTCCCTGGAGGAGACATCAGAGGGAAGGAGGTAGGAGATGCCTGCAGGAAGTGGGGCAGGAGCACCAGCTGTGGGGGAACCTCTGGTAGGAGGTCCCATGGGCACTTGGGGCAGGAGTTTGGCCTGCAGGGCAGCTCTCAGCAAGAGACGAATGGTGCAGTTGATTGTGCAGACGTGGGGAAAACGCACAGAGGTTAATGACTGTTCCCAGGAAGAGCAGTGCGGCAGCGAGGTCCGCATGCTGCCCCCCTGGCTTACACGCCTGACCTTCTGATTTCCCCAGAGGCCAGCGCTGCCATTGCCACAGGCCTGAGCCTCGACCCTGAGCATCACCAGCAACTCAAGGGCAAACGCCCAAGCTGAGGAAGGAGCCAGGCACAGGAGAAGCCATGTTGTGCTCGCGACACTCGGGCCAGTGACAGAGCGCACACAGTCCTCTCAGTATCTTGCCCGAGGCCCAGTGTCAGCTGCCAGAGGAAATCCCGCTGCAGTAGGAACATCCCTGTGTGCCAGGGAAGCTCCCAGCTGATATGAAATCAGGACAGGTTTGTACCTCACAGATAGACACCCTGAGCTTCCTTCCTTCAGCCAAGGCAAAGAGATGTGTCCTGTGCACTGGGCACCAGCTTGTTTCCCACAACCCACCTGGCCACATTTCTCTGAGCGAGGGTCCTGGCCTGGGGCATTTGGGAAGAAAACTGGTGTGAACTTCACCCCAGCTCCAGCCTCAGGCACAGCGGGCCTGGCCCAGCAATGTCCTGCATTCCCCCGTAACCGTGCTATGAAACCCCACTCCAGAAAGCGGGGAGCACCCACTGTACAAGATACACGCCTGGCCCTGGGATGGGGCCAGACAAACCCTGCTGATGTGACCCAAACACAACCTGTGCTGTGATGCCTGCCTGAGTCTGGAGGCAGCCAGAAAAAATAGATCCCCAAAGCTTGCGCTGGCCGCACTGGGGTCAGCAGGTGGTTAACTCTGAACCCTACAGATAACAGGCTGGATTTATCTCTCAGCTATTTCACTGGTTGATTTTATTAGAAGAAACATACAGCTAATGGACTTCTCCCACAAACCCAAACAAAACCCCAGACGACAGCAGCCAAGACCTCCAGCTTCCCCAATACAGGACCCCATGACACACTGGAAGTGCAAGAAAGCAGAAAACCCTTTAATTCACAGGAAGCAGTAGGCGCCCATGTGCACAGCAGGTTTTATTTAAACCAATAAAACTCTCTGTGCTGCTGCTCCAGATCCCAGGGGTCTGGCTGTGTCACGCCTGGCCCATGATGTGCTCACAGCCAGCGACAGCCACGGGCCTGGGGAAGGACTCGGCTCCGCAGGGCATTGCTGGGGCACCGGGGGGCTATGGCTGTGTGATCAGGTTTATAAGGGGAGGAGACGCCAGGGTTTCCTGGATTTGGGGTTCCAGAAGCTCAGGGCTGGAAGGGGAGAGAGAAAATGGCAAACTCCCCATGGGCTGGGAACAGCCCTAGGCCCCTGCTGAGACTTGAGTGGGGCTTGGACAATTCAGGGGCTCAACAGCTGGGATTAGAAATGCCTGCAACCCCCGTGAGCCCCTCCCCTTGGGGGAAGGGCGCTCTGCCGGGCAGGGAGGGGGTCGCTGGCCCAGCATTGCAGCAGGCCGGGCACTGACCGGCAGTTCTCTACACGCCCGGAAAGCTGGGCAGGATCTCTAGCAAGCCCACAAACACGGGTGAGGCTCACACAGTACTCTGGCCACCCACCGGCACCACGGCTTTAACCCGCAGGATGCCGAGGTGGCCCAGCCAGCATGACCTCCCATGGGGGTAAAGAGCCGGAGCTGCTCATGGCTCCCTACCCAGAGAAGAAAGTTCGAATGACTCCATGCTAATTAGCAAGAGCTGCCACTGGCCACTTCGTAAGTGGGATGATTGGGCTCCTGGCGCCTGCTCTCCCTTCAGTGCTAGGAATGGCCTGTGCAGGGCCCCACAGCGGCACTGCTGAAAGGAGACGCCAGCAGGCCCTGTGGAGGGAACCTGAGTGTGCGCCCTGCCCCAGCTCACCCCCCGTCAGCAGCGGGGAAGGAGCCAGAGTGAGTTTTCCTGTTTCACTAGAACAAGCACAGCCTGAGCTAAGAAGAGATGGAGCTAAGCCAGCTGAAGGAGAACCAAGCTGTACCGATGGGCACGCTCTGGCTCCACTACGTGGCACCTTGGCTGCACGGCCCGCCCCATGCGCCGCAGCCTTTGCTCACAACCCTGACTCTCCATCACTCCTGTCCCTCCAGCATGTCCCATTCCCCTGGAGTCCTATGTGGTCAGCTCTTTGGGGTAGGGCTGACAGGCTGCACACGGGACCCAAGCTGGTGCAGGCCTCTAAGCTCTGCCGCAGGATAATTGCTAAACACACCCGAGATCGCTGGCTATAGAGGATGCTCAGTGGCTTGCTGGGGGCTCCCAGCAGCAAGTGACGGCAGGGGCTTGGGGGTGAGGCCCTAACAGACATTCATGCTGCTGCCGTACGCCCTGGCACGGAGTTACAGCCACATGGTTGCAGGGGAGAGCCCAGGAGGGATGGGAACATTGGAGCTGCGTGAGGTGTGGGGCTGCTATCCCTGCTGTCCTCCAGCCACAGGGCTTCCCAGCACAGAAAGTGCCTTTGAATTATTCTCCATCAGCTCCTGCAGCACCACCCTGCTCCCAGGCCTGCGCTCCCATCCCCAGAGGGCTGCTTCAGCCCCACTTACAGAAATCCCTTCATCCCCACAGCCCGAACTGCCAGTAACCCCAGAGTGCAGCGGGACTACAGGTCAATCCCCTGCCAGGAGTGTCCACTGCCCTGGCACCCACAGGCCGGAGGGAGGGGCGTGGGCCAGCCCTGGCCAACAAGTCAGTGCATCCAGCAGAACAGCCCTTCTGAGTCCCCTCCGCCCACTGTCGGCTACTCTCTGATGCCCCAGCCCAGCAGGGCACAGTGCTCAGCCCTGATTTCCTTCTCCTCTCAATTATTTAGTTAGATTTAAAGCCAGAGAGATGCCGCTCCACAGCTCTAGACTTCCCGATTAACTGCCAGCAAAACAACGTTCCTTGTTACTTACACCTGGCACCGCCCGTGGTGTTCACAGCCGGCATGGACCCCCTGCAGACCTTCTCCCGCTGTTAGCCCCATCGCCTAGCTAAACTGCAGGGGTTCAGCTCTGAGCCCTTGAGTGAATGTGATTCACTTCTCTGACCTCTCTCCAACATGGGCTGGTGCCCTAAGGGGAGCGCTTTCAATGGGGCAGCCCCCTCGGTGCAGCGTAGGAGAAAAGAGCCACATGGTCCCGGAGAGACGCAGCCATGCCACCAGCTGCTGACCCAGGGATTTGCTCTGTGCTGAGGCAGGCAGCTGGGGGAAGGTCACACACCACGTGTGCAGAGAGGCAGAAGTACAGCATCAGCAGAATCACACCATTCGCAAGGGGCCAGGACACAGACCCCTGCCTGGCCAGAGAGGGGCCCTTCACTGTCCCTTAGGAAAAAGAGGGCCCTAGTGACAAGTGTCCCCAGGCAAAGGTGCAGCCTGTCTCCACCACAGCAGAGGGCCCGGGTTAATACAAGGGCCCTGGCACCTAGCCTGCTGTGTTAACTAGCTCCCTGAGCAGTACAAAGGGCCGCTGGCACAGGAGACAGACCATGATGTGCCAGCTTTAGGCTGGGAACCACCTCGCATTGGAGACAGACACAGGCGGCAGAGAAAACTCGAGGGTGCTGGGCTCCTTGGCTAGCTGTGGACTAGAGGGCTAGTGATGAGCCACTTACCATAGTGGGTGGCTAGGCTAGCGATGGATTTGCAAGCTCTGGTGCAATGAGCAGCCCCTGCTCAGCCTCTGGCCACACAAAACCCAGTCACCTGCCACAAGAAAAATCTGGCTCTGTACTCTCCAGCTACACTGACTGCTTTGCCGGTGCCTGTGCTGAGGGGGCCCTAGAGAGAACAAAATGTCCCAAGAGATCCAAGTGCTTTCCAAACTAAACCAAAATGTAAACACATGGGGATCTACTCATGCATCACCAAAATGCAGACACTTCTGGGGTGCAACGTGGCAGCTCTGCTACACTGCACAAGGATTTCAAACAGGAAGAGCAGCACCATACTGGCCTGGAACTGCAGGGGCAGTTTAGGAAGGCAGAACAGAATTAGCCCACGGGAGTTTGGCCCGGGTGCTGTGGAAGACAACCCTGGCTCTCAAGAAAAATGGACTTCTACAGATCCCAGGATAGTGGTCTATCATCATCTGGGAGCAGCCGCTTTGGTCAACCAGCAAAGCGTGGCCGTCAGCAACCTGGCTGGATTTTTACAGGTGGGTTTTTGCCAAGTCCGTGGCCCCTGGCAACCTCTCACCACACTGTAAGCACGCAAGGGTCAGAGTCAGGATCTCAGTTTCACATCTCTTCAGACCAGCCCCTGGAGCCGCACAGCACCGCCAGCTCCACAGGGTGAGTGCTAACGCCCAAGGAAGATCGCCACCTGCTGACTCACCAGCCCCACTGTCCTCAACACCAAGGTGCACCGTGGAGATTGCCCATTAAGTACTGGCCTGGACCCCCCGCCTAGAGACATTAAAGTACAAGGGGTCCAGCTGCAGAGACCGAGGAAGGCCCTGGCAGAGCTGGGAATTCAATGTAAAGTGTTCAATATATTAGAAGTGACAGAGCCTGCAGCCAGAGAAGCTGCGTGGCAAAGTCTCAGAGCCACCTCACATTGCTCCGGTAGTTCTGGAGGAGCTGGGAAATTGCACTACCTGGCCCAGGTCTGTATTTGCCTAGAGCATGATCACATTGTGCATGGCAGGTGGTGGAGATCAGCTGCAAAGGGGTGCTGTCTGGCAGCTGCTGTCTGCAAGAAGTTCAGCTCAACAGACACTATGAAATTCCAGCCCAGCTCCTGCCCTGGAAGGGTTTGAGGAGCATTGGTTGGGAGTTTAAATTCAGCCAGCGTTCAGAAGCATCAGCTGAATGCAAGGCAGGCGGAGCAGCGAGAGAAGATGCAGGCAGTGGAGTCCTGCAGCCCAGGGGACAGGAAGCTATCGTTGTATCATCTGGGTGACAAGACAATCCAAAACCTACTGTTCTGCTGTGTCAGACACAGCCAGGCTCAGAGCTAACTTCAGATGCTGTTGGCTGCATTGGGACAGAGGAGTCATAGCACAAAAGGCAGGTCAGCATGGGAGCCCCTGGAGAAGGACAGCTAGGTGAGCGTGAAGGGAGGTCTAGTCACATCCCTCCAGTCTGAAATCATAGATCCCTGTCGGCAATGGTCAAAACTAGAGATTTTGGCTGGTTTCTTGGTTTATTTTGAGAGCAGCTTGAAAGGAGAAGCCCAGAGAGCCAGTCAGTTTCAGCATCACTGATAGCTTCTGACAGCCACCATAACATGAAGCATCAGTCCCAGCCAGAGCTGCTAGGGCAGAGGGGACAGCCAGTGTCACAACTTTGAGATGACAGAAAAGGAACTGAGAGGGGCACGCACACGAGCCAGCCGGGCCCACTTGTGGGGTAACAGACCAAAGGATTGTGAACAGCAGCTGCACAGGATGTGGGCTTGGTTTCATGAACACAAACAGCAGTTTCTCTCTCTCTGTTCCCAGGACATGATGCAGATAATCTAGACATAGTCTGGGTGGGAGCAGGGCACGTGCTGCTGAGATTGCTCCCTGGAGGATGCTGTCTGAAGTGACAGCAAAAAAAAAAAAAAAAAAAAAACGGTCAGAGACAGCTTAATTTTAGCCCCATCTCTCCGGTCTTCTCATCCTTCCCTCCCCGAGGCTCCTGCGAGAACCCAGCACAGCACACAGAGTGGGAATACCAGGAAGTAACAAACCTGCTGAGATGCACACTCCAAAGCCTCCCTGGATAATTCCTTCCACTGCAGACTGCATGTGGATTGGAGGTTATAACCCTGGGCACGTGGCACCCTTCCATACGCCTTGGCTCACCCCCCAAGCTGGCCTAGCAGATGGATACAGCTCACATGCACAACCTGGAATAGTTAGCTTCCCTGTAAGCAAACAAACAAAGGGAGCATTTCTTAAGCAGTGTCAGCAGCTGGCACAGAACAGCACCCAGCAGTCCCACAAGGGCACCTGTCTGTTGGCAGCAGGCTCACTTTGAATCCACTGGCTGCTGAACAAACCCACTGAGCCTCACTTATTATAATGGAGAGAAAGACCAAGAACCCCCTTGCCTGCCACACTATAACAGCAGCAGTGTGTTGGGGACACCTCGCCTGCTGCCCTGCCATGTCCCAGGATTGGAACATAGTGTGCATGCCCTAGCCAGGCCATGGACTCTCTGCCCCTTGCTGCAATACAGATCACCCAGACCTGCCTGGCTTAGCATGTTCCCGATAGCTGCTGGAATGGGCAGGATGCTTTGTAGGGCAGATTGAGTTTCTTCTGCCCAGATCTATCGGTAGAAAGAAAAGCTACAGAGCAGTGAACTGGTCCATTACTCAGCCCACAGAGGGCAGGCAGAGCAGGCTCCTCTCCACAGCCTGCTGGCACCGCCTAGTCTATGCTCAAAAAGTCATTACATGCCACTGGGGATGGTGCATCAAGGCAGAATTCCTCAGCCTCTAAGCCACCTCTCAGGCACCATAGACTGGGAGGAAGAACAGTCTCGGAGCAAGAATCCGGAGCTTCTGAACCCGGAACACATCTGATGGGGTCACCTCCACAGTCCCAGTGGGGCACTTGGGGTGCATGAATCCCAGGGGCCAGCAGCTCATCCGGAGGAGTTTTGGGGTGCACGGGTGGCACTGTCCCGTGAACACCGGGCTCTTCCATCAGCTGCCTCCTGAGAGCTGCTGATAGTCACCGGCAGCCCAGGTCCCTCCCTCTGCATGCAGCTGCACCAGCCAAACAAGAACTCTGGGTCCTTCTCCATGCACATGGCAAGCAGCAACGCTGCCCTGGTTGGAATTCACAGATCCTAACAACATTCAGAGCAGGGATGGGCAGCCTGCCACTTGCCTGAAAGAGATTACCACTGCAGCACTAATCCAGCACTTCCAGTGCACTCTGGAGGGAAAGCAGCTGCACTTGGCTTAGGCCAGCACCATTCTGCTTTCACCAGACGAGGCATCCAGGACTACAGCAGAAGCCACATGAGCCTCCAAGCACAGCAACCATTTCCCTGAATGAGTCAGGAACAAAAGCAACACTAGCAGGTGTGTAGACACAGGCGCTGTTTGTTACCTAGCCACTCCCACCAAGACAGTAATCTACACAGGGAGCTGAGAACAGCTACCCCACCAACACACCCAAGGCCCCAGTGACATCAACACCAGGCCCCAGTGACTCACCAGGGAAGTCCACGCTCCCTGAGATATGAATTTCATAACATTCAGAAACCAAGTGAAGAGAGGAATCTCGCCAACATCACCACAGAGCACCAGCCAGTTCACTCCAGTCCCCTAAATCTGAAAGGCCAAAGATACTCAAGGGCAATTGCCTCCAAAGGGTTAAGAAATCCTGGTGCAGTCTGTAGGATGAGAGATGTTGCAGCAGGTAAGAGGATAATTTAAACAGGTCTGTGTTGGAGCTGCTAGCATGAAGGTTGGGTTCATGCTGACAACTGGGTCATACATACTAATTCACTGACTTGCTGCAAGGATGTCGCAGAGAGATTCCAGCCAAGAGGGAATTTGGATTTAAAAAACAAGCTGTCCTTTAACTAGAAAAGAGCCAGGGGGGTTTAAGAGAGAGAACTCTCCCCCCAGCCTCCTACAGCTGTACTCCAGGAAAACTTTAATTAAAACTGCAAGCTCACAACAGTGCACTGTGTCCGGAAGTGAAGTGAGCAGCCAAGTGAAGCAAAGACAAGCTGCTAGTTAGCCCTGCTGCTCTGTCCTCACCTCACCTACGCACCTCTAGGCATGATAGCCCACCTACCTGGTGATCGTGCACATGGTCAGCTCCCACAATACACAGGCCTGCTGGGGGGCACAGGGAGAGGGGTCCGCTCAAACCCTGCATTTCACAGCTTTGGAGAGTTCAGGCCCAAACTCCTCTTTGTAGTCCAGGTTACTAGGAACATGACACCCAAAGCCACAGCAGGCTGAGCACACTGATTAGACCCCCAGCCTCCCTCTCCTCAACCAATTCAAGGTGTTTTCATGCTCAACCTCCCCCCTCCCAGGCCATCTTGGGGTCTGTTCTCCCCCTGCCTGCAGCTCATTGCAAGCTACACATTCCTCATTTAAACAGCCAAGTCCCCTGGGACCGGTCCTCTCACTCCCCACCTTTCAGCTTAGCCAGGGTTTAAGCAGCATGTCGTGACGACTATTTCTGCAACCCGAGCACATGGCCATAGACCTGAGAGCATCTGCTCCCTGCTGCCAGAACTGCAGTTTGGGGTTTCGCACAAGCAGAGCTTGGTGACAGGCCTGCCCGGGGGTGACCAGAGAGCAGCCTGAGCAGGGGTGCCCATAGCCCACTCAAGCAGAGCTCTGAGCTCCCCAGACCCCCTTATGCTCCTGCCCCCATGCTTAGAGCTTTGCTAGAGGAAAGTACCCAGGCGATCACTTGCAGCAACAGGAAACAGCAAGGAGTGTCAAATGCAGCCACAGAAAGGCACTAGAGAAAACACACCCGGTTACTGGTGAGAGCCCATGTGCCCAGCTGTTGAGTGGCAGCTGGGGCAGTGCCAGACCTCAGACACAGAGAGCCCGGCCTGGGGGGTGACCCACAGGGAACAGCCTACAGCATCTGCCCGTGCAGCTGTCCTCCAGTCCTCCCCACACGCCCCACCACTCTTCCCAAGCCAAGGAAAGCGATCCTTGCCTCGCTCCCCACACTGGGGGGGCCCCCTCCCTCTCACTGCCCCCCAGCCCAGCAGCCCCAACCCCTGGCAGTGCCCAGGGGGCAGCTATCCCCACCACCACCCTGCACTGCCCCCCATTCCACAGCCCTATACCCTCCCACCCCCCGACCCTGCACTGCCCCCCATTGCACTGCCCTATACCCCCCAGCCCCCCCTGCACTGCCCCCCATTCCACAGCCCTATAACCTCCCACCCCCCGACCCTGCACTGCCCCCCACTGCACTGCCCGATACCCCCCCAGCCCCCCTGCACTGCCCCCCATTGCACTGCCCGATACCCCCCCAGCGCCCCTGCACTGCCCCCCATTGCACTGCCCGATACCCCCCCAGCCCCCCTGCACTGCCCCCCATTGCACTGCCCTATACCCCCCAGCCCCCCTGCACTGCCCCCCATTGCACTGCCCTATACCCCCCAGCCCCCCTGCACTGCCCCCATTGCACTGCCCTATACCCCCCAGCCCCCCTGCACTGCCCCCCATTGCACTGCCCCCCATTGCACTGCCCTATACCCCCAGCCCCCCTGCACTGCCCCCCATTGCACTGCCCTATACCCCCCAGCCCCCCATTGCACTGCCCCCCATTGCACTGCCCTATACCCCCCAGCCCCCCTGCACTGCCCCCCATTGCACTGCCCTATACCCCCCAGCCCCCCTGCACTGCCCTATACCCCCCAGCCCCCCTGCACTGCCCCCCATTGCACTGCCCTATACCCCCCAGCCCCCCATTGCACTGCCCTATACCCCCCAGCCCCCCTGCACTGCCCCCCATTGCACTGCCCTATACCCCCCAGCCCCCCTGCACTGCCCCCCATTGCACTGCCCTATACCCCCCAGCCCCCCATTGCACTGCCCTATACCCCCCAGCCCCCTCGCAGTGCCCCCCATTGCACTGCCCTATACCCCCCAGCCCCCCTGCACTGCCCCCCATTGCACTGCCCTATACCCCCCAGCACTGCCCCCCATTGCACTGCCCTATACCCCCCCAGCCCCTAGCAGTGCCCAGGGGGCAGCGCTCCCCGCCACAGCCCCGTTCCCCCCCGGCCCCCTCCCGCGGGCCCCGCGCTCACCGTAGCCGCTCTCCTCCTCCATGCTGCCCGCCGCGGCCGCCCGGCTGCCTCTAGCGGCGGCTCCCCGCGCTCGCTCCCGCCCCGGCCCGGCCCGCCTGGGGGCGGAGCTCACCGGCGGGGAGGGGCGGGGCCTCCGAAGCCGGGCCGGGAGCGGCCAGGGGCTGGGCCCACGTGATGCCGGGGAAGGGGCGGGGGAGCGAGCGTGAGCAGGGTCCGGGGTCCTTCTGGCTCAGGGAGGGGCGGGGCCTGGGAGCCAGGACTCCGGGGTTCTCTCCCCAGCTCGGGGAGGGGGCTGGGGAGGAGCCAGGACTCCTGGGTTCTCTCCCCAGCTCGGGGAGGGCGGTGGGGTCTGGGGTGGGGGGAAGCCAGGACTCCTGGGTTCTCTCCCCAGCCCGGGGAAGCCAGGACTCCTGGGTTCTCTCCCCAGCTTGGGGAGGGGGCTGGGGAGGAGCCAGGACTCCTGGGTTCTCTCCCCAGCTCGGGGAGGGCGGTGGGGTCTGGGGTGGGGGGAAGCCAGGACTCCTGGGTTCTCTCCCCAGCCCGGGGAGGGGGGTGGGGGGAAGCCAGGACTCCTGGGTTCTCTCCCCAGCTTGGGGAGGGGGCTGGGGAGGAGCCAGGACTCCTGGGTTCTCTCCCCAGCTCAGGGAGGGGTCTGGGGTGGGGGGAAGCCAGGACTCCTGGGTTCTCTCCCCAGCTCGGGGAGGGGGATGGGAAGGAGCCAGGACTCCTGGCTTCCATTCCCAGCTCTGCCTGACTCTTTGTATGACCTCAGGTAAGTCCCTTCATCTCTGCCTCTCTTCCCCCAGCCCTACCGTGGGGATAATGTTCAGCCCCAACCTGCCTCCCTGCAGTCTTGTGAGCTGAATTCATTGTGGCCGAAGGCTTTGGGGTGCTGGGGCGGGAAGGCCTGCACCCATATGCCCCAAAGGCTCTAGAAATCTCCCGTTTAAAGTGCCACTTTCCGGTTAAAGGGTTTATCCGCTACCAGACATCGGGTGTTCCAGCGTGGCCGGAGCTAGGCAGACTCAGCCAGGCAGTTATGGCACAGGGGCTGGGCCGGGGCTCACCCTAGGGCAGACGAAGAGCTGCCCCACGAAGAAGTAACGACTCGTCAGCCAGCATAGAGCTGGCCCTGGGCATGGCTCATTTCAAGCTGCAACCCAGCCCCAGATCTTAAGAATGACAGAGCCGGGGCAGCGTCTAAAAGAAGCAAGTGAGGGTGCAGCCAGGCCGGCAGTGGGAGCGAGATGAACTCAGAGAGGAGAATACATAGAGACTTGTTGAAGAGAGGAAAGAATTAAAGAAGAGAATTCAGTAAAAGAACAATTCTGCAACAAGACTACGCGGATGAGACATGGAAGTTAAAAGACCAGCCAGCAGAGCTGAGCAAATGGATGGAAAATAAAGCAAGAGGAGCTGAGGTGGTGTATAAGAGAGGGGAGTCTTCTAGTCTCTAAACAATTGACATCACAATTCTCAAATCATTGTGGCAGCATGAAAGCTTGAGATGGTACAATTTGAACAACAAAGGAAGGACAGAAAGCCCTTAACAGATTTGAGACTGTTGTCAGGTCTCTCTTCTGTTGTCTTTTCTCCAGGCTAAACAGGCCCGGTTTTTTAACCTTTCCACATAGGTCAGGTTTTCTAAACCCTTTTGTCATTTTTTTTGCTCTTTTGTGGACACTCTCCAATTTGTCCATATAATTCCTTGCATTGGAAACAGCACTCCATCTGATGCCTCACCAGTGCCAAGTAGATCAGAACAATTACATCCCATGTCTTAGAGACGACATGCCTGTTAATACACCCCAGAACGATGTTAGCCTTTTTCCCAACTGCAGCACATTGGCTCATACTCAATTTGGGATCTACTATAACCCCCAGATCCTTTTCAGTGGTACAATCCAGTTTCTCCCCATTGTGTAGTTGATTTTTCCTTCCTAAGTGTAGTACTTTGCACTTGTCTTTGTTGATTTCAGACCAATTCGTCAAGGTCATTTGAATTCAAACCCTGTCCCCCAACATGCTTGCAACCTCTCCCAGCTTGGTGTCATCTGCAAATTTTATAAACATACTCTCCATGCCATTATCTACATCATTTAATGAAAATATTGAATAGTACCAGACCCAAGGCAGACCCTTGCAGGATCCTGCTAGATATGTCCTCCTAGTTGACACCCATGGTTTGCTGTCAAACTGTAGTAAATCTGAGTGCAAGTTTTCAGCAAGTTGTGCACCCACCTTACAGTAATTTCATGTAGCCCACATTTCCCTAATTTGCTTATGAGAATGTCATAGGGGACTCCGTCAAAAGCCTTACTAAAAATCAAGATATGTCTACAGCTTCCTCTCACTCCCTTAGACCACTAAGCCTGTCAAAGAAGGAAATTAGGTTGGTTCAACCTGATTTGTTCTTGACAAAACTATTTGAGCTATTACTAATTACACTATAGCTGCTTACAAGATGATTGTTTAATAATTTGTTCCAGTATCTTTCCAGGTATCAAAGTTAGGCTGACTAGTCTATAATTCCCTGGGTCCACTTTGTTCCCCTTTTAAAAGATAGGTACTGTTTGTCCTTCCCCAGTCCTCTAGCATCTCTGGGAGTTCTCAAAGATAATTACTAACAGCTCCAAGATTACTTCAGCTAGTTCTTTAAGTACTCCAGGATGACTTGAATAATCTAATTTACCTAAATATTCTTTAACATGTTCTTTCCCCCATCTTAATGTGAATTGCATTGAGTATCTGGTCATAATTAACCTTTTTAGTGAAGATTGAAGCAAAATAGGCATTAGACACCTCAGCCTTCTTGATTTCATGCATTATTAGCTTTCCTTCCCCACTAAAGTAGAGGGCTTACATGTTACTCTGACTTTCTCTTGCTCCTAATGTATTTATAGACTCTCTTCCTATTGCCTTTTAGTTTGCTTGCTACCTGTAATACAGTTTGTGCCTTACTGTTCTGATTTTGTCCTTACCTGCTTGTGCTATTCTCTTGTACCTCTCCTTAGCAATGGGTTCACATTTCCACTTTCTGTAGGATTCTCAGGTCAAGAGTTCCTGCTGGAGCCATACTGGCCTCATACTAGTCTTCCTATCTTTCCTTTACACCTTTAATATTGTGTCTCAGACTGCCAGACCTCCTGAACTCCTTTTTTCCTTGGATTCTCTCTCTTACCCACCAGTTCTCAGAGTTCATTAATCAGCTTTTTTGAAGTCCACTATCCATATTCTGCAGCTCTCACTCATTCCTTAGAATCATGAAATCTCTCATTTCATGTTCACTTTCACCCAAATCGCCTTCAGTCTTCCACTTTGCTACCAATTCCTCCATTAGTCAGACCCAAGTCTGAACCAGCTGTCTGGCTGGGTACTTCCTCCACTTTCTGAAACCAGTTGTTCCCTACACATTCTAACAACTTACAGCAAAATGCAAAATTTCTGGATTACTTTTCTAGCAGGTGCCTGGGTAGTTAAAGTCCCTCATAGAATCACAGGGCTGGAAGGGATCTCAGGAGGTCATTTAGTCCAACCCCCTGCTCAAAGCAGGGCCAATCCTCAGTTTCTGCCCCAGATCCTGACATGGCCCCCTCAAGGATTGAGCTCACAACCCTGGGTTTCACAGGCCGCTGCTCAAACCACTGTGCTATCCCTCCCCTCATTAGTACCCAGCCTTGGGTTTGGCGTATTTGTCCTTTGTTCTAGAAAGGCCTCATCCATTGCCTCTTCCTGATTTGGTGTGCTCTCGTACAGGGGCTCTTAACCTTTTTCTTTCTGAGACACCCCCATCCCCCCAAACACGCTATAAAAACTTAATGGCCTACCTGTGCCACAAGTGTTTTTCTGCATATAAAAACCAGGGCCTGCATTAGGGGGCAGCAAGCAGGGCAGATTTTAGGGCAGCATGGCTTTGACTTTCTGCCCTGAGTCCTAGTGCATCTAATGCCAGCCCTGCTTGGTGGACCCCCTGAAACCTGCTCACAGCCCCCCAGGGGGCCTTAGATCCCTGGCTGAGAACTGCTGCTCTAGTAGACCCCGACTAGGTCACCCCTATTTTTTCCCCCTTTTATCTTTACAAAACTTGCAGCTGATCTGCCTCTCACTGCCTTCTGGACCTCCGAGCACGTGTATTATACATCAATAATATATACACCTCTGCTTCTTTTTCCCACCTGTCCTTTCCGCTTTACTCCTGAGAGTTACCCCACCACATCTCTGTGATGCCAGTTAAGTCTTAATTTAGCTTACAGACTAAGATTTCCAGTTCTTCCTGTTTGTTCCCCGTGCCCCTTGTGGGCTGTTCAGCGGGCATAGCTGGTGCTATTTGTACAGGGCCTAGCACAATGGGGCACTCCTGCAATAAGCATGATTAACAGAGGAGCAATGACACTAGGGTAGCAAGAACAGCCTGCCTGCCCCAGCAAGTAGAAATGAAGACAAAGGAGAGCTCACTCTGCAAATCAAGGCAGTTTGTGCATTGCTAGGGACAGAGGCATGCAGAGGAAGTGGGGGGGGGGGGGGGGGCTGATGAGGCCAGCAGCTGTTTCCAAGGAGGATGGCAGCAAATCCAATACGGACAATTCCTCCCCCATACACAGTGGGCTGGGGAGGCACCTGCTGACCTTCTGTTTAAGGGCAGTACTGAAGAAAGCTGCTTTTGTGAAGCCAGTGGGGTTCTCCCCATCTCTGAACAGACATGGCCATGGACCTGGTTTACTGCAAGTTACCCCTACATGCAGAGTGCTCCTGGGCAAGGTAGACTACTAGCCAATGTTGTGAGAGCCCCTTTGGATACAGAGATTAAAGGTGATCAGCTAAGGCTTTAAAGAGCGTGGCTTTGTGCAGTGTAACACCAATCCCTCCGCCAGTGGCCGCTTCTCCTTCTGCGCAGCAGGGATGTGCATGCCCCCCTGCCCCACAATAGGAAGCTATTTCCCTGAGCCACAAAACATTCGCTGGCAGCTGTTCTGGGATCAGAGATGCACAGAAGCCTTCTGAGGTTAGAACACAATCTTTAGCAGAGACAGGTCTCCCCAGGCAGATGCACGAGTCTGCTACTTCCTAGGCTCTTCTCCCTCCCCAGCCAGAGACTGGCCCTTCACCACCATCAGCCAGGCTGCCTCCTTACATGCACTGCTAAAGACAGCTCAACTCCCCCAGTCCAAGGCATCAAGCTACTTACAGCCTCTGCATCACCTGCCACAGGCGAGGTGAGGGATGGCTCTTCAGCAGTGACACAAACTGGACACAGCCAGGACTCAAAACTGGTTACTTTATTGCACCATGATCTTGGCAATAACTGAGGTTACTGCATTGTCCCCAGCAGGAGGTGTAAAATACAACCATGTACAGATCAGCTCCCGGTATCTACACACATATACATTGAGATTATGGAACCGTCGATCAGCAAACTGTACAAGATGTCAGAATAATCCCCACTGTAAGAGGGAAATCTCCCCTGGGGAAGGGGACAGAGTCTCACGCTGGCTTTTCTCCCCTTGACTAAGTTGAAAATTTAAATAAACGCAAATCCTAGCTGTAACGGCCATTAAACAGGCTTTGATATATGTACACATCTGAGATAATGAAATGATTTGCAGCCATTAACCCCTTCACCTGGCCTGTTTGGCTGACAGCAGGATGCAAAAAGGTTAACAGGTATTTAGAAGATAATGCATGACAGCTCTCAGGCTCCCAGGGAGCAGGGGGGAGAGCAGGGCCCTGCCCATGGAAGGCCTGGAGAACATTCTTTTCCTGGGACTCGCACAGCAGGGAGGTTTGGCAGAGGGGCAGTGGTGCAGGGAATGCAGTTTAGAGGTACCAGGCAGACATGGACATGCAGCAGCAGATGGGTGAAAGCAGCCTCTCTAGTGAAGCAGCAGTGCCCCCAGGAGATCTTCCCACAGCCCCCACAACAGCCATTAGCCCAGCAGAGACACCCCCCCCACCCCCATCTGCTCCTGGCCCAGCAGCATCCCCTCCCCAGAGAGCAGGGAGCACACCCTCAGCAAGACGAACCGGGCACTACCGGGGGAAGCCAAACGGAGTGAAGTCAAGGCAGGCGTGCTGGGGGCTAGCAGCTCAAGCCAACAGCTGATCTCTGTGCAGGGATGCACACAGCTGGACCAAGCTGTGGCAGGGGATGGCCCCCTTCTCCCACTCTGGCAGCAGCCTGGTTCTGCTGGGGCCATGTCCCCAGCTAGACAGAGGGAACCCAGGACAGGAGGCCAAGCTGGACGGGGGTGACGCTCACCCATGAGAGCAGTTGGTTGAGCTGAAGTAGGCCTGTATGAGCCCATTACTCCCTCTGCCCAGGGACCCAGGCAGAAGCAGCTCGAGGGAGGGCGGGGTGGAGAGGAGATTGGGGGTACAGGGGAGGAATTAACAGAAAACTGCCCTAGGCAGCAGCCTCAGAGCCCCATGAGCAGGGCTGATGTTTGCAAGGCAGAGCAGTGCCAGCTGCCAGCCCCAGCCCAGCAGCCACGTGTGCACCTGGCTGTACAGGCCCCAGCCGAGACCGGGGCACAGCAGTGACAAAGCGCCATCGACAATCACTTCCCTGCCCAGAAACACCGGGCTGGACGCAATCCCAGCACCGTGCTGCAGTCCTGGGGCCAGTGCAGCAGGGGAATAGCTGCCCCATTAGACAGCGTGTGACAGCAGCATGGTCACAAGGCTCCCCAGGCAAAGGGAGGAGCTCGGCTGGGCACAAGGCAGGCTGCTGGCCAGCCCCAGTGCCAGAAGCAGGGGAGTGGAGGAGTCACCCAGGGGCTGTGGCAATCAGGAGCAGGGTATGCTCTGCATCTCAGCCTTGGCTATGGGACATGCCCTAAGGGGCCCTTCCTCAGCTACCTGCTGGGGGCAAAGGCATCAGCGCCCCCATGATGCTCCTTGGCACTGGCCATGGCGGAACGAGGGGGACTTAAAGCACGTGAACCAGCCAACTTAGCTACACTCCAGCAGCATCAGCTCGGCGAGTCTCAACCTTCCCCAACATCCAAGAACCAGCCCCTGTTCCATGGAGCCCCACTCCTGTTTCATGGGGCAGGTGCCCCTGCTCCCACCCTGCACAAGAGGCTGAACGCCAGCACGGCCCAGGCCTGTCACACAGCAGGGCCCTCAGCCTGGCTCCGGAGATGATGCAGCAGGGCGAGTCAGCTGGGAGGGGACGAGTCAAAACTAGCACGGCAGGGTCCGGCCACTCTGCCCCCTGGCCCACGAACGCCAGGACCGAACGGCAAGCTCCAGCTGGGCGCCCCGGCCTCAGAGCCGGTAGCTCAGGCTGGCCACCTTGGCGGGGTGAGTCACAGACCAGAAGTTACGCCTGCTCTGCAGTTTCTGGAAGGCATTGAAGTGTCTCCTCCGGTCCCGCTTGGCCTTTTTACTCTTCTTCACCTGGACGAGAGCAGAGCCCACAGCAGAGTGAAGGGAAGGGGCTCCAGGTCAGACCTGGCTGCGCACCCTCACCCCCCTCCGGGCTGGCTCCTAGAGGGAGCATGCCAGGAAGGAGGCAGGAGCCCAAGGAAGGGATCAGTTCCCGAGACCAAGTCCAATCACTCCCTCCCCCAACAGGATCAGGGCCCCGGCCACGAGCCACACGGTTCCGCTCGTGCCAGTGCCCAGCTCCTCACCTTGCCACTATCGAAGTCCTCGTCCCAGTCGTCTGTGACTCTCGCACTCCGGGCCCACGCCATGTCCTGAAGGGCGTCCTGGCTAATGGCAGAGATCTCGCCCTCCCACGTCAGCACTGCAAAGCAGAGTTGCCCATCAGCGACCGCGGGCC
Organism: Caretta caretta; assembly: GCF_965140235.1. Taxonomy (NCBI): domain Eukaryota; kingdom Metazoa; phylum Chordata; order Testudines; family Cheloniidae; genus Caretta; species Caretta caretta. The sequence continues at coordinate 1,383,149 of NC_134219.1, forward strand.
ACACCAGTGCACAGCGCCAGCCTGCTCGACCCACCAGCGCCTCTTGGCTGAGTTCCAGAGACCACCTGGAGGGCTTTGCTGGCCTCAGTGCAAGACACATCCCCTGCCCCGCCTCTGGCTGCATGGACCAGCCTCCAGAGGGTTCTTTGCAGCAGTCCTCTTTGCAGCGCCAAGTGGGAAGGCTCAGGCCCCATGGCGCAGCGGGGCCAGACCGTTACCCTGCAGTCTTGGCCCGGTGCGCTCTGCACCGGGGCTGCCCCGTGCGCACGGCCACCAGCCTAGGGCGGGGACATTACCTTGCTTCCCATATGCTTTATCAGAGGAATTCCTGAGCAGCTCCTGCACCACGCTGGCCGCCTCCTGGCTCTGCCATGTTGTCCCAGTGCCCCGCCCCTTCTCCGGGCGGCGGGCGGAGCCATCTCTGACCTGGCTGTCCCAGATGCACACTGCCACTGTGGAGACCAGGGAGGGGTGAGCATGCAGACACAGCTCACCTTGAGCCACACTGTGGGGCCCGTGTCTTGAGCCACCTCTTGTTCTGAAAGGGTGAGTCCATGGCCGGAGCGCTAAGCCGGCCCAGCCAGCCCGGGCTCTGCAGGGCCCTGGCCTCGCATAGCTGGCAGAGAGGAAATCTTCATCTTACGGGCAGAGTCAGGCCCCCTGGAGATCCCCCCGCCCGACCCACACACATAGCCAGCCAGGCACAGGGCGTACCAGCTTTCCCCTCCCCAAAGTCACCACCTGACAGCCCAGAAGTGAGGGGCATGGTCATCTCCCCAGCGACGGGCACAGGATGCAGCCAACAAGAGCCCTAGCAGCCGAGCCAGCAGTAGGAGTTTCTGGGTGTGATCAGTGGCCTAGAACTGGGGCCTGTGGGGCAGGAGGGATGGGCAGAAGCTGAATGTTTTTTCTGGGGGCAGAGGGAGAGCAGCCCAGCGCCCCCCTCCATCTGCCACAGGCACTGCTATGAGCCAGGCACCGGCTAGGAGAGCACACGCCCAGCCCAGGACACACCTGTGCAGCAGCAGTACCTGGAGTGCTGACTCTGGTGTGGAGCCCATTCACAGCTGCCTGCTCAGAGCTGGGCTTGGAGGCCGGGCTGCTGGGGCTCTCCCTCCGCTTGCACTTCCGATGCTCGATCTCGCCATCGTCCACCTCCAAACCTCGCTGCTGCTTCGCGCTGCGGAGCTCTCCTGCCCCAGACGCCAGGGTCGCAGCCTCGCCCTTCCCGGAGCAGCTGCTGTGAATTTAGACCCAGGCTCAGACTGGCGCCAGAGAGGCGGCAGGAGTCGCCATTATGCAACAGCCTCACCCCAGGCCCAAGAGAGGAGCCTGCCCAGGATCTCTGGCTTGCCCTGCACGGGAGCCACACCTGACCCCTCCTGAGGGTCCAGGAGCCCCTAACGTCAGAGCTCCTGCCACAGGCTAGCAGCTGCACACAGGGCTCTCCTGCCAGGCAGAGCCAAGGGGCAGGGAAGGGGTCAACTGGCTTCAGTGGGCCAGGACCCAGGCTGGGTTCACTGCAGAGAGATGAAGGGCTCAGGGCACTCCATACAGCCAGCACAGGGCCTTACTCCCCACAGGGCTGAGCTGCCAGGCCCACACTCCACAGCTCCTGCAAGGCCAGGGTCTGCCCCCCACCCCCTCACCTGCCCAAGGGAGATGTGCCGGGACTGCGATCTTCCTCCAGCTGCCGCAATCTCTTCCTCCTCCTCTTCCGGGGGGTAATGGGCCCAGTGCCCATGTGGCAGCTGGAGCCTGCGGCTCGATGCCTGCGCTCCCACTCCAGGTCCCCACGGCCCAGCCCCTCTCTCTTCCCGCTGCCTGACTTCCTGGCCGCAGCCTCCTCACGCTCACCCTCCTCCAGGTACCGTCTCTTCGGGGGGGGGCTGGCGAGCCCGGCCCCCTCGCCGCTAGCACCTGCTGGGCCCAGGCCACAGGGGACGCTCTCCACCTCAACATGCTGCTTTCGTCTCTTTTTGGAGGAGCTGGGCAGGGCCTGGCAGGCCTCCTTCTCCCTGCCTGGGTGTGAAGGGTGGGTGGGCTGGCTGCTGGCCAGGAGCTGAGAGTTTGGGCTGGGGCTGCAGGCCGGCCTCCGAGGAAGTGGTGATTTGGGAGCAGATGAGAGCACCCTAGGGGGAGAGGGAGAGAGAGAGAGAGAGAGACAGAGACATGCTAACATGGCCCGGGGACCTGTCTAGAGGGCAATCCCTCCCCCAGCCCGGGAGTCTCAGCTCTCAGCTGTGAGCAGTCGCAGAGAGACCCCTGCCTTGGCAAGCCAGCAGCTCAGCAGACAGGTGGAAGAGGTGGCTGGTACGAGACAGCACAGCCGGGGACCCCAGGAGGGAAGAGGCCGTTCAAGGCAGATACGTCAAAGCACGTGAACGTGGGTCCGTGGGGCACAAGCAGAATGCCAGGGCGGCCGGCACCTGCTGACAGCGGATTGAACATTTCACAGGGCCTAGAGCACCCAGCAAAGCAGGTGCAGCACGGCTGGTGTGGCAGGAGGGCCCATGCCTCCAGGGAGTGGGAGCAGCTGCCACGCTGCCCAGCATGTGTGGGATCCCTGTGGCTCTGCCAGAGACACCTAACAGCCCACAGGCTCAGCCACACATGGCCCCCAGACACTGACTCCTGCCCAGCCTCTGGACACCAGCTTCCCCAGGCTCCTAAACCAGGGAAAGCCCTGCACTGGCCAGACCCGCTCTGGTCCACGTGCCCATGCCCACGCCTGTCAGAGGAGGAGTTAGGGAGCAGACCCAGCCCTGTAATTCAGAGGCGCTGCACTGCCTTGGGCGGACGCGTTCCCTTGACGGCCACATTGCAGAGTCCATCAGTGGAGCAGACGAGGATCCCACTCACCACAGGGGGAGGGAGGCTCTGGGGACGCTGCTGGGGCATCTGCGTGGCTTACCTGGACTTGCCGAGAGGCCAGGGAGAGGTGGAGGCAGGGTGGGTGGTGCTCGTGGGGGAGGTGTGGTCGGCAAAGGCTGGGCGGGGTGGCGTGTGGCGGTCACTTCCGCTCGCCCTCCGCGGGGTGCTGCCCTGCAGTTATCGACATAAATAAAAACTTGGTGGTCTAAAGAGACGTTTCCATGAGCCAAGAGGGGAAAACAAAAAGGGGAGCCCAGAGAAGGGGAGGGGGACGGACACAGACAGGGGGGAGCGGGGGATGGGAGAAGAAGAATCAGAAAAGTGTTCTCAGTTAGAAACACAAAGGAAGCAAGGAAGGAAGGAAATTTAAACCGAAATCCTAACACAAGGCTGTGGGCTGAGCCCAGCACTGGAACAGAGCTCTAGCGGGAGCCTGGCCCTGCAGAGCGAAAGGTTCCCAGGAGCCACAGGAGGGCGGGCAGTGCAGCACATGCTCCCAGCTGCAGCATCCTCCCATGGCACCACCAGCTCCAACCAGCCCAGAAGGCAGGATCGGGAGTGGGCCTGGTTGGCCCCTGGGGAGGGCTGAGGAGGCCCCCACCGCAGGGCGATGTCATGGCAAGTCACGTGGGACTGACAGCCCACCCAGGAACTGCTCCCTTCCGCTCCTCGCCCAGGGGCAAAGCCCATCACGTGTGGTTCCGGTAGCCCTGGGGGCAGGTGGGTAAGTGACATTGTGCTCTCCAGGCTGCCCAATAAGCCGGAGGCCAAAACAGGCCCACACCCCAGCAGCAATCCCCCATATGAGCTGGTGGGGAGGGATTTTCCTGCAACCCCTGGGCCCAGACGTCATGCCCACAGGGAGCGGGCATGACTAGCGTGGCTCTCAAATACAACCCCAGACCCACCTTCTTAGCAGAAAGGGCCAGCTTCTTGGCAGGCGGGGGCGACATGGTGCTGCTCACATCCAGGGTGGCACCAGCCAGCAGCAGGGATTTTAATTTCGCCACCTGGGGGTCCTCCGAGCCGGGCGGCTTGGCCTCCTGTTCTGAGGACGCAGCTGGACCGTACTCCGTTTCCTGAGAGGCGCAGAAGCCGTTGGCTCCGTTCTTAGCCTGCGGGGGTCCCTTGGCCAAGCGCGCTGGGCTGGAAGAGCTGCTGCTGCAGGAGTCCTTCCTCCGCGGCTCAGTGCCCTCCCCGCTGCCTCTGGGCTCTTGGCTGGGTGCAGCTGGCTCCACCTGGGGCCTGGGCGAGGTGGGTGATGGAGACTCCTTGCTCTCCCAGGAGCTCTGCTTGGGGACCTCGGCTTTGGCCCTGCTCACTTCACTGGTGTCACAGAAGCCCTGGGACACAGCAAGTGGCTTCTTGGGCCTCCTGGCCAGCTCATCCGAGAACACAGCTGCCATGTGCATGGCTCTGGCAGCCAGTCTGGGCGAGGGGAACCCAGCAGGGGGCTTAGCCTGAGCGGTCCCATTCTGCAGTTTGGGCCCGGCCTCAAACACACCCCGGGCCACAGGGATCCCGGCCTCTTCCGCTGCCTGGAGCTTCTTCCCAGGCGCCCCGTCTGGTCTCTAGGCAAAGCCAGAGGAATCAAGTTAGAGGGTGATTCAGGGAGCCGCGAGCTACGTCCTGCTCCAGAGCATAGTTGGCTGCAGGATATGGCCAGCCCTAGCCCCCACCGCAGGCGAGGAGGCGTGTTACACCTTGACACCCCAATATTCACCACTGTCATCTAATTAGGATATGTCTTATACAACGTATGTCTTGTGAGGTATCATTCTAAAAGTCTTCATCTGCTAGACAGTAAGAGCACACACCACCCAATGAAAGATCGTCGTATGTGAAGTTATGAAGTTTGGCTAAGTATGTGTTACTGAAACATGTCCTGACGTTGAAAACACCCCCTATAGAAGATATAAAAGGGGGACAATGACATCATAAGGGGACCTCACTCTCCCTACAACAACACACCTGAAAACACCTGAGGGGCCAGGACTGAACTGTGGGAAGTGATGGTCTCAGGCTAGAAGGATCTTTAGCCTGCGTATGAAAACCTGGAAAAGCCAAGGCAACTTGTGCCTTAAGAATCTGCCAGCCTATTTATCACTTAGGGTGAGAATTTGCTAATTTATATCTTACCTATCTAGTGTATTAAGCTCAGTTTGCAGTTTTTATTTACTAAGGTAATCTGCTTTGATCTGTTTGCTATCTCTGATAGGCACTTAAAATTTACCTTTTGTAGGTAAATTTATTTCTTCTTTATAACATAACCCAGTTTCTGCGATTCATACTGGGGGTGGAGGGGCAGGGGGGCAAGAAGCTGTGCACATCTCTCTCCACATTGAGGAAGGTGAATTTTTATGAGCTTGCGCTGTGCAGATCTTTCAATACAGTGCAAGACAGTATTATTTTGGGTTTATCTCCCAAAAGGGGTGTGCCTGTGGGTGCTGGGGGAGTCCTCTCACACAGAGCTGACTTCAGTCTGTGTCTGCAGCTGGGTGTGGCCCTACCTGTGTGTGTGCGCTGCAAGAGGCCAGAGAGCCTAATTCAGCAAAACAGGGAGAGGGAATCCAGGCTGGTGGAGCAGGAGAGGCTCAGTGAAACCCCAGTACGTCGTCAGGTGGCATCCTGGATGGAGGGGTCCAACCCGTCACAGCATGTTCTGGGCTGTGCAGGCCCCCCCACTGCCCTCTGTCACGTGCCAAGACACATTCCCCTAGGTCAAGCAAGGAACCTCGGAGGAGCATGTGCCGCTCACTCAAGTGGTTTCACGCAGGCAGAGGCCATGAACATCCCTGCATGCCTGCAGCATCCTAGGCCCTATGGCAGCGAGTCAGAGCCCTCTCCCCCGAGCCAGGACCCCTCTCCCACTCAGCAGCAGGGACAGCTGCAGCCCCATGCTTCGGGAGTCTCTGGCACAAGACCTGGACACTTACCTTGCCAGCCAGTGGCGAGGAGAGTAGCCCATTGGCTACGGTTTTCTTGATCTGGTCAGAGACTACGCCGGCTCGGCCAGGCAGGGCAGAGGCAGTCTTGGCAATGGGCCCCTCAGGGCTCTTCCTAGAGCTTGGGATTCTGGCCAAGGAGAGAGAAATACGTGGAGTCAGAGGAGGCAGGGGATTGGTGGCTTGGGACCAGGGGAAATGCTGACGAAACAAGTGCCATGGGGGAGGGGGCTTGGTGCAGGGCCATGTGTCCATCAGGAGCCATCACAGAACCACAGCTAGAGCCCTCAATCCCAGCCAAGGCCGGAAGGAGCCCTGGGGACAGGCCAGCAGCCACGTGCCAGCCCAGCTGGAGCTGCTGAACCATCCCTGCTAGGTGCATGTCTCTAGCCCTCCCAGGGAAGCAACTCTTGGAGCGGGAAGCCGGGGATCCCTGGGGCCAGAGGGGGAATAGCTGCCCGCAGCAGACGGCGACTCGCATACCTTAAGTAGAACAGCACATAGGCCTGCTGGTTGAGGACGACCTTGATGTTGCTGGAGTGGACGAGGGAGTCGTTCATCTGGTACCACTGCCCGTTACTGGCCTGGGGGAGATGGAGTGCAATAGATAGTGGCAGAGACCCCGCCCAGAGCCAGGAAAGGCTGGAGCGTCTGGGGGTGCCAGGAATCCCTCCCCTGGCCTCTGCTCTGGCAGGTCTGGGGCAGTGCTCCCCAGCACGGCCTCCCAGAAACCCAGAGCAGGGAATGCCCCAGCACCTCAGAGGCCGGGGCACGGCTAGGGACAGAGCGCGGCAGGCTGCCCAGGGCAGCAGCAGGGAGCTGGGGTGAGACAGCACCCACCATCCAGCAGGGCCACCCAGCACCATCGTTGGGCGCCCAGCTGTACACTCAGGGCGCCACCCCCCGGCGGCTCTGGAGCGACTCCCCTGGGGGGGCCTCACCTTCACGTAGCAGTAGTAGTGCCCCGCATGGCAGCTGTACCCCGAATGGACCAGCACTGCATACAAGCCATACGTGACCGGGTCGCCATTGCTCTGGGACATGTAGGGACGAATGTTCAGGAACTCGGGGTACCCCACATCCTGCAAGGAGAGACCGGCATCAGGGAACCCGCCCCCGGGACTTGTCCAGCTCAGGAGACAGATCTCTGGCCTAGGGTGCCCATGCTGCTTTGGAGTCCCCTTGGTGGGAGGGGGCCACCAGCATCAGCTACCCAAGACCCATTACAGAAGTCACCCGCCGCCTGCATGGTGCAAGCCCCCCACAATGCAACAGGGGGCGCCCCGAAGTGGTCAGGAGGGCCGCAGGCCAGGGTTGAAGTGCAGGGGCAGAGGTCTGGCTAGGAGGCCCGGCATTACACCCCATGCCAGCCACGCCCTCTCCAGCCCTGCTCCCCAGGACATCCCCGCGCAGGCACCCACCTTGGTGATTTTACCTCCACTGAAGTTGGCGAAGCGCTTGAGGGACAGTGTGAGGACGTTGGAGGCACGGTGGATGGTGAAGCGCTTTGTGGCGGGCACCTTCCTCTTGCATCTGCACAGAAGAGAGAGGTGAGCTTGCACCATCATGCCGCTCCTGCCCCCAGCCTCGGCTCCTGTGACAGCCACCCTGGCAGGGCCCTGCGTCAGCACTGCCCCGAGGCAGGGCAGCAAGGAGGGCTGGGACCCCTCCCGCGCACTGGCGGGCAAGGAGTCAAGGAACAGGGGGCGTGAACTGATGCCCCTGGAGCCCTGCTGCTGCACATGGCGCTGCACAGCCAGGCGTCACACCTGGTCCGAGCTCAGTCTGGGCTGGCATCAGGAGCCAAGCCCCCCAGGCAGAGCGGAGAGGAGAGAGGCCGTCGTGCCAGGCTGCAGCGCAGCCCCCGGGAGCTCGCTCCCCGCCCGCAGCCAGCAGGCCCCAGCATGGGCAGCGACTCACTTGGCACACATGTAGGCGTTCTCCCCGCTCAGCATGTCTGGTCTCACAAACAGCTCCAGCGCTCGCACTATGTTTGCGGCTTGCTGCAACGACAACGGGGAGTTAGAGGGCGGCGGTCATGCCCCCCGAGGAACGAATGCCCACCAGCACCACGGGGCACTGCAGCTAGCAGATACCCTGGGGCACTAGTCTGGGTCCAAGGCCAGAGAGGGTGAGCCTGGTGACCGTGTCACCCCACAGCCACTCAGGCTGACTGCCCCCCAGCACACAAGGGGACCGCTTGCACAGGCGCTAACTGGGAGTCCAGTGGCAACATACCCTCACCCCCTGGGAAGAGGTTGGTGGGGGTCGCCATGGGACTGCACCCAGCCAACGGCTCACGGTCAGAATTCAGCGTGACTGGCGTTCTCGGCCCAGGCCCAGAATAGCAGGCAGACTGCCCAGCTGCAGGGGGGAGCCACACCCCTGCACTATTCCTCCACGCTGGGCCGACTCGTCCCCCACGAGCAGCCTCCCTGAACCCGGCTCCACCTCTACCCAAGCCTTCATGTGCCCCGTTCCCCCCGCCGGCGAGGGCGCCTCTACCCGGATCTCCAAAGCCACGTCCAGGTAGGGGTCGTAGGTATCCGAGACGCTCTTGCACACCGAACACTTCACTGCAAGGGAAGCAGAGAGCAATGATCCAACTGTACCAGAGGGTGGAAGCCAGGAACAGCTGACACCACCACATGTCCCTGAGGGACTTCTCCCCGCCCTGGATCCGGGCCCAGGGAGGAAGCAGCAGGACACCAGAGCCAGGCTCTCTGCTAACTCCCTCTGCCCAACCAGAAGCAGCAGCACTGTCCGTGCAAGTGCTGGAAGCAGAGTGGCTGGAGTTGGGTGGCCTTGAACCAGGCAGTGCTGCGGACACGTCTGCACCCTCGCTGGGCGTCAGGGAGCCCTCAGAGCCAGCCTGGCCAGGAGCTTTCTGTGCGGCTCAGGCCCCAGGCGCACAGGAACCGGCAGCCTGGGGGAGACAGTGTGTAATATTTCCCCACTGCAGCACCTTGGGCTGGGGTCCCCAGGAAATTGAACGGGCCCTTGAGAGGAAGCTGCCAGGGAGGCTCAGGTCCCTCTGGGCCCCAAGGACAAGGTGCCCCACAACCTGCACTCACCACGGGACCGCAGGTAACCGCCAAAGATCTGATGAACCAGAGTTGTAGCCTGAGTCTGACGATCCAACCTACGAGACAAGCAGCTGGTCTTGCACAGCCCCCTCCACTACGCCCCCTTCCCTCTGAGCCAGGCTTCCCGGGCCGCAGCCCCCACAAGCAGGATCCAGGCTGGGAGGCCTGGCTACCCATGCTGCCGAGTCTGCTGGATTCGGGGACAGCTCAGACACCTCTGTGTTAGTGCAACAAGGTGCTGGGGATGCAGGAGCCACATCCAGTCCCCTCAAAACTGCACAGGACAGGCTACATCTCAGCCCTGAGCCACCTGCCCACAGGGCTTTCCCCAAGCATGATGCAGCTTGGTCCACCAGCCCCACTCCAGGCAGATAGCACGGGGACAGGCACCTCGAGAGACTGACGCCGGCCTTGGGTCCTGCAAATGCACCTTTCGCTTTTCCAGGACAATCAGTGTGCGGTGAGGCCAGCTGCGCGGTGCTGGTGAAAATGGCCGTGGAGACGTACCTCCAGGAAGGGACTGGAAAGAATGCGCGGTGGGGGAGGGATCTGAAACCAGGACCCAGCTCAGTGACTGTGCCTGGATTCTCTCGACACCAACAGGGACTCCACATCCATGACCTGCCCCAGTGTGCCAAGGGACACCTGCCCGCCGGGCCCACTGAACAAGGAAGGAGGCAGTGGCAGGCAGGCACCCTCCGGCCCAGAGGCCTGAAGGTTGTGGAGCTGCCAAGTTCCAAGGGGCCTGGGGAGGAGCAGTCTGGATCCTGGGGCTCCAAGGCATGGTGGGGCTGGCACACCAGAACGCTTCTCCCCAGCGCCCAGGTGCAGCTGCGCCACGGGCAGCAAAGCATGCCCTGCGTTGCACTATGCTTGCCCCGTACAGTCCCCAGCTGCTCCTGCTCTCTCAGAGCACAGGGATTGGGCTTTCATTGCCTGGCTGAGGGGACAACCCCCTCCTTCAGTCCAGGGGAAGAGGGGTAAATCTGGGGCTCCGCACAGACATCACCTACTTGGTGTAGCCGTTCAGGCAGGCCTTCTGCATGGCATCGATGGTGTAGCGCAGAAACTCATGCGCATCCTCCTGGCTGCCAAAGCGGAAGTGCCGAGCGATCTCTGCAAGAGGGGAGAGAAACAAGTCAGCCAGCTGCCTAGCCCTCGGCCCCTGAACACAGGACAGGGACAGCGAAACGATCCCCTCCTTCAAACAGGAATGCTGCCACTTGGAGGCCAGACCATCAGTCCAGTTAAGCTAGCACCTGGCTCTTACTGTCCCCAGGGCTGCAAATGAAGGGGCACCGCAGCCAAGGGCACAGCCACGGGGCTGGGCTAGTGACCCACATGCCCGATACAGAGCCATGTTGCTTTAGTGAGTCCCTGCAAGGAGACAGTGAGAGATGCAGGCCTTGGGCTCAAGCAGAGAAAGCCTCCCAAGTGCACTCGTCACCTCTCCCAGCAGCACCAGGTGAAGGGAGGGCTCGTGTTCTTACTTTTGAGATCTCTGATGAAGGACACCGGCTTGATTGCATTGCCGCTGTTGGCAAAAGCTTGGATCATGTGATTCTGCATAATACACATCATGCAAAAGCCTCCTTGGTGACCTGCAGCAGAGTGGGGAGGAGAGAAAGGGGGTCAGGCACAGATATCACTGCAGAAGCCACGCGGCTCTCTGCAATTCAAGTGAGCGAAGGCAGAACCTGCATGGCACCTGCTCCTCTAACAGGCAGAGCCCGGGGCACCAAGCCCTAGCTGCAGGTTTCCAGCCTCACCTGCACGGCCACAGAGCGCCCACGGGCAACTGGGCAGTGTTTGGGTGGCCAGCACTCATGGCGGAGGCCATTATACCGAAAGCAGGGGCTGCCACCCTTCGGCTTTCACCGCAGAGTTAACTTAGGTGACTGGCACATGCGCCTAGCCTGGGTGTGAGCTGCCACACTGCGAAGCCCCACCCAAGTTATGGCACTGTGCTTGCCTGTGAGAGTCCCTAGAACTTCTGGTGACATAGGCATGAGTTCTGTGCTCCACTATGCAGAACCACGCTAGGAGTCTTCCCTAGTGAGTTGTGGGAGAACTTGTCTATCCTGCCAGGAACATGGGGAAGGCACTGGGGGCCCATCAGCACCCAACTAACTTGGCTTGCATCCTTCCGGCAAAGCGAGCCAGTTATCACGCAGCTCTCCGGCTCTAGCTGATTGCCCCAGACACCCCAGCTAGCCCAGCTGTGAGGTCCTTGGGTCAGGGGCCTGAGGAAGAGCCAGGCTAACTCTGCAGTGAGGACATGCCGTCAAAGCCATCAAGACCCCTCCATCCACATTACCAAGTGACCATCAACCATGGCATCTCTTCAGATCAGCTGCTTCTTGCAGGGTCGAGGCTCATGGCAATGGCCACCTCCACCTGGGCAGCATGGTCCCTTCCAAACACCCCACACACAGCACCCCTCAAAAGCCAGCGATACAGAGCACTGTGCTCCATCCTCAGCACCCTCCCCGCTTCTGCCGGGGTGCCTGCAGTCACTCCATAGTCCGCAGAGACGGGAACAGGCACTGCTGCTAAGCACTGCTCTGCAGAACACCAGCAGGTCACGTGGCGCCATCTCTCCTTGTTCCCCACTGCGGCTATCAGTCCACCCGTCTGTCCACCGTAAAAACAAGACAGACTGGCAATGCAGCTGGAACCGAGGAAGAGCCTGGCAGCGAGAGAGGATCTTCTCAGAGAAGAGCAGATGGCAGAACAGCACATGCCAGGCAAGAGGGGGGAACAGACAGAGGGGAAACGAAAGGAAGGCTCCCAGAAACCATGGCAGTGGGCACAATGTAAGAACGTAGATGGGTAAAGCAGAGACAGGTCAGTTATACACCCCCTCACCCCCCACCACACACAAGAAGAGCAGCTCAGTGGTTGGGCTGGATGCAGGAGGGGCTGAGTAATGGTGTTTGGCCTGTGTCATCCAGGAGCTCAGACCAGGTCCCTTCTGGCCTTGGGAAATTCATACATAAGCCTCCTTCCCCAATCAGCACTTTCCGATGTAGGTGCCAGAGGCCAATGCGCAGGGAGATTCACCGAGAAAATGCCTGAGAACCCTGTTTCAGCCAGGCTTCTGCTTGCCGCACTACCCACTGAGCACCGTGGGGACAATCAGCTCAGCCCTACAGAGCCCCCATGCCAGCTGGCCCTTTCCCCACTCACAGCTGCGGCTATGCTCCTTGGACAGCAGGTAGTTTGCCAGTGGCGGCGTGTAAGTCAGACATTGCACAGTGGAGTTGAGGAAGCAGGTGTTGCCCAGGTTGTGGAGTCCTGCTCCGACCCTGTACACCCGCTCCCATTTCATGGACAGGCGCTCCATGGGGAAGAGAACTTTCTGGGGAGCTGGGACGCCATCCCCAGAGCCTCCCAAAGCATGGTCACTCCCTGCAAGAGAGAGAGGAGTCACTTAGACACAGAAAAGTCAGACTGACCTAGGTACGGCTCTCAGGCATGTGAAAACGTGACACCCTGAGTGCCCCTGGCACAGACGGTAGTTAAAGCGACAGAAGAATTCTTCCATCGACCTGGCTCCCAGCTCTCGGAAGGGCGGATTAATTTCAGCAATGGAAAAACCACTTCCAGTGCTGCAGGAAGCAGCTACACAAGGTGCTACAATGGCAGAGCTGCAGGGCCACGGCTATGTCACTGCAGCCTCTGTAGCGTAGGCAAGCCCAGACATTAAAGGAAAGAGATCTCAACAGAGTCAAACACACAAACACTGGAACGAGGAGCAGCTCCCAACCCCAGAGCCCTCTACGTACCCTGCTTCCTGATCTGGGCCTCATCAGAGCTCTTCTGGCGACTGGCATTCTCCGTCTTGGGGTTCAGCAGAACGTACTTGCCCTTCAGGGTCTCCAGCTGGTAGGAGAAGCTCTTGCTTGCCGGTTCAAACTCTATCTTCTGCAGCAGGATCTTCTTGGCAGAAGACGCCAGGAGCTTGCCCAGATCACCATCGTCAGTGGAGTCCTTCCGGCCTGGCTTGAGAGCCTCCTTCAGCTTGTCCACTATCGGCATGGTGCATCACTGTGGGGGAGTGGACTCAGCTCACTAGCCGGGGAAGCGTCTCTCTGCACAGGAGAGTTGGAAGGGAGACTGATGGGCAGGTTGGCCAGTCAGGAACTGCCACAGATCACAGAGACCTTTCCAGGCATGTGGTTTCGGCAATCCGCAGCCCTTACCTGGAGAGTTTGGACTCAGCCAGCCCTCGAGGGAACATCGGCCAGTGCTGTAACCCTGGCCTGCCCACCACCCAAAGCAACCCGAGAGCTCTCAGCACGGCAGTTAGAGCCACCTTCAGAGACTGTCAGAGGGCAGTGGGAATTAGTTTCATCTCCTGATCAGGTGCATCCACTGGGCTGGCTATGGGAAGGACCTCCTCAGCCTGCCCAGGAATGGCACATTGGCTCTAGGATGGCAGGGTTTAAATAATCAGGAAGAGCAAACAGATGCGTCATTTGTCCCATAAGCACTAGGGCACTCCACACCCTGCTCCCAGACCAGATGTGAGGGTCCCCTCCCTTTGTGCCACAAGGCTCGTAAGAGCAGCCAGTAGCACCCCTTTACTCAGGCCAGTGATGCAGGGTACTCCCTCCTCCTCACCCGGGACTAAGCACCCCACTGGTACAGGCTTCACAAGAGGAAACCAAACTTGTGCTCCTGCATGGCAGTGCAGAGCCCCTGCCGTGGGGTCCAAGGTGACCCCGCCCCGCTTGCCTACCCCCCAGGTCATGGGGCCCAAGGTCCCCCCCCACCACCACCTGTCCACCCCCCCAACTGCAGGGCCCAAGGTTCCCTCCTTCCCCCTGCCCCCCCAGCCTCAGGGCCCAAGGTCCCCACCCCACCCCCGGGGCCACCCCCCAGCCAGGTGTCTGCTTTGAAAGCATTGGCCATTCTAGTCCCAGCTGGCATTTAATTAGAATCCCTGTCCCTCTGAGCAGCCCCACACTCACAGCCCTGCCTGGCTGGGGCAGAGGGATGCTGCCAAGGTGGCTCAGTTGGACAATCCCCATAGAGCACGAAGAGCAGCTCCAGGGTCAATCGCTGCAGCGAGGTGTCACACACAGGAATCCGCAGCCCTTACCTGGAGAGTTTGGACTCAGCCAGCCCTCGTGGGAACATCGGCCCTGGCAGTCGAGCGCTCAGGCTAGGAATGGGCAGCAGAGAGGAAGCCAGGTGGTGTCTCGTGCCCTTGAATTCAGAAGCCCTTCTCCAGCCGATAAGCCAGCGAGGACGCTGTGCTGGGTGCAGAGAACGCGAGCGACGATCAGCTGTCTCCCCCCAGTACTCCCCCAGCCCCCTTCCAGAAGCAAGCCATACAAAGAGCAAGTGCTGGGGCAATCCCAGCCGGACGCCTGAGGCAGGACAGGGAAGAGGAGTGAGGGGTGTGACTGACAGCTCGGGGTGCCCACACATCAGCAGACAACTCCACCACCCACCCAGAGACACCCTGGCTCCATGCCCAGCCAGTCCTTGGGCTCCGCATCGAGGATGCCAGGGGTGACCCCAGACAGTGCGACTGATGGGTCTGCATCCAGGCCAGGCTCGGACTGCAGCCCCGGCATGCCCCATTCTTCTCCTCCCCGCCCCCCCACAGCCCCGGCCTGCCCCCCCTTCTTCTGCCCCCCTACACACACAGCCCCGGCCTGCCCCCCTCTTCTTCCCCCCCCCACAGCCCCAGCCTGCCCCCCCTTCTTCTCTCCCCCCCTACTAACACAGCCCCAGCCCGGCCCCCCTTCTTCCCTCCCCCCCCACAGGCAGCCCCAGCCTGCCCCCCTCTTCTTCCCCCCTCATGCATCCCTGGCCCGCCCCCCTCTTCTTCCCCCCCCACAGCCCTCAGCCCCGGCCCGCCCCCCCTCTTCTTCCCTCCCCCTCCCCCCCCCCACAGGCAGCCCCGGCCCGCCCCCCCTCTTCTTCCCCTCCTCCCCCCCCACAGGCAGCCCCGGCCCGCCCCCCCTCTTCTTCCCCTCCTCCCCCCCCACAGCCCCCCCCGGCCCGCCCCCCCTCTTCTTCCCCTCCTCCCCCCCACAGCCCCCCCCGGCCCACCCCCCTCTTCTTCCCCTCCCCCCCCACACACACAGCCCCCCCCGGCCCACCCCCCTCTTCTTCCCCTCCCCCCCCACACACACAGCCCCCCCCGGCCCGCCCCCCTCTTCTTCCCCTCCCCCCCCACACACAGCCCCAGCCCGCCCCCTCTTCTTCCCCTCCCCCCCCACACACACAGCCCCAGCCCGCCCCCTCTTCTTCCCCTCCCCCCCCCACACACACAGCCCCAGCCCGCCCCCTCTTCTTCCCCTCCCCCCCCCCCCACACACACAGCCCCAGCCCGCACCCTCTTCTTCCCCTCCCCCCCCACAGCCCCTGCCTGCCCCCTCTTCTTTCTTCCCCTCCCCCCCCACACAGCCCCAGCCTGCCCCCCTCTTCTTTCTTCCCCTCCCCCCCCCAGGCAGCCCCGGCCCGCCCCCCCTCTTCTTCCCCTCCTCCCCCCCCACACGCAGCCCCGGCCTGCCCCCCCCTTCTTCCCCTCCCCCCCCCACACGCAGCCCCGGCCTGCCCCCCCCTTCTTCCCCTCCCCCCCCACACGCAGCCCCGGCCTGCCCCCCCCTTCTTCCCCTCCCCCCCCCACAGGCAGCCCCGGCCTGCGCCTCCCCCCCACACGCAGCCCCGGCCCGCCGCCGCCGCCGCCGCCCCCCGCCGCCGCCGCCGCCGGGGCTGCGTCCACACGGCGGGGCCGAATCGGGCGCACCCCGCGGGGCAGGGACGCGCGTCGCCGGAGCGTTTCCCCCGCCGGCCCCCCCGCCCCGCCCCGCCCCGCGCCCTCCGGGCCCCCCCGCGCGCCCCGCTACCTGCTCCGGCCTCCCGCACCATCCGGGCGCCTCCGGCCCGCCGCACACGTGTCCGCGCCTTAAAGGGGAGGCGCCTGCGAACGGCCGACACCAGGCCCCGCTCGCGCCCCGCCTCCCCCTTAAGGGGCGGGGACCGCGCAGGCCCCGCCCCGTGACGCGCGGGCTCGTCACCTCCTCCCGCCCCGCCCGCCGCGCGCGCCGCCGGCAGCCCCGCCCCGAGCGGGAGTCCCGCGGCAGGGAGTTCCGCAGGCCGCCCGGCGCGGTGCCTCTACCCTCGCCGCCGGGTCGGCTCCTCTCCCGCTGCTCCGCCCCCAGCCCGGCTCCCGCCACCAGCCCGCGAGCCCCTGCTCGGGCGCGCAATTCCCGGGCCGCGTTCCGGCCACCCCCCCCTTTTCTTCTTTTTTTGCTTGGAGCTGAAAACCCCTGGAGCTGACCCTGTCCGCACCCCGCCTCCGGGGGGCTCCCGGCTCTGCAGCCTGCCCCGTGCCCTGTCTCCTTTCCGAGACGGGCCCCGCAGGCTGCGGCTGACGGGTGGGCGCGCCCTGGGTTTATAGAGAGCCCGTGGGATATGTTCTGTCTTATTCTCCATCCCTTTCTTCACGATCCCCAGCCTGCTCTTCGCTTCTTTGACGGCCGCTGGCCACTGAGTGGACGTTTCCCGAGAACTATCCGCGGGGACGCCAAGGTCTCGGTTCTTGAGCGGAGACAGCTCATTCAGACCCCACCGCTGTGTAGGGGATGATGTATTGCAATGTGCATTACTTTGCATTTATCAACATTGAATTTCATCCGCCTTTTGTCGCCCAGGAACCCAGTTAAAGAGATCCCTTAGCAACTCTTTGCAGTCTGCTTTATGAATATGTTGAATAGCACTGGTCCAAGTAGAGATCCTTGGGAGACACCACTGTTTACCTCTCTCCAGCCTGAAAAATAACCATTTATTCCTACCCTTTGTTTCCTGTTCTTTAACCAGTTACTGATCCATGAGAAGACTTTCCCTCTGATCCCCAACTGATCCCCAACAAAATCTTACTTTGCTTCAGAGCCTTTGGTGAGGGACCTTGTCAAAGGCTTCCTGAAAGTCCAAGTGCGCTCTATCTACTGGATCACCCTGGTCCACATGCTTGTCGACACCCTCAAAGAATTCTGATAGCCCTGGAGGTCTGCAGACTATGTCTAAGATTTCCAAAGGGGTCCATACCTCCATTCAAAATTTTGTAGAGGTCCTCAAAAGAAAAAAGGTTTAAAACCACTGCCTTAGGCTATGGGTTGGCACCGCACCCTCCCCCAGCTCTTCTTTTTCCTGCTGCATAGACTTGGCCAGGAAGAGGAAGCTAGCCTGGATTAGTCATAGAATCATAGAAGATTAGGGTTGAAAGAGACCTCAGGAGGTCATCTAGTCCAACCCCCAACTAAATCATCCCAGCCAGGGCTCCGTCAAGCCGGGCCTTAAAAACCTCTAAGGAAGGAGATTCCACCTCCTCCCTAGGTAACCCATTCCAGTGCGTCACCACCCTCACAAAAAGCTCACAAAAGCTTATGCTCAAATAAATTGGTTAGTCTCTAAGGTGCCACAAGTCCTCCTTTTCTTTTTGCAAATATAGACTAACACCGCTGTTACTCTGAAACCACCCTCCTAGTGAAACGGTGTTTCCTAATATCCAACCTAAACCTCCCCCACTGCAACTTGAGACCATTGCTCCTTGTTCTGTCATCTGCCACCACTGAGAACAGCCTCACTCCATCCTCTTTGGAACCCCCTTTCAGGTAGTGGAACCCCCTTTCAGGTAGTGGAAGGCTGCTATCAAATCCCGCTCACTCTTCTCTTCTGCAGACTAAACAAGCCCAGTTCCCTCAGCCTCTGCTCGTAAGTCATGTGCCTCAGCCCCTTGATCATTTTCATTTACCTCTGCTGGACTCTCTCCAATTTGTCCAAAACAGTAGCCTGCAAGAGGGGCCTGGCCTGCCTATGAGCCCCCCTTTCCCCCTGTTTCTGAATATAAGTAGCTAAAAAAGTGTTTTAAAATGTCAAGCAAACAATCATTGACAATTTCAGAACTTTTCAGCAAACAAAACGCGTCAAAGATAAACAAGTACTTGTAGGAGCAGCAGTGATCTGTATGCTATGTATAACCTGTATGTTCAAAAGGTCTGTTACACCTTCCCCCCCTTTTGTCTCCTTTCCCTCTTTGAATACCTGTGGAGTGGCTTTCCCCCTCCCCCTTCCTCCTGGAATGCTTGTGGGATGAATGGGCTGCTTAAACAGCTGGAAGATCAGAAAAGCTCCCAGGTAGACAAGGTGTCTGGGACTCTAATTAGGCAGTGATCCCACACCCAATGCATGGACACTGCATGGACACTGTCCGAGGTGGAGCTTGACCAACCAGACACAGCCAAGTCCTCTCTAGTTGCAGGCCATGAGGAGCAGGTCTTTAAAAGGGGAAGGGGCCATGTGCTCAGGAGTGCACTCACATGCTTGTACCTCCCGTGAAGGCCCTTCGCCCGAACCGCCTGGCCAATGGTTCGCTGCCTTGCATTCTGTCGTGCCTCGGGAAGACTGACCTCCATCGCCCCGCCCATTGCCGCACTGTAGGACGCTTCCCTGGAAGGATCCTGACATCTCCAGTGCCGGGCCTGTCCTGGGAGCGTGAGTATGCGACTGTGAGCATAATTCCCCCCCCCCCCCCCCATCTTTTGAGCTTAGCTATCAGTATAATAAACGTGCTGCTTTCTGCCGAACTCTGGTGGGTCATTAGTCCTCCCTAAGCTCACTAGCTGGCCCAATTTCGGGTACCAGTACTCTGAAGTTCAACAAGACCTACCCGCAACTTCTGAAATAGGCCTCATTTTGGAAAGGTCAGCAGGAGAGTGCTCCGCCAGTATTACGGCTGAACTCTGTACCCGAGACACGACAAAGATGGTGTCATAGAAGCCTCAGACATGAAGGATCTGATGCTAGATGTTCCATCAGATGAAGCATATTTTGCTTTAGTGTCAGAGAACAGCACGTATATCAAAGCTGAGGCAGCTATCCTGGGACTCACTGCAGGCCAGGGGATTGCTCAAAGAAGAAAAGATGAGAGTGAAAGAAGCTATGCAAGAGCAACTTCTTGAGCACTCGACTCCAATAGTCAAATACAATGATGGGGTAAGAAACAGAATTGAAAGTGGACCACGCAAGGCAAAATGCACTGCTCATCACTACAGAATGAAATCGTTCCCATGGTGTCAGAAATGGTACTTGAATGCATTAGTTAAGTGAAAGAGGCTAATGTTTTCTCTCGAACGGTTGACAAAACTGAAGAAATTAGCTAAGTAGAATAAGTGTCAGTTGTGTTGAGATATTATTTGCATGGCAGTATATATAAAAGATTTCTTGGTTTCCAGCCTGCTGAGTCACTTGATGCAAAGTCTCTCCTTCAGTATTTGAAGAACAGGGCACAGCGTGGCACTGATAGAACTGTACCGCCCAGATTTACGGTGTGCCGTCTCTCTCACAGGAAGATGCATTCCGCCTGTTTCCATCACAGGCTCAATGTAGTTATTGTTGAGGTATGCAAAGGAAACCAACATGTGCTGATTTTTTCCCACTACCCTGGAGAAACGACACACTTTTCTCTCTGGATCAGCTACACATGCTACATTCAAAGCATTTCTAAAGAAAGTACAACCCCGAAATAAACTTGTGAAATTAAAGAAGCTCTGTGACACTCACTGGGCATTGTAAGTTTCTGCTTGTAGCGCTGTGAGGCTATTGAGGAAAAAGTTGTCAAAGTGTCTTATTCTGAAGAGAGTTGCTGACAGATTTGCTGCTGCTCACAACAGATGTATCCAGCTTCAATATGGTAAAAAAAAAAAAAGGGGGGGGGTCACCTGTCATCATAGAATGGGGATAAGTGAAGTGTGTTTAGCAAGATTAGTGATGTTACACTGTGGACTTGGGAGACAAGCAACCCTGGGCGACTCACCACATTTCTCTGCGCCTGTTTTCCCTCTCCCTCCTTTGTCAGTCTTGTCTATTTAGACTACACCCCCTTTGTGGCTGGAGTGTCTTTTACTCTGCGTTGGTAGCAAAGGGGGGCCCTAGTCTTGGCTGTCATACAAACAGGTGTGGAAGAATCCGGGTTTTATCGGAAAGCGTGGGTACGTGTTGATTTCACTGCAGACACAAAGCGATGGGGGGGAAAAAAACTCGCTAACAATTGAAATTTTCAAATAGGCAAACTAAGAAAAATGCTGCTTGAGAACTTACTGGGGTTTGATTGAAGGGTATTGACTGTGTCTGTTTTCACATGTGATGTGTTTTAATGGTTATGAAACTTTAACTTTTTTGCATCTCAGTGGTTTTCAACCTGTGCTCCACGGTCCCCTGGGGGTCTGCAGACTATGTCAGCTCTCTAAAGGGGTCTGCACCTCCATTTTAAATTTTTTAGGGGTCCACAAATGAAGAAACGTTGAAAACCACTGGTCTGCTGGCATTATTGTCTGACCCTCTCCCCCCCATAATTTCCTGCAACTATTTATTTAAATCAATAAAAATGGGGGGGGGGGAGCTTAAAAACAAACACTGATATTATCCATTGAAATTACAAAAATAAAAATGGAATTCTGCCAAGGCGAAATCCATACGATTAGTAGTAATGGGGTAGCACGGCTTGCTTTGGGGAGCAGCTTTACCGGGTCAGCCCCTAGCCATGTTTGGGGCAAGCAGGAACAGAGCATAGGGGTTAGGGATGGTTTTACAGTTGCTGTGGGTTTTCTCAAACACGGTGATTATAACAGCAGCAAGGCAGGGGCTGTTCTCTCCAGTGGATCTCTCCTGTGGCTGCATTTCCCAAAATTGCTCTATATGAAGAAGGCTGATGCAGTGGACCAGCTTCTGTCATAAGGAACCTTTCCAGCAGAACTACAGCGTTGAGGGAAGTGGGGGGAACGTCCGTGCCGTATGCCCCCCACGGATGAGCAGATTACACACCCACCCCACAGGCTGTCTTCATACGCACCAGCGGACTGGTGTGCCTGTCTCGCGTCCAGAATTATGCTTATTACTTATTTATACAGCACTATAGATGTACGGTGAATTCAGTAAGAAGAAAATTATCTAATTTTTTAGAATACTGTTTATTGTCCAAAGACTGAACGTCCACATATGAATTATACAAAGCGTCAGAGACATGCACAGTCTGCTTGTCATTATTCAACAACTTTCATGTGTTTCCAGCACAAGAAGGTCTCAGACTTCAGATTCCAGCAAAAACATATTGCTCCAAAAAAACCCAAACAAAAACCCCACCCAAAAGCTTTAAATTATGGCAGCAAGTTAGATACTCCTTATTTTTAATACTTATCAAGCAAAGATTTGAAAATAACTATAATGTAAACTTTTTATTTTTTTAAATATTTTAAATTGCTTGCATGGAGGAGGAGACTGGAGCTAGGAAGGAAGGGCAGAGAATGGAACCGAGAACAGAAGACATAAATTAAAAAAGCCAATCAAGCATCCTTCATATACCTGACATATAGAAAGAGATTTTTGCAGTTATTTTGTGTGAGGCTCACCTATCGTGCTTGCCGACAGTCGTGATATTGTTGTTCAGCAAGGCCTTGGAGACAAACTAGAAAGAGGCACATGTATGGTACATCCCATCTTCAAATCCAACTTCTGAAGACTTGTGCACTTTGCAGAAGAGGGGGATAGGGAGGAGGGAAAATAACAAACAGAAAAATCTGGAGGACTCAACCCTCCACAGACTTTCTCGACACTCTTCCCACTTCATGTTGAATGCTTCCAATGCAGAAATGCTTTTAAAAAAAGTAAGTGCAGTTCTAATAGCTAACAAGGAAATTAAAAAGTTACAGCACAGGAATGATACAGCGGATGCCAAAACGAACTGAAACCTTAAAATCAAAGATAGAGCAGAGACAGGAGTAAATGTCACCTATGATATAACCATACAGTAAGCAAACAGGAGTCTTATATTGAATTGATTAGTTTTTTTCCCCTCTTCATTTTTATATATTGAAGTCACCCAGACTGGTCCAATATGACATCATTAAAATCTTACACCGATGCACAGCATGAAAATGCCCCTGAAGCTGGTCTGCAGGGATAATTTCAGGACATGCCCAAACCTGCTCTAGCCAGGAGATCCGGATTTTCTCTCACAAAGGTCTGTGCTGTCTGCGTTCCAGGTGGGCTAGCTCTGCAGCGCTCTCTAGTGCCTCAGCAAAATGGAACGGGCTCCGAAGAAGAATGGGGTTGAGGCTGGCTGGGCGGGTTTCACAGAAGGATGTGGGGCCTTCGGTTGTAGGCAGCCAGAGGCCAGGTTTGTTGTGTGTGTGCGCGCGGGTGCACCCTCACTGCGTAGGAGAAGAGGGTCTGAAAAGCTTTACTTTTATTACAGCTCGCCGTCAGAGCCTCACAGCTGAGATCAGCAAACAGCCGTCAGTGGGTATAAAAATACCGCCTCCTGGTGGGGTCTCTCTCACTGCGCTGTGTTTCTCGGCAGAACACTTGGAATAAGCTTCCATTTGCCAGCTCCTGCATTCACACCATTTGCTGGGAATAGAGGCTCTCGGCAAGGGAAGCTGCTCTGGGTCATTGTCAGCATGCCACTGTCTGTGGGGCTAGAGCACTCTCAGTGCATTGTCCTGCTGAGCGATGAATTCACAATAATACCTCTGCTGCTTGCATAGTCCGACAGGCTAAACCCTTCCCCTAACCTGGAACTTGGCATTAGCACTATGCTGACGGCACAAGCATGCACTCGGACACAAATCCAGCAGCTACACACAGCAGGGAACACACATACCCACCAGGGGACTGACTTTCTTTACTAAACTGCCAGGATGAAGGCACAGGACCAAAGCCTACAGGGGTCTCACACAGGCACCACCCCAGAGGTCCAGCCTCAGCACCCACTGACTTGGAGGGAAGCATGAAATAACAACAGTGCTTGCAAATGAGTGAGAAGGCGACTCTCTGGTCCCCCTCAAAAGATGGTTCTGCTGATGCTGGGGATCACAGGGACACTGTGTCAGTGCAACGGGCCTTTATCTTACTTGACAAAGGGCTAAGGAGACTTCGCTAGAGCCAAATCCTTTCCTGGTGCCTGCGGTCCAGCTGGGACTCTCAGCCAGTGCTACCTTTCACGGGCTCTCCCTTCTAGCCCAAGAGGTGGGGGTGCGTGTGACAAGGGGGGCAGTAGGACTAGAGGGCTCACAAAGGAGATTTGAGGAATGCTGGTGTATCTGCTGGCAGTGGAGAAGCCTGTTTGAAAAGAGACACCAATGTGCTGGGGGATCGAGGGGCAGGAGCTACCCAAAGCAAGGGACACTCCCGCCCCAGGTGAGGGGAACCTGGTAGGCCTGCTACACAGAGTGAGAGACATCAACCCTCCAGCATTCTGGTTTCCTCCAGAACAGCACTGGGATCTTGTGGATCAAAGTCCGGCTGGTTCAGGATTCTCCCCTGAACAGTATGAAGCCATCCCTCGCCCCACTGCACCTGTGAAAGGAAGGAACGGGAAAGCACAGCTGGGGACTAAATACAATGGTGTGGCCCCTCACCCCGCTTTGGAAGCACGTGGCATTTAATCTCCCCGATTGGGACCCACTTGGGATACTGAATTTTCATGCTGTTTCCAGGAAGTGATGTCAGAGGTGGACCAGTCTAATTTCCTGCAGGCCTTTCTATTGGGTACTGGAATGCAGCTATTCAGCTTAGGGGTCCTCGATGTCGAGAAACTCTTGCTTGGGTGGGGCCATGCCACGGTACCATGCGCACGAGCCGTCGCTCCTCTTGATGCAGGCGTAATGCTTAGCCTGTCGCCCGTTGATGTTCTTCTCCGTCACCCAGTCTGTCCAGAGACATTCATCCGAAGACGAGACGAAGCACGGAATGGAGGGGCAGCGGGAGATCTAGGTCAGAACAGAGACCATTGCTGAGCAACACTGATGCTCTGTCTGGGGGAGAGAGGGACCTGCCATGCCTCTTCCATCTCCCACCTCTGTCACTCTGGGCTGGGGGATGGAGAGAGACCCTGAGCCAAGGAAAGCAACATTCTGAAGTTCTGGGGTTCAAAGATGGGGCAAATGTCCCCCTACCCCTTCAAAGCCCTCCTTTTCCCACCCACTCTAGAGGCCCTAGTCCCCTCTCCAAGCACTGTTAACACAGCACATGAGGAGAAAGGGCTGGCTCTAAGGCCACTGTCTTATCTGTCCCCAACTGTCACTTGTTTCCACTGCACCCCTTGTCCACCTAGCCTGCAAACTCTTCAGGGCAGCGGCTGTGCCTTGGTCTAAGCATCTGTGAAGGACAGTTCAGTCCTGGTGCAGTTCTACTGGAGTCAGACCTGGGATGGATCCTGCTGAACACCAAGCACCTCATCCAGTCCTTGACAGAAGTTTGTCCAACCTGTTATTGAAAACCTCTAGTGAGGGGGACTCCACAGCTCTCTAGCCTGTTCCAGTGCTTAGCTCTCCTGACAGTGAGAAAGTTTTGCCTAACATGAATAGAATGGGTCGCTTCTCTCCCGAAACATCTGCGCTTTTACCCAAAACCCCAGGGATGGTGACTATGCCACAGGAAAGTCCGAGCGAGTTTCTCAGGGTCACATAAGTGAGGCAGAGGCCTGTCTGGGATCTGGGCTCAAGATGTTCCAGGCCCTTTGTTCCAGCCACTGGACACATGGCTCCTTTTAAGATGCAGAATTGGGTCTTCACCTTAAATAAGAGGAATTTCCCAGTGCTGAAGCCAAACGTGGGATCTTTGCCTGGACAGAGCTACATGCAGAGCAAAGAAGTCTCTCTAACAGAGGAATCAGGACAGTCTAGCTCTGCAAACCATCCCAATGTTGGCATGTCTGAGGAATGAGGCCAGCAGTTCATCTCCACACCGTATGATGCAAGGTGGGTTTAGATTACATCCTTTAGACAAATACTCCACATCTGACTGCAACTGATACATGCAAATATAAGCCTCCAGACAAGTTACAGACAGCAGGAGATGTGGGGGCTGGGCGAGGGTGGGTGCGTGGGAGAAGCCTGGCCACGGAGAGTCCAGGGAGAAGAGGGCAGCATTCTGAGCAGACAGCTGACATGAGGGGATGGAGAGAGATGAGGAGAATGGGGAAAAGCCAGGAGGGGAGGCTGGGCTTGTGGGAACAGCTCTGGGATTCCCAAAAACTGGGGTCTGACCCCACCTTTGCCATAGACTCCCTAGTGACCTTCAGCAACTCACTTCCCCTCAACTTCCCGGCTGTGAAATGGGGATGTTAGTTCTTTCATCCCTAGCAGGGTGTTGTGAGGGCATGTGGGATGCTTAGATCCCATGGGGATAAGGGACAGAAAACAGCCCCAGTTATGTAGTAAACTTTTCAAGGCAGGGATAGTATCTCCCTAGGTGGCTGTGGAGGGCCAGATTCTGAGTAGGGGCCTGTGGGCAGTACTGCAAAAGGAGAACAACAGGCCAGGTGATCATCACTCCTAGACAGCCCACTGTCTGCCTCTCTGGGATGCCTCATGTCCTTGCTAGAAGTGCCCCTCATTGGCCATTCCAGACAAAAATCACTGGGTTTATGCTGCCCTCAAGACTCTTACCCATGCTAGGGGAGACAACTGCCCCAGCAATGCACTGATCCCCCTTCAGATGCAAACCCAGGCCTCGATTCAGGAAAGCATCTCTGCCATTCACTTCAGCAAGTGCTTTCCTGAGTTGCAGCACTGAATCCAGCCAAGGTCACTCGACACCAAGGCTTCCAACGGCTGTGAGCAAGGAGCCCAGAAACCTCAGAGCACCACGCTGAATGGCAGGCTCCGGGCATGAGCGCTCCCACTCTACCTACCTTGCACTCGCAGCCCATCTGGTACCGCTGGTTCAGACTCTTCTTCTGGGTGGCACTCAGGGAGTCCCAAGGGACGATGAAGTCGCACAGTGTGATGTGCATCTTGCCATTGCCTTCGGACTTGCCTGCGGAAAGGCCACACAGTGCTTTAATCTTTCTAGAGACACACGTCCCATCAGGACCTCGAGGGAGTTTGAACAGCACGAGCCCTAGGCGAGCAGCCCGCCCCTCCGGGGGGCTCTAGGGACATACTGTGCCTGGAGCACACATCAATCCCCTCCTTGGGGCACCATCCCTCTTGGCTAATGCAGTTAAACACTGCCATGTCACAAGCAGCACACTGGAGACGTGAGAAGAGGGGAAGGGGAAGACTGACAAATCAAGGAGCCCGGGAGAAGCAGAACGTCGTTTTGACATAGAGCCACGCAGTGCGGGTGCGAGGCAGCGGATTCCCTCCCAGCCCCCGAGACCACGCATAGAGAATTTGCTCTAAAAAGCCCCAGGAGTTGCCCAAGTACCTGGGGTAATGTTCCACAGCAGGCACAATTCCTGGCACGCTTTCCCCAGAGCCTCAAGGCCTCAGTGCCAGGTGGCAGTGGCCTGAGTGTTTGCCAGGGAACTGTGGTGAAAATCAGGACCCAAGGGCTTTCTGGGCAGGACTAATTCAAACCCCAGGAGTCTCTCTTGAGGAGGGATAGCTCAGGGGTTTGAGCATTGGCCTACTAAACCCAGGGTTGTGGGTTCAATCCTTGAGGGGGCCCTTTGGGGTAAAAATAAGGGACAGTAGTTTGTCCTGCTGTGAAGGCAGAGTACTGGGACTTGATGACCAGTCCCTTCCAGTTCTATGAGATAAGTATATCTCCATTTTTTATTAATTTATTTTATTAACTGGGTCAGCTCTCCTGCCTCAGATCAGCACCTTCTGTCCGCTTGGTTCTGCTCTGCAAACAAAGACAGAAGGAAGCTGCCCTGGCCCACGCCCCAGCTGCTTGCTCGGCCAGGTTTTCCAGGAGGCTCCAAAGGGAAAGATGAGCTGGGCGTCCCTGGAAAGGTGGCCATCCCCACTGGAGAGATCACAATGCTTGTGATGTCACAAGCAAGGGGCCACTCCGCAGGCAGCGATGCAGAGGGGGCTGTCCAGAGTCCTGGCGAGGCAGTCCAACCAGCCTCTAGGCTCAGGGCCTCCCCTGCTGTCTGCATGGATCCGGAGGACTTTATTTAGGGCTTGTTGAGAATTTGCCCCGCTCTAGGGCCTGTGTTCTGAGCAAGCATATCCCAGGACAAGCAAGAGGCTACAGAGCAGGACACTCTCTGACAGCCCCCATCCGGGGAGAGGAGGAGATGGACGTCACACCTAGAACCAGACACTCCAGCAGCACCAGACACTGGGGCCCACAGGGAGTGGAGCGGCCAGGAGAATGGACCAAGAGATAGATCCAGCAGAGCTCAGAGAGTTCAGGAGAAACACCTGGGTGAAGGCATGTGCGATCGCACTCACACTGCAGCCAGACTTTTCTCTGGCCCCAGGGGCACGGTGCCCTTATCCATTAGTGCCATTGGGCAAGTGCTGGACATGGAAACGGACACAGAGGGAGACTCCCGTGCTCCTGCCACTGGGACCGAGGGCTGCAGCTTCAAATGCTCCTGTGGGTTCGGCAGGACAGGAGCATCATCCCATTGCACAGACAGGGAAGCCGAGGCCGACACAAGGCCCAGGGCGCAGCAGCCGCCAATATCCGAGCTGGGGTGAGTGCTCCTGGCAGCTGACCCTGTGCTCGGAACATGGTCATCACCCCCAAGCCAGCACGGCCTAAGCACCAGCTTGCACACTGGTCAGGAAACGCTACCGGCTTTATTGGCTGTTATTTCCCTAGGAGCCACTAGATGGTGCCAGAAGGGGCCCAGATGATCAGGGACCCTGGATGGGCAGGGGCAGAGGGTTTAAATGAGAAGCAGGCCAGGCCAGCCCGCAGTCACGTGGCAGGGCCCTGTGGCCAGGATGGGAGCCCCATGCATGCCCTTCTCACTGCCCCAGTTCTGGCCAGGATCAGAACGGCACTAAGGCCGCTGGGGGTCCAGCGCAGGGCCTTGTGGCCGGGGGAGGGCAGGGGGAACCCTATGGGCAGTGCTGCAATCCTGACCGCTCCGGAGGTCCCATGGCCACAGCAGAGAGCAAGCCCTTTAGCTGGAGTAGAATCCAGTTTCACGGCCTTTCCCTGAGCGATTCCCACAGCTCCAGGAAACCTCCCTACATGGGTCCCTGTCCCTTTGCCTGCCTCCTCCTGCCTACACTGACTCAGGTCGAGAGAGCCTTTGAAGTGCCCCAGTGTCCTGCTTCGGTTTCAGCCCCAGGGCCCACGCCAGCTCCTCCCGCCCCGGAGACAGCACCGGGGGCCATGCCAGCTCCTCCGGCAATTCACTTCCTACCTGCAATGAGATATTCCTTCTTCCCTCCAGTGTCCAGTGACACCCCGCACACAGCCGAGGAAGGAGCTGTGTAAATTAACTCTATGTCCTTGTCAGGTCCTTTAAACATCTAGCGAGAGAGAGAGACCGCGGTCAGACAGGTGGCCACGCTCAGCTCCACACACGCTGTGGGAGATGGGGCCGGGAGCACGTGCATGGCAAGGGGTGAGGAAGCCGATCTCTTGCAGTACTGGGTGACATGGACGGGTCACGGCTGTGGGAGCTCAGCACTTGCAGCCCACGGAGATGGGATCCGAGGGTGGGTTTGCTGTGGGGACCCCCTGACCCTGTTCTCATTCCTGCACATGCTGCGATTCCCTAGCACCCTCTTCCCACCGGCTCCCCCCAGAGCCAGACTACCCCAGGCTGGGATCCTTACCTTTATCTGCTTGATCTCATACTGGATCCGTTTGATCGGATTCCCATAAACATCATTCCCAGAATCCACCTCTTTTCCGGAGACAGCCTTTGCTCTGATCACTGCAACAAACAGATAGGATGGGCATGAGTGGGAGAGACCCAGGAACAGCCTCCATTCCCCAGCAGCAAAACAGGCTCAGATGCAAGGCCAGTCCCACAGCCTCAGCCTTGCCAAGCTGGTCACCTGTAGGTTTGGTCTCTCATAGCTCCCAGGCAGGGATTGGCTCTTCCTGTTTGTGGAGCATCTAGCTTGTGCTAACAGAGTGATCCTAATGACTGAAATCCCCTTTGCAACGTCTGACCTCTGGGTGAGCGAGTCTTTCCACTGCAGCCCATTCTAACCATCCTTTGACAACAGCCGCAGCAAAATGCCTGAAGCCTGGTCTGGAGGTAACAAGCCATTAGCACCAGGGTCAGCCTGGGAAGAAAATGGTCTGGATTTACAGAGAAGCGTGTGAAAAGTGTGTGCTGGGCATGTGCCACGGGACCGTCATGGCATGCCAAGGCTCACCCTTATACACAGCTGCTTCCAGTGTGTGCACAGCTGTAAGGCCCCAATCCTGCAAATGGATCTGGGTGGAGTGACCCTCATGTGCGCACAGATTCCTGCACAGGTAAGGTCCCACTGCAGGGTGAGGGCCCACCCATGGGGGGAGGGAGGAGGGGAGGTAAAGTCCTTCACAGCAGGGAGCTTAGGTCTGCTGACAAAGTTGGCCGAGCCTGCAAACTCTGCAGACTGGAGAGCTCCACATCTTTCTTTTCCTTTCAAAGGCCTTATATTAAATGCAAAAGGCAGTGTTGAGACTCCACACAGCAGGGGAAACACAATCACGCAGCCCAGAGCAAGAGCAGCTTCCAGGGACTGCTCAGCACAGGCTGCTACCTCTCTAGGGACTCCTGCACACAGCTGCGTAGACATTGCTTTGATCGCAGTCTCCTTGCTCCCCATCTCTGCCTGGCTCTAGAAGCTGGGCAAAGAGCTGAATAAGCAGCATCAGACTAGCTGGACAAGCAGCACTGAGGGAATGCTGAGCTCGGAGAAAAGCACCAGGAGCAGCAGGGGAGGATGAGGATAAAGGAGAGCAGGCTGGAGACAGAAGGGAAGGCACATGCAGGAGAAGGAGAGGGGCTCTTCTTCATTTGTCAACAGAGGTCCTCAGTTTCTTGCTTCTGGTTCACTAATTTTCCACAAAATCCATGAGGTTCTGCCCACTGGTGACTAGACCATTCCCTGAAATGTTGGAATCGATCGGGTGCCGCGTCATGTTACAGACGCACAGCTACTTGCCATCAAGCGGAGTGTACAGCCCGGGATCCCTCAGCCCAAATGGACCTTGCGCAGAGAGCGAGGAGCATAGCTCAGAGGCAGGATGGGGAGGAGAAGGGAGGGTAACTCCATGAGGCCACTAGAGATGGCACATGGAGTGGGGAGGTTTTTAGGAGCAGCAGCCCTGGTGTGAACAGAGCCCCGCTCCGGACTGACAGCCCGCCCGAACTGCACAGCCTGGCCTTGCCCCTGAGCTGTTAGTTGTGCTGCCCCTAGCAGCCGCTCTTAAACCAGCATCTGTGTCCGAGATCAAGGGGACGCGCTGGCTGAGGAGCCTCCTGCCAGATGTCGGCTGCTGGAATGCCGGGCGGCCACGCAACTCAAAGCACGAGGAACCGCATCCTCCCTCCAGGCCGAAAGCAGCGCGAACCACATGATGTCACTTCCTCCCCAAGACGCCTGGAAAAACAACCCCTCTAGTCACAGCAGGACTCATGGGAAACAAGGGCTGGGGCTCTGGAAAAACAGCCAGGTAGGAACGGGCCTGGCCAAACACCACAGACCTGCAGGCTCCAACCCTGGGTCCTGGACCCGCGGCCTCCCCCGGCTCCCTGTGGCATCAGCTGCTCCGCATCCTTGTGCCCCTCCACCCAATGCAGCCTCATCGCTTTGCAACACGAGTGAGTGTCAGGAACAAGGGCCCATGTGTGGGCACAACTGATGGGGGGAGGGCCCCACCCCAGAGCTGGCAGCTTTCCTGTGGTGATGCCACTCCCCTGCGTACACCGCAAGGCCTGCGCTGAGGAGCCCATCCTCCCCTGGCTCTCCCCTGCTGGCACCCACCTCCACCTGCCCAGGAGCCCCAGCCTAATGATCTGCACCCGGAGAGGCTTTTCCCGCAGAGCGGGGAGCAAGTGCTGCACAGCGCCGCTTCCATTGCGAGGCAGAAGGCACCGGCCAAGGCCTCACCACCCCCAAGAGAAGGGCTTGTTCTCACAGCAGAGTGAAAGGCGGGCAGTGCCCTCCATGCAGGACGGAGAGGGGCAAACTGAGGCGAGGCGTGGCCAGTTTGGAGGGGCAGGGCCACTACCTTCCCAAAGGCAGGTTCAGGAGCCTGGCTTCCCACCGCTGCCTAGAGTGGTTTCCTGCGGTGTCCCCTCCCCAGGACAGGGTCCTTGCCTCCCGCTGCCCTGCCGCACTGGGCAGAACTTGCCCTGAGAGCAGCTCACCTGGCAGCACGGCTGCCCCGCTGGCCGGGCGAGACCTTTGCAGGTTCAGGTTCCAAGCCTGGATTTAGGCTGATGCCAGCTGCTGACAGCGCAGGGCAGGGCCTGGGGGAGGTGAACAGCCAGAACAGGTGGTGGGCAGAGAGCGGTGGAGGGGCAGGGGTTAAACCCGGTCCATTCTGCTGGTCCAGGGGGATGCGATCCAGTGACAGCTAGAGCCGTGGGGCTCCGTGATCTGCCCCGCTCCCCGCTGAGGATGCCAGAACCACGCACAGGGCAGGCGCTCATTCCCCAGAGGCCAGTTCTCCCGGTGCAGGATCCAGGGGACGCCCAAGCAGCAAGAGAACCCAGCTGCAGGAAGCCAGGCTCCGCCAGCCAGCCACGGCCCCTCTGCCTCAGACAAGGCCCTGCCCTTGAGGCCAAGCTGACCGGTCTCTTGGTAACGCACAGGGCAGGACAGAATCCAGCTGGTTCCAAGAGCCCAGGCAAGGGCAGCACGCAGACGGCCTCCCATGGCCCAGAGCAGCACGCTGCTGCACTGCAAGCGCGAGAGGGAACAGGCCACTGGCCACTGCAGGGTATTGGCACGGGACCCCCGATCACTGCAGAGATCACCTGCAGGAGGGTTTGTGGCCTGCTGAGAACTCGAGTTAACCGACCGTTATCTCGGGCGAGCTGACACCCATCAAGACGCTCCCCAGCATTCACAGTGTGTCCCGAGCATCCCTGTATGACCCCCTCAAAGCCCCGCTGTTCTGTGACAGCCCCGGAGCTAGGGCTGAGCCCTGGGGGGGCCACCAGCAGCTGTGCCCTGGAGCCACTGCGTGTAGGGAGTGCGGCTCACACAGGGCAGTGCAGGCTTTCACCGGCACCCAACGGGTCGAGTTACAGCCCAGGCTCCCTCTAGGGCCCCTTGGGCTTTACCTCCACCAACCTGGGCCATGCTAACGGCCGGGGGCCTCATCCACACTGGCCTATTCGAACATGGACAAACGTTCCCCTCAAGTCCTAGTGTAGACGAGGCCTGGGGCTGGGATCTGCACAGCACTCCTGGGCCCGGGCCTGGGGCTGGGATCTGCACAGCACTCCTGGGCCCGGGCCTGGCTGGGACTCCCAGGTGCTAGAGCAGGAGCGGTCCACAGTAATTAACCAGTGCCAGTATCAGTCCTTCGTCGGGGTCTGTAAAACCCCAGGGGTTCGGACTGGGGGGGCAGCTTGCGGGCCCCACTCCAGGGCTAAGGAATTCCGACAGGAGCCCTGGCCAGCACAGACAGCTCTCACTGGGCCTGAGGAGCCACATGGGGCACCAAGTTTAAGTTCACAGCTGCTGCCCTGCCCAGGGAATTTAACCCCAAACCTAGCCAGCTCCCAGCCCCAGTGCTCCCTCCACACATAGCACAGACTCTGGCTCTGCCTCCCACCCCACTGCGGATGCCAAGCCCAGCTCCCCTCCATGTACTCGACTCCAGCTCCTTGTGCCTCTACTGAGCGCAGATCGGGACTCTAACCAGCCCTGAACCCAGCTACAGGCCCCACGGGGCAGACTCCAACTCAGCTCCCCTCCACTGCTGCTCTGGGAAAGGCTGTGCCGAGCCCGGGACACAAGCCATGCAGTCGGGCCTTTGGCAGGAAGAGCAGCTACTGGTCTAGGTTCCTCCCGTCTGCTGTTTGCTCTTCCCCCTTCCCCGGGCAGAACACCACCCTGACCAGCTCTTGGCACTGCAGCGCTGGGGCCGGGAGCAGCTGATGGTGTGGGCAGCGTGGTCCTAGTTACCAGACAGAAGCATCAAGGCCATGCCCAATGCAGCGATCCGCAGCCATGCCCAGTGCTCACGGCACGGTTGGTGCCCAAGGAGTGAGGGGTTCACCAGCTGGAGCCGCTCATGACTCCGAGCTGGATGGGACAGGAACTGTTGGTGTAGGGGCCAAGGCCTATGCCGGCTGTTTGCCCTACTGCCACTCCCTGCCCCCACTGATCGTCCAGCCCCTCTTGGCACCCCCAAGTCACATCAAGGGGCTCCTGGGAATGGCTCTGAAATAGAGGTGTTCCCGTGAGCCACTGCCCAGCTCCTGCCTGGACCCCCAGCTGCCCCAGGAAGCAACGCAGGGAGGACAAGCCTCTCCAGCTTTGCTTCGGGTAGGGTAGCAAACAGAGCAGCTGCTGCCGGTGGCTCCTGCCTTTGGCCTGGGAGGGCGGGAAGTGACATTGGCTTAGCGGCTGTGGGCGGGAAAACGGCTCCTGGTTCGGTGGGCTCCGGCCTTTTCCATTCACGTGCTGATGAATCACTTGACAAAAATGCAGCCCTATCTAGGCAGATTTGTTCTGAACAGTGTGGCTTTGTGGAGCGGACTGCATTGCACTTCCCAGCCAAGAGCCCAGCCAAGCTCCACGCTGAAAGCCAGGAGCCAGAGGGGAGGGTGGTGTGGGAAGGAGAGGGAGGGAGAGTCAGCCCAGGGAAATCCAGGCCTGCCCAGTCCCTCAATGGGAGGCAGCTCCGAGCACTCAGACCATGAGTCAGACTCACAAAGTCAGGAGATTTTAATGCTAAGAAACCCTTTGTATTTTCCATTTCTGCTGAGTGAGCGGCTCAGGTCCCGTTTTCAGGCATCTCTGCAGCCAGGGGGGTTGCAAACATACTGGGACTTCCCAACGAAAGCTGAGTTCCCCACAGAATTCCCTGACTCCAGGAGCTGGAGCTTTAATGGAAATCCCAGCTACCCTCCGACTCATGCTAAAGTCACAAGAGCTGGCGAAGGCCAGGGGTGAGTGACGATGGCCCCATATAGGCTCCCCAAGAAGGACAAGGTGCCCTCCCAGGCAGGGGAATGGGATACGCAGAGCCCAGTACCCTGGAGATAAAAAACACACCCCACCTTGGCAAAGATGCCAGCGACGGCCTGGCAAACTGGGATCCCAACTCACACCTCATTAGCTGCATGGCAGTGAGCACTGGGCATCCAGGGATGTGTCTGCACGCCTGGGCACAAGACCCACTGCCAGGTGGCTATCTGGCTGGGTGAGATGTTAATGGGGGGCCTGTCTGGGGCTCTCGGAAACCATAGCAATGAGAGGGTGTGGCTCGAGGTCCGCCGCAAGAGCCAGTGGATGGGACCGAGGGACTGTTATAATGCTGGGGGGTGGGGGTGGGGGGACACAAGTCACCTTACAGCATTTTAACCAATAGGATTGCACCATGGAAATTCACTGATGCCGTGTGGCGATTGGCTGTTACCGCTGAGCTCACAACCCCCCCACTCCATCCCGGATGAATCTGAGAGTCCCCCAGACCTGCCCCAAAGCAAGGGGGACCTGGGATTGTGAACAGGACACCAGCAAACAGACACTTCTCATCCCCGCACTGCCGTCTCCTGGGCTGTCTGAATCGCTAGCCAGCCAAAAGCCGCCTCCGTCCCAGTCCTGCTAACAGCACCTCCGGGAGACAGACACGTGTATTCTGGGCAGCTTTCAAGCGTTTGCCCGTAGCTGCCTCTGCAGCAGCCTCCATGCAGAGAGAGATGGGTGCAGCTGTCCCCCGCCCCGTCTCCCGCCCCCACGGATTTTCCCGCTGGCTGCTGGAGGCGCTGGGATGTGGACCCTCCCTCCTCTGCTTCTGCTAACCAAACTGACCTCGTGGCAGCTGACCCAGCAAGACTCTGCCAAGGCAGGACGCTGTGCCAGGTGTGTGCAATACCTGTGTGTGAACACGTGCTGACGCACATGTACAGAAAACAAGTCTCCGGAGTTATCTGTCTAGCTTTGTCCAGCGCTGCCCGGCTAACATGCCTAAACCAGAGTGCCCTTGCTCCAGCTGGTTCTGAGCAGGAAACTCACTCCCTATGGCCCATTCGGTCCTCGGCTGCCCTGCAAAAACTTCCCTAAACCCCTGTGTTTTTGACATTGGGGGCGTTCAGGGGGAGCTGAGCAGCCAGCAGTGAGTGGTAACTTTCCATCCCGACTGCCCTGGGCTGGATCTGTACCAGGGACCTCGAGGGAGAGGCATCACAGTGCACCGTCATGCCTGAGCTAGCCACTTCCCAGGCCAACACACGGAGGAGATGGTGCATGTTGGTACTGGGGCACAGAGCTGGATGAGAGGTGAGGCCACGGGGGCATGAGCTCTATATCTGGGCACCACTGACAGCCAGTCCTTGGCACCTAGATAACAGGGGCTCCCTCAAAGTAAGTAACCCCCTGACCAACCCGATCTAGCCTAGAGGGAGAAGAGAAGAACCTGGAACAGGCGTTGCAGTTCTGGGTGGGATGTCTGAATTAAAGCAGCCGCACCACCACCACGCGGGGGTTGTGGGAATGGGTTTTACCGCTATGGGCACAAATCCACATCTGAAATAACCCCCCAATGAAACAGGAACACCGGTGTGCTTCTAAATGGAAACTTCCCGCCCCGTGCTAGTGCCTGAAATCAGGGCTAGGAACAAGGGGAAGCCAGCCAGGCTGCATGCAGAGTCTGAATCATCGCAGCTGCTGCGATTTGTAACCTGGGCAAGGGCGAGTCCTGGGTCGCCATGTCCCTGGCACTGCGCTGCCAAACCCACCTGCCTCCCTGCTACGAGAGAGGCTCCCTTCCAGGTCCCGCCCTGTGTGCGGGGAATCCCACACTGGGATGCTCCACGTCACTGGACACAAGGCCAGATTCACCCTCTTCGGAGGAAAGGGTGATCAAAGTAACAGCACCTAGAAGGGAGTACTCCCGCCCTCCCCTGCCAGGCTCCATTCTACCGGCACAAGCAAAGACACTGCATCCACACTGCACTTAAACTGCCCCTTAGCCCAAGTCAGCTGGCATGGGCCAGCCACGGGCGTCTAATGGCAGTGTAGACATGCCCCGAGTGACTTTCCCAAGGCCTCCGAGAGAGCTGGTAAGAGAGCGGGGAGCAGAGCTCTGGGCTCCTGTAGGATAACAACAGTCAGCATCCCAAAGCACAATAGCTGCCACGGATCGCATTTACAGGTCAGGAAACGAAGGTTCAGAGACCTGCCCAAGCTCGGTAGCAGAGCCAGTAACAGGACCCAGGAGTCCTGAGTCCCAATCGCTCCTCGCTGCAGTTGGCCCGTGGCTCTCCCAACAGAGCGCTGAGGGGCACTGTGCTACTCAGCCTCTGCACCTGTGTTTAGAGCACCCGGTCACTCCGGCCATTTCCGAGGTGCCAACACCATGGGCCCCAACAGCCCCCAAGGCCTACACCGCCATGTGACAGCGTGTGGCCTGGTGACCACCACCCACACACCCCTACATGCCTCAGGGTGGCCCTGCAAGCAGCCCCTGCCTCAATTTCCCTCCGAGTCCCCAGTAACTCCAGGCAAACTTCCGAGCATCGATAACCCTTGCCGGGTTCATTTATTATAATAAAAGGCCTGTGTATGTAGATCATAACCCAGCCCCACCACCCAGAATCCCCCAGCTCACACCAACAGTCCACCCCCACACCCAGTACAGCCCTAGCCCCTCTCGCTGCACCCAGGCTGGGACTCCCCGGCCACCCCCAACCTCTCTCACCACACCTCACCCGGCCTCTCTTGCCACCCCAAGGCTCCCTGGCATGGCCCTGGCCTCCCCCGCCACAGCCAGGCTCTCTGGCCTAGCTCTGGCCTCTCTCACACCCCACCCAGCCCCTGTAGCTGGGCTGCTCCTCTGCCCGTTTCATTCTCCGGTCTGGTCCTAGCTCTCGCCCAGAGACATCAGCGCACTCACCTGTCCATCATTCCCCAGCCTTCAGCCCTCTGCAGCCCCAACGAGCCAGCAGGTACCTCCCTCTGCAGCTCTCAGCCTTCAGCCTGCTCTGGCCTGGGCAAGTTTGTGGGTGACCCCCCCAACTGCCTTGCTGCCTCCTGCTTTCACCAGCCCCCCCGGACTCCACGGCTCAGCAGGGGCCCTCGCCCCTCCCTCCTTCAGGGCAGCCCAGCCCAGCCTTGCTCTGAGCGGTCTTCTGACTCTCTCTCTCCTCTCCAGAATATCCCTTAACTTTGGACTGCCTCTCCCTTGTAACTCCCAAGGCCATAGGTGCTGGAACTAGAGGTGCTGGGGGTGTTGCCGCACTCCCTGACTTGAAGTGGTTCCATCCTATCCAGGGTTTACAGTTTGGTTCAATGGCTCTGTCACGGAGAGAGGGCCCTGCACCCCCTCTTCCTGGGATTCCCGGGGGCACCCCCCTCTTCCTGCGATTCCCCGTGACTCACCAGCCAGTAAAATGGAAGGTTTATTAAATGACAGGATCACAGTCCAAACAGAGCCTGTAGGTACAAACAGGACCCCTCAGTCAGGTCCAGCACTTGTCTAACCTGGGACACATGGTCCTCCCAGGTCTGGCTAAAGACACAGATGTCATCAATATACGCCACGGCAAACTGTCCATCCCCCTCCATAGCTGATCCACCAGGTGCTGGAGCTCCCTTGAGGCCGAAAGGCAGGGTCAAGAAGTCATGGAGCCCCAGAGGGGTGATAAAGGCTGATTTCAGCCGGGCATCTGCATCCAGCGGCACTTGCCAGTAGCCCTTTGTAAGGTCCATGGTGGTAAGGTACCGAGCTCCTCCCAACTGGTCTGGGAGCTCGTCAGGCCTGGGCATAGGGTAGGCATCAGATACAGTGATGGCACTGAGCTTCCGATAGTCCACACAGAACTGGATCAACCTGTCCTTTTTGTGGACCTCCACCACCAGCGAGGCCCAAGGGCTGGCAACTGGCTAAATCACCCCCAAAGCCAGCATGTCACTGACCTCTCTTTCCAGGTCCTGAGCTGTTTTCCCTATGACTCGGAAGGGGGAGCATCTTATCGGTGGGTGTGACCCTGTCTGCACCCGGTGGACAATCAGATTAGTGAGTCCAGGCTGGTTGGAAAACAGCTGTCGGTATGGATGCAGCAGCCCCCTGACCTCAGCTTGCTGGGCAGGGGTTAGCTGATCCGAGAGGGGAATTGTTTTCAGGGGGGAACCAGCTCTGGTCCAAGGGAATAGGTCTACTAAAGGGTCATCTCCCTGCTCCTCCTACTGTCCACACACGACCAACACCACATTCCCCCTGTCACAATATGGCTTCATCATATTCACATGGTACACCCGGCGGTGGTGCGCCCAGTTCGACAGCTCCACCACATAGTTTACCTCATTGAGCTGCTTGACCACCTTGAAGGGACCTTCCCAAGTGGCCTGTAGTTTGTTTTTTCTCATGGGGATGAGAACCATCACCTGATCCCCGGTGGCGTAGGCACGGGCCTGTGCCATGCAGTCATACCAGACCTTCTGCTTCCTCTGGGCTCTGGCCAGATTCTCCTTGGCCAGACCCATGAGTTCAGCAAGTCTCTCTCGGAAGATCAGGACATACTCCACCACTGATTCTCCATCGGGAATGGCCTTCCCCTCCCATTCATCTCTCATCAGGTCCAGGGGCCCCCTTACCCTCCTTCCATATAACAGTTTGAAAGGCGAGAACCTGGTAGACTCCTGGGGCACTTCCCTGTACGCAAACAGCAGGTGAGGTAAGTACTTGTCCCAGTCCTGCGGGTTCATAAAGGTTTTCAGCATCATCTTTAGCGTTCCGTTGAACCTCTCCACCAGCCCATTGGATTGGGGGTGATATGCTGAGGCCCAGCTGTGCCGGACCCCACATTTCTCCCACAAGCACCAGAGCAGGGCCGACATGAAGTTGGAGCTTTGGTCTGTCAAGACTTCCTTGGGGAACCCCATCTGGCTGAAAATGGTCAGCAGCACATCTGCCACGGTGTCTGCTTCAATGATAAGGGCACTCAGGGTAGCGGGTGGCGAAATCTACCACCACCAGAATGTATTTCTTTCCCGACCGGGTCATCTTGCTGAGAGGCCCCACGATGTCCATAGCCACCTTCTGGAAAGGCTCCTCTATGATGGGCAAGGGTCTCAAAGCTGTTTTCTCCTTGTCCCGGGCCTTCCCCACCCTCTGACAGGGATCACAGGATCGGCCATACTGCCGGACAGTGGTAAAGACCTCAGGCTAGTAAAAGTTCTGTAGCAACCTCTGCCGGGTGCACTCGATTCCCTAGTGCCCTGCGAGGGGGATGTCACGGGCCAGGTACAATAGCTTGCGGCGATACTTCTGGGGGACCACCAGCTGCCTCCTGATCCCACAGGACTCCACTTCCCCTGGGGGAGCCCATTCTCGGTACAGGAACCCCTTCTCCCACAGGAACCTCTCCTGGCACCCTCTCCCCATGGTCTGTACCACACTGAGGTCGGCCAGGGCCCTGAGCTTCTGCAAGGAGGGATCTTTCTGCAACTCAGCCTGGAACTCAGTGGCTGGGGAAGGGATGGGGACCTGCTCCCTCCCGCTGGCTGGGTCTGAAGCCGCAGCCCCTCTCAGCCTTGTCCCTGGGCACTCCCTCCCCACCGGGGTAAGGTCCTGTGCCTCCAGTGAGGTACCCTCCCCGAGGTCAGGATGTAGTGCCCTTCGCCAGCTCTGCTACGGATCACAACCAGGGCATTCTGGGGGTTGCTTGGCCATTTCTCTAGATCTTCCCCCCAGCCCCCCATCAACACCTCAGTGGGCAAATGGTGGTGCACCCCCACATCCTTGGGGCCCTCCTTGGCCCCCCCATTTCAGAGGTACCCTCGACACAGGCACCTTGAATGGAGTCCCACCCACACCCGTCAGGTAGGTGTTGGGCGCTACCCGATCTGGGGCCACCACCTCAGACCAGGCCAGCACCACCTCAGTGCCCATATCCTAGTATCCATTGACCTTCCTCCCATCCACCTCTAGGGGAACAAGGCACTCTCTCCGGAGGGACAGCCCCATGCCACCCTGTAAACCGAGAACCCTGAGTCTGGAGCCTGGGTTACTCTTCCCTCCTGAGCAGTTGGTACACTGCCAGCCCCTCTTGCCTAGGAAGCCTGCCCCTTGTCCAGCTGGGTCCCTACCCAGTTAACCCTGTGTGGGTTTGGTCTGCTCAGTCCGTCCTTGAGCCTGGGGCACTGGGTCTGTACATGGCCTCTTTGGCCACAGTAATAGCAGCTCATGTCTTGTTGGTCCCCTTGAGCCCGTCGGTTGGTCCTGACGCTGGATGTTCCCCTTGGGAGGGGGTTCTCCATGTTCCCCCTTTGGGAGGTCCCACGGTGACTCTCTCTGCATCATGGAGGGCCTGTTTCTTTGGGACTCCTCCCTGCCACCCCGACTGGCTGTTCACAAACTCTTAGGCCAGCTGCCCTGCACGTCATGGGTCCTCTGGCTTTTTGTCCTCCAACCATAGCCTCAGGTCAGATGGGCACTATTCATACAGTTGCTCCAGTACGATCAGGTTAAGCAGGTCCTCCTCAGTTTGGGTCCCATCTGCCCACTTGTGGACGTATCCCTGCATCCGGAGGACCAGTTCTAGATATGTGACCTCAGGGGTTTTATGCTGACTCCGGAACCTTTTCCAGTACATCTGGGGAGCCAGCACAAACTCGCATAGCAGGGCCTTTTTGAATAGTTTGTAGTCCCCTGCCTCCACCCCTTCCATTCGGCTGTACATCGCCACAGGTTTGGGGTTTAGTAAGGGGGTGAGAAACTGGAGCCTGTCTTCCGGAGCAACCCTGTGCAGCTTGCAGGCCATCTCAAAGGCATTCAGGAAGTCATCTATGTCCTCCCCTTCCTTACGCCGGGCCAGGACGCACTTATCAAATCTCCATGCAGTCCTGGGTCCCCCACCACTCACCGCAGCCAGGGGCTCGCTGCTCCTCAGCCTTGCCAACTCTAGCTCATGCTGTCTCCATCTCTCTTCATTCTGTCTCTGTTTCTCTTTCTCCTCCAGCTCATGCTGTCTCTGCTTCTCTTTCTCTGCCAGTTCCTGCTGCTTCAGCTCCAGTTCTTTCAGTTTTATCTCCCTCTCCCATTTCAGCTGCCTCAGCTCCAGGGATGGGGAGCTCTGATGGGAGGATCCCCTGCTGGCTGCGGGGGTCACAGTGCCCTCGGTATTCGCTGGGCTCCTCCCAGCCCTTCCCCTAGGTATAGATAGGGGGGGTCCTGGGATGCCCTCGGCAGCTGTCTGACCATTCCCAGCTGGGACAGACACTGGTGCCCACCCTGCATCTGCCGGGCTGTTCCCCTGAGAGACAGGGATCGGTTAATCCAAGCGATCTCCCTCCTCCAGCTAGGCAATCAGCTGTTCCTTGGTGAGCCTCCCAATGTGGAGCCTGCACAGCTCCACCAGGTCGCTCTTAAGGGGCTTATTACACATTTTCCTGCTGCCAGTCGCAGGCCTGGGTGCTCTCAGCTCCCCATGGTTTCCACGAGGAACCTCTAGTGTGCCATCCCTTCTCGAGGTCACCACCTCTCTCCGAGGGTCAAGCCGCAGATTCCTCCACTCCTGAGCCTGCTCACCGCAGTCCCCAGGGGGACCCAGTTACTGAAACAGTCCTTCTCACTGGTCACACACTCCTAGGGGTTAAGTGTAGCTCCTCCGCCAAAACCACTCCTCTCTGAATCTTCAGCACGCCTGGTCCCCATCAATCCCCCTTTGTTTTACTGCTCCCCAGTCACTCACTGCAGGAAGCGCCGTCTGCGGGGTGCAGTACATCCCACCACTAACACCAGTTGTCACAGAGTGTGGGGGACTCAGGGCCCTGCACCCCCCTTACTGCGATTCCCCATGACTCTCAGCCAGCCAGTAGAACAGAAGGCTTATTAGACGACAGGAACACAGTCCAAACAGAGCTTGTGGGTACAAACAGGACCCCCCAGTCAGGTCCCTCTGGGGGGCAAGGAACTTAGACCCCAGCCTTGGGACTCCCTCCGTTTCCCCAGACCGCTCCAAACTGAAACCCCCTCCAGCCATCTCACCCAGCCTCCCCCCGGCTCCTCCTCCAGCCTTTGTCCAGTTTCCGGGGCAAAGGTGTCACCTGGGTCCAACCCCCCCCCCCCCCCCCGCTCAGGTATCGTCCCTCCAGTGAAGCCACCCCCTGCTCTCCCATCCCCCATGCAGACAGTCCCAGTAAAACTCCCCGGCCACATCACCAGGTCAATCTGCCCCGCTCCATCACAGACTCTCAGCACCCCCACCACAGACGTTCCAGCCCCCCCGGCCAGGGCTGCCCTGCCCTCCTGACATCAAACTAGCGTGTAGCCGGACTGGAACCAGGCTGCTGGGCCCAAATTCATTTAAGACGCCAGCTCCCCTGAGCAAGGGGCTGATCAGCATGTGTCCATGAGCGAAAAACTCCCCGCACCCTGCGATGCTGCACCCCCCCCCCCCCCCCCACCTGAAGGCCACTTCCC
This sequence comes from Caretta caretta, assembly GCF_965140235.1. Classification (NCBI taxonomy): domain Eukaryota; kingdom Metazoa; phylum Chordata; order Testudines; family Cheloniidae; genus Caretta; species Caretta caretta. The sequence continues at coordinate 1,425,387 of NC_134219.1, forward strand.
AGGCGCTGAGCTGGTAGGTCCTGTGTCCCCACTGGTTACCATGGTGAGGCCCTGGAGAGCATTAAAGCTTCAGACACTGCAAGCTCCAAATCTGCAGCTTAATTAGAGCCTGGGGCCCACAAGGGGAGCGCTCTGCCGGGGCTGAGCTGCCGGCCCCCCCGACTCCTCCGCCCTGCACCGGGACCAGAGGCAGCAGCACTGGGATCGGACAGCTCTGGCCCAGGGGCCCTTGAGCAGGGCCACATGGGGAAAGGGAGCGGTCGTGCAGGGAGTAGCCCACCCTCCACTTGCAGCCAGCCGGCGTGAGGGGGGTCTCCGCTGCTCCCTGCCCTGCTGCTTCTCAGTTAGACTCTGGCTACACAGAGATGCTTGAAGCCGACAGGAGAGAGCTCTCCCATCCGCCGGCCTAATCAGTCCACCCGCAAGGAGCAGCCATAGTGATACCAGCAGGACACAGCACGGGCCACACCGGCGCTCAGGCCAGCGTAACTTGCAGCGCTCGGGGGTGGCTGAGTCAAACTGACCTGAGCTGCAGCGTAGCTATAGGCAGTGCCCTGGGGCGGGGGGGGGGGGGGGGGGCCCACAGGCAGCCCCGCAGCGTTACTCTGCAGAGCGCAGTTACCTCCAGGGCAGCCCCGGGACTGGACAATGTGGCTCCTGGCTAACGGCTGCTTGTCTGACTGGCTGCTTCTCCAACATCAAACTCCTGAATCACGGGCTGGTTCCACCCCCAGTGCAGCCACGCAGAGCTCCCTGCAGGGACTCTGGGACAGAGCCTGGCAGCGTGCGGTGCGGTCTGCCTGGGGCCCTCGCTTTCAGGGTTAATTTCCACCCCCAGATGAGGAATTAGATGGGTAACAGGTCACCTGCACAGGCTGTTACCATGGCAGCAGGAGTCACCACTTGCACAAATCCTGCCTGCAGTCACAGATGTGCAATAACAGGCACAGATACATTGGCAAAGCTGGCACTGCATGGAGATCCCACGGGCACGCGTGGGAGCAGCAGTAGGGTTTGCCCCCACAGTCCTCAGCTAACGAAGACAAGAACGAACTGAATTACAAGTCATTGACCCGGCTGAGTCAAAGCAGCAAAACAAGTGAGCTTTCTAAGACGGATCACAGGCCCGGCACAGCCCGGCTCCGCACGGCATGGTAGGGTATGGCCCCGCACAGCACAGTCCGGCCCCGCACGGCCCGGCCCGGCCCGGCCCGGCCGGGTGTGGCCCCGCACGGCCCGGCCCGGCCCGGCCCGGCCGGGCCGGGTGTGGCCCCGCACGGCCCGGCCCGGCCCGGCCCGGCCGCGTGTGGCCCGGCCCGGCCCGGCCGGGTGTGGCCCCGCACGGCCCGGCCCCGCACGGCCCGGCACGGCCCGGCCTGGCCCTGCACGGCCCGGCCCGGCCCGGCAGGGTGTGGCCCCGCACGGCGGAACACAAACGGCTTCTAATGGCAGAGACGAGCCAGAAGAAGAAGAACAGCTGCTTGCCAGCCTCCCCGCTCCTCCTGCACTGGGTGTTTCCCTGGGGTCAGCAGGAGGTTCCCTGGCTCCTGCATGCCCCAGTTCGGAGGGGCACTGGGTCAGGAAGTGAGCTCACTCCATCTCAAGCAGCTGTGACACAGCAAGATTGACTCAGGCAAGAGGGAGAGCCATTCGCGTGGCCAGCATGAGGCATCCCAGCCCCTGGCGTCTCCTCCCAGAGCTGGCAGGCTTGGCACTGCCAGCAGAGGGTTTGCTGGGAAGCACCCACAGGCATTTCGGATTCCTTGGAAGGTGCCACAAAGATCACAGCCACACTCCACCCTAGCAACTCCTCCTCGACCGACCTGCCAGGACAGACCTGTGCACGGGGCTTCCCTGGGCATGAGCCGGTGTCGTCAGCCACAGGGAAACGCTCGGATCTGGGCCCTGGGCTCAACCATTAGCTGCAAGGGAAGCAGAGGCTGCTAAGCTTAGGGATCCTGGCAGGAGGAGGGGTTGCAGGTGGTTATTTTTCATTGCAAGGTCTGCACATTATTTATATGGCTCTGTTGGTGCACGGCAAATCCTGGCAATGGGCTAGACCCTTCTCTAAGGTGTAAATCTGGGGTCACTGGAGTGAGTCTGGATTTACACCAGCATAGGCTAGCCTGAAGGGAGTGAAACCTCTACGGATCTCTCTTCACAGCCCATTTTATATTAAGAACAGGAGGATTTGTGGCACCTTAAAGACTCACACATTGATTAGAGCATAAGCTTCCGTGGGCTACAGCTCACTTCATCGGATGCATTCAGTGGAAAATACAGTTGGGAGATTTATATACATAGAGAACATGAAACAACGGGTGTTACCATACACACTGTAACCAGAGTGATCAGGTAAGGTGAGCTATTACCAGCAGGAGAGCAGCAGTCTCTCGGAGTCTGATTTTGAAGTTTTTTTGTTGAAGAATTGCAACTTTTCGGTCTGTAATCGAGTGACCAAAGAGATTGAAGTGTTCTCCAACTGTTCTTCAACAAAAACACTTCAAAAACAGATTCCAAGGAGAGACTGCTTAATTGGAATTCATTTGCAAACTGGATACAATTAACTTAGGCTTGAATAGAGACTGGGAGTGGATGGGTAAAACTATTTCCCCATGTTTATTCCCCCCGCCCCATTCCTCAGACGTTCTTATCAACTGCTGGAAATGGCCCACCTTGATTATCACTACAAAAGGTTTCTCTCCCCCAGCCCTGCTCTCCTGCTGGTAATAGCTCAAGTGATCACTCTGGTTACAGTGTGTATGATAACACCCATTATTTCATGTTCTCTACGTATATAAATCTTCTCACGGTATTTTCCACTGAATGCATCCGATGAAGTGAACTGTAGCTCATGAAAGCTTATGCTCAAATAAACGTGTTCGTCTCTAAGGTGCCACAAGTCCTCCTTTTCTTTTTGCAGATACAGACTAACACGGCTGCTACTCTGAAACCTGCCATTTTATATTGTTACTGCTCTGGGGTGCCAACCGGCATCATCAGGAAAAGAGCCCAGCTGCAGAGGAGGAACCCAGAGCCTGCCCTGCAGCTGGGACTCCCTTGCCCTAGCCCACCAGCATCTCGATCCCCAGCCAGAACGGGCCATGTGACAGAACAGGGAAACCACCAGCAGCCCTGCCACCGCCCCCCCCCCGCTCCAGACCAGCGCCCCCCCCCCTTCTCCCGCTCCGGGCCAGGCCAGCACCCTGCCGCAGTTCCCGCCCCGGGGCCAGTGCCCCACCCCCACTCCGGGTGGAGCGATTTCCTGAAGAAGGCGAGTGAGACAATGCCAACGTGCTGCTGGGGGTGGATCTGAAGGAAGGCTCTCTACAGCTCAGTCAGGGAAAGACAGGACCCGGCAGGTGACAGGGAGTTTCCGGGAAAAGGCCAGGACGGGCCAAGGCCCCAGGCAGTGGGGCAGGCTGTCCACAGCAGGCATGCCTGCTGGTACTGGTTTGGGCTGCTCCACTCTTTACATGAAGCAGCTGCCAAGGCTGGGCTTTCCAGCAGTGACACAGGGCTTCAGACACACAACTCCCCTGCGGCTCCCCTGTGCGTCTGAATCCCCTGGGGGCTCCGTTCTCTCCCCAGCCACGTGCCACGCTCTCCCAGCCCTGCTGCAGTGCAGGCAGACCACTCCAGAGCAAGCTGCAGGCCTCCCGTCCCTCAGATGAATGCTGGGGGACGATCAGAGCTGGAGTCCCCACTTGCCCAGCCTCCCCCTTCTGCTCCTCCTGAGGGTTGTTTCCATGTGCTGCTGGCCTTGGGCACTTCCCCAGGGCTTGTGACTAACCAGCCAGAGGCCCCAAGGAATCTGCAAGTGGGGCCAGGGCCACGGGGTGAGTCCTTGCACAAAGCCAGGGGCTGCAGCCTGCCCAGAGGCCATGTTGTTCTCTGTAAAAAGAAAAGGAGGACTTGTGGCACCTTAGAAACTAACAAATTTATCTGAGCATAAGCTTTCGTGAGCTACAGCTCACTTCATTGAATGCAACAAGCACTCCTTTTCTTTTTACGGATACAGACTAACATGGCTGCTACTCTGAAAATCTGTTGTTCTCTGTGTGGGGCTGGCTGGGCTGGAGACTAGCCCAGGAGAGCTCCAGCCTGAACAAGGCAGCAGAATCAGGGCCATAGAGGAAAGGTAAGTGGCCCCAGGGCCATGAGGCAAACTCTGGGCTGGCTTCCCCAGAGGGGAGGGGAACAGCACTCCCTGCACTGGTCTCATACCCCGATGGGCCATGGGCCTGAGGTCTCCACCAGGCAACTCAGGATGAGGGGGACGTGGGGCAGGGAAAGATGCACAGAGAAGCCAAGTGACTTGCCCAAAGTCACCCGCAACCAAGATACGAATTCAAGACCTCCTGGCTCCAGGTCTGGTACCCTTCCCTGCAGCCCCCACTACCCAAAGCTCAAAACCTACTCCCCCTTCCTAAAGCAGGGCCCAGAAATCAGGCTCTCTGTTCATGCCCATTTGCGTCTGTGCCCAGCCCAGGCAGAGCTGGCTCCCTGGCCTCTGAGCGATCGCGCCCCTCCCAGCGGGCACAGCCCGTGCAGGGAGACACCCAAGCAGCATCACATAGCCCAAGGCCAGAGGGACCACGGTGATCGTCCAGTCCCAGTCTCTTTCTACAGCCCCATTAGAGCAGCAGCAGCCATGAGCTAAGGAGCAGAAAGTCACATCCTCACATTCCATCTAAATTGCATCACAACCGCGTCACATCAGGCTGTTAAGGAGGCTCCTGTCCTAGCAGCAGCACCACCAGATAAACAGATCGCAGGACGTCGAACGAAAACACTGTTTGATGCATTCTGTCTGGCAAGGCACCGCTTCAACGGTTGTGATTGTGAAATCTCCCCGTCTCTTGTTTTGCCTTTATGGTCCCTACTTCTCTATTGTTCATCTGTAGGGTCTCTGTCCAGCTCTTTAACTGTTTCTGTCTGTTGCATAACTAATTTTGTAAGATTTAAGTCAACTAAGATGGTGGGATCTGATTGGGTAAAGAATTGTTTCATAATGTGCTAGGATTGGTGAAAAATACTGTCTTGTAGGACTTTAGTTTACAGTGATTGGTTACCATACAGCTAAGCAGGACCCAAGTTTTAACTACATAAACTAGGGTCCAAAAGGAAGTTCCTTGGAACCAACTCCAGGACATAGCCCAAGATCAGAGCTGCCAGACCTCAGCACCCTGCCAACCATATTGTGCAGAAGCTAGAGTCCCCGGACGACCTGATCCTGACTGGCTCCCAGGAAAAGTTTGTCTGCCTCACTGGGAGTGGTGACCATTGTATGCTTTGCGTGTGCAGTCTGTTTTGAGGACTGTTAATAAACAGAGATTAAGAATATGAGTGTGTAAGGCTCTGTCACTAGTAAAAGACGCTGCAAACCTGCAGAAGAGTATGCCCTGAGCCCGAGGAACTGGGTATGAGTGGGCTGAGCCCTAGGAACTGGGTAAGGATAGGTGCCTTTTGCCCAGAGCCCTAGGAACTGGGAAAGGGTGGGGGTGCCTAAACTAACCAGGTTGCGCCTTGAGCCCACGGAAAGGCAAAGGTGGGGGGCCCTAGAGTGTGCAGGTAACACCCCTATAACATGGGCCAGAGAATAAACCTTGGAAGTCTGACATCCTGGGCCTGTACTGCAGCCATGCCCCACCTGCCCTCCACACACCCCTCCCCCCAACCGAGATAGACAGAATCAAGGCAGCCGGGCTGAATGCCCCAAAGCGTTTCTCCTCCATGTGGGAGAGAAGCTAGGACAGGTCAGAGCCAAGGGCACCAGCTGCCTCTTCCTTGGCAGCGTTCACTGGGCCACAGGCCAGGTCTCTACCCTGCTGGGGGCTGCTCGCTAGGGAGCTCTCTCTCCTCACTCACAGGTGGATTTTACTTCGCAGCCAGACGGGTGGTGCAACCATGGCCAGGATCCCAACTAGGGCAGGTGAGTGCCCATCCCCCTAGCCCAATTCCCGGCAGCATTTCCCGCTTTAGTCACTCCCCCAAGGCCCTGTCACCAATGAACCATCCAGAGGGACCACTGAGGCTGGAGCCTGCATGAGGAGTGGGGACCCTGGGAGGATGAGGGCAGGAAAGTGACACAGGGGCCAGCTGATGTGTGCTGTGAACTACAGCTATAGCACCCAGCCCAGCTCCCGCTGAAAAACTCGGGGAATCCAGCAGCTTGGATTGACGCAGCTTCACTTTGTCTAAAATCTTCCTGTCCCTAAATCAGTTTGCACAGGCCCCCGAACAAACAGCGGGGCCCCGAGAGACTCTGAGGGACAGGCAGGGGTGAGACCTGCAAAGCAGGGAGGCCACCCGGGGCACTGGGCACTCAGGAGCAAGGGGGAATCTGGGGCAGCGCAGGGTGTGCAGTGATGGAAGGGGGCTGGGCTGTCAGCCAAGCGGAGCTGCCAAAGTATTTCAGAATGCCTCCCTCCAGCCAAGCCTGGGTGCTGCGGCATGGCGCTGCCCCTGAGTGCGGCAGGCAGCGGGCTTGGGCTCAGTTTGTTTTATACGTTAAATGCAATAAGGGTATTATTCATAGAAAGAGGAATCCGGATCCCAGCCCTGCCAAGACCTCCCTTTCAGCAGCATCCAAGCCGAATAAAACTGGGATAGAGGAAAGGAAATGCCTGGAAGTAAGGAACCGACAGAAGGTGACCCAGCCCAACATGGCCCACTCCCCAGGCCGGGCCCGGCTCTCTGCTCAGCATTCCCAGCCTGTTGTAGAGTGCCAGGGACCCTTTGGGAACAGTGTCCAGTCCGCAACAGGACTAACAAAGCTCTCGCCTTGCCCAGGGTGTCCCCAGCGAGCTTGAGTAAATCAAAATGGCAACGTGCAATGCTAGGTTTTGTCATTAGGGGCTCAGCTGCAGTGAGCCCAACCCACCAGAGCAGACAGCTTCACTTGTGCCTGGTACTCGCCCTCCACAGGCCCAGTGCCCAGGCTGAGCCTGGGGGAGGGGTGTGCAGGGATGCAGGGAACAAAGCTCAGACTTCTCGAGGAGGATCTTCATCCCATCTCTGCTACCTGATTCAGAACCCCAGAGAGCGAGAATGGCCCAGGGAAGTCCCACCCTACCAGACAGACACACTCCTGGCAGCACAGACTGACACACACTCTCCCACCCAGCACCACTTCAAATTAAACAGACAGAAGCCCTGAGGCCACAAACCCTGAGAAACTCAAGTTCTGTTTGAGACTGGCGCTGGGTCTAGAGAGAGCTACGAGACGTCACTCTCGGGTGCTTTGCTGTTTAAGCTTCATCTACGCAGCCTCCCACACGCCAGCAGGCCAACTCAGCCAGGCCTGGAGGATGACGCAGGGAACCATAAAACGTGCAATAAATTTGATAACTGCAAGGTGGTGAAAGAGAAGATAAGACGGGAGGCCCCACTTTAAGCCGTGTGTGTCCGGTCCCACGGGCTTGAGGGAGCAGGGAGTGAGGGCAGGGCACCGACCGCTAGCTAGGTAGCGGGCGGTGATGGCAACAGCTAAAGCACAAATGATTCTCAGCTGAAAGCCAAATGGCCCGAGCATCAGAGGCAGATGGCACACGAGGGGGACAGCAGGCTCCTGTTCCTGTCTCTCGCCAGAGCCAGCTGGCTGTGATGGAGCAGGCCCAGTCCAGCTCTCATGTGCACAGGTGGGCTCCACGCTTGCTGGGCAGAGATAGGCTCCTGCCCTGGTGAGGGCGCCATGGGAGCTTGAGGCTGCTGGGGAGATGTGTTGAATCAGGGCAGTCCCTGAGAGTCCTGCCATGCCCCTCCCAGGCAGCATCACCCTATCCAGTTCCAGGCTCCCCGGCAGGGTGGGGGTTGCAAGTGCCTTGTTCCATCACAAACGCCTCCAGGTCCAGGACTGGGAGTGACTTGCCAAGGACTCCATGGAAATGGCTCTGTTCACGGCAGACTAATCTCTCATGGGTTTTAACTGGGGTGGGAGCAGCCAGGGCTTCTGTTTGCTCACTGTGCTGGGATGGGCCAGCTCCCCAGCAGCTACCAGGGAAGCTGCAAGCCCTTGAACTCAGCTCTCGGCAGGTAACAGCTTCCCAGCTCCACTCTGCTGACTGGATGCGGTGAAAGTGCTACCCGTGGGTGCAGCTACCAGACGCGGGCGCAGGGCTCTGCCTAAGCTTGGACCCAGAAATAGATCCCAATGAACCCAGTAGGGCTGGAAAGTGGGGGGCGGGCGCCTATTCCAGACACACTTAAACTCATCCTGTACTACCCATCCTCCTACTACTTCCCCCGCAGCCTGCCCCGAGGGGGTTTATACGGCTAAGTGCATACAAACGAGTTCCCGGGCCCGGCCTGCAGGTCACGGCCCAGCGATCACAGCCTCCCACACTCCGTCCGGTGTCTCGGGCACCCTTGCCCGGCAGTTCGGAGCCAGGGGGCAGCAGAGTTCATAGATACCCCCCCGCCTCCCCGAGGATAACAGTCCCAGGTTTACAATGGCTCCATGGAACCGGGCCCATGCTCAGAAGGGGCCCCGGCCTGCTCCACTTGCACTGCACCCCAAGATCCCGCTGGCTCCCCCCACCCACCACTTGCTCCTCTTGACCTGCCTGCCTGCGGCCTCCTCGGCCCCACCCCCCTGCTCCTCTCTGCCCCCTGGCCGGACCCCAGTGCACCTCCGGCTCCGGGCAGTCTCGGCTTCCCACCACTGGTGGGGCCCCACCTGTCTCCCCGGACCCAAGCCGCCTGGGACTGGTGCAGAAGCCTGGCCAGTGTCAGTGGCGGGGGGGAGGGAAAAACAGTGTGGGGAGCTTGGCTGGGCCCCTCCAGGGGAAGTGCGTCTTGGGGGACCCCGGCCGGGGCAGGCCCTGGCCTGGCTGATCGTACCGGGGCCGGGAGGACAGCCGGGAGGCAGGGCATGGGGGAGAGGGTTTCTTGCGGCGGGGGGGGGGGGTGCTGGGCTGTGAAGGGGCAGGGAAGATGTGTGGGTTGGGGCACTAGGGAGTGCGGGTTCTGGGGGGGGGGGCTGGGCAGGGGTGGTGCAGGGCGCTGTGCATTTGTGGGGGGGCTTGGGGGTCTCTGGCCATAGGGAAGATGTTGGGGGCTGTGTGGTGCGGCATGGCCCCCCCAGCGGAAGGGGCACGCTGTCTGGCAGCTGCCGGTTTGTAGCGAGTGCCCTCGCGCTGCGCTGGGCCACCCCTGCCGCGCCAGGCCCCACTGCCCGCGGCTGCCCCCTTGCTCCGGGGACCCACCGCCCCGCGCCAGGCTCCGCTGCCTCCACGGGGGCCGCAAAAAGGTGAATCCCGCCCTGCCGCAACCCAGCGCGGCCCCCAGCAGCCCGGGCTCCAGCCCCCGCGGCCGCACGTCGCAGCCCCCCAGCCCCACCAACCTTCCTGGGCAGCGCCCGCGGGGCCGCTTGCGGGGCCCGGCGCCCCTCGGCCGCCGCAGGCAGCCCGGGCCGGGCCCTGGGGCGGGAGGCGGCGCCGCGGGCGCCCCTTACCTAGGTCGGCGTTGCAGAAGGCCTGCTGCGGGTGCACCGGGGAGCAGCTGCAGGCGTCGGCCGGGCGCGCCGCCCTCCCCAGCAGCAGCAGCGCCAGCCAGGCCAGCAGGCTGGGCACGGGCGCGCGCATCTTGCGGGTCTCGGAGCGCCCGGGGGGGCCCCCGCACCCAGCCAGGCGCGAGCTGCCCGCCCGCCGCGCCCCTGCCGCCAGGCTCCCGCCCGAGTGCGGCTCCGCCGGGCCTGGAGCGCCGCCTTCCCCGCGGGCAGCAGATGCAGACGCCGCCGCGGCCGCCTCCCTTGCGCCGAGGGTTTGCGGCGCCGCTCGGCGACAGCTGCTTTTAACGCGCTGGGGGCTGGCGGCTGCTCCGCCCCGTGGCACCGGGCCAGGCCGCTGCGCTCCGCCGCTCGCTCTCGCCCCTTCCTTCCGCCGGCCCTGCGGCGTGTGTCCGCGGCCGGCCGGCCCCGGCCCCGGCCCCCTGCGGCAGCGCCGCTCCCCTGGGAGGGGCAGGGCCCCGCCGAGCTGGGGCAAGTTCCGGGCCCCTCTGCCCCGCCCCACCTGGGGAGTCAGCTCTGCTGGGGGCTGGGGGAGGGTCGTCCCCCGCGGAACCGGCCCCTGGGTCAGCCCCGGCCCCTGGCCCTGCCAGCGCCCAGCAATGGCCAGGCCTAGGCCACAGTCAGCCGGGTGCCCAAGGCGGGGGGAGGGGGCACAGCCAAGCGCCTTTCCCAGCACTGGCCATGAGAGCAAGGCCACAGCTGCAGGGTGCCCCCTCCTGTGGGGCTCCGCTCCACCCCGGGGGGCAGAGCCTTCCAGAGAGCCCCCCGCTGCTGGCAGGAGTAACCTCACCATCGCTGCGACAGGTGCCTCCCCAGCGCACTGGGGGCGTGCCCCGCCCTGGCAGCACAGGGCCATGGCATGCCGTCTTGGCCGGTATTTTAGGAAGAGGATCATGGCCAGGGGGTTCTTTGCTTCCCCAGAAATGTGGGCGCTGGGGGAAGGGGCAGGGTTCCGGCCATCACATTCCCCTGCGCTCAGGAGCCAAGGGCCCACGGCTGCAACATCAGCACCAGCCCAGACACAGCCTCACGTGGAGCTGGCACCTGGCCAGTGCTGAGCGGAGCGGGACATTTCCTCCGAGGGCTGGGATTATGTCTGTGCCCAAGCATTTCCTGGTTTCTCCTGCTGGTCTCTTCCCAGCTCTTGCCCCCCCTTCCCCATCTCTGGTCCCCTGAGCACCACAGCCTGGGACCGAGCTCTGCTCACCCCCACCAACGTGCCACTTTCCAGACCCTCGTCCTTTACTGAGCACACAAAGCTCAGATCTTCTCTCTGGGCCCTGCAGCCCTCAGCGCAGCCCCCGCCCCCCGGACACAGCCTGGGCCTGGCTCCCCACAAGCCTCCATTTCAGCACTGGAGGAGGCAGGCTTTGTGATCACACCGACAGCCACATGCAGCGGACACCGCTTTCCTGGTCACTCCACGCTCAGGCTCTTCAGCCGTTCTTGCCTCGGCGTGAGAATGGGGAGGACACACAGCTCTGTGGCTGTACCTGGCAGGGCTGTGGGGACTCAGTGCTGCCCGCTACACCGCAGGGACAGTCTGCTCAGAACTCCAGCTCAACATCACGAACAAGCAGCCACGACCCCGCTCCTTGCCATGGCACTGGGCTCCCATCTCAGCATGCATTGGAGAAAAGGCCACGTTCTCCTGGATGGCAGGAAACAACAAAGATGCAGCCCACATGTGAGCATTGGGCGAACACCTACCTGAGTCTGCTGGCAGTCTGAGACAATCGTTTGGAGGAGGATGAATTGCCCCATTCACCTCAGTGGGGTATTAACTCTGAAACCCAAAGACAATGCATTATATCCCAGCACTCCTGCTGTTTCACTGCCGGGCACACGATTTTCAAGCGTTCTCTGGAGTCCCAATAACTTAAAACACCCAGAGATGTGGGTTTTCAACAAGGAGAAGTCTGTTCTAGCCAGGTGCTCATGCCCGGGTACTAAATATCAGCGTGCCTGAGAGCTAGCACAGGGCGGAGCTGGAATCAGCATCACGTTTAGTGAGCTGCACCTTTCCTCTTTCTCCCCGCTTTGCCAGCGCTGTCCCCTGGGCGGTGGGATGCACAGGAAGCCCTCCCCACTGGGTCCCTGTAACGGGATTCATGAGTCACCCCCACCACGCCTCCTCATGGCTCATCCTGGGATTAGCTCACCAGGGTCTCATGCTGCCCTCCAGCTCTCTCTCTCCCCTCCAGGACTCTCATTCAGCCCTCTAGCCAGGTCTCTGTAGTCCTCCCCTTTCAGGGTCCATCAGCATCTCTCTGCCATTCCAAGCTGTTCTCTGCCCAGGGACCCCATGCTCCGCAGCTGTGGGCTACTCAGTCCCAGACCTGGTTGCTACTTCCCTGGGTTCCAGCCTACTTTCCCCCCTCCGTCCTCTGCGTTTTCTGCCTGGCCGAGCTTCCTCCGCCCTGTGGCTACTCCACCCTTGGGCTTCTTACCAGAGCCTGTAATTGCTAACACCCCTCTCTCTGGTCAGGGGGCAGCCTATTGCCCCCTGCACCTGCCCTTCTGTTCTCAGCTTTTCACAAGCCCTGTCCAGGGGAGCTTCAGCCCTAATTAAGCATTATTGAGCCCTGGCTCCTTCAAGGAGCAGCCTATGTGGTTAATTGGCCCATCTAGCCACCTTAACCCCTTCAGGACCGGTGTGGGGTGAAGGCCCCATCACAGTCCCCCTCAACAGCAGCACTGGCCTCTGATACTGAAGGGGGCAGTGAGCATCACGGAAGGACGGGGCATGGCTCTAGAGAGGGGCCGAGCCCTCAAGACCAGTGGGGCCATATGGGGGAGGACAGTTGGGAACTTGGCTCTGGAATGGCCATGGGGCTTTCTTGGAATGAGGGTGAGGGGGTTTGGAGCACACATAGCAGGGTGGCACCCCGGTCCGCACCAGAGCCTGAGGTGCTGCCTTATTGTCAATCACAGCAATGCTGGAGGCCAAGGCCCTGTGACAGCTGCAGGAGACAGGTGTGGCTAAGGAGCTCAGCAGGGAAACCGAGGTGGTACCTGGGATGTGGGATGGGGTGGGAGTGACAACAGAGGGATTGGCCAACCCAGGTGCTACAGCAGGAGGAAGAGAAGGGCCCCAAGGTGGTGGGGTGGGAGGCATGGGCCAGGCCCACCGAGAGAAAGCTAGGCTGGGGGTGGCCCAGAGAGAGAGAAGCCGAGACAAAGCCAGAGCTGACTTAGTTAAGCCAGCGGCGAGAGAGGAGCCGCTGGGGGCCCCACAGCACTGTTGGAGCTGGGAGCCGGGTGGCTCTGGGGTCCAGAGTGGGCCGGGATAGGGCTCCCCTGCTCTTGGATGGTTTCGGGGGGCAGCAGGCCCCTGCAGGGAATGTTCCGCTGAGGCGCTGGAGGAAGCTCCCCCCAGCCCAGCGGTGAGTCATGGCTGTTTGGGATAAATGGAAACACATGTCCAGCGCCATGCTGGCTCATTGCTCCGCTCTCCGGAGGCATTCAGTAAACACGGGCAGGGGGAGGGGAAGGAGCCTGCCTGCCTGGCTCTGCCCTGGGGAGAGGGCCCCGGCACATCAGCACCTCAGGCTGAGGGGAGTTTCACCCCACATCCCAGCAATGGTCATCTCAGAAAGAGCCACTCCCATCCCAGACCAACCTGCCCCATGTCCCGGCTGAGCACACAGGCCGCATTAGGGCAATTCTGGGTGGCTGGGAAGGGCCTGGCAGGGGAGTGGCTGGGCCCTGGCTCCTGAAGGTGGAGCAGGAGAGGGGAAGTTGGCTCTGATGGGAAGAAGGGGCACTCCCCAGAGGAGACTGAGTGAGGCAAGTCATGGCTGCCACCTGAGTCCTGGCTCGCAAAAGCCCAGCCCCCTCCTGGCATGCCTGGCCCTGGCTCTCTCTAGATCTGTGCTGTGGTTCAGTGGCTTTGAGCCTGGCCCGAGGCTACAGGTCTGGTCCCCCTGACTGCCTCTGTCCCCTCTCCCCAAAATAAAGAGGGTGCTGTAGTCCCAGCTGGCACTTCACCCTCCTGGGCCAGGGAAGGGGAGTACCCAACAAACTGGCAGAGCCCAGACCCTTCTCACACTGCCCGGAGACCGTCTGCACAGTCCCCTAGGCTGCATTCCCCCAGGGTCCCAGCTGGTGCCACTCAGCCTGCCAGCAGCTCCTTGACCTCAGGCTTCAAATATCATCCCCTGCTCAGGGCTGCTGGATGGAGAACGGATCCAGCGTTTACACTTACGGCAAGGCATGCCCCCACTGTGCCCATGCCGTGGGCCACTCCCAGCCCTGGCATCTGCCGCTCCTGCCCCCGCTGTGCCTGTCCCCGGGCCCTGTTCTTGGCAGGCTGTTCAGAGTACAGCTGACGCGAAGCTGGCATGAGACGCATCTGCTCTTGTGATGCAGAGGGCGGTGGCAGTGTGGCCCCTACCTCACCCAGCAGCATGCGCTAGCCCTGCAGCTCCTTCCTCAGCTGCCAAAGGAAATACGTTTGTGAGCAGAGCATGACAATGACACAGGCAGGAGAAGCACGCTGGGCTCTTAGGGCAACGGCTGCACCCTGGAGCAGGCCAGTGCGTAGAATGCAGCCAGCGGCACAGTGTTGCCACCTTTCCACGCAGGGTGCAGAGGGGTATGGGACCTGGTGGAGAGCTCAGGGTACTGCTGGCAGGGGAGTAGGGCGATGGCAAGTCAGCAAGTGCCGCCCCTTTCAAGCGGCCTCCTTGCACTCCCGACTCAGGGTTCAGCGAGCAAGCTGTGAGTCAATGCAGCGGCCTGCCTGAGTCTGCAGAGAGTCTGAGACAATGGCTCGGAGAGGTGGGAACTGCCCCACTCATCTCAGTGGGGCACTAATGCAGGTGCCCAGGGTCGCTGAGCTAAATACCAACTATCCCTGGTCAGCACAGCATGGACGGAAGGAGACAGAGGAGCATGTTCTGGCTAGAGCGAGGAGCGGGGCAGGTGGCATTTGGGAGATACCATTTATTTCCCCACCCTTCCAAACTAAGGAGCTGAGCCCAGCAGAGCCCACAGGGGTGCAGTGGGGGAACAGAGCCCACAGGAGCACCCAGACCCTGCTTGAGGAGGGCCCCCGCCTGGGGAGCCCAGCAGATCCCTCAGAACATGCATGATCATATTTTGAAAGTCTGCTGAATCTATTGCAAGAAGGGTCTGGCAAAGGGCAAAGGGCAAAGCACGGCTTCTGGGCAGAGCTGGCAGAGCACCATTACTTCCCCCTGTCCAGTTCAGCCCTGGGGGGCAGGCAACAGAGGGACAGGGTGCTGGGTGGGGAAGGGACGCTGGAGTCTTGGGAGAAAGCACTGGGGCCCAGGGGGTGCTGGTGTTGGGGCACAGGAGTGTGACCAGCCTCATCTGGAGGCCAAGCACCAAGTGTGCAAATGAGGGTGCCCCTTGCGATGGGGGGTGCATCACAAGCCCCTTGCTATCTCATGGGGTCTCAGCCTTTGCATGGTCATTACTGAACGAGCTGGCAGAGCTAAGGTTAAATGAGAAGCTAACTCAGAAGGAAATACCCACCCCCCACCCCCAGCTTCTGGACAGGAGCCAGGCACCAATCGTGGGGTCAGGCAGGTGAGGCCGTTAACCCCCATTAGAGGGTTCCTGGTACCTGCTCAGGAGCCGCTGAGACTGGCCTGTCAGAGCCGGGAGCACAGACAAATGGGCCCCTGGCCAGGCGAGCCCCACAAGCGCCCTCTCTATGCCCTGATACAGGCCACCCAGCGCGTCCCTTTAACTAAGGAACGAGGGGTTCCCAAGGTGCCAGCTAAGGGCCAGGCCCAGCAGATTAGTGCAAGGCCGTGCAGTTCCCCAGGTCGCACAAGGCAGCGTGGATGGGCCCCGGGAGAAGGGCACGCCAGCCAGCACACCATGGGCCCAGGCAAGGCCTGCACATGGGCTGGAGATCCCAGGGGAGGGTGACTTTAGATACCAGCCCTAGGGAGCATCTCCTGGGAGTTGGGCTCCATCGTGTTCCATAAGCTCCACGGTGATGCCCAGAAGAGAACCCGAGTGCCCCTGTGGGGAGGGCAGGGGGGCGAGCTCAGTGTTTCCACTCAGGGCAACCCGGGAAGGGGGCCGGTTCTGAAGGAGACCAAGCCTTCTTCACGCAAGATGAAGATCACGTGTGGCGGCAGCTTGTCTGGTCGCAAAGCATCTCCTTAGCACAGGGGTGGCCAACCTATGGCGCGTGAGATGATTTTGAGTGGCACTCACACTTCCCAGGTCCTGGCTGCCGGCCTCAGGGCTCTGCTGCCGGCGTGGGGTCCTACCGCCGGCCCCCTGACACCCAGGGTCCCGTCCGCCGGCCCCACTCAGCCTGCTGCCGGCCCTGGGTCCCAGCCACTGGTCCCAGGGGCTCTGCTGCCAGCCTGGGGTCCCGGCCGCTGGCCCGGGGCTCTTCAGCCTCCCCCAACTGTGGTGCACTGGCCCCAGCCTGGGCAGTGAGGGGTGCAGACAGGGGCAAGAGGGGGGCGCAGCTCAGCAGCCCACCTTAAAAATTGTTCCAGCACCACTGTACTGGGATATTTTTAAGTCCTGATTTGCTTCTTATATCCCTATCACGCCACGTGGAACAGCACGCTGCATTTGACATTGTGCGTGCCATCTGTCATGATTTTTCCCCATTGTAAGTTGAGGGGTACGTTTGACAAAATGTCAGCTCCTAAGAAGCAGAGTTCGATGTCTGTTCATTTCAGCCTTCTTGGACGGACACATTTGGATTTATTCAAAAGAAGGACCGTGCTGTTTGTGCTTTCTGTTGTGAAAGTGTTGTTTGTCACACACCAAGGGTTCAATGGCATTTTCAAACGAAGCACAAGAAAACCTTTCTCGACGAATCAGTCAAGAGTGAATCGATCCAAAAGGCAGTAGGAGGATATGAGAAGCAAAGCAGTGTTTTTAAATGCTTAAGTGTAAGTAAAAAATCAAGCCACAGAAGGAAGTTACAAGATTGCACAGTGCATTGCAAAAAACGGAAAGCCGTTTACAGATGGGGAATATATAAAAGAAGTTTTTCTCAGCAGTTCAGAGGTTTTGTTCAATGATTTGCCAAATAAAGATACGATCGTATCTAAAATAAAAGAACTGCCTGTCTCTGCCAGAACAGTTGAGAGACGCGTAAGTGAAATGGCAGAAAACATTAACGAAAAGCAGACGACTGCATTAAAAGACACAGCAGTGTTTGGAGTTGCAGTTGATGAGACTGTGGATTTAAACGACGTTCCACGTTTGGCAGTTATTGCAAGATATTGTGCTTCCAATGAAATTCAAGAGGAACTTTGTTGCCTAAAACCCTTGCATGACACAACAAAGGGGGAAGATATAGTGGAAAGTTTTGTAAACCATTTTGAAGAACGAGGAGTTGATATCAGAAAAATATTTTGTGTGACAACAAATGGTGCTCCTGCCATGGTCGGAAAACAGAAGGGATTTGTAAAGTTACTTGAAGATCAAATTGGCCGCCCAACAGTCAAATTTCATTGTATCCTCCATCAAGAAAACCTGTGTGCTAAAATTTCTAATTCCGAGCTTAATAATGTGATAAATACAGTGGTGTGAATTATGGATTTCCTTGTTGCTTGATCTGCTTTGACTCACAGACAGTTTCAAGCACTGCCGGAAGCGATGGACAGTGCTTATAATGCCATTCCACTTCACAGCACCATTTGGTGGCTAAGTCGCAGCAAGGTTTTGGTGCGCTTTGTAAACTGGTTTGATGCAATCAAGGCCTTTTTATCGGAAAAAGGACAAAACTACCCCAGACTGGATGATGACAAATGGCTGTGTAAGCTCATGTTTCTAACTGACATCACCGCTCACCTAAACAAACTCAACCTCCGGCTCCAGGGTGCAGGGCAAACGGTTCTGGGGGGGTCGCGAAGGTGCCCGGGTTATTGGGGGGGTGACCCCTTTTGGGGTTCCCAAGATGCCTGGAATGAATCACTGTCCCGCGCTCACAGCGGGAGGGAGCCCTGTCTGTGCCCACCGGGGGACGCTCTCCCCAGCCTCCGGCTGCTGGCAGCACGGGTGCTCCGCTCCGGGCTCCGCGACCTCGCTCTTTCCCTCTGCAGGCTACCCAGTGACACCCCCCACCTTGTTACTCTCGAGGCCCCGTCCCCGAGCCATGGGAGCAGTGCACCCCAGGTCACTGGTTATGACTCGGCTTACCTCAGTACACTCTCCTTAGTACCAGGCACGCAGCCGGGTCTGTAGTAAAACCAAAGTGAAGCTGAGTTAACAGACCACTGTCAGGGTTTGGAACCACGAGGTTACAGGTAAAAGGAACACACAGGACGCAGTCTACAGCCGGCCCTTGTTAACCGGCTCCTGTCCTGTCCATACGGTGTTCCTCCCGCACCGGGCAGTCCTGGCAGCGCTTGTCCAGGCCAGACAGCTGGGCCCCACCTTTCATCAGACCCTACCGCCGGCAGAGTGTCTCCTTCGTAATGAACACCCACGTGGGTGCTTTCTTCATCCCGTATAGACCTGCAGCCCTTTGTCTTTTGCCCTGGCGGTCCCCTCTTCAGAGAACGTTGGGGGGTCTTTTGTCTTTGTAAATCCTCAGCCTGCACCTGGTCCAGGCAGTACCCCCAGCACTGGCTCCAGAGGTGTCCGATGCTCTCAGTGATCGAGCTACCTAGCGACCCACCTCACCCCAAGGGTTTTGAAAGCCAACGTCCTACGTCACAGAACTCTAGTTATCTTCTGTACAAACCTCTCACCCTCACCACGCCCATCGGCTAGTGCTTCGCATCAGGCAGAGGCCGCACGTGCACCCCATCGGGGCACTAGTGAGACGATGGTTGGACACAGGGGTAACATACCTGCCAGAGTATGTCTGGGCAAGTCTGTGGTATAGAAACATGAGTCACGGCACCAGACTGCAGGAGGCCAGCTGTCTCCAGCTGGCAGCAGGTGGCACAATCAGGGTGCCTCCAGGGACAGCGAGCTGCCGTGCCGGGACACGCTAGCATGCACCCAGGGAAACTTGAAGGGCTCCAACCCTAAGAAATAGCCAGTGAGCGGACCAGAATCTTAGCAGGGGCAGCTCCCACTCCACTTCCCTGCGGCTGAAGGTGCAAAGCGCACTGCAAAGGGTGTGAGGTGGCCAGCCAGCCAGCAGGGAAAGGCCTTGATCAGCTGGGCTAGCACAAAGTCACCTGCCTGCTCTCAGATCAGTGGAGCACGTGGGGTCAGCAGTGGCCTCCGCTCGGGGGTGTAATTGGGGCCTTTGCTTTAAAGCAGGGCCCCAATCCTCTGCGCTGACCGCTGGACTTGGAGGCAGTTTGCAGCTGGATGGAACTTCCCAGATGGGGCCTGTCCTTACAGAGGCTCCTGAACTGGCCCCTCAGAACCAACCAGCCCCACATGTATGGCGAGTCCAGACTGCCGACCCCCACAGCTCTGGGGAGGAAGGGCCCCGCATCTAGGGACTTGCAATGCCAGCACCCTGCAGTACAGCGCTGGCTTGTGTCAAACACCTGTCACAAAGCCAAGAGCCCTTTGACCCCAGCCGTGGTGCCGAGACCTGCTGAGATCAGGTCCAGCCTCAGCCTGAGCAGCCCCTGGAGAGACCTGATCTGATGCAGCAGCTGCTGGAGGGAGGACATGGGCTGTCAGTGACCAGCAGGATGAGCCCAGGCCTTAGCCCAGCCACTCATTAGCCCAGCCTGGCCGAGCTGGGCTGCCCTGAGCTATGCGACTACAGAGGAGCGCTGCTGCGCGAGGAGGGCTGCTCGTGCCCCGAGAGTCACCTGTCTGGGATGGGGGAGGCTTCGGCACCTGAGGCTGAAATGAGCCTCTACTGGGAGCACGTTCAGCCTGCCTGAAACAGGCTAATGCCCAGCGCCAGGCCCGGGTGCTGCAAGAACGGGGGTGCGGGGGGGCTGCCGCACCCCTTGGCTCGAAGTAGTAATAACCCAAATACACGGATTCCCCCTTCAGCACCCCCACTATAAACCCTGTGCCAGGGGGCCAGTCAGGAACATAGGGTGCCCTGCAGCGAGCCAAGGCAGCCCAGATCCCTGCACCCCAGGTCCTCAGCGGGGCCTTTGCAGCTATGGTCGGCAAGGCTCCCTCTGCCTCCCCCAAACTCCCTCGCTTGATCCCTTAGCACCACGCTGGCCATTGCAACACGGCGCCAGCTGGGGGCCTGAAGGTGCCAATACTGCAGGCCAGGCTCCACAGTGGCACCATCCCAGCTGGGCAGTGAGTGCTCTGCCTGCCATGTGCTGTGCCCAGAAGAAGGGATGTGAAACTCACCAAGCCCCTGAACCAAGCCCAGGCTGCAACCCAGGCTGGGTGGGGCCCAGGCTCCCCACTGCTCCTGCCCCTGGCGCAAGGCAGATCTGTGTCTAGGCACAGAGTGTGTCCTAGCGAGGGCCCGGACCTGGCTGTGGCAGCTGGTTTCCCAAGCTGGCTAGTCCTACCCTGCTGGGTTAGGCAATTGCCCCTGGCCACTTGACTTCTGCTCTGCAGGCCCCACAATCCCCTATGTCTGTCTGGGCGCTGGCCCAGGTCCGGCCCCGAGCTGGCGCTCCCTTCCCCTGCCAGCTGTTAGTCATTACTGAGAGTACTCGGTTGTTTATGAGCATCTCTTTGTTTTCTCCTCCTGCGAGTTGGACTCTTAAAGGGGCACGTTTTCCCTCTCCCTGTCACATGGGGCCAGGTGCTGCCTAGACTTACAGGCCGTGTCATGCAGCAGAGGACACAGACATAGGGCGGAGAAGGGATTGTCAGAGATCACCCGGCAGGCTTGTGGCAGTGGGAATGGAACCCAGGAGTCCTGCCCTAATTCCTGGACCAGGCTGCCCCCTCCCTCGCATTATATCCTGTATGCTGACTCAGAGCTGCCCTGAGCAGTGACCCCCTAGATAAATGGGTGAGGTCTCGCTGAGCCAGAGGATCCCAGACCAGGGAGCCACCCACAGCAAGATGCAGCCAGGGGCCAGCTGAACTTCTGCAGAGATGCAGCCCCGGGCCTTGGCACAGCTGGGACTGAGCTATTTGACCAGGTCACCTGTTCCCCCCCATCAGCAGGACTCAGGGATGTGGGGGCGCTTTTACATCACTAGGGCACCATGCTGTGTTGCCATGACAGTCAGCATGCCAGGCATGTCTGTACCTGCGTGGGTCTGAGCCCGCTGGAACTGGAGGCCAGTCACATGAATGCCCTTGGACGGGCTGGGCTGATGGGAGCAGCTGTGGTGCAAGCCCCCAGCTGGGAGTTTCTTCCACACGCTTGCAAGTTGGTTCCGGCACTAAGCAAGACAGGGCTGCACTGGGGGCTCTGTCCAAGGGGTCCGAGGCCTTTGGTCCCCTGGCCCAGCCCCTCCAGCTGCCACTGGACCATCAAGCCCCCAAGGGAAGGCCTGGAAAGCAGTGGGGAGCATCCCAGGGACCCAAACCCACAGCCACACAGTTCAGGCCAGCTTTCCCACACACAAACACCCCAGAGCTCGTCCCCTCCAGAAGGGGGCAGCAGACAGACACCCCCTGGCTCAGCCTCCCCAGCTAACCCCCTCCCTCCCCCATACACACAGGGCAGCAGTGGGGTTAGGGGAAGCACCTTGTAATGGGGGGGTGCAGAGGGGGGATCACCTAGCGCTCTCCAGTCCCTGTGGTCTCCGCCGGGCCGCATTCACACTCTGGGTGCCTGGTGCCAGGATGAGCTGCGGCTGGCCCCACGTGTCGCCAGCCTGCTCCTTGGGGGCTGCGTGCATGGGCCAGGGCTGCTCCGGTCCCTGGGGGAAGCAGGGGGGAACACCGCTGGTTGTTTTGAGCGTGCTGTAGCTGCCCCCCGCCAGGGGGTGTAAACTGGCCCGGTGATGGGAGGGTCACAGGTAGCCAGGGGTGGGGGGAGATTTGGCCTGAGCCTCCCAGTCCCGCCCTGCAGAACCCAGCCGTACCCAGGACATGGGTGCTGGCAGGAAGGGAGTGGGGGCCTCTGGCCTAGTCCCTGGGCAAGGCAGGCCAGGGGCTCCCTCCCCTTCAGGCTGTGTTGGGGGCGCGGGCACAGTGGAGGGCTGCCCAGAGTAAGTCATTTACTGCAAAGCCTCCGAGAGTCCTCCCACCGCATTTAGCACTCACGCTCCAAGGCAGCTGCTGCCCTGAGCCAGCGCATGGGAGAGCAGCAGGGTGCAGGCATGGGGGTGCAGCTCCGGCTCCCCAGCCAGCCCAGCTGCCGCAGGGACCGCACGTGCTGCCCTTGTGACTGGACTTCAAACCACAGTCCTAGTCCCGGCGCAGGGTGGCTCCTGCTGCCCACAGCTGGTACGGCAGGGGAGCCCCAGGCACTGGCCTCTGGCCCCCGTTGGTCCCCCCAGCCCTGACCGACTCTGGCCCGGCGGCCTGTGGGCTGGAGCCAGGCTCTGCAGCCAGCGTGGATCCCGCCTGCTGGAAGCCTGTGCAGAGCTGCAGCCTCTCATTTCACAACTTCCCTGGCGGGCTCCATCCCTCCCCGGCCGGAAAGGCAGGCGGAGGGGGATGCCAAACTGTGCCACGGCTGCGGGACTATCCCCCCGCCCCCCAACTCTGCCACTACCAGTATGCCGGGCTGGTGCTGCTGGGCTCCCCTGTGGCTCTGGAAGCAGATATGGCCATGTCCCATTTCCAATCCCAGCCCCGAGAACAGGCCAGGGTGCTGCAGCGGGCTGCCAGGGGACACCCCTTCCTTGAACAGCCCCTGCGGGGACCCGAACCAGGCTAGCCCCACAGGCAGATGGGGGGGTGCTAACTCTGCACAGTGGGGCACTGCCATGGCCGGGGGGCTGAACGTGACCCCAGCACCAGCCCCCAGCTGGATCAAACAGGAAGGGCAGCGGGCAGCACGTTGCTCTGGGGCCTGCTCAGAGAACCAGGCAAACAAGAGGCCACACCTTGAAAACTAACCAAAGGAAACACTTCCAGAGCCAGTGCATAACCTGGGGAACCCCCTGCCACTGGAGAGCTTGCACCTTCCTCTGGAGCGGCTGCTTCTAGCTGCTCTCAGACACTGGCCGACATGGAGCCCTAAGTGACCCCTTCAGACGGCAGGGCCCCCCCTTGGCCCAACCCAGCCGGGCTCTCTGAAACTGCAAGCCGGCATGCACTCTCTGCGCGTGCCATTATCGCTGGGTTGGCACCAGAGGAGCAGGAGAATCCAGAGCTGCAGGAGCTGTGCTCAGGGGGTGGCGAATTCAATTCCAGGGCACCAGCTGGGGCATCCCGGGATCAGAACGAGTGAGACTGATCAGATCCGTAGCACCTGGCGTCGCCTGGCGCCCTGCTGGAGCAAGGCTCCCAAGCTGCTCCGTGTGCATGGGCACTGGCTGAAGAGTGGTGGGGGTATCGGAGAGTCCCATGAGCTGCCTGGGAGGGTTGAGTCGCCCTGCTACTGGATGGGGTGAACTGAAGCTCAAACTGCTGCTGTGGGCAGGCTCATGGGGACTTGGATCTTCCCTGCCAGGACTTGTGGGGCCTCCTGTACCAGCCTTTCAGAGCCTGCACGTTGGAGAGCCATGTCTTGAGTGGAGAGCAGGGCCCTGCGGAACCAGGCTGAGTCTGGTCTTTGGTGGAGAGGGCATGGTTGGATGGGGCCTGCTGGCCTGGGGACGGACGAGAGGGAAGAGCTGCCACCCTGCTCCTGCTGTGAGCGCCGCCCTCCTGGGGTACATACGCTGTGAGATATGGGAGACAGCTGGGTTCACTCCCCTCATGCCCAGCCCGCACAGAACCGTACACAAGCCCTCACTTGGGGCTGTCTGTATGACTGGGGGCCTAAAATTAAACCAAGCCCTCTAGTGAACAGAGATTAGATCTGCCACATTCACTTGCTTTTCATCCTCCCCTGGCACCTTCCACAGCAGAGACGGGCACCGCCATGAGCCAGCCACCACGTCTCACATACACTTCACCACCCCCTAGTGAACCCCTCCACTACACGAGAGCTTTTCTCTCGAGCGAGCTCAGGCCACGTGTACTCGCCTGGACACGCCGGCCTGACCCAGGACTCCGTTGTGGCTCCCCGAGGCAGAGCCCTGGGCTTCTCTACACAGGAACTGAACCAACAAGCAATGAATTAAACTCCAGCATGAGGGATGGCTGGTGATTCCACCCCAGAGCCTCGCACAGCAGTTCACACCATTCACCATCCTGAGGAGGCTAAAACTGGTTCCCTGGGAGACCTCTCCAGTGAGCTGGTGGATGCTGATTAGCATGCACATGGTGTGAGCCTCCAGCTGACCAGTTCCTACCATCGCTGGAATATGCACAAACCCAGAACCAGCAGCCCTGGTCCCTGCAGACAAAGTGCACAGAGGAATCCCAGGGAGCGCGAAGCAGCAGCTCCAAGCCCCAGGCTGGAGAGGGCCGGGTGCCCCAAGTCTTGGTACCTACAGAGCCTCCTTTTGTCTGGTTCCACGGGGTCTCTGGGAGAGCGCTGACTGAGGGGCCTGTTCCGGTGGCGGCTTGGTTCTCGGGCTGTCATTGCTTGGACAGCACAGAGCCACCAGGCCATTACATGCCTCCACAAGCCTAAGAGGCCGCCCTGAGCCAGGTCTGCTGCCTTACGGGGCAGGACGCCTGTGAGGGACGGGTATCTCGCCGGACCTTCCAGCCACTGTGTTTAGGCCGCCCAGGGGTCTCTTCCAGTCCCTCCTGCTTGGCTGGGTCACCGTGGAAGTCAGGGCTTGCAGGGGAGCCGTAGGCGTTCGGAGCAATGACCGTACCGGCGGGTGTCGACACTCACAACACTGCTGCAGCAGCGCCTCAGTTCGACAGAGGGGTTCTCCCGCCGCCGGAGTAAATCCACCGCCCGAGACGAGGCGGCTTCTGTCAACCTAGCACTGTCTGCACCGGGGGGGCTCAGCAGAACTGTGTCCTGTGGTGCGGGGTGGGGGGGGTTCACGCCCCCGCCCTGAGCGTGTAGCACTGCCGTGGGCTGCTGAGTGCAGAGCGGCCCGGCGAGGGTGCGGGGCCCAGCTGAGAGAGCAGGACCGGCTCAACTGGGAAGCAGATCGCTGCAGTCGACCTGACCTTGAACCGTTTGATAGTTTCATTCATTCAGAGGTGCTTCAGCTGAATAGGTCCAGCTTCTTTTACATCGCCCGCAAGGGGCCAAGGGGTCACTCCCACAGGTCAGGAAACCACTGAAGCAGCTTCCTCCACGTGGGGTTTCCTTACCAGGGTCCAGAGCCGTTCCAAGACAGCTCCATGCTGCAGCCCAGGGGAGAGCCCACCATGCTCCAGAGAGCACGTAGCAACCAGCCTCCCTGCACCGCCCTGGCCGGCAGCCCTGGGCATGGGCAGCAGGGACTCGATCAGCTCTGCCCCCAGGGCTCGACCCTGGCATGCCCCACAGCCAGGCCCTCTCAGAGGCCCAGGCCACTTCTGGCTTTTGAGGCCCCTAGCCATAATAATAGTAAAAAACGAGAACACATGAAAACAAAACCATTACATCTTTTACCAAATCCCATCTCTTATTTGCTTAAATTTGCAGCTCTACACTGAGTGTGTGTCACGTTTTGGTCCGATAGGGATGCGCACAAAAACAAGTTGCGAAACTTATCAAATGCCAAAAAATTAACAAGTGTCTAAATTTGAGGCCTCCTTTGAGCTTGAGGCCCTGGCCCAATGGCCCTCCTGGCCCCCCCGATTGGGCCTGCCCACAGCAGACACCCGTAGCACGGCTTTCCAGCTGCAGGAAATCCCACCCCAGCTGCCACATTTATGAAAGAAGTGACGAGGAGCAAATGTAAGGAGTGTGAGACAGGGCCGAGGCCCCAGAGCCTTCTGTGCACTCATGCAGGACACAGACGGCTCACAGGTCCTCCCACAGTCGAGGGGCCAGCCAAGCACCATGGGGCAAGCGTGAGCTGGACATGGGGCGAAGGCCTGAGGCCACAGCCCGAGCACAGGGCTCCTCTGCCCCTTGTGAGCACCCAGCCTGCTTTGTTCTGTTTGCTGCCAGCCGTTACTGGTCACCATAGGCCCCGTGGTGCTGGGTGCAGTCCCGCGAACTCTGCAGGTGCTCTGGGGTGGTGGTTGGGGGGACAGAGATAATGGGCTCCCGGCTGGCTGGCAGCATTTGGGCGTGCTCACTCAGGCGCACTCGCTGGCCCTGTTGCCCAGAGCCCTGGAACGAAGGGTGTTAGACAAGAGGCTGTTAAGAGGAGGGGTCTTGTGAACGTGGGCATTAGCAATCCATAGCCCCGTAGGGGAGCACGAGCCAGGGGAGGGGAGCAGCACCAGCGAGTGGAGGACAAGCACCCCACGTCAGTGCACAGCGCCATATGCCTTCCCCGCCAAGCAGAGAGAGGGGCCAGCTGAGCCCTCAGTGGAGCATGCTGGGGCTGGGCAGCCCCCGCTCCCACCTGAGAGGAGGCTCTGGGCATCCACCTGCTTTGCCGAGGGCCAGGGCTGTATGGATGGACAGTGCAGGCACGCGAGACATGCCAAAGGGAGAGCCACTGGCCCGGCTTCTGGTGACTCCGTGAAGCAGCCGTGCAGCCAGCTCTCTCCTGGAGACCTCAAAGCGGTTCCCAAGGGGGGGGGGGGGGGCTGGGGAAACTGAGGCACGGAGTGAGTCAGCAGTACAGCTGACTTTCTGCTCCCATTGCCTCGTGCACCCAGCCCGAGCTGGAAAGGAGCCACGATCCTCAGCACCACTCCAAGGCTGGCAGGAGCACAAACCCTCAGCACAGAGGTCCCCGGCCCCACTGTCCTCAGCAAGAGTTAACACAGCAAATCCCTCTTGCTCTTGCTCTAGGAGGCCGGCGCCCCGCCAGCTCTCCAGCTGACCACAAGGCCTCCCTGGACGCCTAAGGGAAAAATCACCCCCCCAAACCAGAGCGCTTCAGGCCTGCAACAGGGGCCCTGCAGCCAGCAGATGGATGCTGCCACCTACTGACGCAAGTTGGTTTCCCAGCAGAGCAGGACAGCGGCCCCAGAGACCCCCGGGAACCCGCTCTGGGTTCAGCGCCAACACCCCACTGGGGCCTCAGGGCAGGGACTCAACCATGTGTCCTGCTCCAAGCTTGCTAGGAATGGGGCCTCAGGAGAGCAAGAGGGCCAGGCCATGAGGAAAGGCAGGCCCACCAGACCCTGCAGCGAAGAGATCGGCGAACCCTTCCCCACAGAGAGGAGACTAGCTGCAGGACCTAGAGGACTAGTCAATAGACATAGCACGGGCCACATCTGGACCACCTGACGCTTCTGAACAGACGGCAAAATCTGTTTATTTCCTTGTTATTGTTCGAGCGAGTGTGGTGTGGAAAGCGTTTCTCTCAAGTCTGGACCTTGACAAAAAATAATTGACTACCCCTGACCTAGAGCCTCTGCAGCCCCCACCAGGGAACAGAGCCAAGGCCTGAGTCAGGTCAGCCCGGCCTGCCACAGGAAAGGGGAGCTGGTCTCTGCCAGAGGAACTGGCCAGGCACTCCCCCAACCCCAGTCAGGGCCTGAGCACCCCCGGGCACGGGGCAAGACAAGGGCCGGGACAGCGGAGCTCTCCTGCCCTCAGGACGGCGCACCCCCAGCTGCTGCTCTGTACCAGGCAGCCAAGGGCTCTGCTAGGTCTCCTGACCGAGGCCACCCTGCCCCAGGCCCTGGGACGCTCACATGGGTGGGATGCTCTCCTGCTGCCAGTGAAGGCCCTGCATGTGCTGGTCTGAAAGAGACACATAGGGTGGGTTCCCCTTTCCCTGCACTGTACCACTGAGGTGTGTGAAGGGGGCTCACCAGGCCCTGGCCCACGGGCAGGACATCGGGGCTCCAGCCAGGGGAAGGCTGCCTACAGAACGGACCTGCTGCCTGGGTGAAGGAACCCTGCTGGAGACGTGCCAGCGAGCCCATTTCAGCAACACTGCCAGCATTGATTCATAAAGTGACATATGCCTAGCTCCTGCAGAGCCAGGGCCTCACCAGGAGGGCGGAGGACTCAGGGGGAGGCCAATCCCATTCTGCCAGGCGTTGCTCACCTGTGCACATGCCTGGCCCTGCAGCCACTTCCAGAGGGCAGGCCGCGCTGCACTGGTGGCTGGAAAGCTGTGTGCCTCTGGGGGTGGGACTGTCCCGTTCCGCTGCCCTCCTACCCAGCGCTGGAGGACGCCCTGCCCACACAGAGCTGGAGGCCGACACACCCACCCCAGAACCGTCTGGTTTATCGAACAGATGCAGTAGCCAAGCAGCACAGCCAGGTCACAGGGGAGGGGCCGGAAAGTCACTAACCAGTTGCAAATGCTGCATCCATCAGCCGGCAGGGCAGGGGCCTGGGCCAGAGCTTGTGTGGATGGATTCCTGCCCAACTTGGCCTGTTCTCTGTGTGTACAGCACAGTCGGGCAGGCCTTGGTGAGGGACCCTCTGCTACAGGCATAAGGGGCCAGGGAAGAGGGACTCCTGGCCTGCAGGGCAGACACAGGGACAAGGCTCCTTTCAAAGACACTTTGCCATTCCCTTACCCTGCCCAACCAGAGAGTGGGGCCGGGTCCTCCCCAACCAGAGTGGGGCTGGGTCCTCCCCAGGGGCACAACGGAGGCCAGGACCCCAGGGAAATCTGAAGAGGAAAGGGCCTTTGCTCAGGCCCCGCAAGGGCAGAGTGCCTAGAGACGGCTCCTTGGGCCAGAGGTGAGGCATGTGGGGGAAGCAGCTTGTGTCAGGAGGGCCAGGCCACTGCCCCGGCCCCTTCCCAGGGCAAAGGAGCATGGAGATGAGAATGGCAGGGCTCTCAGGGCTCATCGCAGAGTCAGGTGCTGGACTGCTCCCATCCCACGGAGAGCTGCAAGTCAGAGCCTTAACCTGCCAAGCTCGGCGCCTGCCCCAGCCAGTCGGGAGGGAACAAGGCCCAGGCTGGGCAGGCAGATTCAGAGGGGATGCCTGGTCACTGGCTGTAAGGGAGGGAATTGGACTCCCTGGCAGGGATCCCCACCTCTTGAGCACAGCGGTTCCCAGCAGGAGGCCCCACGCCACAGAGCAGAGTGAAACCCTCACACGGAGTTCGGGAACATTTCACTTTGGTTAATTTAATCCGTTAAACGACCCGGGCTGTAGCATGGCTCCCTTCCAACCCAGCCGGGCCCTGTGCACCTGCCCCGGCTGTTCCGCGGGCTCTTTCCAGGCCGTGCTGCAGCCATACAGGCAGAAGAGCAGCATCTGGGGGCTGGTTGCTACACACCAGCCTACTGGGCACGGCCCTGTTGGCACGAGCTGCTGCAACTCTGTGCTGCAGGGAAACTCCAGGGCAACGTAGCAGGTGCAGGCCCTGCCTGTGGGAGGGGCAGACAACCATGGGCCAGGCTCAGAGATGCTGAGCAATGCCACTGACCTGGCTGGGCAGGAAAGGAAACGCTCCCCAAGCAGCTACCTCACAGCTTCGCGAAGCCCCCTGGGGACCTCCCCTGCCAGCGCCCAGCGGGGCAGCCCAGGAAGGGCCCTGGGGTGCAGGACAAGGGCTTGCAGCCCTGCAGAGGGCCACGTGGAAGCTTGCAGCGGTGGCCTTTCACCACCAGGTGCTGGGGCGCAGCCATTCAAGCCACGTGTGCTGCAGCAACTCACCAGCATGGTAACTGCAGGAGCCTGGGACCCCTCCCCGGAGCCGATCCAGGCCGGCTGCCCTGCCCAGCTCGGGAGCAGTGCGCCCCCCAGTGGTGACAACGCTCAGGCAAAGCCCCACGCCCGACCCCGGGGCGTCCCTGCCCCTGTCTCTCGAGCCCAGGACAGAGTCCCTGTTAAATAAACTCAATCCCTTCGTATTTCACGGCCCCGATCCTGGTCTCCGGCAGCAGGAAGCGCCCGTCCAGCGTGAAGGCCATGATGTAGGTGGCAATCTTGCCATCGTCCTCCTCCGATTTCAGGGCCACGATGAGCTGGTCGTCAGTGTCGGGGATGAATTTGAAGGAGGAGAAGCCGTGGGTCGGGACGGCAGCCCCCACGTGGCTGACGGCGATGTCGCTGAAGTCCTGCGTGGCCCGCAGCAGCAGGTTGGTACCCCGGTGCTCGTCGGCCTTCTCGTCGTAGCGCTCCTGGCTGGCCCGGCGCGGCAGGAAGAACCAGCGCTGCAGCGTCTCGCTCCAGGCGGCCGACTCATGGATCAGGTAACCTGGGGAGGGCAGGGCCAGGGTGAGAGCAATTCCTAGGCAGGCAGAGCACAGGGCTGGGACCCAGGAGCTGCCAGTGCTCGGCCTGAATGTGACGAATGCCCTGGGCCACAGCCCCTCTCTATGCGTCACCTGGGTGCTGATTTCCCCTTTCCTGGGGCAGGGGAGCGGGTGTCAGCAGAGCCCTCCTCGCTGGGATTCCCGCTATGCTGCATGGATGGTGCAGAGCCGGCAGCCAGCAAATCTGGGCAGGGTGGGGGGCCAGCCTGGCTGAAGTCGCCTGCCTGCGAGAAGCAGATTCCCCCTCCCAGTTCCCCTAACACAGAGGGCAGCACAAGCCACGGACCTGCCTCCAACAGCTCCGTGGGGCGACAGGCTGCCAGCGCGCCCAGGGACGGCATGCTGCACACGGCTCTCCACACCACTGCGAGCACAAGACTGGTCACAGCACGATGGGCAGGAGGGGTCTAGCCCCGGCACCCAGCCCCACCCATATCCACTCCCCATGGGTGAGGGGAGGGGAGGTTCAAACCCCCAGTTCCTTTAGCACTCACATTGCCCGCCCGCAGCCTGGAGGGTGCAGTATCAGGAATTCCTTCCAGCCCCTCCCTGCAAGCGCAGATGGGACTGCCCAGGGCTGTGGGGCAGTTGGGGGCAAGCCCCACCTCTTACCTGGGAGCCTGATGCCAGCCGCTGACCTCAGTGCGTTGTAGTTGGACACCCAGTTCTCATGGCCCACGTCCCCCTTGGAGCCGACCACCTTCACCCACTCGGGGTTCTCATTCATCACCTCCCCGGTGGTCGTGGTCCACTCTTTCCCCAGGCCACCCACGTACAGGTGTTCATCCTTCACTGCCAGCCACTCTGCTTTGAAGCCTAGGCAGAAAGACCCAGTGTTAGCTTGAACAGGGGACCTCAGCCCTGCAGTCAGAGGAAAGGGGTGGATGCACCGGCAGGGGCCGACTGGGGCAGCGGTGTGTGTCCCCGGCTATCCTTCCCGCAGCAGTCAGGAAAGCCTCTCCCCGCCGCCCCTTGTGGGGATTCCCATGGCCATGATCCAGATGCCCAGGAGGGCACGAAGGCAGGGGCTGGGCTAGTGATCACCAGGCAGCTTTGCTCTGGCGGCAGAGTTTGTCCTGGATCAGGGCTGTGACAGGGAAAACGAGAGGAGAGGCAGAGCTCACCTTTGCCCACGGTGCCATCCCCATCCGATAGGATCACCCAGGGGACCATTGTGGTGCCCTCGATCAGATAGACCACTCCCGTCCGGTCGTCCACTGCATACAGCTTCCCGTTGAAGACAACCAGCTCAGAGAGCTCCATGCCTCTCCCCTTCTCGGCCAGATGGGACTCCAGCACGCTGTCGGCCCGGTCCCACTCCACCGTCACTCTGTCCCCGCTGGCCGACAGGGTCAGGTAGCCCTTCTTCAGGTAACTGAACCAGGTGTGCTCCTGTGGCCCCTTGGAGCTGGTGTCCAGGTCGGCAATGACCCCGATCCTGTAGCGCACCCCTTCCGAGTTTCTCTGGGGCGGGGACAGCGGGTAGGTGTCATTGTACCTGTCCCCGGGCAGCGGGCTGAGCCGCCAGTTGTGGGCGTTGGCTGGGGCCGGTCTCCCCGTGGCCGAGCGGTGAAAGCAGAGCAGGAGCAGCCCCAAGGCAACGCTGAGCGAGGACACCAGGATAGCCTTCCAGCGCAGTCGGAAGCGGGGGTCAGCAGCCTTAGTCATGGACGCTAGGACGGGAAGGCCACCAACGCTGATCCGGAGAGGGCTCATAGACTCACTCCATTCCAGGCGCTGGCTGGGCGGGACGCGCATCAGCCTGGGGGCAGCAGAACCTGGCACCAAGCAAGAAAAGTGACAGGGTGAGACAGGGCCAGAGCTGGGGTCTCGCATTGCACCCTTCAGTGGGGCTGCGCTTCTGCCCCAGGGTAGTTAGTGGGACCCCAGGCTCCGCCCTGCCACCAGCTCCCCACCAGCAGCACCCATGGGGTGGGCCTTTCTGCTGACATCCCTGGCCCCGACGCGCTCAGAGAGCCGCTGGTGCGCCCTGC
The DNA here is from genome assembly GCF_965140235.1 of Caretta caretta. NCBI lineage: Eukaryota > Metazoa > Chordata > Testudines > Cheloniidae > Caretta > Caretta caretta. The sequence goes on from NC_134219.1 coordinate 1,457,007, forward strand.
TCTGCTGGCGGATCTGGGTTCAACTAACAGGGTAAGTGGGAAGCCCGCGAGAGGGCCCAGCAGATGGGGTGCCCCATCCAGGGAGCTCCTGTAGCTCGCTGAGGGGGAAGCGGGGCCAAGGCTGGCTGGGAACGAGCATCCCCTCCCCACGACTCCCCAGCAGCTCCACTGCTCAAGCTGGGAGGGATGGAAAGCATGGGAGCATCCAGAACAAAGGAGAATTGACCCTGGGCGGGATGGCCAGGGCCCTGCCGCGGGATCGCCCTAACTGTAGCAGGCCTGGCCTCCCTGGCCACGGGTACTGCCCTGCGGGCTGTAAACACCAAACCCAGCAGCTCTGCAGGAAAGCGCGGCCCCCGGCAAGGAGAGATCCCCAGTGCACCGCAGCCTACGATGGGGAGACGCCCGGTGAAGTTCACACAGCCAGTCTGCGGCAGAGCCGGAACCCAGGAGCCCCTACTCCCAGCCACAGCTCCTCCGCAACATTCCCACCTGACTTAAATACCGCCTGGCGCACACCCAGCCAGCTACCGGTGCCCACCCATCGGGAGCGAGAGCTGCGGGTGACCAGCCCTGGCAGCATCCCTGCCAGGCATGAGAAGCCCCATAACCCATACCTGCCGCCTGGCACCATGCCCTGCACACGGCCCGTCACACGCTGCCCTGCAGCTGGGTCCCAGGGTCCCCGGCACAAGAGGAAGCAGCTGCAGTGTCTCCAGTTCTTCCCTGACAACGCTGCAGGTACCGAGAGCCGGGGGAGGGGATCGGGGTTCCCTGGGTAGGGAGGGGTGGCAGGAGAGGACCTGACGCCCCCTGCCCTATGGCTGTCTGCACCAGACAAGGGAAGCAGAAGACAGACTAGAGCCCCAGGCCCCACTCCCCTTACAGCCTCTGCAGCTCACCACACGGCAGAGCCTAAGCACCAGCCGCTCTCCCCCGGCCAAATCCTGCACGAGCCCCGCAACAGTCTAGCGAAGCCCAGCAGGGCTTTGGTGGGGGCTGGGCCCAGCCCCCCAGCTCTGCCTAGGGTCCCGAAAGGGCCTCTCTATTGGCTCCCAGGGTGAACGCCAGAGACCACAGAGCCGCACACAGCATGCCCAGAAATCCCAGCTCCTTCCCCAGGCACATGGCTGGGGAAGGGGCCCCACTGCCCCAGAGTTACAGGTATGTGGGGCAAGAAGAGGGGGAAACAGCAGGAGCAGCACAGGAGAGCCCCTGCAAGGGGGTGTGGGAAGGAGTGCAGCAGCCAGCCCAGCTGTATGCACAGCCCTTCCCCCGAACCCACCTCGGGGGCTCCCAGCCCTGGCCTAACAGTGCAGAGAAAGGCCAAGTTCTCTGGTTAAGCGCATGAAGGAAACTCGTAACAGCCGGGGACGGGCCCCAGGAGCCCTGGTTCCCCCCCCCCCGACCCAGCCTTCCAGAGCCGGGGACGGGCCCCAGGAGCCCTGGTTCCCCCCCCGCCTTCCAGAGCCGGGGATGGGCCCCAGGAGCCCTGGTCCCCACCACCACCCTTCCAGAGCCCGGGACAGGCCCCAGGAGCCCTGGTCCCCCGCCCCCCACCCTTCCACAGCCGGGGATGGGCCCCAGGAGCCCTGGTCTTCCCCCCCAGAGCCCGGGACAGGCCCCAGAAGCCCTGACTCCAAGTCACCTGCTCTGAACAGTCAGATCACACACACCCCAGATGAGGACGAAGATTCCCAGGCCGCTCGCACAGCCCAGGGGACCCTGGCCCACAGCCAGCAGGAATGGCCTCTGTCTCAGGAGCCACTTGCCTTACTGGAGCCTGGCCACCCTTCCTGTGGAGCAAGCAGCCGGCTGGGCAGGGTCCGGGGAGCAGGCCCAGCCCCCGTGCTCTGCTGCGGCCCCACGGCTGAGCTGTGCAACAGGTGCCGGAACAAGCAGCTACGGGTGCTCAGCCCCTCCCTGAGCAGGATCCAGGAAACGCAGACCGCTCGGGGGATCCAGCCCTAGCCAACCGTCTTAAAGACACAGCAGCCTGTTCCCTCCTCTCCCCGGCCTAGCCAAGAGGCCATTCTCAGCCCAGCCTGCTCACCCGTGTGCCTGCAGCGTGCTCCAGGAACACTGCCCGTGGCAGCATGGCCCCTTGAGGCCTTGGGGAAGGCACTTTGCCTGCCTCCCAGCTAGTGGGCAGGGACTCACTAGTTAATGACAAGGGCAGAGCCCCTGCTTGACAAGCCAGACGCGCCAAACCTGCTCTGGTGCCTTGGTGCCTTTGCCTCCCAGCCCATTCTTAGCTGCTCTAGGGCTCCAGAGGCAGAAACAGCCTTTATTTGGGGGGTGGGGGCCTGCAGCTCTCACAGGGATCAATGGGAGGGTGGGGCCCAGCCACCTATCTTCCCTAGCCGGCTGTGCCCCAAGGAGGCCGCTCCTTCAGCCAGGCCCAGCTCGAAGAACCAGGCCCCAGTCACCCAGGGTCTGAGTTTGGCTTGCCTGGAAACAGGGAGACTCCCTTGTAATGGAGCAGTCCGCTGACCCCCACGTGTAGTAACAGCAACTACAACCAGGACACTGGGGCACCCCATGGCTGGGAGCGACAGCCGAGTGCCTGCGTCTAGCACGTGGCCCTGCAGACCCCAGGCCAGTGATGCCCTGTGAGGGGCACACCCCTAGCAGGCTGGCACGAGAACCTGGCAATCAATATGCCTTAACAGAAGCTCTCCGGAGAGGGTGTGGATCCGGTGCTATCCCCCGACTCTCCAGCCCCCCTGGACTGATAGCCTAGCTGATCTCCTGGGAAGCTCCCCCAGACGGGTCTGCTGCCTGGGGAGGGGATGCTGGCCAAGTCCCCAGACCAGCCACGACTCCTGCATGCCTTCAGCAGGCTGCCCAGGGCACGAAGAAAGGCCTCTTTGAGCAGCGGGAGGACCGGGGGAGGCCTTGTCTGCTCACTCTGGAGCCCAGTCAGCACTGGGGCAGAAACCTCAGGGCACAAGCATGGACACTGCGGCTCCCCCACGAGACTCCCCCTGTTGATCGTGTGGGGCTGGCCAGCAACTAGGGAGCAGCCAGTGGGAGGAAGAGGGGGAGATTTTAACACCCATGAAAGCCAGGGACAGAACCAAAGACAGTGAGACCACAAACCACAGGGACGCACAGACCCACCTCCCCCGTAAAACTCCACCTCCAACCTGCCCCCAGCTCCTCCCCAAGTGTGCACAGCTCTGCCCATGCCCCTCAGTCCTGACCCACAGCCCCTGCTAGCCCAGCCCCTGCTAGCCCAGCCCTGGGCTCCCCGCCAGCTCTGCCGGTGCCCCTCAGTCCCGACCCACAGCCCCTGCTAGCCCAGCCGTGAGCTCTCTCCCCAGCCCTGCCAGTGCCCCTCAGCCCCAACCCTCAGCCCCCCCTTCCCCCCCAGCCCTGCCTGTGCCCCTCAGTCCCGACCCACAGCCCCTGCTACTCCAGCCCTGAGCTCCTTCCCCAGCCCTGCCAGTGCCCCTCAGTCCCGACCCACAGCCCCCCCCAGCCCTGCCAGTGCCCCTCAGTCTTGACCCACAGCCCCTGCTACTCCAGCCCTGAGCTCCCTCCCCAGCCCTGCCAGTGCCCCTCAGTCTTGACCCACAGCCCCCCCCAGCCCTGCCAGTGCCCCTCAGTCTTGACCCACAGCCCCCTGCTATCCCAGGCCTGGGCTCCCCCCCAGCTCTGCCCGTGCCCCTCAGTCCGCACTACACACGCTGCAAGCAGGTGCAATGGACACAGAAGGGAGGCTCAGGCTTGGTGCAGCCTGGGGCAGGACCCTGGGGACAGACCCCCGACTCCAGCAGCAAAAGGGTCTGGGCATTTGGTGGCCAGGCAAACGGGGGAGGAAGAACATTCCTGGAGACAATGACCCCACATAGGCCAAGGAGACCCCGCAGGGCGCTCTCACCTCCACCCTGCAGCGCATTGCTGGGTCAGGCAGGCCACAGGGACCAGGTGCAATGGGGCACCCAAGTCTCCCAGCGCCAAACACCCCCACGAAAGAAACCAGAGCCAGCACGAGAAAGGGGAGGGCGTAGGGCCGGGGGGCCAGGACGCCTGGGTTCCATCCCCAGCTCTGCACGAGGAGGAGGGGGAAGGGGAGCTCAGGACGCCTGGGTTCCTTCCCCAGCTCTGCACGCGGGGGAGGGGGAAGGGGAGCCCAGGACGCCTGGGTTCCTTCCCCAGCTCTGCACGCGGGGGAGGGGAGGGGGAGCCCAGGACTCCTGGGTTCCTTCCCCAGCTCTGCACGAGGGGGAGGGGGAGCTCAGGACGCCTGGGTTCCTTCCCCAGCTCTGCACGCGGGGGAGGGGAGGGGGAGCCCAGGACGCCTGGGTTCCTTCCCCAGCTCTGCACGCGGGGGAGGGGAGGGGGAGCCCAGGACGCCTGGGTTCCTTCCCCAGCTCTGCACGCGGGGGAGGGGAGGGGGAGCCCAGGACGCCTGGGTTCCTTCCCCAGCTCTGCACGCGGGGGAGGGGAGGGGGAGCCCAGGACGCCTGGGGCAGGACTCCGGGGACAGACCCCGACTCCAGCAGCAAAAGGACGCCCCCCAGCCCCCCACTCACCCGGGCTCCTCCCCGCGCGCCGGCGACTCGGCCTCTCGCGACTCGCCGCTCCGGCCGGGAGGGGGAGGGGGAGGGGGAGGGGGAGGGGGAGCGCGTCGCAGCGCGCAGGCGCGGGCCGGGGACTCCAGCTCCCGGCCTTCCCCGCGCGCCGCACTACAGCTCCCGGCACCCCCTGCGCAGGCACCCCGGAGGCCGCTGGGGGATGTAGTCCGGGCAGTTCAGGCTCCGCCCCCTGCAGGGCCCTGCCCGTGGGGCTGTTTGCGGGGGCCACTGTCCCGCCCATGTGACAGTCCCGCCCTGCGGCGCACTGCCCTGGGACCCCGGCCCTCCCCAGGGCATGGCCCCCTCGGGCGCCCCGCTGTGCCCCCAGCTCCTCCGGCCCCATGAGCACCGCGGGGGATCCCCTCCGGAGTGTGAGCCCGGCGCCCCGAGGCCGCGGTGATGGGCGGCACACGCTGCTCAGGCATCGGACGCTGCGGGCCTCGGCACACGATAATCACCCGGGCCCAGCCCTGCGCGGCCCTAGGCCTTGGCGTAGGGTCGCCCCTGCCCCAGGATCCCGGGGTCCTGGCCCAGGAGGCCGGCAGGGCACTCAGCCCGTGGCTCCGCTGTGCCGTGTGATGGGCTCAGGATCCGCCCACTTGCTTGGCCCTCAGAGGTGGCCACCCTGAGCCGAGGCGCGACCGATGCCGGGGTGGCAGTTCCACTCAGCGCCCTGCTGTGCCAGCCTGCTCCAGCCCAGCCTCATGCGCACAGAGCCTGAGCACCCTCTGCCCTGCACACCCCGAGAGAGCACATCCCACTGGGCTCTCGCTCAGTAACCAAGAACGAGGGAAGAGAGCCAGGAGCACACCGAGGTCCCATCCAGTCCTGTGCCCTGTCTCTGGCAGCAGCTGGCACCCAGTGCTTCCGAGGAAGGTGGAGAAAATCTGTCGGGGGCCCGGTGTGGCAGGCCAGGGCAGGGCAGGCTGTGCAGGGCACTGTGTAGACACAGCTTTAAACAGGGTGAAATGCCAGCATGGGGAGGGGGAAGGTAGCGCTGGGGTTGTGAGGGGGGAAGGGGTGGGAATGGGGCAGGTAGGGAACTCACCCTCGACAGGGATGGGCTCCAGGATCCACTTCTCTTCTGCACAATGTGGGAATGAAACCCAGGGTGTGTCCAGAGCTGCCTTTTGGGGGTGGGGGTCCCAGGATCCTGACCTGCTAGGAGGAGCCTCTCCTTTGGCAGAGCCTCGAGTCTCCCATGTGATGTTCTGATCCCATGAAGCCCAGCGAGCCGGGGTCCTTAGCTCAGCAGAGGGCAAGGAGGGGACGCTTGCTGGGCTGGTATCAGCAGAGATGAGGGGTGGGAGCTTGTGTGTCCCAGGTAGCCTCTTGCAGGAATGTGCTGGCTGCGTTTCTCCCTGCAGGACATTCGGCTCCCCAGTGCTTGCAGACTGGCCTGAGGCTGCTGGGACTCCGGCTGCTTTCTGATGGGGGCTCATTGCTCCCATGCAGCCTGCTCTGCCAGCACAGGGATGAGCGAGCAAGAGAAGCCAGTTTGCCCTCTGCCCTGGCTAGCTGGGATCCTTCTCCCGCTCCACAGCGGAGCAGCCCCTGATCCTGCTGAGGGCCTGGGCTGCAGCTGGCTGCTCAGACCGCGGTAGCTCCCAGGCAGGCCCCTGCCAACGCCCCAGCTTGCAGGTGGGACCAGCGGGACAAGACCACACGTGTGGGACAGAATCCCAGCCTGCTGGCTCCTCCCCGCTCCCAGCTGCTTTTTCTTGGCATTCACAGGGGTTAAGGAATTACCCAGACAAGGGTGTGAGCACAGCCCAGCATTCCCGGCTGCTCCCCCTGCACTCGCCCAGCAGCTGGAGGACAGGGAGGACCGGAGAGTGCAGCCAGGTACAGATACAATGAGGGACAGACACTGCTCCCAGGCCAGGGCTTGGGCCCAAGCAGCTGCTGCTCTCATTAAACCAACCCAAGAGAACAGACGCTAGGGGACGGGCCTGCCCTGGGCCCAGGGATGAACTGGAGAACGTGGGCCAACCCTGCTTCTGGGCCTGGAGCCTTCCTCTCCTGGGGAGAACCCAGAGTCCCAGCTGGTGGGTGGAACAGGGATGGCTCCGGGGTTAGATCAGTAAAGCATAGGCCCCCTGCCCTGGCACTCACTCTCCATAGGGAGCCGAGAGCTGTGGTGGCGGCTCCCCAAAGTGCCACACACCCATGGGGATTGGGGAGCCCTACTGCCAAATGCCCTGGAGAAGCCCAGCCCTCTCCTCAAACACCGAGGGGCATAGGCTGTGTTCCCTGTACGTGAGCAGCCTGCAGCCTCCCCTCCCGCACGCAGCAGGGCAGCTGTCTCAGCTGCAGTCTGCAGCCAGCCCAACCTGGGCTCTGGCACAGCACCCTAGGAGCTGGCCCTGGATTTCTGTGCCCAGCTGGCACAGGCTCTGGCTGTACCTGTGGAAATAACCTCCCCAGCTCCTGGGCTGCCCGGCACCGTTCAGGTTTTGGACACGCCTGGGGGCTTGGCCAAGAACCTTGTGACATTGTAGGGGATTTGGACTTGTCATTCTGCTGAGCTGAACCACTTGGAGGATGGTGCTTGCTGGGGTCCTTCCCCCTTGGCTCCAGCCTCAGACATCTGGAGTTATGTCCTGGCCCATTAAACCTACCATCGTTGTCCTGGGCAGAGCGGGCGGCAGTGCTGGGCCTGGCAGGGGCTGGGCGCACACATGGTTAACACAGGCCCTGCTCTCTGCCGCAGCTCACATCTGGCAGGGGGAGGGCTGCTTTGCCGGGTTTGTCCCTTTTCTTCCCTCTCCTCCTTTACGCTGGAGAGAGTGCGTTTCCGCTCGGGCCGTCGGAGGCGCAGAGGCTGCGATAGAGGGGCAGAGAGAAGAGCTGCCTTGGGCCAGGCCCCCCACTTCCCTCCTCCCTGCACCCCAGTGTGGGGTGGAAGTGGGAGCTCAAAGGGGATGCTCTAGGGAGACGAAACGCACCGAGAGAGGGCGAGAGAAACGATTCCAGCACAGCCAGCACCTTGGGCTCCAGCCACTGAGGCGTCAAACCTGCCACAAGTACGTGTGAGGACGGGTGGGTGGGCTGGCAAGGCCCTGGGTGTTTGTGCTGTGGGCATCAGGGATGGTTAGCAGCTTGCCAGATGCCAGGGGCTGCCCCTGTTCAAATAGCCAAACAAAGGCAGCACCCGGGGCATCAGCTGGAGCTCACCTGGGATCAAGGTACACGGCTTCCCCACTGCGTGAGCTCGCCAGCAGTAGGGCACACACGCAGCCCTCAGCTTGGGCCAAAGCCCGCACTTCCAGGGGAGCGGCCCGCTCCAGAGAGCTGAGGTCTGGGGCCCTGGAGCCCAGGCTGGGAAATGGCTGTTCAGAGTTTGGCAATGCTTGTTCAGATCTCCTGCTGTCCCGTGCCGCTCCATCTGGGCTGACAGAGGCAGGGCCCGGAGCGCTAAGCACACACCTCCGCGTTCCCTAGCACGGCTTGGAGCAGCTCTGCTCAGCCCTGCGCTCCCACAGCCGTCGCTGGCGGTGCCCGGCCTGCACCCTTCCCCGGGCAGGGCTGGCGTCAACAACCAAGGTGCCCCGGCCCTACTCAGTCCTTACACCAGACACCTGGGGCAAAGTCCCTTAAGGACAGGCAGTGCCACTTCCCGGGCACACTCTGGCATGTCTGGGGGGGCGGGGGAGTGATTCGCTTGCTTGATCCCATGCCCATTGCAGTGTTTCTCTCCAGTGTTTGCTGGGTAAGAGGATCTCGTTGCCTGGCTGTGTCACAAGAAGCCAGGGAAGGCCTGTGTCTGCATCATGTCCTTGCACCCTAGGAACCTGATGTCTCCCCCCACCCAAGGACAGGGGAAGCAGGGTGGGCACACAGTCCAGCTGCCCTTCTCCAGCTCCCCTTCCCCATGCCTATCAGGTCTTGCCTGGGCCTCTCCTCCTCTCACTCACTGGGATCTGTGCTCGTTTCAGCCCGGTCCTTAATGCTGCCTAGAATTTATGTCAGGATGTTTTGACTTACAGGCTTGATGCTTTATCAGGAAGTAAATTTACATATCCCAGGCTCCTCCTGGAGAGTTTCCAGCCTGGGCAGGAAAAAACAAAGTCCCGGTAGTGAGTGTAAGCGTGTGTGTGTGTGTGTGTAGCTGTGCAAGGTGGTGAGTGTGAGCTCTGCCAGCTCTGTGCACAACATGCGAGGGGTGTGTACACATGCTTGCCTCCTTTTCCTGCCCCAGGATGGCCTGGGAAACGAACAGCTTTGTCTCAGTGGGAATTTCCTGGTTAAGGATTGTCAGCCCAGCTGAACAGACCCCCAGGAAACGCCTAACTTAACTGGAAGCCTCTTTGCCCTGGCTTATTATACAGCAGAGAAAGAGACAGACTTCCACAGTCACAGCGTGTGCGTCTCTGCACACACTCAGGCACCCTTGCACACTCACCCATGTGCATGCACACTTACACAAAAACTCTCATGCATGCATGAGTACACTGGCACATGCTCCCAAGCACACAGCTAAAGGGCAGCACAGGGTTAAGGAAACCAGGCCTGTCAGGGCATCACTGCTTCCCAGGGGGCTGACAGGTTCTCCTCTGGAATTCTCTCTCTCCCTGAAATTCTCCAGCTGATTTGCTCTGTGTCTCTATTCCTGAGAGAGGGGAAGGAGGGGGCAGGTCAGCGGGGGAGTGATGGACAGTCAAGGTGGGGAGAGGCTGGGGAGCAGGGAAGAGAGCACGAGGCACCCCAGCTCCAACCCCCCTGTGCATCCTGCGAGGGCGATGGGAGGGCACAGGCGTTGCTCATGGAGTGTGTGCACTCAGGTCACCCTCTGCAGTGGCTAAGCTGCACCGGGAAGGCTCCTAGGCAGGGCAAGGGGGGTTGGTGCCTGGCTGAGCTCAGGTCACGGGGCCTCCCTGAGAGTCTCAATCTGTGCCCTCTGCCCTTGCTCAGCAGCTGAGAGCGCTGGAGAGGGCCCTGTGTCCCTGCTGTGCTGGAGCCGGGGGCACCCAGCCTCCCCCACACCCTCCTTTAGAAGGTGGGGCAGGCACCTGGGGGAATGAGTGTGGGGATGGAACCTTTGCCAAGAGTACACGTGAGCTGGGATTTCCCTTCAGTGACTCTCCCGCCATCCCCAGCCCTCCCCTCCCCACCTCTGTTCCCCTTTCCCTCTGGGCTGCTCTCGGCTGTAATTAACAGGACTCAGAAACCAAATATTCTGCCCTTGAGCTCCCTCCACAAACGAGAGAGCTGAGGAATTTGCAGATGCCCTGATGTGTCTGAGTGCTCATGCGGCCCACGTGTCCCGTGCATCCAAGTGTCCCTATTCTGAGCCTGGCTTTAAAAGCAAAAGCAAATTCTGCCGTAACCACCTGACCCCAATGCCTCTGCCTTTACCTGTCCCGGCAGGGCCTGGTTTCCAGAGGCACCAGGCCAAGGGGAGCTGGGGGCACTCAGCACCTCTCTGGATTGGGCCGTGGGGGGAAAGGTGCTGCAGCACCCTGGGCTGGAGCACTTTAGCTAGCAATGCCTAGGCAGTGCCTATGCCACCTCTTCCCCCCCGTCCCCGGGCTGTCCAGCACGAGGCCTGTAGCTGCGGCCGTGCTCTCCACGCCAGCGCCTGGCTTCTCCGGCACGTCCCCCTGAAAAGCCTTGGATCCTGCTACCCCCATCTGCGCCTGCGTGTCTGCAGAGGGCCCTGTCCATGCCCCTCGTCACCCACTCCAGAGGGCCCAGGGGTCCCTGTGTGCCAGCCGAGCTGCTGCAGGCCAGGAGATGCCAAGGGCTCTGCCCTTCTCCCTGGCGTCGGCTGGACTCTGCCGTGACCCAAAAGGGGCCGAGCAGGATAAGCACGAGGGAGAGCGTCTGCCCAGCGTGGAGCGTGGTGCCATGGGTGAATGCAAATATTGTCCTTGGCCCCATGCTGAGCACACGGTCCCAAGCTGCCAAGAGCCGCTCTCCTTCGGCTGCTGGCTCGCAGCTGGGCTCCTGGTTGCCAGAAGACTTCAATGTCTCTGGAAAAACAGGCTTTGTTTCCTTAAACCTCTTTCTGAAAAGAGACCCTGGGCAGGCTCCTGCTGAATGCTGGCAGCCAGCTGAGCCACTGGCTTCTGATCCCAGGGTGGCGGCTGGCCCCTTTGCTGCTGCCCCTTTTGTGTTCTGTGGGGAGAGGGCCTGGCCCTGACAGTGCAATGTGCCCCTTCTCGCCCACGCTGCCAGGCGTAAGCGATGACACGGGGTGCCAGATAGGGGGGTGGGGGGATTGCTGAGTGCACAGATCTGGGCTGCTTGTGGGTGCTGCTTGCATAGGGGGCCACCCCACTCTGTGGGGAGGGCTGAAGTGCCCCCCAGCTAGGGGACAGGGCGCATCCGCAGGCAGAGGTGCATACCCCTCAGAGAGGGAGAGCCCCTTTCCCCATCCATTAATGCCAGACACTCCACTCCAGACACTCCAGACTCCCACTCCAGGCACTCTCCCACTGAACTCCCCCTTGCCCTCCCTTTTCCCCTTTCCCATTTGGGGGGTTTCTTCCCTTGCAGGGAATTCCTTGCTGGGGCCTGTCCTCTGGGGCTGGAAGGGGACAAGCAGTCCTGTGTGCCTCGGCAGGGCTTGGTGGCAGCAGAGAGGCAGGTGCTAGCAAAAAGCCTCCTCTCCGAGCCCAGTACTGGGGGGCTGGGAGGAGAACAAGGGGGCTGAGCTGGGGAGATGCTGCTTGTGACGAAGTGGGACTGTTCTTAATGTTTCCTCTGAATAGTGTGGGGGTGCCTCAGTTTCCCCTAGGCAGTTCTTAAGTATCTAGGTGGTGGGGTAAGGGTGTATGATCATTGCAGTGCCCTAGAGGGCATGTGTGTGCAGGAGTCTGGACACAGAGAATGGCCGACACCCTGTTTCCTGGCAACTGATGGCCTGGGCCCTTCCCCCCTGCAAGGTGAGAGCTGAAGGGTTGGAGAACAAAGGAATCAGGTGACCTCCTGGCCCGGGAAAGGAACAAAGCCCAGAGGAGGAGGGGCTGGAGGGGTTTTTCAGTTTGGGGCTGGCTGGGACATGGAGTGAAGTGCAGACGTGGTTGTCTGGCTCACTGCCCCCCAGAATGGACCCAGCTGAGGGGTCCCGTTCTCTGCACCTGCAAGCTCTGTTTTAGACCATGTTCCTGTCGTCTAATAAACCTTCTGTTTTACTGGCTGGCTGAGAGTCCCGTCTGACTGCGAAGTTGGGGTGCAGGACCCTCTGGCTTCCCCAGGAGCACCGCCTGAGCGGACTCGCTGTGGGAAGCGCACGGAGAGGCAGAGGATGCTGAATGCTCCGAGGTCAGACCCAGGAAGGTGGAAGCTGTGTGAGCTGTGTGTCCTGAAGACAGGCTGCTCACAGAAAGGCGACTGCCCCAGAGTCCTGACTGGCTTCATGGGGAGCAGTTCCAGAGCATCGCCCAGGAACTCCGTGACAACTGGTGGCAGCGGTGGGATCTACTGCACCCCGTGGATGGCGCTTCCTGCAGTAAGTGACTGGGGAGCAGTAACACGAAGGGGGATTGCCGAGGACCAGGCCTGCTGAAGGCTCAGAGAGGAGCGGTTTCGGGGGGCGGTTAACCCCTGGGAGTGTGTGACCAGCGAGAAGTACTGTGCAGTAATGGGGTCCCCCTGGGGACTGCAGTGAGCAGTCTCAGGGGCGGAGGAGTCTGCAGCTCGACCCTGGCAAAGAGGTGGTGACCTTGAGAAGGGCTGGCACACTAGGGGTTCTCCCTGGAAACCGTGGGGAGCTGAGAACACACGGGCCTGTGAGTCCACAACAACTTGGGAGGAGCGGAGTGATGGCCTGTCACCGTCTCCTTAAGAAGGACATTGTAACCCTGTGCAGAAAGAGAGGGTTGAGCATTGGAAAGTTCACCAAAGCAGAGTTAATCGTGCAGCTGGAGGAGGATGACCGCTCTAAGGAACAGATTCCTGACCCCAACTGGGGCTATAGCAGGATCTGGGAGCAGCTGAAGCGGGAGCCAGGCATCGCCAAGACTCCTGTCCCCGACCAGACGAGGGTCTTCATGATCGGGTTCCCCATCGGGGGATCGAGACGGACGGGATTGGAGCTGAGTCTGAGAGAGCAAGAGGACCGTGGGAGACAGCGAGAGCCCGAGAAAGAGCTGCAGAAGCAGCAGCAGCATGAACTGGCGGTGGTGGGGCGGAGAGGCCTAGGGGACCTCCCCGGGGTGAGTGGGGATAGATCCCGGGGGGCCAGTTCCGCAGGGAACCTCGAGACTAAATTGCTGCCCCTGGTTAAGGAGGGGGGGGGGTGTGGATGCCCACCTCACTGCCTTTGAGCAGGCTGGCGATTTGAACCAAGGGGACCCTGCGGAAAAGCCCCGGTGTCTAGCTCCCTTGCTGGGTCCCAAGGCCATAGACTCCGTCAGCCAGGTGGTTGGGGATGTGGACAGGCTCCCACTCCTGACCCCAACCTATATGTCTGTGTGGAGTTTCCTGGGGCCAGGCCCCCCGGACCTCCAGTGGGAGTAGAAGGTGATGGTCAATGGGGAGACATTCTTGGGGTGGCCAAAGGGCATGGGCTGCATAAACCTTCCCACATGCGGCCTGCGAGTGCTATCGACCACCCCTGACCTAAGGGAGGGCGTGAAACTGGAAGGGCCTGGTGTAACTCCTACCAAGGAATGGGAGAGATGCTGGGGCATCCATGGGAACGTTGGTGGCTTCGAACTTCCCCAGGTCACCGGCTAAAGTGACCCCGCTCAGTTCGATCTCGAAGGGGGGAGAGATGTGACGAAGTGGGACTGTTCTTAATGTTTCCTCTGAATAGTGTGGGGGTGCCTCAGTTTCCCCTAGGCAGTTCTTAAGTATCTAGGTGGTGGGGTAAGGGTGTATGATCATTGCAGTGCCCTAGAGGGCATGTGTGTGCAGGAGTCTGGACACAGAGAATGGCCGACACCCTGTTTCCTGGCAACTGATGGCCTGGGCCCTTCCCCCCTGCAAGGTGAGAGCTGAAGGGTTGGAGAACAAAGGAATCAGGTGACCTCCTGGCCCGGGAAAGGAACAAAGCCCAGAGGAGGAGGGGCTGGAGGGGTTTTTCAGTTTGGGGCTGGCTGGGACATGGAGTGAAGTGCAGACGTGGTTGTCTGGCTCACTGCCCCCCAGAATGGACCCAGCTGAGGGGTCCCGTTCTCTGCACCTGCAAGCTCTGTTTTAGACCATGTTCCTGTCGTCTAATAAACCTTCTGTTTTACTGGCTGGCTGAGAGTCCCGTCTGACTGCGAAGTTGGGGTGCAGGACCCTCTGGCTTCCCCAGGAGCACCGCCTGAGCGGACTCGCTGTGGGAAGCGCACGGAGAGGCAGAGGATGCTGAATGCTCCGAGGTCAGACCCAGGAAGGTGGAAGCTGTGTGAGCTGTGTGTCCTGAAGACAGGCTGCTCACAGAAAGGCGACTGCCCCAGAGTCCTGACTGGCTTCATGGGGAGCAGTTCCAGAGCATCGCCCAGGAACTCCGTGACACTGCTCCTGAGCGCCCAGCCCGCCCTGCGGCACCATGGTGCTGCTGCCCACATGGCCACTGTCCAGGGGAGGGGCATGGGAGGAGGGACGCGCCCCAATGAGAGACGCGCCCCCACCCCCAGCTCTGCCCTCTCCTGGGCCCTTGGAGCTGCTCAGGCAGGCGGCTGGTGGGACCCGGGTCTGAGGAGGGCTCTGGTGCTCGTGCATCCCTGGGGCAGTCAGGCAAGGGGCTCGTTATGCAGGGAAGGCCTGGCCTTACCGGAGGGGGTCACTGGGGGAAGCATGCTGAGCCCATGGCGCCCTGCAGACACCTGCTAGTGACCCACCACCCCTGCCCAGTCGTTCGGTTGCCTCTGCAGGCTACAGATCTTCACAGTCATCCCCAGAGATGCCATTATCCACTTATTATTTCTCCAGTCAGCAGGCGAAGCTCGAGCGCCGTGGCCAGGGGTTCGGCAGTCATCACTCACGACGCCAATGGCAGCAGCCTGAGGAAGGCTTGACTCAGCGTTAGACCAGTTAGCGTGCGAGCCGTGCCCCACCTTCTCCCAACCCAGGTAACTCCCTGCCCAGCGCTGAGTGCGAGGGCCCCGTGGGGACAAACTGACACAGCATCTGCCCTCCCTGCTCCGGATTTCCCCTCGGCTTGCAGGCAAGCAGTGCCGTCCCAGGGAGCCTTATGCTTAGCTCTGCCGGAGCAGCCCCCGCCCAGCCCAGGACTCCAGGCACTTGTGTGAAGCTGTAGCAGGCCTGCCCGGGTCAGCGAGTGGCATTTGGCTCGGGGTGCTGAGCCCGATGACTCACTGTCACTAGTCCTCCTAGCGCAGCTCCTTTGGGGCTGGGGGCGAGTGGGGTTGAGGCTGTTGAGGGGGGAGGGAGGTTTGTGGCCAGGCCTCTGGCACCTGTGGGGAAGGGCTGGCTCGAGGGAAGGAACAGCTGGAGCAGCCTGCTGTGGCCAGAAGTGTTTTGTGCAAGGCCAGCACAGTGACCACGTCCTGGGCTTGCAGAGACCCAGGCCAGCACTGGGGAAGGGGAGACAGAGCCTAGAGCTGCTCCTGAAAGGGTGATGTGGATTTTAATTCATTGGAGAAGCAGGAGCTAGGGCTGCTGGGTGGGGCCGGCAGGGTCTCTCTTCCTGCCTGCCCCCTATGCAGTGGGCAGCAGCTCAGGATGTGGTGCCTGGCTCTGACCTGCCAGAAGCTCTGAGGAGCCAGAGGTGGGAGCGGCCGACCAGACCCCTTGCCCGGTGCCCTGGTGCAATGCTTCCCTAATGCCCAGTCCCCGTGATGGAGCTTCCACCATCTCCCCTGCCTGGTGCAGCTCACTGCCAGGCTGCTTCCCCGCTCAGGGTCTGACTTGCCCCCAGGTGACATGCTCCTGGCGCCTCTCCCTCCAGGTGGGCACGCTGCCAATCCCTTACTGCCCCACCCCACGCCAGCTGTCAGCCCCTCCTGGGCCAGGCTCATGCTCCCCATTGCAACTGGGAAGTGCCTTAAGGACAAAGAACAGCAGCTTCTTCCCCACATCATGGCTCCGGCTCCAGCTCCAGTTCTTGGAGCCCGGCGGCAGCATTCCCATAAACAGCCACTGCAACCAGCAGCAGTGCCTGCAGCCCAGCCCAGGGCCCCACGCATTCCTGCACTTGACCCGGGGCTGGGCCTGGGCCTGGGCCTGGGGGGGCATGTGCACCTGGCAATGCTTTCCTCATGGGGAAGGAGAGGCCAGAGCCTGCTCACTGCTCCTGGTGCAGTGATGGGGTAGGGTGAAGGGAGGCTGCACCCCCCCATGGGACTCTAGCCCAGTCCAAACCCACTGCAGGAAGGACAAGCTGCAGCCAGGAGACCAGCAATTACACCAACCCTGCCTGCCGCGCCTGCACTGCCAGGGCATGTACCAGGCTTGCGGGCCCTGGCAACGTGCTCACCCCAGCCTAGGGCACCCCTTAGGCCCTCAGGGCAGGGGGCTTTGGGGCCAGGAAGGGCCCTGCAGCCTCTCCAAGCTGGGCCTACCCAGGGCACCCACAGACCTTGTGACCCAGTTCTCAGCAGCTCCTTGGTGCTGCAAGGGTGGGGTTGCCAACCCTCAGGATTGACCTGGAATCTCCAGGAATTAAAGATGAATCTTTAATTAAAGATTTTGTCATGTGATTAACTCTCCAGGAATATGTCCAACCAAAATTGGCAACCCTAGGTGAGGCCAAGGCAGTCCAGACCCCCATGCCCTTCCCCACAGCTCTACAGGCTGCCTCTCCCCACACCCAGCCCAGCGGGGGGTGCACTGCGTTTCCATCTCCCCCACCCAGGAAGGCTCCGGGACAAACCCACCACTGTTCTTGGGCCTGTCCAGAGCGCCTGGCAGCTGCGGCTGGCAGGGGCTGACCTCCCCGCTGGCCTTTCCCCCAGTAGGATGGAGGGGCCCTGGACACTGAGCTGCCTGCTGCTGGCCTGCCTGCTGCTGCCCGACTCCATGCTGAGCCAGCCCAGCCGCCCTGAGGAGGAGCAGGGAGAGGCAACGCGGGCACCGTCTCACCGCCACGCTGCCAGGTTAGGGGGCAGGGGCACCAACTCTGACGGGGCTTCCACTGGGCTCTTTTGGCTCACAGAACAGCCAGCACGTGGCCTGAGCTGGAGCAGGCCCTGCCCCAGGTGGGGCAATAGGCGGTGGGGTACTCCCCAGCTGGGGCGCATGGCGGGAGGGCAGCAGCTCACCTCTCCACTGCTCAGTGGAGTGGGCTTGGGCAGGACCCTGGGGTGGCCAGCTTCCTCCACACACAGCAGATCCCGAGGGCAGCAGCTCCCCTCGCCTCCACAGTGCATCCTGGGGCAGCACCCTCGTCCCAGAGTCGCTGAGCCTCCTTCCCAGCTCCCGCCCTGAGAGCTGCTCTCTGATTGGTACCTCCCAGGGCCGAACGGGACCCCGAGAAATATCATCGCAACCCGGACGAGCAGCCTCCCCCCTCCCAGTGTGTGCGCTGCTGCGACCCCCCCACGCACTCCTCTGCCCTGCCCCACATCAACATCACCATCCTGAAAGGTAAGAGGACCCAGCCACTTCACTGGCTGGACCATGCAGGGGGGGCTGGGACAGAATCCTGGATCCACGAGGACAGGCGAAATCCTGCTCCCCATAGCAGTGTCTGGACTGGAGGGCAGTGTGAGGCCAGAGGCTGGGGCAGAACAGAGCTCTGCGTCTCCACCTTCCCTCATAGCCTCGTCCACAAGGCGGCCAGTGCTGCCCTGCGATGCAGAGTGGGTGTCAGGTGCTCTCAGCTCACCCTGGGGCCCCTGGCACCCCTGAGTGCTGGGCAGGGGGAAATTGGCTTTTAGGGAGGGCCTGAAGCCTGAAACACCACCTGGCCTCCATGTTACCAGGGCACCAAGCAGCATTGCACATCTGGAGCGTCTTCCCAGGACCACATGTAGGGCTGGGCTCCAGCTGCTGCCGTCACTTGTCTCCCTGGGCCACCACTTTGGTCACTGGGGCTGCTGCTCTTGGACAAACCTCATGGTTCAGTTTCTTTAGCACCGCCCCCCCACAAAGGGCCAGATTTGGAAACGCTCCTTGTGCTAAAGCCAGGGGCCAGAGGCTAGAACCCCCAATCCAAGTCACTGCACAGAGCAAAGCTGGGGGTGCAGGCATCGACCAGGGAGCACCGGGGTAGCGGAGGACATGGGTCTGGGCATGGTCAGGGGACTTGGGAGCACAGGGAGCATTTTGTTCTGGCCTGGGCCCTCTCGGTATCATCCATGGGCAGAACTGGACTCAGCCTCACCCCCTGGGCTGCAGGGAAGGGGACTCTCCTACAGCCTGGAGGGTACAGGTGGGAATCAGCCCAGAATCTGAGCAAAGACACTGGGCGTTAAAACCACTGGGTGCCTGGCACGGCTGCAAGGATGCGCTGGGCCTGCAGGGCAGCCGGAGCTGGCAGCCTGTGCGTGGAGCTGCAGGAATGCCCAGGGGGAAGCTCGGTGGCTGAGAAAGCTGGAGTCCCTGCAGAGTGGGGCTGGCAGGGCACCGAGTCTTGGGGGTGGCAACGCAGTCCAAGCAAAGCCCTGGGGGGCGGGTGGCCTCCGGGGAGAGAGCTGTATCACGTGGGGTGCTGCAGTGAGGCTGAGCAGGCACTCGGCTCTGCTTGGGAGCCCATTTTGCTGGGCCCGGCTCACGCCTGGGGGCTGGCACTATGGCTGTCTGCTTCATCCAGCCCCGGCTGGCTGGTCTGAGTGGGCAAGGATGGTGCTGGGCTCTCCAGTGCAAACAATGTCCATCTTGCCTTGCCCAGGTGAGAAGGGGGACAGGGGCGAGCGAGGCCTGCAGGGGAAGTTTGGCAAAGCTGGATCGGCAGGCAGCAGGG
This sequence comes from Caretta caretta, assembly GCF_965140235.1. Classification (NCBI taxonomy): domain Eukaryota; kingdom Metazoa; phylum Chordata; order Testudines; family Cheloniidae; genus Caretta; species Caretta caretta. The sequence continues at coordinate 1,475,394 of NC_134219.1, forward strand.
GCCACATGGGGCCCAAGGGACAGAAGGGGAGCATCGGGGCCATGGGGGAGCCATGCAAAAGTCACTACGCTGCGTTCTCCGTGGGCCGCAAGAAGCCCCTGCACAGCAACGACTACTACCAGACGCTGATCTTCGACACCGAGTTTGTCAACCTCTATGGCCACTTCAACATGTTCACAGGCAGGTTCTACTGCTACGTGCCCGGCATCTACTACTTTGCGCTCAATGTGCACACCTGGAACCAGAAGGAGACCTACCTGCACATCGTGAAGAACGGGGCGGAGGTCGTGATCCTCTATGCCCAGATGAGCGACCGGAGCATCATGCAGAGCCAGAGCGTCATGCTGGAGCTGCAGGAGCAGGACGAGGTCTGGGTGCGGCTCTTCAAAGGCGAGCGGGAGAACGCCGTCTTCAGCGATGAGTACGACACCTACGTCACCTTCAGCGGCTACCTGATCAAGCACAGCGGGGAGCCCTGACCCCAGGCCTGGGCTGTCCGGCTAGTCCTCCCCCAAGGCTGACCTCGGAGCTCACCTCTCCTGCCATAACCCACTCTCCTGCTTCTCTCCTCTTCCTGGTAGCAGACCCCGTCGCAGACCACCCAGCCCTGTCATGCCTGTGCCTGCTCCCTGCTCCCCTTCCTCAGCTGGGGCACAACCCTCTCCAGGGTCAGGTGCTCTAATGCCGTCAGTGGCTGTATAAATATGGAAGTGCCCCTTCCCCCCCCCCACGTGCCATGCTCAGGTAACCGGGATGAGATGTATGGGCCGGGATTCCCCAGCCTCCCTGCTGGCGTGATTTGTGATAAGAAGAGCTATTCCAGCGAGGGAAACAGGCAGATGGCACGGGCTGGTATTCATTGGGATGGGCGGGGGGGTCTCAGCACAGCCACCGCAGAAGCCAGTGCTGGGGTGAGGAGCCTCCCACAGGTGTGCGCTTTGGACACATTTGCCTAGTGGCTAACAAATCCAAGTCCTGGCACACACTTTTACAGCCGTTTAATGGTGCCCCATTCTGGTACAGTTACGTGGGTGCCGACATGGCCTCATGGCAGGGGCCAGCATCCCTGGTTGAGCAGTGCTTCTTGTGTCCTTGCCCAGGAGCACCAAGGAGGCGCAGGGCTCCCTGCTGGGAAGGGACAGGGAAATGGCAGCTCCCTGGAGGCCGAGGCCTCTGCTTCATTCACAGGGACCCTAGGATTTATAGGGTGCAGAGATGCCATCTAGCAGCAGCAGGTGCTCTAGGGACCTGCCTTGCTGGCTGTGAGTGGAGCCTGGGAGCAGCGTGTATCCCCGTGCGTGCAGAGTGTCACGGCTCCCAATAAACCCTCCTTCAAGGAGAAGCTGGTAGATTGACCTGCTGCAGCTTCCCCTTCCCGCTCTGCTCTGCACCCCACCCACCCTCACACCGTGGCCAGGCCACCAGCGGCACAGGGTCCTGCCAGGGCATGTCTCTGTGCAGGCTCTCGGGATGCACGCCAGGGGTGGGTGCTGACAGCGGTGCTCTGCACTGGAGTCCAGCAGGCCACGAGACCCCAGCAGCTCCCCCCACTCAGGGCACAGTGCGGAATAGCCTTCACCCTGGCCCCGCGCTCCCCAGTGGCTGACGATCACCACCCTAGCTGCTCCCCCTCAGCTGGGGAGCTGCTTTCCAGCTGGCAGCGCTGGTTGCAATGGGCTTGGGCTTAGTCCCTCCTCCCTTGGTTAGTTCTGCTGGTCAGGCTTTTCACTTTTGTCGGTACTACATAGAGCAGGGCCCGGACCAGCATGCTGCTCCCCCCGGCTCTCTGCACTGCTCTGTAACCACATTAAACGCTGAAAGGGCTGGATTTCTAGCTGGGTCTTGGCTTCGGCTCCTTTCTCTGCTTCACCCACACTCAGAGTCCCTGTGAGGGGACCCTTGGGCCTGGCTGGCTGAGCTGGGACTCTCCCTTTCCTCCATGGGAACCCTGCAAACTGCCTGAACTGGGCCAGCTGGTCTCTGGAGTAGCGGCAGGACTCCAGCCCCACAGCCCCTGCTGGGAGCGCAGGAACCTCTCTACTCTGGGGGCAGCGCCCACACACACACGCCGTTGTGCCTTCCCACTACACACCTTTGCTGCACATCCCTCCTTAGGTACATGGCCCTTGGCATCCCATGTGTGGGGGCAGGGACCCAGTGCTAGGAGCTGGGCATCGCCTGAGAGGGGCACATAGCTTATGCTCTTCCCTCCCCACCTGGCGGAGACAGGGATAAAGTCCCTCCCTCCCCCCTCCAAGGGGCTTCAGGCCTGCAGCCCTCCTGAAGTGACAGCTAAGCCAGGTACCTGCAGGCTTTGCCCCAAGCACGGACTGCCATGGGGAGGAAGCGCAGGGTGGCAGAGGGCAGCTTGGGAGCATGGCTGGTCCTCAGAGGAGAAGGCATCATGGGGAAGCAGGTGGGACCTGGGCTCAGCCAGAAGCAGTCCCACAGGGCGACAGATGGCCAGGGAGGTGAACCTTGTAGCGGCACAGGGCCACTCCAGATACAAGTCGGAGTAAGGATACATGGTGCTGGGGGAGGCCCGGACACATGCAGGGACAGGATGATGCCAAGGAGATGGGGGACAGGCACACGCAGTGGCAGGGCGAGGGGTACTGCACAACCATTGGGCAGAGCTAGGGAGGGGGTGTGCATTGGCGTTGAAAGTTTGTAGCCACAATATCAAGAGGTAACCTATTTCCCCTTGTTTTTTCCTACCCCCCCCCCCCGACGTTCTTGTTAAACTCTGGATTTATGCTGGAAATGGCCCACCTTGATTATCATACACATTGTAAGGAGAGTGGTCACTTTAGATAAGCTATTACCAGCAGGAGAGTGGGTTTGTGTGTGTGTGTGTGGGGGGGGGTTTGAGAAAACCTGGATTTGTGCTGGAAATGGCCCACCTTGATTATCATACACATTGTAAGGAGAGTGGTCACTTTTGGATGGGCTATTACCAGCAGGAGAGCGGGGTGGGAGGAGGCATTGTTTCATGTTCTCTATGTACATAAATCTCCCCACTGTATTTTCCACTGAATGCATCCGATGACGTGAGCTGTAGCTCACGAAAGCTTATGCTCAAATAAATTGGTTAGTCTCTAAGGTGCCACAAGTCCTCCTGTTCTTTTTGCGAATACAGACTAACACGGCTGTTACTCTGAAACCTGAAATACCAAGAGTGGCAGCTAAGCTCTGGGTGCCCAGCCTGGACCCCTGGAGCTCCTTTGCTGATCTGAGAACCTGGTCCTGGTGCCTGTGGCTGGGCTCAGCACAGGACTCCCTGCTGCCGGTGCTTGGCCTTGGCAGCTGAGCAGAGAGCAGGGGCAGCCCTGCTGTCCTGGGCTGGGTGGGTCCTTGGAAGCCGGGGGATGGTTCAGGCAGCTGGCTGGGGGTGGCCTTCCAAGAATAATATTGGGAGAGGCGTTCTGGATCAGAGCAGGGATGAGGTCACGCACGCCAGAGTCTGCCTCATGGGGCCAGGGAAAACATGCCAGGAGCAGCCTCTGGAGTCACGTGTGGTCACAACGTCATTCTCCTTAGCACACACACTTAGGAACCTGCCCCTCCTGGGCCTTAGTTGTATCCAGAACCAACTCTGGGCCAACTGACCAATTCTTCAGTAGCGTAAACTTAGAAGCCCTTTCTGTCTGCTCCACAGACAAAAGCCTCCTTCATTGGGCACATTGCTATTTGCAACAGACAAACAACTGGAAACAGTTTTTCCTTCAACAGATAAACTGATGCTTTCCACAAATAGTGTCTCACTGCACTGATTACAGAGGGGCTGCTGGGTTAGTCGGTATCGGCAAAACAACGAGGAGTCCTTGTGGCACCTCAGACTACCACATTTATTTGGGCAGGAGCTTTCGTGGGCTAGAACCCACTTCATCAGATGCACGGAGAGGAAAATACAGGAGCAGGTATAAATACACAGCACAGGAAAAGATGGGAATTGCCCTACCGAGTGGGGGGTCAGTGCTAAGGAGGCCAATTCAGTTAGGGTGGATGTGGCCCATTCTCAACAGCTGACAAGACGGGGTGAGTATCAACAGAGGGAAAATTACTTTTTGTCGTGACCAAGCCACTCCCAGTCTCTATTCAGGCCTAATTTCCCTGAGCCCTAGCCAATGCCAGATTCACTTCTGAGATACCAGACAGACACTCAGCAATTTCTTCCACATATGCACTGGCTTTTTGCACAGATAAACGGCCATCTTTCTCAGACAAGAATTCGGAGAAACCCTCCATAGGTAAATCCTTGCCCCTAGCAGACACAGGTTCAAGATTATTTCTTTCCTGTGACTGATTTATGTCAACCTGATGGAACAAAGCTTTAATATCATCCCCAATCAAAAGATCCTTAGGCTATAACTTCCTTACACCAGCTATAACTTCATGTTTAACACCATTGCATTCAAGATGGATTCTGGCTAAAGGCACACTTACAGTGAACTCATAATGACAAGTTTCAGAGTAGCAGCTGTGTTAGTCTGTATCCGCAAAAAGAAAAGGAGGACTTGTGGCAAATACATTTGTTAGTCTCTAAGGTGCCACAAGTCCTCCTTTTCTTTTTGAGTAAACTCATAGTGGATTACAATATTCACACTCTGATTTGGTAAATAATCTTCGTTTTTGACAAGATCTGCTTTAACAAGAGTGATGTTAGAAGCTGTAATTTGCCCTGTACAGCTTTTACCATTGACTTTTACATTCTCTGCACAAGTTATGGGGTTACCTTCACCTGCGCTTCAATCCATCGGTGATCTTCCTGATAACACCATCCTGGCTACTATGGATGTAGAAGCCCTCTACACCAACATTCCACACAAAGATGGACTACAAGCCGTCAAGAACACTATCCCCGATAATGTCATGGCTAACCTGGTGGCTGAACTTTGTGACTTTGTCCTTACCCATAACTATTTCACATTTGGGGACAATGTATACCTTCAGATCAGCGGCACTGCTATGGGTACCCGCATGGCCCCAGAGTATGCCAACATTTTTATGGCTGATTTAGAACAACGCTTCCTCAGCTCTCGTCCCCTAAAGCCCCTACTCTACTTGCGCTATATTGATGACATCTTCATCATCTGGACCCATGGAAAAGAAGCCCTTGAGGAATTCCACCATGATTTCAACAATTTCCATCCCACCACCAACCTCAGCCTGGTCCAGTCCACACAAGAGATCCACTTCCTGGACACTACAGTGCTAATAAACAATGGCCACATAAACACCACCCTATACCGGAAACCTACTGACCGCTATTCCTACCTGCATGCCTCCAGCTTTCACCCTGACCACACCACACGATCCATCGTCTACAGCCAAGCTCTGCGATACAACCGCATTTGCTCCAACCCCTCAGACAGAGACAAACACCTACAAGATCTCTGTCAAGCTTTCTTACAACTACAATACCCACCTGCAGAAGTAAAGAAACAGATTGAGAGAGCCAGAAGAGTTCCCAGAAGTTACCTACTACAGGACAGGCCTAACAAAGAAAATAACAGAACGCCACTAGCGGTCACCTTCAGCCCCCAACTAAAACCTCTCCAACGCATTATTAAGGATCTACAACCTATCCTAAAGGATGACCCAACACTCTCACAAGTCTTGAGAGACAGGCCAGTCCTTGCCTACAGACAGCCCCGCAACCTGAAGCAAATACTCACCAACAACCACATACCACACAACAGAACCACTAACCCAGGAACTTATCCTTGCAACAAAGCCCGTTGCCAATTGTGCCCACATATCTATTCAGGGGACACCATCACAGGGCCTAATAACATCAGCCACACTATCAGAGACTCGTTCACCTGCACATCCACCAATGTGATATATGCCATCATGTGCCAGCAATGCCCCTCTGCCATGTACATTGGTCAAACTGGACAGTCTGTACGTAAAAGAATAAATGGACACAAATCAGATGTCAAGAATTATAACATTCATAAACCAGTCGGAGAACACTTCAATCTCTCTGGTCACGCAATCACAGACATGAAGGTCGCTATCTTAAAACAAAAAAACTTCAAATCCAGACTCCAGCGAGAAACTGCTGAATTGGAATTCATTTGCAAATTGGATACTATTAATTTAGGCTTAAATAGAGACTGGGAGTGGCTAAGTCATTATGCAAGGTAGCCTGTTTCCTCTTGTTTTTTCCTACCCCCCCCCCCCAGATGTTCTGGTTTAACTTGGATTTAAACTTGGAGAGTGGTCAGTTTAGATGAGCTATTACCAGCAGGAGAGTGAGTTTGTGTGTGTATGGGGGTGGGGGGGATGTGAGAATACCTGGATCTATGCAGGAAATAGCCCGACTTGATTATGTAAAGAGTTGTCACTTTGGATGGGCTAGCACCAGCAGGAGAGTGAATTTGTGTGGGGGGGTGGAGGGTGAGAAAACCTGGATTTGTGCTGGAAATGGCCCACCTGTTGATCACTTTAGATAAGCTATTACCAGCAGGACAGTGGGGTGGGAGGAGGTATTGTTTCATATTCTCTGTGTGTATATAAAGTCTGCTGTAGTTTCCACGGTATGCATCCGATGAAGTGAGCTGTAGCTCACGAAAGCTCATGCTCAAATAAATTGGTTAGTCTCTAAGGTGCCACAAGTACTCCTTTTCTTTTTGCAAATACAGACTAACACGGCTGTTCCTCTGAAATTTCAAAGAGAGATGAACATGAGATATCCCGTGTTTACAATTCATTTAAATGCTAGGGTGTTCTTTTGATCTCTGAACTATCAGAATACAGCATAGAGAGGGACTGTTGATTACATTGTATGATTTGTACATTGTATGATTTACATTGTACATTGATTATATATGTATGACTCTGCTCATACATATGTAAATACACAAAAACACAAACATTATCTCCCCACATGTCTTTTGAGGGTTATTTATTTTGCAGGATGTTTAACCGTTTCTGGCTATGCATCACGGACCTGTTCCCAGGAACATTAAAAAGAAATCCAAACACGACTTCTGTGGGCAAAGCTGTGTCTTTAAAGGGCCATTGCCAGCGAAAGCCAGGCTGCAAACACTGGCTTTGACAAACCAAGCAGCTGTCTCTCCAGTGTTTCCTAAAATAGCCCCAAGAAGAGCTGTTTTAAAGCAAACACGTTTCCTGGCACCATATGAGCCAACCCTGCTGCACCGAGGACCCGCAATGCTGACTTCAGGGGTGCCAACTGGCTGAGCTGAGAGAGCCTCTCAAGCCCCAGGCCCTGCTCTGCCAGACACCCGGAGTGGTTCTGGACAAATCCTCAGTTGCCAGATGGACCCAGGGATCACAGCCCTGCCCTACTGCACGGGGGGAGGGGAACATGAAATACCGCAAAATGCCCAGACTCTACGGTGATGGAGGTCGGGGTGGGGGCAGATAATTACCCAAGAAGACAGAGGGATTTTTTAAAAATCTCATGTGGTTTGAGCATTGGCCTGCTAAACCCAGGGTTGTGAGTTCAATCCTTGAGGGGGCCATTTAGGGATCTGGGGCAAAAATTGGGGATTGGCCCTGCTTTGAGCAGGGGGTTGGACTAGATGACGTCCTGAGGTCCCTTCCAACCCTGATATTCTATGATTCTATGATTCTATTCCAGGAGAAGGCTAGGAGCTCCCATAGGGTCCTACCAACCCCGGCCACTGCGCTGAGCCTGCAGCCAGAGAGGGCAGGAGGGACAAGGCTGAGAAACAGACTCGCCAACTCCCGACAAATGGCTGCTCCTGGTTCACTGTCCGTGGGGAGCCTGGTGCAGAAAAGGGGGTGCTGTCCTGAGCCAGGAGCCTGTCTGTGGCACCGCGCTGGCTAGTGCCAAGGCCTGACGGCAGCTCTCAGGGGGAAGGCTTGCCTCTCCCCCGCCTGTCTCACCAGCCTGTCCCCCAACTTTCCCCCGCCTGTCTCACCTGCCTCTCCCCTGCCTGTCTCACCTGCCTGTCTCCCCCGCCTTTCCCCCGCCTGTCTCACCTGTCTCTCCCCCGCCTGTCTCACCTGCCTGTCCCCCAACTTTCCCCCGCCTGTCTCACCTGCCTGTCCCCCAACTTTCCCCCGCCTGTCTCACCTGCCTGTCTCCCCCGCCTTTCCCCTGCCTGTCTCACCTGTCTGTCTCCCCCGCCTTTCCCCTGCCTGTCTCACCTGTCTCTCCCCTGCCTTTCTCATCTCCCTGTCTCCCGCCTGTCTCACTTTTAGTCTGTCAGAGCAGGGCGGTGGCCACCTGTTCCCCTTCAGGCAGCTGAGGTGGGGAGAGGGGGGCAGGGAGGAGGGAGGTAAGAAGGGGGGCAGAGGGGCAGGGAGGGGGGAGGTAAGAAGGGGTGTCACGGAGTCCCTGGGCGATGCTCTGGAACTGCTCCCCATGAAGCCAGGCAGGACTCTGGTGAAATCTCCTTTCTGGGAGCAGCCTGTCTGCAGGACACACAGCTCACACGGCTTCCACCTTCCTGGGTCTGACCTTGGAGCATTCAGCATCCTCTGCCCCTCCGTGCGCTTCCCACAGCGAGTCCGCCTAGGCAGGGTCCTGGGGAAGCCAGAGGGCCCTGCACCCCAACTTCGCAGTCAGACGTGACTCTCAGCCAGCCAGTAAAACAGAAGGTTTATTAGACGACAGGAACATGGTCTAAAACAGAGCTTGTAGGTGCAGAGAACAGGACCCCTCAGCTGGCTCTATTTTGGGGGGCAGTGAACCAGACAACCCCGTCTGCCCTTCACTCCATGTCCTGGCCAGCCCCAAACTGAAACTCCCTCCAGCCCCTCCTCCCCTGGGCTTTGTCCCTTTCCCGGGCCAGGAGGTCACCGGATTCCTTTGTTCTCCAGCCCTTTAGCTCTCACCTTGCAGGGGGGAAGGGCCCAGGCTATCAGTTGCCAGGAAACAGGGTGTTGGCCATATTCTGTATCCAGACCCCTGCACATCCCTGCCCTCTAGGGCTCTGCAAGGACCATACACCCTTACCCCACCCCCTAGATACTTAAGAACTGCATAGGGGAAACTGAGGCACCCCCACACTATTCACAGGAAACATTAAGAACAGTCCCGCTTCGTCACAGGGGGGCAGAGGGAAAGTCCCCCCGCCCCCCAGGGCTCCTATCAGGGACCTTAAACTAGATGATCTGGAGCCCGAACCAGCGTCTGGAGCCCGCGGGCCATGGGCTGGGCGGGGAGCAGGGGCCCCCGGCACAGCCCGCTGCAGCCACCGCCCGGCCCGGCCCCGCCGCCGGGATTGGCTGGAGCCGGAGCCGGGCCGAGCAGGGGCCGGGCCAGCGCCATGTGACGGGGCGGGAGCGGAGCCGGGCCGAGCCGGGCCGGGAGATGGACGGAGCGCGGCGGGATGGAGCCAAGAGCGGGGAGAAGAGGGAGAGGGAGCCGGAGGCGAAGCGGGGGGAGCAGAGGAGGTGAGCCGAGCCGGGCCGGGCCGAGCCGGTCTCTGGGGTCGGTGGCGCTGCCTGTGCCCCATGGCCCGGGGGGCGGGATCTGTGCCGGGGGAGTGTGTGTGGGTGTCCATGGGGGGTGCATTGCCCGTGCCGGGGCGGGATCTGTGCGGGGGGGGGTGCATTGCCCGTGCCGGGGGGGGGCGCATTGCCCGTGCGGGGGGGGGCGGGATCCGTGCGGGGGGGGGGTGCATTGCCCGTGCCGGGGGGGCGGGATCCGTGCGGGGGGGGGTGCATTGCCCGTGCCGGGGGGGGCGGGATCTGTGCGGGGGGGGGTGCATTGCCCGTGCCGGGGGGGGCGCATTGCCCGTGCCGGGGGGGGGGCGGGATCCGTGCGGGGGGGGCATTGCCCGTGCCGGGGGTGGGCGGGATCTGTGCGGGGGGGGGTGCATTGCCCGTGCCGGGGGGGGCGGGATCCGTGCGGGGGGGGGGTGCATTGCCCGTGCCGGGGGGGGCGCATTGCCCGTGCCGGGGGGGGGGCGGGATCTGTGCGGGGGGTGCATTGCCCGTGCCGGGGGTGGGCGGGATCTGTGCGGGGGGGGTGCATTGCCCGTGCCGGGGGGGGCGGGATCCGTGCCGGGGGGGGGGTGCATTGCCCGTGCCGGGGGGGGGCGGGATCTGTGCGGGGGGGTGCATTGCCCTTGCCGGGGGGGGGGTGCATTGCCCGTGCCGGGGGCTCTCTGGTACTGTGTTCTTCTCTAATTTCTCGGCGCCCTGCTGCTGCTTCCCACCTTGGTTTCACTTTCTCTTTCACTCTCCCTGCCGAGCGGCATCTTGGTTTGGCTTTTGTCCCCCTCTGCCTCCTAGCCCCTGAACTGTGTCCCTGGGCCCCTGGCCCAGCAGCAGCCTGACTGCAGGGCCTGCTGCCCAGAGCACCCCTTCCTTTACCCCTCTCAGTGCTGGAGTTACTGCCCTGAAATGAAATTAACCCAGCACCGTCCCCTTTCCCTCCAGGGCAACCCCCCCACAAGGCAACTCCAGCCCCCCCTCCCCCCAGGCAACTCCAGCCCCAGCTGGCAACAGCCTCTCTCGGTGTGGGACAGAGAATACGGAGGCCGTCCCAGGTCTGGGCCACTCAAACCTGCTCTCACCCGTGCCCTGCGTGTGCACGGTGGCGGGCAGACAGCTGCTGTATTTTCAACAGTTTGATCGGTCATTGCCAAAGCTGCGGAAGTGGGACCGCTGCAGCGTCTTTGGCTGGATCCAGAAACTCTTACCATTAGCGAGCCCCCTGTGTTGTGAGAAAAATGCAAATCTGAAGTCCCACACACCGCCTCCTGCCTCCCAGCAGATTACATTAGTTTCCTGGCGAAGCCATAAAATAATCCAGCTAGGCCAGTCAAAGACCAGCTGGGTGGTAACCTTGCGCTGGCCTGGCTCTGCTGAGCAGGTCTCCAGGCACAGGGTCCTGTCTCTCTCCCTCCTCCCGCGGCTAGGGCCCAGGCCGAATGGGGAAGCAGGAGTTTTGCTGGTTCCAGCCCTCGCCCAGCGTGCAGCCTCCTCTCATGTCCCACCCCTCCTGGTGTTCCCACTGCAGTCCCATCGCTCCTGCCCGGCCCCCAGCTGAGAGCCTCCGGCGCAAACTCCGCATCGGAGGGGAACAGAAGGTCCCCGTGTGAGCAAGGGGCATTCGCTGGGCGGCTGGGGGTGTGTGGATGGGGCGGGCAGGACGCCACGCCTGGCTCCTGTGGCCCTGGGAGTTCCTTTGCAGTCTCCCAGCCACCCCCACGCTGCCTCGCCCTGACGCTGCTTGGCTGGCGAGATCAGAGGAGCTAGCAGACCAGCGTGCGCACTCCTGTTCCCAGCTGAGCGGGTGACGTTAGACGCAGAGCCCAGCAGGCAAGAGCCCATTAGCCGAGGCAAGAACTTTCCACCACCCGGAACAAACACGAGGCACCAGGCAGGGCTCCCCCTGCTCAGAAATGGCTTCTGCCCAGTCTGCTCTCAGCCCAGGCTGCCCGAGGGGGAAACACAGCCCCTGCCTCAGTTTCCCTTGCCCTAGCAAGGTACCTCATCCCTCCCACTCACCAGTCCAGTCTGTCCAGCTTTCCCAGGCTTGGCTCAGGAGCCTGTTCCCCGGCACAGAGACCTCCTCCAGCCAGGCTCCCTAGGAGCCAGCGTGTTCTGAGGGAAGGCTACTTATGAATGACCATCCTGGTAACCTTCCCAGCATGCTTTGCTTTGCCTGCATTTCCCAGGGTCCTGCTGGAACTAGCTGTCCCAGAATGCTTTGTTTCTGAGCTGAATCTGGGCCTTGACTCCCGCTTAAAGGGCCAGCTCACGCTGCAGTGGGCTCCCGCTGGTGGTGCGTGCATGTCCCAGCCCCGGTGAGCTGTGCTGGGTTCCCTCCAAAATGCCGGGTCTTCCTTCCTTCCTTCCTTCCTTCCATGGAGCGTGGGGCTCTAGTGAGCTGTGAGCCACAGGCTCTTTGCCCCAGGCCCCCTAGTCTCTGCAAGGGTGTCCTTGATTCTCTTCTGCAGTTTCCTGCCTGCCTTGGAGAGCCAAGGAGCCACCATCCTCCACAAGACAGTCTGCTACGCCCCCCACCCCCTGCCAGGTAAGAGCCCAGCCAGGTGTGCAACACGCCAAGCCTCATCTGCCACGGATGCTGGTGCAGCCGCGGTGCCATGGTGCCGCAAGTGAGGGCTATGCTCCCCTGGCTGAGTGTTAACGACCGGCAATCTTTGGCCTTCTCTCCTTCTCCCAGCGAGGCAGTTTGATCAGAACACCACGGAGCCGATCAGCTTCTACCTGTCCAGCCTGGAGGAGCTGCTGGCATGGAAACCCACCAGTGATGATGACTTCAACGTTGCCACGATGCCACTGGCTAACCGGGAACCTCCACTCCACAGCAAGAGACCTCGAACGCTGGTGTGCCACGACATGAAGAATGGGTACCTGGAGGACAGGTAGGATCCTCTTCACGGCTCTCAGAACGGAGCACAGCATGCTGGGCATGTGGGCCTCTGCTGATGGGACTCGGCATTTATCCAGCACTTCACGCTTCCAGAACTTTAATTGCAGCGGCCCTGGGCAGCGGGTCAGGAACAGCCTTCCCCTTGTCCAGAGCGAGGAAAGGACTCGCCCCAGGTGCGGCAGAGCTGGAAGAGAACCTAGGAGCCTGGCTTGCTGTCCCACGGGGACCCACACTGGTCTCTGGCGAGTCTGCTGAGCGTCATGGCTGCGTGTTTGGCAGGCGGCGTGTAGTGATGCTGAGCACCGAGGCCAGCGTGACGTGTGTTGTTTGCTGCCGAGGGGAATCTTGGGTTTGCTTTCTGTCCTCTGCTTCTGTAACGCTGACAGACCCTTCTCCTCCTTTCTCGCCTCAGTGCCACGAGATGGGACAGAACACCACACCCAGCAGGTGTGTGGGTTACCGTCCGAGCTGCTTATGGGATCTGGGCAGAGACACGCTTGGGGCTAGCCTTGGCCTCCCCCAGGCTGCCTGCCTGCAGACAGCTCAGCGCCGCGGAGATGTTCTCAGTGTGCCAGGGTAGTGGAATATGTTTGTTCTGAAGCCAAGCAGAGGAGGAACCCCAGGAGCAAGTCACAGGGAGACTGAATGCTCCTTGCCCCCAGGAAGAACGGGCTGTCTCCCAATCAGGTCGGAGCCTGTTTGCTCCCTGTTAATCTGCAGTGCAACTCCAGCTTCATGCTGGGGGCTCTGGCCAGTTCCTCCCGTCAGCTGGGCTGTGAGGTGTGTCTCCTCATCGGATCCAGAGACCCACGGTGCAGCCTATTGAGAAACCATTTGGGCTACCGCCATTTGGATTGCTGTATCTGAATGACCCAGCACCTTGGAACCGCGACCCTCAGAGATTGGGCATGAGCACAGGAGCCTGGTGTCCATCTTGCAGGCTTCCCCAGGCATGTTTGCACCCCTGCAGGTTTGGTGGGCGAAGCTGGAATGTCTCCACCTGCTACTGAGTGGCTCCTGAGATGGGGAGAAACTCTCCAGCTTGGCCTGGAAGCTCTTTGGAGTAGGGGCTGGCTGTGCCATGCCCAGGGCAGACCCTGATTGGAGCCCTGGGCAGCACTGCAATCGAGATAACTGATAATGTCCCGCTTGAAAACTCCCCCAGAAAGTCAGGCAATGTTTCCAGCCTCATCCCTGGAGCTCAGAGAGAAGGGGCAAACCCCTCCGCTGCAAGAGGAGGCTGAACGATTCTCTGCCACATGTCTGCACCTGCTGACACAGTACGAGCCAGCTCTCTCCCTGCTCTAGGGGAGTCTCCTGGGGGAAGAGCAGCAGCCTGGCACCTGGGGAATAGATTGTGGGGGCCGCGCCTGCCCTGGCCCCGGGTGCACGTAGCTCTCACGCGCGCGCACTCTGCGGGCATTGTTCGCCACACGTGCTCCATCGCTGCCCTGTCGGGGCTGGAGCACTGGGCCATCCCCTTCCTCTGCCTGCAGGTTCATCCAGGGCTCAGCTTCGCGGGACCCCTACGTGTTCTACCATTGGCAGTACATCGACATCTTTGTGTACTTCAGCCACCACCCTGTGACCATCCCCCCCGTCACCTGGACCAATGCTGCCCACAGGAACGGCGTCTCTGTGCTGGGTGAGGGGATGCCAGGAGAGACCAGGCGCCGCGGGTGGGGCAGGCGGGAGAACTTGTGGCTTTAACGCTGCCTGCAGGGAGAGGCTGGGAGCTCTTCTGGCACCTCCCGCTGGGCCTGCAGTACCTGGGCACGGGCTGTGGCCAGCCCGCCCCCCTTCCCCAGGGACAGGCCGGGGTTGGCAAGGGCCCACGCCTCTCGCTCACACGCGTGCAGGTATTTTGGGGACCCTGTACAGGGACCTGCCAGCGCCCCCTCTGTGGGCTAGGGCCCCGGCGCGCGGAGCAGAGAGACTGACGCTGCCATCTGTGCCCTGGCTCTAGGGACGTTCATCACCGAGTGGACTAGCGGGGGCAAGCTGTGCGAGTCGTTCCTGGCCGGGGAGGCAGCCGCGTACCACGCCGTGGCTGTGCAGCTGGGCCGCATCGCCCGTTTCTACCGCTTCGACGGCTGGCTGGTCAACATCGAGAACGCTCTGAGCGTGAGCAGAGCCGCCCATGCTGCCTCTCCCCCAGCCCTCGCTGCCCACCCTCACTGCCCCTCCCCTCCCCCCACGGACTGTCCTGCCTCCCCCAGCCCCTGGGGTGCAGGGACCCCTGACAAGGTGCCCCCGGGCGACGCCTGCTCTCTCCCTCCCCCGTGCAGGAGGCAGCTGTGCGGAACCTGCCCCTCTTCCTGCGTGACCTGCGGGAGCAGCTGCGTCGGGACGTGCCAGGCGGGCTGGTGCTCTGGTACGACAGCGTCTTGCAGAGCGGGAAGCTGCAGTGGCAGAACGAGCTGAACGAGAAGAATAGGTGAGGGGGGCAGAGCAGGAGCTCCGGGCATGCAGCTGGGAGCGCAGCCCCCTCCCCTTCCCCTGGGCAGCCGGCAAAGACAGTGCAATCGGGGTGGCATCTACCAGCCGCGCAGCCTGCGGTCGCTGCCCCATGGGGGGGTGCTCAGCCACCCCCCGTGCCTGGCCCGGCCCAGCCTGTGGGCTCTGGGCATCAGCCCCATGCGTAGCAAGGCACCCTTCCCTTCTGGCTCTCGGGCAGGGGGATGGCTACCAGCCCCACCCCCAGCAGCCGCTGCTCTGCCCAGGCCTGGCAGCTCTGATTTTCCTGCCCAAGTGCCCCCCACAGAGCTGGGCGTGCGGCAGCGTGCCTGGGGGCTGCAGCTGGGGGCCGTCCTGTGGGGTGGGGCCCCTCCCCGGAGGGCCCGTTCTCAGGGAGGAGGGGGTGGGCCTGGGTGCGGGTGCAGTGCCCCAGCACTGTGGCTCTCCCTTTCCTAGGGTGTTTTTTGATGCCTGCGACGGCTTGTTCACGAACTACAACTGGAAGGAGGAGCACCTGGAGCGCATGGGGGCGCAGGCCGGGGAGCGCCTGACTGACATCTACGTGGGCATCGACGTCTTTGCCCGTGGGGAGGTCGTAGGCGGCGGCTTTGAGACAGACAAGGTGCCTGAGCCTGGCCTAAGGGCACCTTGGGGGCAGGGCCTCGCCCAGAGCGGGATCCTCCGGCAGGCCCCGGGCCCCGGCTGGGCTGAGCCTGGGCAGCCCCATGCAGTGAGCTGGGCTCCGGGGCAGGTGTCCCTGGAGCGTGGCTTGTGCTGGGCATCCAAGGGCTGAGTGAGGCCATTGGTGCTTCCCCCCCACCCCACACTCTGCCCCCTCCCCCCGGGATCCATCCCCATCTCCCAGGGCCACGGTGCCCTGGGGGCAGGGCAGAGCACCCCTCCCCTGTGGGTGGCACCAGGCTGGCTTGCTGTGGTGCTGGCAGCCAAGGGGGTCCAGCCCCTCTCTGAGCCTCCTGCTGGCAGAGTCTGAGGAGCCACCAGCCCCTGGGGCTTATGGCTCACCCTGTCTGGACTCGGAGCGGGGCGGGAGGGAGGGAGCGTCTCACCCCCGTGTTTCCGCAGGCTCTGCGCCTGATCTGCAAACACGGCTTTTCTGCTGCCATCTTCGCACCCGGCTGGGTCTATGAGCACCTGGGGAAGGAGAACTTCCTGCAGAATGAGAACAGGTGAGCTTGGTGGTGCTGGGGTGGGAGCACTGGATGGGTGCCCAGGGTGGAGAGGGGGTGGAATGCATGGATGGGTACATGGGGTATGTGGGGGGAGGTGCCCACGCAGGGAGGATGGGTGCACGGGGAGGGGGGCGCCCGGGCTTGGGGGATGTGTGTGTGTGGGAGGGGGAAGGGAACGCGGAGAAGGCCATGGAGTGTGGGGCTGCCCAGGTTAGTTGCTGCCCTATAGTGCTGGGGTGCTAGTGCCAGGCTCTGTGAAGGGCTGAGCTGTAGGGACCCCAGTGGGGTCCAGAGTTGCTGAGAGACCTGCGGGAAGGATGCTACGCCCTGGGTGGCTGCACCTTGGGCTGTGCTTCGTTCCCCCTGTGCCAGGGGCATGCTGACTGGGGGATGTCCTTGGTGCCTGGGGCTGGGGAGATGGCAGTGCTGAGCTATGCCAGGAGGGGGCATGGCTACAACCATAGAATCCTAGAATATCCGGGTTGGGAGGGACCTCAGGAGGTTGTCTAGTCCCACCCCCTGCTCAAAGGAGGGCCAATCCCCAATTTTTGCCCCAGATCCCAAATGGCCCCCTCAAGGATCGAACTCACAACCCTGGGTTTAGCAGGCCACTGCTCAAACCACTGAGCTCTCCCTCCCCCCAGCCAGCCTCTCCTCTCCTCTCCATGCAGGTTCTGGGGTTTGCTGGCGGAGCTGCTGCCCACTCACAGAATCAGCACTCTGCCCTTGAGCACCTGCTTCTGTCTGGGCATGGGCACGGGGAGATTCTCAGCTGGGCAGGTGAGTGCGGGGGCGGGGAGGGCAGGTCCCAGGCCCTGGAGTGTGGGGAGATGGGCTCATAAGCAACCACCAGCGCGACTCGGGGTGCCGTGTGCGACAGGGCCCAGCCAGCGCCTGCCCCATGTCCTGGCTCATCGGGGCTGCTCTCTCCTGCAGGAGGAAGAAGTCAGGCCCTGGTACAACCTGAGTGCCCAGGAGATCCAGCCCCTCTTCATGGACCAGCAAGCAACGGGAGGAGCAGGCAGCTGGCTGCACACACGCTGCTCCCTGCAGGATGCCTGGAACGGGGGCAGCTGCCTGCTGATCGAGGGGATCATCCCGCCTGATGCGCGCCATGTGGCTGTCCGGTGAGTGCGGGTTGGGGCGTTGGGGTGGGGACACTTGGGCAGCTGGGGTGGCAAAGATCCATTTCTCTCTCACTAAAGGCTGGGGAGCCAGGGCATGGCACTGCACCAGGGAACAAGGGGGTGCGTCAGAGGGCGCACCGTCTCCTGGGCGCTGGGCCAGGAGTGGGCAGCCACAGACCTAGTTTGTGGTTCTTGTGCGCCACGTGTGAGCTCACGGTGTGTGTACGCAGCCCACGGGCCAGGGTTGTGTCTCTCGTGCAGCCTGTGGCATGCATGCTCAGCAGGCCAGCTGCGTGCTGTGTGTGTTGCAACCTGCCTTGTACCCCATGTAACTCACCCCCCCCTTGTCTCTCGGGGTGGATTGGGGGACACCAGCCTTTTCTCGTTCAAGATGCCAGCTCCCCCCAAACTCTTCCTGTCTCTGCTGTACAAACTGGAGGAGAAGCTGCCCGAGGTGGCGGTCACGCTGGAACTCACCACATGGAACTCCGGCTCCTGCCATGTTGGCAACAACGTTGGTGAGGAGCCCGGCCCCTCCGCGGGGATCTCACGCTGGCGGGCAGGCTGGGAATCGGTCCGTCATGCGGCTGGAGGGTGGGATGCCTGTGACACTTCTGCTCCTCCCCAACCCCATGTGTCCTGCGCCCTCTTCCCCTGCCCTAACTGCTCTGTTCCCCCCGCAGGGGTGGCCACCCGACATCAGCCCCCGCCCCTCCCCACCCCGCCCCCTCACCTCTCCGGGCTGCTCACTGGCTGTGGACGGCAGAGCATGGCAGGTTGGATAAGGCGGTGAGTGTCCCCAGCCAGGGAGCCGTCCTGCCTCAGGCCTGAGCGGGGCCGTGGGGCTGGTCTCTCCATCGGCCCTGCCAGTTCTCCCCTCTCTGCCCTCACCCAGGTACTATGAACTGGAGCTGCGGGACTGCGCCCTGCACGACCTGTCGCTGATCCTGTCACGCCACCAGCCAGGCCTGCAAGAAAGGCGCTTCTCCTGCCGCCTTGGGGAGATCCAGGTGAGGGGGCCACACGGCACAGTGCCCGGCACTGCCCACCTGCCATCCCTTGTAGCAACATCTGCCTATGGAGCCTGGGGGAGGGGAGGGGAAAGGAGTGTCTCCGGGGAGCCCTGTCCCCTGCAGATAGTTGCAGCTGCTGCTGCCCTTCTGGGGGGGTCTGGCTGGGGGTGGGGGCAGTGCTGAGGTGAGGTGCCCTCCCTGCATGGATCCCTCCTCATGGGTGCTGCCTTGGAGAGCCCATTTCTGCCCGGGCGGGCCCTGGGCTGTGTCTAAGCACACGTCTCCCCTGCAGGTGCTGGATGCCGACAACCTGCGCTCCTCGCTGCCCCGAGTGCCCAGCCTCGAGGCCTCCCAGGTGCTGTGGCACAAGGGGCCTGGCACAAACCAGCTCTCCCTCAGCCTCACCTTGCGCTGGTCCTACCCCTCCAGCCAAGCCCGCTGCTTCCGGATCCACTGCCAGGGCATGGCACGCCCTAGGGGCCAGGTGCTGCCCCTGCCAGAGCAGTTCCTCGGGGTGGCACACAACACCCTCTACCGTGTGGTGGGCCTGGCACTGCCAGAGCCGCCCCCCAAGGAGTCCTGCCATGTGGAGTTCTTCGTGGAGCCGGTTCCGAACGAAGGGGCTGCCGTGGAGCGTTCCAGATGGGGGCGGCTGGTTCTGGTCTATTCCGACCCAGCCAGCACGAGCACCTATTAAATGTGACCTTTGGCACAGTGCCACGGCTCTCGGCCTTCGAGTTGGGCATTCGTGGGGGAGCGCAGGGCTGGCCTGGGGGCTGGGGGCATGATGGAGGGGCAGTGGCAGAGCTGGGGGGTGCTCTGGACGGGAATAGCAGAGATCTTGGGTAGCCCCGACCTGGCTCCTCTCCAATCTTGTCCCATTGGAAGGGCTCCTGGCCAGCCGCTGGCATCACCGCTAGGGCAGCCGCCCCGCCCCGCCCAGCCTGGGGCTGGGACTGAACCCTGCACTGCTGGGGTGAGCCACGGGGGGGCAGCAGAGTCCCACGTTGGCTGGCAAGGGGCCGCTGGGGAGCCCGGGGCTGCTCAACCCCCCTTTCCCTGGAGCTGCTGGGCAGCGAAGTGGGGACCCTGGGCAGAGCCCGGCTGGAGCCAGACCCTGCCCTGCTCCGTTCACACTGCCTGCTCCCGGCATCGCCTGGCCCGGCCGGGTGCTGCAGCCTGACCGCGCCGCCTGCGGCTTTTCACACCAGGCCCGGGTGCTCTGCCTGCGTGTGGAGGGGGACTGCCCCCGGCTGGTCAGGTGGCTGCTGGGGCATGGCCCTGCATGTAGCACATGCCTGGCAGCCAGCTGCGGGCCCACCTCCCTGCTCCTTTGCACCCCCTGGTCTGGTGGCGCTGGGCAGCGGGTCCTGGAAGAGCCCAGAGCCAGCAGTGGCTCTGGGTCCCTCAGCCCCCAAAGGCCCAGGCAGCCCCACTCTTCAGTTCTCTGCGCTGCTGGCAGCTGGGCTCCAGGAAGGGCATGGTTGAGCCTGCCTGGGATAGCCATGGCTGCCGGCTGCATGGGGTGGGCGCGGTGAATGGTTGTGGGCCGGCAGGGCTGCTCCTGGTCCTGAGCTGCTGTACGCCACGTGCTGGGTCCGGTGCGGGGAGACAGCCAGTGCCCGTCCCCGGCTGGGGTCTAGCTCAGAGAACGTGCAAGCTCCATGGAACAGCTGAGCGAGTGCAGAGGTGGCTGCAGCTGCTTGTTGCAGGGCAGTGGTTCTCTAAGGCTGGCTCCCTGGATGCTTTGAGGAGAGGAATTGACAGTGGCGATTATTTCCTCACAGGCTCGTGAACGAGCGAATAGCAGGCAGGGGGGTAGCGGTGCTGCAGCGCCAGGTTCACCAGCTCGGCTCCCTGCGCCGGCGGGCCCCAAGCTTACGGCCAGGAACATTCATACGGTGGCATTGGAACTGCTGCTGGGCCGAGTGGAATCGCCCTGAACTAAACCAGCGGACTGGGTGAATAACGAAGGGCTCAGTGTGGCAGGGCGTGCCTGCCAGGCTGGGGGTTTATGTGGAAGGGAGCAATTCGCCGGCTCTTACCCCGGGAGGCTTTTAGTTCTTTATGGCGCTTCGCTCTGCTTTACCCACCCCGTGCAGCCTGGGCTGTGCTGAGGGGCCTCCCTCCCCTGGTGCCTGAGCCCCACGACCTGGGGGGGAGCTCGTGCCCCACAGGTCTGCCTGGAGTGCGTTCTTGCTGAAGCAGGAAGCCCTGTGGCTAGGAAGAGACCGGCAGAGGCAATGGCTTGGAGCCCTGCTAGGCTGCCTGTTGTGGGGGTCTCACAGTCCAGCCCCGCCGGCAGGCAGGGATAAGAGGCACAACATGGTGCTTACCCAGCTGTACAGTGCGACCCGCAGAGGTGCTGCAGGAGCTCAAGCCTGGTGCACGGAGGTGCCTGTGGGCAGAGTGGCTGGGTGGCAGAGTTCCCCCCTTGGGCACCAGCCCGCTCTGCGCATTTAGGCTGTGCGCTAGACGTCCCAGGAACACGCGTTTGCCAGTCACAGGTCAGCCTGGCCCTGAGCGGCGAGGGCAGACTTCCTAGTACCCCAAGCAGGGGTCACACAAATACTGGGGGGGGGCACCGCTGGGGCTATGACAGCAGTGCTGGATGGCAGCAGGGCTGGCTGGGTAGGGGGCTCCTGGGGCTTAGGTTCAAGGCAAATTCACCATAAACCCGAGGAGGGTCTGCCCCCCGCTCCTTCGGAACAACACCTGGCTGAACAAGGCCGGAGCAATGCCAGGCCTTGCCTGCTGGAGCAATGCCAGAATAGCTAGCTACAAACTGAGTGCAGGGGCCTAGCCCTGGCAAATTTAACAGGGCAGCCCTCCAGAAAAGCCTCCTGGGAAAATTCCTGTCAGAGGGTGGGCAAGCGAGGTGTGGGTGCTGTCTGAGGCACAGCACCATGCCAGAGTCCAAGAGGGGCTCCAGGGTAGAAGCTGGCATTGGGTGCCTGCTGTGGCCAAATACACACTGGCCACCAGCAGCAGGCTGCCAGGGTGCCTGACACCAGAAGCATAATTTGTCCACTCCGCCCCTTCCTGCAAGGCTCGTCCTGCACTCCAGCTCCAGGTCAATGCCAGGCCGCCAGGGCAGGGACACATCTGCAGAGCAGGCCCAGGCTCCCCTTGCTAGGAGGGTGGGGGGCAGATGCCTGGGCCCTGCCTCCCACTTCCAGCAGCCTTCACTCTGGGCCGTGCCCAATCTATGCTCCCATTCAAAACCTGAGTCATCCTGGTTGAAGAAAGAAATCTTTATTAATAATCTTAATAATAATAATCCTCATACTAATACTGTTCAGTCGGCTGATCACACCTTTGAAGCACACAGAATGGGCGGGCGCCAGCCTGCGCTCTGGGGCTGGGGGCCACCAGGGAGGTGACAGCACGGCAAATGGAAGGAGCTTTGTACAGCGGAGCGGGGTGGCGGGGAAGGGGCTATGTACAACGGGAATAGAAAAGGAGGATCTCATGGCTGGAGCCTCAGGAGCGTATGCTGAATATAAAGTGAAGTTTCATGAGATGACAGAGCCATGTTGGGAGACCTGCTGGATCCATCTGGCTCAGCCAGCTGCCTGCTGTCCCAACAGCCTCGCAAACAGCTCCATGACCCACCCTGACGCTGCCAGGCTGCTGGGGGGAAGTGCCTCTCTGGCCTTTGGCACAACTGGACTGTGCCAGCTGTGGCATGGGGCAGGCTGTGGGTGAGTAGTTGAAAGAAGCTGGCAAGGGCCTGGATGCTTCTGGTGTCCTGGCTAGCAGCGCACCCAGCCTTAGAGCCCAGCTGCCCCCACCTGTCTCTGGTTCAGAGCTGGGCTATGCCAGGCAGGGACCTCCTGGCCAGAGCCAGCACTGTCCTCCCCTCACTGCCCAACCGTGCCCACTGCTTCCCATTCACTGCCCACAGTGACCCTCATGCCGCTGGGCCTCTCCGGCGCCTAGCCAGCTTGGGACTGGGGCTTGAGGCAGGCCTGGCTCTGAGCAGGGCCCCTGCAGCCCCACTAAGGGGTGTGTGTGCCCCAGGGATGGCTGGGGCGTGCGGTTGGCTCCCTGCCCCTCAGTGGTGATGGGGTGGCTGAGACAGCCACTGTGGGATCACATGGCCGCCTCTGGCTCCATGCTGGGGGGCAGGGGCTGAGATGATCCCTGGCATGCCACATTGTGGCCTAGAGATGCACCCAAGCAGCCCCTTCCCCACTCTGTCTGCCCTGGATAGGTGTGGCACAGGAGAAGGAGCAGGAAACAGCTCCCGCTTGGCTTTAGCCCCATGGGCTTGTGGGAAGCCGGGAGCGCAGGGCACCGGGGTGATGACAATGCAAGGGAGCTACAACCTCCGCTTAGCGAACATCCCTGTCAAACCCAGCAGTTCTTCCCCTGCAACACCCAGCAGCCCAGGCAAAGCTGCTGCTGCATCAACGATCCCACCTCTGCTCAGAGAGCCGAGGCCTCACACACTCAACACACCGATGGCCAGCAAGCACAAAAGCACTGGAGCTCTGAAAACAAAAAGCAAGAATCCTACCCCTGAGGCCAAGTCCCCCAAACCTGCAGGAGGGCGTGAGCTGCTGCGGGGCTGTGCCGCTGGCCCTGGCCTCCACAGCACAGGCGTGGGAGGGCGGAAAGGAAGACACGGTGCCCAGGCCCGGAGCCTTGGGCCTGCAGAGTCCTCGCTCGAGGCTGTCCCAGCACGCCGCACTGCTCTCTCCCTCCCTGCCCTAGGCTGGAAGCGCCAGCAGGCTGTGGAGCGGGAGGGGGACCCAAGTCTCCCAACATGGCTGCTGGCCGGGGCAGGGTGGGAGAGGGGCCGCTCTCTGCCCAGCTGGCCCATGGCGCTGTCCGCTTGGTGTGTACTCTCCGTGACGCAGGCGGGGTGCAGCGCCTCCTGCTGGACTTGCTTGCTCAGTGCATGTGTGTGGACAGTATGGGACTCGGTTGGTTGGCTGCCTCTTTGCTTTGTTTTTTGTTGCTTTGTTTTTAATTTGTTTTGCCCTTCCTGGTCCCAGAAGGAAACAGCTGTGGTTTCACTACAACACAAACAGAAAGGTAGAACTTGTGCAGCCACCCGGGAGCTGAGCGCAGCGCCCAGGGTCAGCCCCACAGCGGGGCCACGGGGCGCAGCCAGGCAGGCGGGGCCGCTGGACTCCAGCCCGCCCGACCCCATGGCCATTCGCAGCCCTGGGGCCCAGCTCAGCCACACAGTGTCCCATGTGCCCTGTGCGCATGGACTGCCAATGCCGGGGCAGCTCAGCAAACACCAGGGGCAGGTGGGGTGGGGCTGGCACAAAGTGGCTCCAGGACTGTGTAGTGGGTTCTGTTGTCCCCCCCAGAAAGGCCCAGGCAGACGGCCGAGCTCGCCCCCTGGCTGGGCCTGCACCCCAAGCAGCTCTTCTCTCATTAGGCGGCTTTTGTCCTTTACCCTAGCCTGGCCCACAGAGCAGTCTGGCTCTTGACTCCAGTCTCTCCCTCTCCCCCCGTAGTGACTGAAGGGGGTGGATGTGGCTGGGCCAGGGACGACAAGCTAACCCCAGCTGGCCTGTGGCACTAGGGCATCCCATGGCCTGAAACACAGGCTGCCCCTCCCCAAGCTGTGACGATGATGATGTGCAGCTCCCCAGAGCCAGGCGCACATGGGAGGTTCCAAGTCTCGGCCAAAGGCTGTGCAGAGGGATGCAGGTGTTATTCCCCAGTGTAGTCTTGGGGTGGGGCCATGCTCATTGCCCCCCAGTCTCAGCTATCCCTGCTAGTGCTAGCTACCCTGCACCCTCCACCTTGCCCACAGCTCCCGGCCCATTTTGCCAGACAGCCTGTTATCCTAAGGGACAAACCCTCCGCTCCTTTCCCTTGTGTGAGCAGTGCCCCGCCCAGGGGCCCTGGCTGTGGTCAGGCGCCTGCACAAGAAGAACAAGCCTGGCCTAGCAGGAGTAGGCTTGCCTGCCAGAGGGCGTGCTGGAGGGAGCTGGGGCAATGAAGAGGCCCAGAGAATGGAAGACTGTGCCAGGCCCAGGTGCGGCTCTGCGCAGGAAGGCAGCTCTCTTGGAATGCCATGGCCTTTGGACTTCACGTGTTCCTGGCAGCGGGGGCAGAGGAGGGGGCTCAGCCCGGGCTCTCTCCCATGGTTTGCTGCTGGTTGTATGTCTAGGGAGAGCAGGACCCCGCCCCAGCCCCGCAGCAGGGCAGTGGCCAGGCTGCTTGCTTTACAACACAGTCAGTTCAGCCAGGGCAGGTCACAGACAGACACAGGTGGGTGAGCAAAGAGACATGAGACGCGGGATGAGAGCAGCTTGAGGTAAAAACCTATGGTTCTAGGTACGGGGCAGAGCCCTGGCCCCTGGCAGGGGCACCGTGTTCTTCCGGGAGGCTCTGCCTTTGCTTAGTTTGGTTTGTTTGGTTTCTAGTGAGCAGTCAGTGTTAGTGTGGTGAGGGGCTGGGTGTCTTGCTAGTAGGGAGTGAAGCGGCTGTACCCTCCTCGGTATAGACTAGCCTGCAACATCAAAGATGAAAGAAAAGCCAATCAGTATTCGAGAGAGGCAAGGCCCATTTTCTTCCCTTTTTTAATGACATCCCACGGGCCTGTCCCTGGAGGACAGGTGGGGCGGAGGCGCCGAGGGGTCCCAGGAGCGGCGCACGCTGCTCCCAGCACTGCCTGGGCTCTGGCTGTTCCCATCAGCTCCGTTTGGGACACTGCGCTCTTTGGGCGCCAGCATGCAGGGCTCCTTCTGGCTGGGGTGGGAAGGGCTGAGTGTGAGAGAGGCTGCAGCCTCCCGTACTCCTGGAGCAGGGCAGGCAGCCCCAGGGCTGCTGATACCTCCTGAGCCCACCGCTGCCGGGGTCGTCCACGGGGCTGGCGTTAGGCCCCTGCTCTAAGTGCTGCCTGGCTTCCCTCCCCTCTGCTCCACGGAGCGGGGGGACACGTCCTGCAGCCCTGTCAGGGCCCCTCCATTCTCCACCGAGCTCCCCGCCCAGGACTGCTGGCAGCGCTGCTCCGACTCTGCACAGTGCTGCTGCGCGCCCGGCTCTCGGCCCGGGGGCCGCCTGAGTTTCACACTCCTGTCCGGCCAAGCCCCACGCCTTGGGTGTGCAGAGAGGCACTGGCAGGACCTGCCCTGACATGCTGCAGCTCAGGCCTTGGCCAGGGCATTAGGGAGGGTTAAAAAAAGGAAGAAAACGCCTGGTTGGCTTGGAGACCCTGCCCACAAACGGGACTTTTCATCTTTGATGCTGGTTGCAAAGCTAGCTAAACCGCCCCTGCACTGCGCTGTGTGGGACGGTGTATCGCGCCAGGGAGCCGTGGCGGGTGCCAGGCTGCACAGACACATGTGCGCACACGCTCCCTGGCAGGTCGGCTCTTTGCATGCTGGATGTGCGTGTGTGGTGGGCACCAGGGCAAGAGGGGGGCCACAGACCTCCAGCTTCACCCCCCCATACAGCGTAGGTAGAAAGGAGTTACTGATCTCTGTGCCAGTGTAAGGTGGGTTGGGGGCTCCCGCAGGCTGGGGGGGGGTGTGAATGGGTCTCTGTGTGTTGGGGGCTCCCTTGAGGGGGTGGGTGGGGGGACAGGCTGTGTGGGGTCAGACGGAGTCAAATTTCTCCTGGGCTTTCCCACCAGTGAAATGCTCCCCTGCTGGTCCCCGACAGTCAGATCGTGGCAGGGACGTCCTGCTCCCCGGGCACATGCAAACTCATTCCAGTCAAGGCGTCCCACTGGGTGTGGTCCCCCCCCCAGCTGCAGCCAGTGTCAGGGGAATGCAGGGGGCGGGGCAGCTCTTACCATGGTGCCGATGCTGTACGTGGCAGCAGGGCCGATGGTGTGGTGGTATGGGTCCGCAGCTGCGTACACTCTGCCGTAGCTAGGAGCAAACACAGTGGGCATTAGAAACCTCCCACCCATACGGGTACCTCCCTGCTGAACCCCATGTGGAGGCCATGCCCAGGGGGGTGGGGGAGGCTGGCCCTCCTCTGGGCCATCTGAGGGGCCTATCTCATGGGGAGGGGGTTCCCCCCTCCTCTGGGCCTAGGGATTTGGCTGTAGGAGTGCTGCATTTATCTGATGCTTCTGCCAGCAATGCAGGAGCAGGAAGCAGGTGCTCCACACTGCAGGGGGCGGCCTGTAGGCGTGATCAGAGGTCTGTTGGAGAGTCACTCCCTCGGCCCCTCGGTGTTTCACCAGCCGTCCCGTGGGGTGGCTGGTGCTGTACAGCATGGAGAGACACAGCTGGAGAATGCCTGGCAGCAGGCAGGGAAAAAAGGGGCTGTGGTCTAGTCCCTAGGCCAGCTCTGCTCGCTGTACACTCAGGGCACCTCGACCCCATTCCCCCCCCCAGGGAAGGGACCAGCTGGAGCGCTGCCTCGGGGCCGTGATAGCCGTGATAGGGACATGCCCAGCTCCTGGCTGAGGGGGCTGTGGGCACGGAGCAGGTTGGTGAGGGCCAGGAAAGTGGGTGACCAGGAGCCACTTTCTGGACGTGGAGTGGGCGCTGGCTGCAATGAGATCAGTTCTGAGCATGTCCCTTCCTCGCCGTGTGCCCTCTCTGGGAGCAGAGGTGACAAGAGTCCCAGGCTCTGTCCCCAGGCCTCTCTCTCCAGGGATGCATGAAAGCTGCTGACACAAGCCCAATGGGCTGGTGGGGAGCCAGGCCACAGGTGCCTCTGGCTGGGCAAGGGTGGCAGAGGAGCACCTTACCTGTCGCTGTATGCTGCCGCTGCTGGCGGCTGGGCGTATCTGTAGGCTGCGTAACCCCCCTGTGCCAGCAAGAAGAGACACGTCGTCAGGCAGGGAGTGGCAGTCCCAGAGGGCTCCGGGCAGGCCTGGTGGAGCAGCTCCCTTGGAAAGGAGCCCAACCTTCTAGCAGACCCCTGAGGAGGGAGCCTGGCTCCCCTCGGCTGTGCCCAGCAGCTGGTGAGTGGTAGAAGCTTTGGGACCCTGCTAGGAGCCAGGTGTCTGCACCATGAGGCAAATGCCAGGCTCATTAGCATTCCCAGGGGGCTTGCAAACATGTTAACCGGAAACAATTAAATGTCACTTCCCTGATCGCTTTAATGAGGTGTCACATGAGATAAATCCTTCAGCTGCCCGCCTGAGCCAGGGCCAAGGGCTTTTAAATATGGAGGTTAAATGCTGGTGTGATGCACTGTGCTGACACTGTCCGAGAGCATAAATCCAGCGCAGCGCTTGCCTGGCGAGGGGTCCTTGCTCAGGGCCCAGCAGTCAGCACTGTGCCCCCTTCGCCTGCCCTGCACACTGCAGCCCCTGCCCTGTGCCTCTTTCAGCCCGTTCCCCAGCCCTGCTCCTTCCACAGCCCCTGCCCGCTGCAGCCCCCACCCCTGCAGCGCTTCTTCTGCAGCCCCTCTCTGCTCTGCTCCTAGAAGCCAGGCACCTCTTTTATCCCCCACATCTCTTCTCACTCCGGAAACCTTCTAATGGCTGGGAATTTAACTCTGGCAACACCAGCTTGTCTGGCATGTATTGTCTAGAGTAGCGAGATCACAGTTCTCAGTTGGATCATGGCTCATGAGACAGTCTATAACATTCT
Source organism: Caretta caretta (assembly GCF_965140235.1). Taxonomy (NCBI): domain Eukaryota; kingdom Metazoa; phylum Chordata; order Testudines; family Cheloniidae; genus Caretta; species Caretta caretta. The sequence goes on from NC_134219.1 coordinate 1,503,063, forward strand.
GCACATTTTCTGTAAAGTTCCTCACTTTGCAGAATACGGGACAATAGAGAGAAATGAAAACCACCATCAGAACCACAGCTTCATTCAGTGCCAAGCGGCGGGGAATGCCCAGCTGTGTACTCCCAGCTGCGACCAGCAGGGCACAGTGCAGGCCCCAGGGCCATCCCTACGTCTTCTCAGCCCCAACCCGCGTTGTGGCGGGATTCAATCCAATCCGCCTCTGCTTCCTTTGGCATCAGCAAGGAAACGTGAAACACAACATCCAGGAGGAGTGAGCAGCACTTACGTAAATTTCAGCGCCATAGAATCCATCCTGATAAACGACCCTGCAAACAGTCCAAAGAGACAGGCTGTGCGTCAGAGGGCAAGCCTGGAAGCTGCCAGTGCCATGGTGGGTGGGGAGTGGCCAGGCTATTTGAAGGTGGGTTTATTGTTTCGTTGTGGGCCAGACCCGTCTCCCCATCCTGGCTTGCAGTTGGGTGTCTGATGATGCTCTGGAGTTCCTGGGTGGCAGTCTGGTCCCAGCCATGCTGAGATTAGTCTGGGTTGCTCCAGGCTGGCCTGCGTGTACCTGCAATTAAACTGCAGCCACATCTGCCCGTGTGGATGCTCAGGTGCCAACAGGGCTGAAAGCAGGGAAAAGCTGGGGGAGGAGAGTGACACCTCACAAAAGCTGAGGAGGAACAAGTGCTCTTGAGGAAATGAGATTGCAGCCACTTCCTCTGGGGGCTGCTCTGTGCTGTCCCAGCTGAAAGTATGCAGGAGCCCATGACATCAGAGGGCTGGTACCCAACTACAGAGAGAGGGTATAAAGCCTGCATAGAACTTGGAGGGAGGAGACAAGAGTGTAGCGTAGGCACAGGAAGTCAGTCTGTGTGCACATGGCTGGAATGCTTGCCGCAGTTACAGCATGTCTGCACATAGCTCTCTTAATGTAGAGCCAGTTCAGTTTTAGAAACCTGGAGTCTGTGACGCTGGCAGGCCGAATGCCAGCTCTTGCCCAAGCTACAGGCATTAACGAAGAACTGACAACCTTGTTGCTGGAGACCAGACCAGGTCACCTGGATGTTAGCTTTGCTCAAAGTAGGTATTACTATTTTAAGAATGTATTTAGTGTTTAGACCCCAACTGATTTGGGCTAAGTGACCGGTCTCTTGGGATTGGAAGCAACCTGAATGTCGGGTGATTTGTGGTGTAGGTGACCATTTATCACTAAGTCCAGTTTATCTGGGTGGCAAGGTGGATTGGAGAATCTGAGGGGACTGTCTGTGATTACATGGTGAGACAGTTATAGTGATCCAGGAGCTCATGTTTGTTACTGGCTTGGTGAAATCTAGTGACAGAACACACCTCCAGCCTGGGGTGTCTGTCCTGAGGCCGGCACTTACGGCTGTGAGCCACTCCAGACAGCGGGACAAAGTCCTCTCCTGTGATTACCCCGCACCTGGGGCATGAAACCGGGGGAGGGCTATTTCTAGGGATAAACCCTGCCTCCCCAGGAGACACCAAGAGATTGAAGGAGTCAAGGAACCTTCAAAGAGCTCGACTCTGAACAGTGCCACCTCCGCTGAGCCGTACCCCACATGCCGGGTCTGCTCTCCCACCCCAGGCTGCACATGTGGGGTGCAGAGATCTGAACACAGAGACCCCAGTTCCATGGAAGGGTATTGGGCCTCCCCAGCCGCGCAGGGACAACAGGCCTACAGCCTCCCAATTTTCAGCTGAGTTGCACGAAGTGCTGGGAAAAGCAGCCCCTCTCCTTCAAGTCCATCTCCCAAGAAAGGGGGAAAGCTGCTGCCTGCCCCAGACCCCAGGGCCCCACTGGTTCGAGGAAGCCTGGCTCCCTGGGATACTCACGCGCCATAGGTGGGGATAGGTGGAGGTGGGGGTGCGGCGCGGAATGTGTTGTACACAGCACGCCCCCGGCCCCGTAGGTGTGCCCCTCGGTATGCCACGGCTGTCCCCGTGGCTGGGTAAGGGAACCCTGTTACTGAAGGCAAGAGAGAGAGACATGAGCATCCCAGAGCAGCTCTCCGGCTAGCGCCTGCCCATGGGCCATCCTGAGAGAGATGGAAGGGCCCCTCCTGCGCAGCACTCGCCCACCTCAGCAGCACTTCTTGCTCCGAAGTAGGGACTTGCTGCCTGCTGCCATGGGGCGCTACCATTGGGAGAACCCACTGTCACCAAGCACAGAGCCCTGCTTACTGCCATGAGGCACGTGGGTACTCCCAGGGGGTTTATGAGCCCTGTCCACCGCCACAGGGTGTTACTCACTGTGACGTTGCACTTTATATGATTTTATAAAAATATGCTAATGAGTGTGAATATAATGTAACTGGAATATGCTTCATGCAAAAGGTCTCTTGTAAGGTATCATTACAAAGCTTATAATCTACTGAGTGTGGTCATCCTATTTGTATAAATGTATCACTCTTGTATCTGAAACTAGAAATATGAAATATAACTCTGAGGTCCTATTGTAATTATGCAAAGTGTGGGCCATTAATGGTGGTTTGTAATCTTAATGGCTCCCATTAACCAGGACAATTACTTGTATATGGCTCTGTTTACTTGTAAGTCTTTCTGTATACCTGTAGGCTGGCAAGTGGTTAATGAAGTCTTACAGTGACATGTGATCGTGTCACCTGAACTGGAATCCATCTTTAACCTGGTACTTTTCCATTGAGAAGGACGGGGTGGGAACCCAGAGGGACAAAGGATTCCAGCCTTATGCAAAAGATATATAAGGGGGTGGCACAGAACAAAGGGGGGGACATCATGACAAATCCCCTAGCTACCACCTGAGCTGGAACAAGGGCTGCACCAGGGGAAAGGATTGTGCCCAGACTAGGAAGACATCCAGTCTGTGAAATAAACTTATTGAAACATCTCTGAGGGTGAGATTTTATCTGTATTCAGTTTTATTACTGTACTAGACTTAGACTTGCATGTTTTATTTTATTTTGCTTGGTAAAATTCACTTTGTTCTGTCTGTTATTACTTGGAACCACTTAAATTCTACTTTCTGTATTTAATAAAATCACTTTTTACTTATTAATTAACCCAGAGTATGTATTAATTTCGGGGGGGGGGAGGGAAACAGCTGTGCATACCTCTCTATCAGTGTTATAGAGGGCGAACAATTTATGAGTTTACCCTGTATAAGCTTTACACAGGGTAAAATGGATTTATTTGGGTTTAGACCCCATTGGGAGTTGAGCATCTGAGTGTTAAAGACAGGAACACTTCTTAAGTTGCTTTCAGTTAAGTCTGCAGCTTTGGGGTACGTGGTTCAGACCCTGGGTCTGTGTTGGAGCAGACTGGCGTGTCTGGCTCAGCAAGACAGGGTGCTGGAGTCCAAAGCTGGCAGGGAAAGCAGGGGCAGAGATAGTCTTGGCACATGAGTTGGCAGCCCCAAGGGGGTTTCTGTGATCCAACCCATCGCACTCACCACCACAAGGCACATGGACATTGGCATGGAAACCTACCTACCTATCACCATGGGGCACATGGGCACTGCCCAGCATCAGGGCTGGGGCCTGGCTTCAGCATTATTGATGGCTGGCGCTAACTGCGGTTGTAACCCGCCACCTGAGAGGCTGGCATGAGAGCAGGCCCAAGGGCAATCAGAGTCACGCGGGCTCCTTCTGTGGCAAGTGGGACATGAAGCAGCCCTTCTGCCAAAGGGACTGACCTGATCCAGACTTTACCTGCATAGAATTCAGGACTGTAGACAGCTCCCACCACTGGGTTCAGCTTCCAGCCTGCCACACAAACAGCGAGCCAGTGAGACCCCCCGCAGGGGGAATCCAGAGAGCAACAAGCCGAGATTTCAGATTTCTCCGCCGTCCCTGCCACAGCACCCCCACCCTCCTCCATGGGCCATGGGGAGACAGCCTGCAGGAGACCTGTGGGACCGGCTGCCTCCGAGCCCACCCCAGGGAGGCCCAGCTGCTGGCAAACACTCTCCATGTTTCCCAGTGCAAACTGCGGCCATGGCAGGGGACCCCTACTGCAAGGGGGGGAGCTGGACATAATGTAGCAAATGTCTCAGGAAAGCAGGGAGAGGAGTCGCTGAGCCTTTTACCCCTAGAGGCCAGGGTCCCACTCCGCTCCTACCATGCAGCGCAGTGCTTGCCCCAGATGCTCAGTGCAGCCCTTTACCCTGGGACTAACACCCTCCTTCCTGGGGTCCTCTGGGCAGAGATGCTGACGGGACTGGGGGCTGGCCTGAGCCAGAGGAGCTGGGACTTGTGGGCCTGGCTCTTGCTTGTTGCTGGGAATTCCAGAGGGGCCATCTGACCCACACAGCCTCAGGCCCTAGGAGCAGGAAGAATAAAAGCCCCAAACCCCACACCATGCTCCCAATGCTTGTGCTCCCAGGCCCCAAGGGAAGCTCCCCGCAGCTGCTCACACTGCCAAGCCCACCCTTGCTGCCCCACATCCTCCAGCCCTTACCATTGATGTAGGGATTTGCAGCCTTTTTGTTCGTCATGACTCGGGCTGTGGCGTTATTCACCTGCAGAAGAGAGGGCACAGGACAGATCGCTGTCTGCACCCAGAGACGCTGCAGCCCCAGGGGCCTGCTCCGCTGCATTTATGTGGAGTTCTTCCAGCCTGGGGCTGGGGGCAATGTCAGTGACATGATCACCAGGCCAGGCAGTGTCGGGGGACACTGCCACACTGCCTGGTACCCCAGGGATCTGCACACAGCTCTACTGTGCCCTGCAATTCTGACTCCCCCGGGCTCCCACTGCACCATGATCTGGACCCACAGCTCCTGCACCTGCTGGTCCAGCCCAGGGCTCCCATCCTGCAGAGCCCCTGCTACTCCAGCCCTGGCTCCCCAACCCCAGCTCTGCTGGTGATCCTCAGTCCTGACCTGCAGCCCCTGGGGTAACCGATACCTGGCCCTGAGGCCTCGAGAGCTTACACTGCAGATAGCATCCAGCTCCCTTCGGACCCACATCCAGAGCCGAGCCCCAGCTTGCAGAAGCTGAGTTTGACAAGGTGCTGTGTGCTGAGCAGGCTGCCTTGGCACTTCCTTGGCCTGCTACAAGCTCATTTCAGCCTTGGGGGCTGTACAGGGGACACGGGCACGAGGCAGTGGGAGGAGAGGCCTGTGCTAGGCTCACTGCCTGGCCAGTGTGAGCGGCAAAGCCTGGAAGGATTGCTGAACTGCATGTGTGGAGAGGAGGAAGCCTCCTGTTTTACACCACTCAGAGGGGCCTTGGGAAGGGACAGGTCTGCACTGGAGCGGGGCAGGGGACAATCTTGGTGCCCATGAATGGGAGGGTCCAACAGTCCTTGTCAGAGCCAGGCAACATGCAGTAGCAGACTGTGCACACTGACCACCCAGCTGTTGGTGTCCCTCAGTCCCGACCCGCAGATCCCCAGTTACACCAGTCCTGCCCCCCCGAGCTGTCGGTGCCCCTCAGTCCCGACCCGCAGATCCTCAGTTACACGAGTCCTGGGTCCCCCAGCTGTTGGTGTCCCTCAGTCCCGACCCGCAGATCCCCAGTTACACCAGTCCTGCCCCCCCGAGCTGTCGGTGCCCCTCAGTCCCGACCCGCAGATCCTCAGTTACACCAGTCCTGGGTCCCCCAACTGTCGGTGCCCCTCAGTCCCGACCTGCAGATCCCCAGTTACACCAGTCCTGGGTCCCCCCAGCTCTGCTGATGCTGTTCAGTTTTCACCCATGGCAGCTCCCACTCTGCCATTTTTGTAGTGTTGACTCCTCACTGCTGACCTGTGGCATCTCTTGCTATCTCAGACCTACCCCCTGCTTCCCCAGCGTTGCCCGTGTCCCTCTGTCCTGTCCTGCAGACCCCAGAGCTAATGCAGCCGACTGGCTGCTCTTTGGTGCTGACCAACAATCCCTGGGAGGGGAGCATGAAAGGGACCCTCACGCTCAGTTCACTGGTGAACTTCAGTCAAGTTGGAGCTGTGCTCCCCAGAGCTGAGGCTTGGCATGCTGGCCTTCAGTGCTCCCTCCAACTCCCCCCAGAACTCCCTGGGGTCCAGCCCTCACCTGCCCTCCTGCTCCTGTGCCATTTGCTTCAGGCGGTAAGCTCTCCTCCTAGCCCCAGTGCAATGCACCACTGGCCAAGGACATGCGCTGCACTCAGCAAACATTCCACCATCAGCACCACAAGGAGGAGAACATGCATGATGGGGACTCTGCTCTGGGCCAGACTCTGGCATGGCCAGGGGCCAGGTGGCAAGGACCTGGGCCAGTTAATGCTGGGTGGAGCAGGCACTGAGAGGGAAGGAAGCCAGCAAAGCCCACTCCCCTGCTGAACTGCTCCATGGTCCCTGGACAGGGCCTGGATTTCCCTCCGTGCCAGATGCCAGGATCCCTCCCGCCAGCTGGCTCAAAGGAACAGGACAGGTGAAAGCAGGGGTGAACGCACAAGGCATGCGACATGACTGGGACCCCCGCAGTCCCCGGGAAGGGCGTGTGCAAGGCAAGCAGCCTGGGGGCAGGGGAGGCCCAGGCACCCGCGTGGGCGACACACAGCAGGCAATGGCAGTCACACTTATCTGAGCACCTCAATTTTCCGTCCCTCTACGATTGTGCCATTCAGCTTCTCTCGTGCCCGGTCGGCATCTGTGCTAGTTTCAAAAGTTACAAACCCAAAACCCTGTGAGCAGAGGAGAAACGGGGAGGGAGAGAGCGAGAGCGAGAGAGAAGGGGAATGGGGACAGAGAGAGCAGGTGAATCAGGAGAGCTGGCACAGGAGGCTCAGGCAGTGTGTTCAGGGCCAGATCCTGCGTGGAGAGAGCAAGAGGGATCCTGTCCGGGGCCACCCCCAAGTCACCCCAGTAAATGGGGAGAGGGGAACAGAGAAGCAGTGAAGATCCAAAAGAAACATCCACACACACAGGGACATGGGCTGCCCTGTACTAGTGTGTGACGGAGGGACCGAGCTGCCCACCCCCTCAGTGTGGGGCGGAGGGACCGAGCCAGCCCCCTCAGTGTGGGACGGAGGGACCTAGCCACCCCCCTCAGTGTGGGACGGAGGGACTGAACTGCCCACCCCATGCTATCCACTCTCCATCATGGGACAGAAGGACCAAGCCGTGGTTCCCCTCCTGCCTGGCATGGGACAGAGAGACCAAGCTGTTCCCCCCCGTGTTTTCCCTATTACAGGATAAAGGGACCGAGCCATCGTGTCCCGCCGGCACGGGGCAGAGGGACCGAGCCACCCCCCAGTGAAATCCCTTCTGCTCAGATGAGGGTGAACAGTGGCTGCTCCCCTCTGGTAAGGGGCTGGCATTAGGCCAGTGCCCTTTGTCCCCATGGCTGTGGTCTGAGCTGCGGCCAGTTGGGAGGCACCTGAGTGCAGGTGAGAGGCAGGGGACTGGAGTGTGGGGCAGGCCCCTGGCCGCAGAGAGGGAGGGAGCGGGAGAGAGAAGCAGCAGCACACAGACAGCTGGGCAGGACAGGAGTGAGTCAGGAAGAGCAGGGAAGACGAGCCCCTGAGTCCCTCCCTGAGTGGAGCCTTCGCCAGGAGAAACGCACATGTCACAGGTCAGCCTGGCCTGCTCCCGGGGCTGCTGTAATGACGCCGGCCTCGGGCAGCACCCACCTTGGAGCCCCGCTCATTGAAAATAATCTCCACGTCGAGGATCTTCCCGAATTGCTGCAATCAGAGAGAGCAGAGGGGTGAGAACAGTGCCCGGGCTCTGCAGAGGGGCCTGCCTCATCCCCGACCCCCAGGCACACGGGGAGCATAGAATCATAGAATATCAGGGTTGGAAGGGACCCCTGAAGGTCATCTAGTCCAACCCCCTGCTCGAAGCAGGACCAATTCCCAGTTAAATCATCAAAATCATTTGCAGGCCTGCTGCAAATCTCCCGCTGGCGGAGCAGGCAAGGGGCCTACCCTGCACAGCGCTACCCATGTTCACACAGGCTGAGCTGAGCCCCAAGCGATGGGACTGCCAACTTAATGCTCTGCTGTGCAGCCCTTCAAGGAGAGCCCTGGGGGCGCATCTAACCTGCCAGGCCAGAGCTCCAGAGCCCTGGGGGCCCAGCTAACCTGCTGGGTCGGAGCTCCAGAGCCCTGGGGGCCCCAGCTAACCTGCTGGGTCCGAGCTCCAGAGCCCTGAGGGCCCCAGCTAACCTGCCGGGCCGGAGCTCCAGAGCCCTGGGGGCCCCAGCTAACCTGCTGGGTCGGAGCTTCAGAGCCCTGAGGGCCCCAGCTAACCTGCCAGGCCAGGCCAGGAATGAGAGGCTCCCAGTCAGTCTGCCCGGAGGTAGCAGCCTGGGATATGCCCTGGGGAAAGGGGGAGAGCCTGGCATGCGAACAAGAGACAAGATAAGGTAAGCATTTGGACACTGTTAGGATCCATTAGTTCTATGTTTGCAATGTCAAGTCCCCTGCCCTGCCTCTTCCTGGGCCCACCGGGGACGACGGGGCTGGTGCACACACTGGCCATACACACCCCGAACATTTGCCGCAGGTCTGGATCCCGGAATCGGAAGGGGATGTTGGAGACGTGTAACCTCTTGGGCTGCTGCTTGTCTGAGTTCTCTGAGGAATGGAGCTGTTGGCTCTCTGTCTGTGCGGCTTCATCTGTCTGCTGGAAAAAAGGACCCCAAAACCATCAGCCCACTGCAGCACTCGTGCTGGGAAGGGGACATGCCGCCAAGGGCCACTGCCCCCGAGGAGCCCCATGCAGCATCACTAACCCCCTACCTGGCATTATGGTCTGAGCCAGGCCCTTCCTGCTGCAGTATCTGATCCCCAGACAGGGCGTGCGAGGGAGAGGGGGTGAACGAGCTCCTCCCACTGCAGGGGTGGAGACCTCTCGTGAAAGGTGCAGGGCGAAGCTGTGCCTGACCCCAGGGAGAAGAGCTGGCCTGGTGCTGCAGAGAGGCCTGCCAGAGGGTCAGCACCGGCTGTACTGTAAAATGGACCCGGGGTCAAAGCCCAAACAGTGTGTGGCCCCCTCCCACAGCCCCCGGGCTCCATCTCCTTTTGCACTTTGGCAGCACATGTCTAGCTTGTCACCAACACAGCCCCACTAGACTGAATTAAGTGAGGGTGTGCAAGTTGGTGCATGTGTATGTGCAAGAGAGTTATGTGAGAGGGTGAGTGTGCAAGTGTGAGTGCGTGCAAGGTGAATGGGGATGAGTGTGCATATGTGCAGTGTGGATAAGTGTGCACGCATGTGTGCAGAATGCAGATGAGTGTGAAAGTGTGCAGCATAAGTTGAAAGGAGTGTGTGCAATGCGCATGTGGATGAGTGTGCATGCGTGCAGCGTGAGTGTGGACAAGTGTGTGTGGACAATGTGCATGTGGACGAGCATTTGCATATGCAGCGTGCACGTGCAGTGTGCACATGGACATGCGTGTGTGCATGCAGTGCGTGTGGACGAGTGTGCGTGTGTGCAGCACGAGCATGGATGAGCGTGCATGCCTGTGCAGTCAGAGTGTGGACAAGCGTGCGTGCGTGTGGAGGCAAGGCCAGGGAGCGGGCCCAGCGGTGCTGTGTGGTGCGGGCTGGCACTCGCTGCGGGGGCTGGCTGGGAAGTGAGAGCTCAGCACTTTCCGCTTGGAGCTGCATTACAACCACCTAATGGGAGCTATCTGATTGGACAGTAGCCAAGCAGGTAGATTACAAGTGATTAGAAATGACAGGGGAGCCCGTAAACTGGGAGAGGAACTGGCAACTGCAAACTGCCGCTGCCCGTGCTGTGGGCACAGCAGCCCCCAGGGGTGCTGGAGCTGCAGGCTCAGCCTATGGCTCTCCCTTTTTAGCCACAGGTTGCTCAGCTCTGGGGCAGAGGCCTAGACTTGGGACTGAGAGCCTAGGCTAACGCTGGGAACAGGGGGGCAGGGGCTGTGTGACCCACCTGCCTCCTGGTGGGCAAGGCTGTTCTTCCAGCCTGGGACCTTACTGACAACTCTACCAGGCCCCTCAGTCCTGACCCACAGCCCCCTGCTGCCAGGCAGGTGACTCCAGGATTCCCCAGGTCACTGTTTCATACACACATTCTCAGAGCACTTGCTACCATCTCGCCCCCTCCCCCACGCTGGCATATTGCCCTGCCTCCCAAGAGACACCGACGGCACTGGCCCCAAGCGCCAGCCTGTGGCCAAAGGACCCTGAATCCCTTCGTGGCTCATCACTGCTCCTCTCACCTGAAAAGCCCCGCTGCCCACCCGGGGCTCCATGGGGGCTCTTACCGATACCGTCTGCGTCCCTGCTATGGACTGCGTGCCGGCGTCGGTGCCCGGCTGCTCAGCGTGGCTCTGTGCTGGTGTGTAGAGGGTCATGGCGTGCTCCGGTACCGTGCTCTGCCCCGAGTAATCCTGTGTGGGGTGAGGGTGCGGGTGCGGGGGTGCGTACTCTGCAGGGATTCCATTCTGGGGAGGCGGAGGATACTGGGCTGGGGGGTAGGGCTGAGCCATCGCTTCAGGAGGAGCCGTGGCGTCCTGATTACCCTGCAGAGACAGAAGAAGGCTGCTGACTGTCCAGCCCCATGCAGAGCCTGAGAAGTCCTCAGAGCAAGCAAGTGGGGCCAGGAGACCCCAAGGGTTGGAGGCCATACCGTCCACAGGCCAAAGCAGGGCAGTCCTGGGGGGGACCCCACTGGAGACAGGTGTTTGCAGGGGTTTGTAACTCTATTGACAGGACCCTAGGAATGGGCAGAGAGGCTCAGACCTGTATGCATGCATGTCCAGTCCCTTGGGGTAAGCTCCCCACAGGGAAATGGCTGGCGCATGCCCTGCAGCAGGAGGGCTCATGGCCTGTTGTCCTCTCACAGGGAACCCTGGCTGTAGAAATGTCTTGAGTGGAACAGCCAGATGGATGGCTGCCAACTATTGCCAGGACAGATGCAGCCTGAACCAGTCCGTGTGCCTCAGGCCTGATGGACAGGGACCAGCCAACATACTGCCCTCCCAGGTTCCACCTGCCACGCACTTTGGGCCACACCAAACCACATCCAAACACACCAGGGAAGATACAGCTACTTGATGCACAAGTGGAAACTCAAAGACTCCCCTTCATGTGACTGTGGTGAGAACAGCCAAGCCACTGAACACAGCAGAACCAGGGCTGGCTCTAGGTTTTTTGCCGCCCCAAGCAAAAAAATCCCTCCCCCCGCCTTTTTTTTGCCTTTTACACGTTTGCACTTTGCAATGTTTTTTTGTTTTGTTTTGGTTTTTTTTTAACTGTTTAAAATTTTAAAAAAATGAAAACAGAATTTGTAGTTAGTGAAATAAAACAATTTCCTACTAGTGTACTCATTTAATTTTAGCAAAATCACAATTACAAACAATTTGGGTTCAACTATGCACTGTAATAACCTTAGTGTCTTCTGGTGCACCCAGTTTCTCATAAATTAAAAGAATTTATATGAATTGGATGTTTCTAGGTTTATACTTGCGTCCTTTTAATAATTCAGTGACATCTACGTTTTTCGCAATGGTCCTTTCAACTGAAATTAATCCAAGTCCTGACAGATGATTTTGAGACATAGTTTTGAGACACTGCGCTCACCAGAAGCCACTGTTTAAAGAATGTGTAATGCCATAGCAGTGTTTGGAGTGAGGTGCTTGGGGCTGTACATCCCGCCCGTGGGCCCCCAGCCCCACCCCAGCAGAGGGGACAGTAACCGACAGAGTGGCTGGGGGGCGGGTCAGCCGCAGGGAGGGGGCAGACCAGGGGCACCCACCCAGCACCGAGCCACCCAGGGCAGCGGGTCCCTTATCGGCCAAGGGTCTTGCCCCGATCCCGGGCTCCCCTCCACTTGACTCCAGCTCCTCCACCACTTGTGACACGTGCGGCAGGGATGGGCAGGAAGGGAGAAGCCGCATCGCCCCGCTCCCATGGTGGCGGGGGGCCAGGGCAACCGTCCCCGGGCCAGGACCCCCGCACTGAGCCCACCGCCCCACCCCACGCAGGGGCTCCCTGGTTGTCTGAGCGGGGCCGGGGGAAAAAAAGGATGGCTGGAAGGCCGCCCCTGGAAACATGCCACCCCAAGCCCGTGCTTGCTGTGCTGGTGCCTAGAGCGGAGTCAGAGGTGAACTGGACAATATCCACAGTGTCACAGAAGAGGCCTTGAAATGGCTTGTGGACCTACTGCTGCATCTATAGAGCATTGCTCTGCAGAGCTCTGGTCTGTGTCTCCTTTGCTCCATCAGCCCTCAGGCCCCTGCTTTCTGAGCCAGCAGTGGGGCAGCACTGGGAACTGGACTCAGACTCACCAGGGGCCACTGAATAGGGGGCGAGTGGTGACCCATGAGCTTTGGCGCAACTCTGAATCTGGCAAAGTCAGCAGCCCCTGCTCCTACTGCGCAGGGATCCTCAGAGAAGGAAGTCTGGACATTCCGGAAAGAGAAACTAGAGCAGGCTTCAACTTGGAGAACAGCAAGGGAGAAAGCCCAGCCGCTCTGGCATCATTGTTCCAAAGAGGATTGCAGAGCATCATTATCCATGATTAGCAAACACACTGCCAGGTAAGTCAGACCCACAGGGGTGGGGAGAAAAGGGTGGAAAAGAGGAGAGGAGAGCCAGTGCAATGGAGCGGAGCAGGGAGGGGGGGAAAGGGGAAAGAGGCCTAGGCAGAGGTGTGAAATGTCAAATGGCATCTATCACCGAGTCCCCGGGCAATGCTCCTGAGCTGCTCCCTACAAAGCCAGTCAGGACTCTGGGGAAGTCTCCTCTCTGGGAGCAGCCTGTCTGCCGGACACACAGCTCACCCGGCTTCCACCTTCCTGGGTCTGACCTCGGAGCATTCAGCATCCTCTGCCCCTCCGTGCGTTTCCCACAGCAAGTCCGCCCAGGCGGGGTCCTGGGGAAGCCAGAGGGTCCTGCCCCCCAACTCCGCAGTCAGACGGGACTCTCAGCCAGCCAGTAAAACAGAAGGTTTATTAGATGACAGGAACACAGTCTAACACAGAGCTTGTAGGTGCAGAGAACATGACCCCTCAGCCGGGTCCATTTTGGGGGTCGGTGAGCCAGACAACCATGTCTGCACTTCACTCCATGTCCCCAGCTAGCCCCAAACTGAAAACTCTCTCCAGCCCCTCCTCCTCTGGGCTTTGTCCCTTTCCCGGGATGGGAGGTCACCTGATTCCTTTGTTCTCCAACCCTTTAGCTCTCACCTTCCAGGGGGGATGGGCCCAGGCCATCAGTTGCCAGGAAACAGGGTGTCGGCCATTCTCTGTGTCCAGACCCCTGCACACCCCTGCCCTCTAGGGCTCTGCAACGATCATACACCCTTATCTCACCCCCTAGATACTTAAGAACTGCCTAGGGGAAACTGAGGCACCCCCCCAATATTCAGAGAAAACATTAAGAACAGTCCCACTTCGTCACAGCATCTTAGCACGCAAGGCAGATATCAAAGAACTGATTAACCCCTTTGCTTTAACTTACCCAATTTACCCTCTTTCCTGGGGCAGGCAGAGGAAATTCCCCCTGTCCTGTGGGGTCAGGGCTGAAAGCCAGAGACGGGGCCAAGCCTAGCCCTGAAACACTCAGTCACTGACCATGAGGGGATGTGAGGCTGGAGAAGGGCGTGGGAGAAGGTGTGCTGAGAGCGATAGGCAGGGGGCACCAGGCTGACCCCAGGGAGAGCGAATGGAGGAGGACCCAGTGCTAAGTGCCAGCCCTGGGGGTGCGCTTCCCTTGCTGCTCTTGGAGGGTGGGTGTGTCTGTCATTGGGGAATCCTCTACCTGGGGTGGAGTCCTCCCAGGGCAGGGGGCTCTGCTGAAGCAGCCCTCCCTGCACCCAGGGCCAGCTGGGGCCCTCCTGTGCAGGCTGCACTGGGGCAGGGCTCCACAGCTCTCCCTGCCTGGGCTCGTCCTAGGCCCTAGGATAGGGTGGGGGTCCTGTGGTGCCTGCCTAGCTGTAACGTATCTGGAAACATAAATAAATGCAGCAGTGTGACGAAGCGGGACTGTTCTTAATGTTTCCTCTGAATAGTGTGGGGGTGCCTCAGTTTCCCCTAGGCAGTTCTGAAGTATCTAGGGGGTGGGGTAAGGGTGTATGATCATTGCAGAGCCCTAGAGGGCAGGGGTGTGCAGGGGTCTGGACACAGAGAATGGCCGACACCCTGTTTCCTGGCAACTGATGGCCTGGGCCCTTCCCCCCTGCAAGGTGAGAGCTAAAGGGCTGGAGAACAAAGGAATCAGGTGACCTCCTGGCCCGGGAAAGGGACAAAGCCCAGAGGAGGAGGGGCTGGAGGGAGTTTCAGTTTGGGGCTAGCTGGGGACATGGAGTGAAGTGCAGACGTGGTTGTCTGGCTCACTGCCCCCCAAAATGGACCCGGCTGAGGGGTCCTGTTCTCTGCACCTACAAGCTCTGTGTTAGATCATGTTCCTGTCGTCTAATAAACCTCTGTTTTACTGGCTGGCTGAGAGTCACGTCTGACTGCAGAGTTGGGGGGCAGGACCCTCTGGCTTCCCCAGGACCCCGCCTGGGCAGACTCGCTGTGGGAAGCGCACGGAGGGGCAGAGGAGGCTGAATGCTCCGAGGTCAGACCCAGGAAGGTGGAAGTTATGTGAGCTTCTTGCCCTGAAGACAGGCTGCTCCCAGAGAGGAGACTTCCCCAGAGTCCTGCCTGGCTTTGTGTGGAGCAGTTCCAGAGCATCGCCCGGGGACTCCGTGACAAGCAGTCACTGAGTCTGTGCCCTGTCCGGGGGTGGGTGGGTGTGTGTGTGTGCACCTACACTCTATTATCCAAAGGAGGAGCAGGGCAGTGGCAGAGCAGGGGCTGTAATGCTGGCGGGGGGGCTGGGGACAAAGGAGCACACTCCTAGGAAGGTTTCAGAGTAGCAGCCGTGTTAGTCTGTATTTGCAAAAAGAAAAGGAGGACTTGTGGCACCTTAGAGACTAACACATTTATTTGAGCATAAGCCACAGCTCACTTCATCGGATGCTTATCATCAGTCCCTGTTGGAGTGGAAAGATCCCTTCGCAGCAGACGCTGCGCTGTGCTCCTCACTCAGGGCTGCCCAGGTGAGGGGTGCTCCCCAGACCCCAACCCATGCTTGGGGGCTGTAAGTTAACACACCTGCCTCTCCAGCCCTTCTGTCCCAGCTCTCAGCCATGGGACCCAGCAGGTTCCTTGTAGAGTGGGACCTGGGATGGGAAGGGGAGGTCTGGACTCCAGGCCACTCTTACTATGGATTCCTGGTCAACACGACTACTTGACCAGCGGTGATAGTGCACCCAGAACCCAAGGCCCACCTTCACCTAGGGGCTCTCAGTCATGGTCCAACACCCGCCCCGTGTCAGTAACCCCATGCTGACAGACAAACAGCTGCAAACCCTTTAGCCAGCATGCAGGAGCCAGCTTTGACACCCCCTCTGGATAGGGTCTCTCCTGTTGTGTGCGTGGCTTGGACTGCGGAGACAAGCTCCTTCATTGCGGGTGTGAACAATTTATGATGCAGACAAGATGTTGGGGGGGGGGGTGATGGTGGGTGGGTGGGCAGGGGAAACTCTAGCTTCGGCTGTCCCCATTACTGGGACCTTGCACTGGCAACTGAATTGTTAATGGAGGAAGTTGAGACCTATAACCCAGGGCATTGTGGGTAATTATATACAAATCCAGTCTGACTAAAGATCTGCAAGTCATTCAAAGGCTTACGGGCTTCTTCCTCCGCTGACTCAGCCACTCGCAGCTTCCTAGGGATGCAGCAGCCAGACGCTCGCCAGAGTGATCTGAGCTTCAGGCTGGCAGCACCAATGCACCTTGGAACCAGCCAGCAACAGCCCTAACACCAAGCTCCAGGCTACACTGTGACCCTCCAGTGCATCTCCATAGGTGTCATTGGCAAAGACTGGCACTGTGGTGCTGCTGTACACAGGGTACATGCCAGGCTTGGGGAGAGATGGATCTGTGCAAGGGTAGGCTATTACCGGTGGGCCTGGGACAAAGTGCCACCACCGGACATGGCAGATTCTGCTCGCCATTTCAGAGAAGTGGGCTCCCGAAGCAGGAGGCAGAGCAGGAAGTGGAGGGAGGCACTGAAGACACTTTGCTCTAAGGACACCCTGCCCTGGAGGGCTGGGACTAGCCTGTGGAGTCTTTCAGCTTGGGGTTAGGCAGCCAGTTACCACACTCAGCTGATGCCAGATCCTCCCACAAGCCTGTCTCAGCCAGCATGGACCACATTTGGGATCTAGTCAGATTCCAAATACCAACTAGCGTGTCCGTCAAAAGAAGCAACAGCCATGTACTTAGTTAGGACTGAAAGTCCAGACCTGGCCCTCACTTGTGCCCCTACACAGCTGGTCAGCAGGGAGGCCAGTGAGTTAAGTGCACTGCTGAATACCCTTCCAACACAAGGAGCTAGCCAAGAGCTGCATAGTTTTCAGGACACAACCAACATAATCACAAAGTCCTTTGCCATCACCAGATTCAAGAGTAAATCAGATCCCAGCAGGGTTTCCTCACCTTCCTCCTGAGTCCCATGCAGAGAAAATTGCCATAGTCCAAGCCCAGGGCTTCTAGGTCACTGCTCCAAACCTCCCTTTTGCAGATGGAAATGGGATGCCCCTGACTGGGGCAGGGCTCTGTCTCACTGGGAAGTCTGTCCTGCCCTATCAGCTAGGAGCCTTGTACCAAGTGAGGAAGAGCTTTGAACAGTGTCTGAAGGAACAACACCACTACCAGGGAGGGAGCAGGGCTCTTAGGAGGGGCACTGGTGCCTCTGGCACAGTCCCATGGGCCCCAACAATGCGGCCCAGGCCAGCAGCACAGTGCACGGCCCTGGGGGTGAAGCAGACTCCAGAGCCTGCCCCCAGCTGGGGACGCAGCAGATTCTGTGAGCTCCAGTGCTCGGGAACACTGCCAAGCGTTTGAGACAGCTGGCAGGGGCCAGTGAAAAGAAAAAGCAGTCTCTGGCTTCCAGAGCGGAGCGGGGCTCATGCTAACGTGGACCCGTGGCCCTGTCTGACAGTGCCTGGGTCCCGCATCACCATCTCAGACACAGCAGAACAAATCCAGCACCACTCTGCACTAAGCCCCATCCCCCAGTAACCAGACACATTACCACAACCAGCAGCTGGGGCAGAACCCAGTGCCGTGAGCTGCTAAACCCACCAATGAGGCAGTGTAGGCTTGGCCAGATTGCCGGGCAGGTGCCCCAAAGATATCGACTCGAGCAGCTTTCAGTCACCTTCCCCGTGGGACAAGCAACACACACATCACAGCCTCCGCACACAAGAAGGGGAGCAGGCTCAGCAAACCCTACAGCCCTGCTGACCCCTGTCGTGCCTTGGGCCTTTGAGGATGGAGCCCAGGCAGCCAGCCCCTTCCTACCTTGTTTACCAGCTCCTTGCAGTGGCTGGACCAGCCAGAGGCCCCATGCCCCGGCTCAGCAGCAGTTCTGTGGCCTGCTTTCCTTTCCCCATCCCAGCATCGCTCCCCAGCATGCATCACCTGCGGGGCCAAGCCATCGGTCAGGCTGCTCCTCACCACAGCTCCCATGAAAGGCCACCTCAGCCCACAATAGCTGGGAGGGTCTGCCAGACACATGGCCAGGCTCGGCTCTCCCAGGGCTTTCAAGGAGGTAGACTCACTCAGCCCAGAGCGCCCTGTTCAGCGGGGATGATCCCGCCGGCGTAGCTCAGAGCGGGGTCTGGGCCATGGCAGTGCTACACGCAAAGGCCCTAAGGTGAGGAACCTTCCAGTCCCTGAAGGGCACTGGGGAGCATGCCGAATTCTCTGCCAGGGACATGGCAAGGGCAGGGCAAGCTGAGGGACGAGGGGCAGAGGGCGAGCTGGGATGCACGGACCAGGAGGAAGTACAGGAGCGTCCAGAGCACAGGTTGGGGAGCGGCCCCACCTCAGCAGGTCCCCACAGCTGGCGCCCAGCCAGCTCGTCCACTGACAGCCGCATTCATATCGGTTATTAATTAGGGCTGTCGCAGTGCTTGTCATCCCAGTATTATTTCATTCAGGGCCCATTAGGTTCCCCTGTTTTGCTGCTTGCTGTCTCTGGTGCTGCAGCGGCACTGATCTATGGCTCACGCTGCGATCCCTCCACCAGGCGCTGCCCATCCATCCCCAGGCACCTGCCAGGGAGAAGGATGGGGAGCCACTCACCTGCTCAGCGAGCTCTGAGCAGAGGAAGGGGCTCCCTCGCTCAAGGACAGGAACACAGGGGCCTGCAGGAAGAGGCAGGCTGGGGGATCCCAGAGGGGAGAGACTTGCAGGAGGATGGGTGGGGGGACCCAGGTGGGAGGGGAGGGCGCCCCAGGGGGAAGGGGAGGGACTCACAGGGGATGGGTGGGGGGGTCCCAGAAGGGAAGGGAGACAGGTAACAGTTTAGCTGAGCAATGCCCATTCACATCACTGGGAACCTGGCCGCTGCTCTGCTCCCCATGGGCTGCACTAAATGTTTCCCTCGACACACGCTGCTTTGCACAGGCCGTGCTCCAGGAAAGGCCCCGACCCACAGGAACCCCAGAGCTGTCCCCCTGCTTCATCCATGCCTCCCATCCAGAGCACTGCAGCCCCCTCCCGCTCCCCAGCACCCTCAGTGTCTCCTCCAGACCTCCCAAAGCACTACACTTAGATCACCTTCCTGAGCTGGTGCTCTGAGCAAGACACCCCTCTCTGCCTGTGCTGCCATGGATACCCTGTATCTACTTCCCCCAGGGCACAGAGCTGGTTCATATAGCCCTAGCTCTTCTCTCCTCTGCCTGCTGCCTGGAAGAACCCAACAGGCTGCTTGTGGCCAGGGCATGGGACTGGGAGCTCAGGCCATTAGCACTGGATTAGTCAACGGTCCATATGCAGTGCCCTGGGTGTTAGAGCAGGGCTGGCCCTTCTCAGCCCCTCGCACCGAGCAGCGATAGCGATGCCCTGGTCTGCATGCTGCATATGGGCACTCTCTGTGCCAGCCCCTCCCACCGATAGTGGTGCCCTGGTCTGCATGCTGCATATGGGCACTCTCTGTGCCAGCCCCTCCCACCGATAGCGGTGCCCTGGTCTGCATGCTGCATATGGGCACTCTCTGTGCCAGCCCCTCCCACCGATAGCGGTGCCCTGGTCTGCATGCTGCATATGGGCACTCTCTGTGCCAGTTCCTCCCACCGATAGCGGTGCCCTGGTCTGCATGCTGCATATGGGCACTCTCTGTGCCAGCCCCTCGCACCGATAGCGGTGCCCTGGTCTGCATGCTGCATATGGGCACTCTCTGTGCCAGCCCCTCCCACCGATAGCGGTGCCCTGGTCTGCATGCTGCATATGGGCACTCTCTGTGCCAGCCCCTCGCACCGATAGCGGTGCCCTGGTCTGCATGCTGCATATGGGCACTCTCTGTGCCAGCCCCTCCCACCGATAGCGGTGCCCTGGTCTGCATGCCTCATATGGGCACTCTCTGTGCCAGCCCCTCCCACCGAGCAGGCAGTCCTAGCACCACAAACACATTTTAAGATGAAAACACTTCTGGAAAACGAAGGGTTCACAAGCCCAATTTCACATCTGCCTGGGGCAGAGCTGAGGTCCTGACTTGCCAAGAGGGGCAAGTATGTGTGGGTTGTGTGGGTTGAGGTAGAAATGGAGGAGGGCACTGAATTCCAGGCACTGAGCCCACAGGATCTGAGCCAGGAAAAGAAGGAGGTGGGGTGGGGAGAGACAAGTGAGGGCAACAGGTAGGGTGAGCTGGGAGTTTGACAGGGATGAAGTAGGGAGGGGCGTGACGGACAGTGAGCCAGCTATGACAGCCCAGGGGCTGGGCCTGACTTCTGTACTCTATGGTTTGCAGAGAACCCGCTGTGCAATAAACCGACCACTCCTGCGAGGAGCAACTTCACAGAGCAAAGGGAGACAGATGGTGACCCAGGTGAGGAAAGAGAAGCCAGAGCGAGCAGGAAATGCATAAGGCACTAGGACAGCAGCAGGCCCCCGTGACAGGGGCTAATGCTAACAGAGCAAAACCCAGCTCTAGTGGGAAAGTCTGGGAGCTGGACACCCAGAGAGGCCTGAGATCTGGAGCTGGAGTGATAACACAGCCCCGGCCATCCCTGCCCTTCAGCTCCCGGCCCAGGGCCACACAGTGCTCTGAGCTTAACGGCAGCTTTGTGAGCTGAGCCTGAGGGCTTTGCTGAGCCACGAGACAGACAGACACACCAAGAGACTGCCCCAGGCAGTGAGGAGCTGGACTCCTGGCATCACAGGGCACTGGGCCTCTCCAATAAGCAGGTTGGACTGCACCCAGCATGTCCCTCCCCCGGTGTGAGCGCAGGGGATGCTCCCGGAGGGCAGCTTGGATGGTGATTTTCTGCATTTTCATTAAAAGATATTCTAATTATTAATGGCCCATGGCCCTCATTTAATAAATGAGACAGGAGATTAAGCACATTGCCTGAGACAGAGCTCAGAGAAAGGAAGCCAGTATTTAAAACTGAACAGAGACCCAGCTGGAACTGAGAGCCAACAGCTATCAATTAATCTTACCACTCAGCCAAGAGCAGGGCTCCCGGAGGGGCTGGGGGTCATGCCAGGGACAGCAGGGCGATAGAGCCCTGGAGTGCTGGGCAGGTCTGGGCAACACGTGGCTGTCAAGAGGATGCTCAGTGGCATGCCCAACAGCCCACAAGCTCTCGTGCATACTGGCTGTGCCACAGTCGGCATTCACCCACGGCCGGGACTCGAGCTCAGCACTCAAAGCGAGCAGCCGTGTTTGGAAAAGCTGGCTGGGGTGGCTGGAGCAGTCATGCTGGGGCTGAGATGTCCTCACAAGGGGACAAGAAGCCCCTGCAAGACACAGCCCTTTGGGCCCTGCTCACTTGGCATCCTCACTCGGCATCACATAGCACCAGGGCTGCGACAGGAGAGCCATGGGGCACAAGAACCCCTCCTGAGGTGCAGCCTGGTGGTTGGGAAGCCAGCAGCACCTCCGAGGCACTGCTGTGGCTGGTGGGCTGAGGCAGCGTCCAGCTCCCTTGCCCGTCCTCCGCTTCTCCTGGCAGATGGGCGACCTGGCAAAGCCCTTCTGCAGCAAGCCGGTGGCCAGGCGAGCACAGCTATCAGCAGGCGCCATGGAGCATTCACCTGAGAACAACAGGGCCCTGGGCTGGGGGCACAAGGCCAGCCGGGAACAGGGGCCCCGTTCCAAGGAGCAGGCCAATGAGAGGGTGGGGCAGCTTGGGTGAACCCTTGCAGGCACTGAGGGCAGCACGGAGGGGGGCTAGGGCAGGGGGAAAGTTCCACCCACACTGCTGCTTATTGACCAGCCCTCCAGGCTCAGGAGAAGTCTCTGCACTTCCCGCCCCACCACCTGAACAAACACAACATGCCCTCCGCTCCCACGCCGGGCCCTGCGCCAGCCCCTCCCACCCACAGTGGGCTACCTTCCCCCACCGAGACTGCGACCCCGCTACTGTGGGCAGAGGAGTGCCAGGTGTGGTGTCGCACCCTCCGGAGCTGGGTGTGTAGGGAGGGGAGGAAGGCGAGAACCCCAGTGGCTGGCTAGGAGCACAGCTGGTGGGGTGAGAGGCTGCCATGCACGACCCACACGGTGGCACAAGGATGCCCCTTGTGGGTAGGGCAGCAATGCTTTTATCTGTAGTGCCCATGGCAGCAGTAACCGTGGGCAGGCTGGCAGCACGCTGGGTGTCAAGCTCTGGGAAACACTCTGCCCTGTGTTGGAGGGGAGTACTTTGGGGGCTGGCGAAAGGTCTGTGATGCCCCATGGTGGGATTGGCACTCCCACGCGCAGGCAGGCCCTGTGTAACCCGGCCTGGCTGGCAGGTGGGTGGAATAATAGGAAAAATAAAGAGATCACTCTTGTTCCCGCGGCTCCCTGAGCCCACTCTCCATTTAGATCCAGGAACAGACCCAGGAGAATGACGAGAGGGCAGCTTCTCCCAAGCACAGCCCCCTGTGCTCACCCCCTGCCAGCTCTCCACTTCCCCCGGAGCACCTCGCTGAGCGGCACTGGGGAGCCTGCGGAGCAGAAGCTGTGCTGCCCTGGAGCTCACAGTCCCACCGCCACCGACTACCCGTTGTCTTCCCTGCATTACATCTGGAGCTGCATGCAGCCCCTGCCCAGACTGCTGCGTGCCAAGGCTGTCTCCCTGCCTCACTCACCGCAAGGCGAGAAGTGGATCTAATCTTTAGCTGATTAAATGTCCCTCATTAACGAGTTTCTTTAATTAATGAAGTTTTGTGTTTGCTCCACTTGCTTTATCCTTGCCACACTCTGCCTCCTCAGCACAATCCAGGGCCATTGCCTTTCCAGGAATGTAGCGCGTGGGGCCGGTTCCTGCTGATGGCGCACTCTGCTGATGATTCCTGTCAGCTTGGGGCTGACAATTCCATTTTAAACCTTTTCTTGTTTTTCAGAAAACACCCTCCACAAGTGGAGAAAGGGCCTGTGCCATTAGCTACATGGCAATGCCCAGAGGAACAAGCGGGCGGCCCACATGGCTGGGCACCTTCGGCGGCTGCTCGGGGCTCATCCCCAGGGATGCAGATTTGGGCCCTTTGAATGGTGCCTCCCATGCATGTCAGCACCTGGTGCTAGGTAGCTCTGCAGATGCTGCCGGGACCTGAAGGGATGAGCAGCCCAATGGGGTGCTGCTCCCTAGCCAGCAGGTGGCACTGAATTAGCCCATCACAGCCCTGTTCCCTAGCTGCTGCAGCCCTCTGACCCAGAGAGACCATGCTGTGCTCCCCAGTGACTGAGGCCCATTTCCAGCTCCGCAGCTAACGAATGGCATCGCGCTTTGGGCTCGGCCCAGTGAAATGCCAACATTGGGCAGTTTTGCTTCCCGGGCAGCGTGCAAGTGCCCCCCTCTCCTTTCTGCCATGCTGACTTAGGGGTGGGGCTCTATGGCTCCCTGGGGCAGGGCACCGCTCTGTAAATGAGCCGCTCATTGGAGCGGTGTCCCAGCATTTGGGATCAGACCCCTGCCAGGTCTATCGATTGCTCTAACCTGTCCCATTTCCCCCAGTGAGACCAGAAATGTCATCACCCTCTGTACAGCCTGCTGGGCAAGGCTGGGACTGCCCTGGCTATGAGGACCCACAGCAGCTTGCGTTCCCTTCCCGCCCTAGAGCTGCTCCTTCTGGGCTATGCCCTGTGCTGTTTCCTTTTAGGCTCAGGAGCAGAAATGAGATAGGAGGTTTGGAGAAGGCTATTCTTATGGTTAGGAGCATGATGGATAAAATCTGATTTAAAAAAACTTGCATTTTTTTATTTAAACTAAATACAGGTTTATTATTTAAAAATAAATCTATTTAAAATTAAATTTGAAATTGACAACCTATGTTGAGTCCTAAACTTATTATAATCTAGTCAAATGTACATTGAACACAAAGCAGTATTACGCGGTCCATGTTTGCTGCTGACGTTTTAAAGAAAGTCCACCAGTGCTGAACTGGTGGAAGCCACTGGCTAAGAACCTGGAACCTGAGTTTGCTAAAGGGCTAAACCAGTTTATAACAGCAGTAGCCTCTTCTGCAGGTGCTGAGGGAATATTTTCTTCATTTCAGTTTATTTAACTAGATCAGTACAATGAGTAGTTCATTCAAAGTTAAGAAACCAGTTGGGAGTTGAAAGAGCAGGGAGGCTTGTTTTCCTTGTCCAAGCTGTGAATGAAAACTACTGTAGGTGTGAGAGGATGAGCTCTACTAGTTCTAAAATCTTTAAGGACATGGTGACTGGAAACAGTCAGTTCAGTGCACTAACTACAGATGATACTGCCTCTGTTTAATACATCAGCTAGTTTTAGATGCAAAACATGAGTTGATAAACTTTTTTCTTATGTATTCAACACATTTAAGGTAGTTTTATTTAATAAAAATATAAAATACTGTTTTTGTGCATTTCTAATTGAATTTGAATTTCCACCTGTGATAGGACATGCCCCCACACCGCTGATAGACAGACTAACAAGCCTTCCTGCACCAGGAAGCGCAATTAGGCGCACCTGCAGAACATGTGCCACTGGAAAGGGGAGCTTAAAAAGGTGATGCTCGCTACTGCAAGAAGAGGCTGCCAGTGAGCTCTAGTAGCCCAGTCTGGGATAGTGGCTGGCCTTACCTCCCCTGTGCCCTTGTTGTGGGGAAGACTGGCACTACAAGCCAGGCATGGGTAAGGGGCCCTGGCAGGCTGCTCCCCAGGACTAGAGGTAATTGGTCTCAAAAGAGACTCCAGGAATTAACTGAACTTCTGCTAGGAATGCCCAGGTGTGGGGAGTCTCCCGTACAAGACTCAGTGGCAAGCAACTGAAAGAGACTCTGATCAAGCCCAGGATGAGGGTCAGCCGACTACGCTAGCCACACAGAGCTCAACACAAATTGGAAGTAAAAAATTAATCATCCACTAGTAAAAAGTGAAGCTACATAATTCCATAAATAGATGTTATAGATACATTGTATCCTCTGGTTAACAACAAGCACCACATTCAGTGCAAAGGCTGTGTAATTAATTGCAAATCAACGTTTGAATAGCTCCAACCTTTCTTTAGGACAGGGGTTCTCAAACTTCCGTGACCCCCTTCTGACAGCAAAAATTATTGGGCAGGCCGGCAGGCAGGCGGGGTGGGGGTCAAAGCCGAAGCCCAAGGGCTTCAGCCCCAGGCAGAGGGCCTGTAACCTGAGCCCCGCTGCCCAGAGCTAAAACCCTCAGGCTTCGGGCCCCAGCAAGTCTAACGCCAGCCCTGGCAACCCCATTAAAAAGGGGTTGGGACGCACTTTGGGATCCCGTCCCACATTTTGAGAACTGCTGCTTCAGGAAAATAACTAAAAAGTACAAATGCAAAACAGGATTAAAATCGATCATCTAAATCCAGATTTCCTCCTTAATGACTTACATCATGATTAAAATCAGTGATTTAATGTGCTTTGATTTAGACCTATCTGCTGCGCTCAGGATGAATCTAGAGTGGCTTTACCGGGGTCTCCACTGACCTAGCCCATGGAGCTCCTGCTTGTAAAGGTATGAGTCCTTTACATTAAACCTTAGCACTGTTCTTATCTGATGAGCATTTGAAATACTCTTTGGATCCAGGAGAACAGACAATTGCAGCTTTTTCACCAGAGCCTCACAGAAAACACAACCACGCAGTAAATAAAAACACGATTTAGCCCATGACACTTCCATTTAACAACCCCCTCTGCTTCTAGGTAATGATTCCCCCCAGTCCCTGTGCCGAGGGGGGATGGGGGACGGACACGGGACGAATGGGCAGTTTGGGAAGGGGCATGCAGGAGACGGACGGAAGAGTCGCACCGTGGTACATCATGACTGAGACTAAAGTGAAAAATCAATGTTTAATTGAATGTGTTCTGTGAGCAGCTCCTGCTGCCCCTCATTGCTCACTAATAGAATCTCCTGCTGTGCTCCCCGTCCCCGCACTGATGGAGGTGGATCATCACAAATGTGAAATCACTTCCCACCCCCAGGTTCAGGACAGAAATTAACCTGTTCCTACTCCTCCCCTGGGGTGCTTCCCAGGAGAAGGGCTGCCCTCCCTAGCGCTCATGGGAGCTATTTGGAGGTGGGATGGGTTGGTGTCCTCGAGGGTGAGGTGCCATGGGGTGTTTAGAAGGTCATTGGCAGCAGCACCCAGAGCCACTCCGATCTGTATGTCTCCAGTTAAACGGGATCACACATCCACTGAGTCAGAGAAAACAGCCCCCATTGCTCAGGTCCCTTCCTTGCAAAGAGGGCTAACCGATGGCAAAGCAAATGGTAAAGGTGTCTCCGTCTGCCTCGAGCCAGCCCTGCCAGCAGCAATTGGTCCTGCAAGGTGGCCTTGCGGTGTGCAGAGCAGGACCCCTTCCCAGGTACTGACTGTGCACAGCAGCTCCCAGTGCAGGAGCCAGAGCAACAGGACAGGAGGCCTCTGCCCAAGCCAGCCATGGGGTGTGACAAACAGAGTCGCTGTGTGCAGGCCTGAAGCCCATGAAACCAGGCAAGAGTTGCCTGCTCTAGCCTATAAATGCCCCAGTCCACAAGTGCTCAGGGGTTCCTGGCTCCCAGGCCTGTGCTCAGGCACCACACTGCACCGCCTCCCTCCCAGCAGAATATCACAAACACCAGCTCTGAACAGAGACGAGGGGGCAGGCAGGGGACCTCAGGAAATCAGCCCTAGAGCTGAGTGTAGGAGAGAGAGGGAGTGGATGGGGTGAATGTGCAGGGAGTCCAAACCCACCACAGCTAAGCCACACACCACAATGACAGGATTATTTGTGATTCATTTCTACTGGTTTTGCTGTGCCCAGGACCTGTTCGCTGCACTGTGATCACATGCCAAATGACGACTGACGGCAAAGCAGGAGCTCCCGGCGGCTCCCAGCGCGTGGCCTGCCAAGGAGATGCAGAGACCTGGGCCAGGGGCACCAGAAGTGCATTAAATGGTGAACCAAGCAATGCCGAAACCGGCCACCACAGGCTCAACTGCTTGGGCAGTGAAGCCTAAAAATATACAGCTCAGCCAGGGGCAAGCACAGGCACCAGCGGAGCAGATCGACCCCCACACCCACCCTACACGCGCACACGCGGAGCCACGGCCGTAGGGTGGGTGTGGGGTGTGTAGAACCACAGACTGCACAGACACACACACTACTATCAATAGCCCCTCCACAGCAACCGCACACCCCCGCCCCCGTAGCAGCAGCGATACGGGCGATAGGAAGAGTGGTGGTGGGACTCTGGAGACCTGGGTTCAATTCCCGGCTCCTCCACAAGCTCCCGCTACGTGGCTTAGCAAGTTCCAGATCCCCGTGTGTCTCGGCTCTGCACGTTTACAGAGCTGACCAGCTCCTCCAAGTCCCAGGAGACAAGCTCAGTGCCTGGGAGGTCATCAGATGCTGTGGGGATGGTACCTAGGTAGATGCACACCACACACACATACCCTGCGTGGCTATGGGACACTGCAGGAGAACCTGCTGCAGCCCTTACACAACCAGACACACCAGAGTGCCCGCAGGAGACTTCCCAACACCCAGCTCTGAGAGCCGCAGGCAAGCACCTAGGGGGAATGTGCCGCTCAGGCCTAGCTATCCTGTGTACTGATATTTTCCTGTGGATAAACACAGGGCACAATGATGAGCACCAAGAGACCCCACTCCAGTTCAGAGGGAAGACAGGTGGCACCACCAGGCACTGATTGTCTCCAAAAGGCTCTAGGGAACATCCCCCCAGAAGAAAGGCATCACTGGTCCTGTGCTCTCCTGCTTCTCACTCCCAGGATCTGAGTGACCCAGGAGTGAGACAAGTCATGCTGGCACAGTGGAGGGATACATTATACTGTAGAGTCCAGGAGGCCAAATGCCATCAGTTGAATTAGTCAGTCTTGGCTAATGAGATCTATTTATTACAGGGGGAAATGAGAGCATGAGAGACTGCAGAGCTCTGAGAACCAGGCCCCTGAGCCCGCAGAGCAGTCACTGAATGTTCCCACAGAATTCCCGACATCTCCTGGACAAAACACCTTCAGCATTTCCACCCTCATCACACATTCCCTAAACATCTGCTACTGCAGCTAGGCTCCTCTCTGCACTGGCCTCCACTCCAGACAGCTTTGTAATAAACACATCCCATGCTGGGGCACCCAGTGTAACCAAGCCCTCAGCAACCATCTCTGATAGCATGGCTCAGGGGCTCTCCCTTGAACATCCCTCTCTGCCCACCCAGGCTACACCACACACCGTTCTGGTTTCCTACAACCAGTCACTTGGCAGCTGCTCTTGGCACCTGCTCTTGTTGGCTTTTATTCACACATGTGGCCAAAACATCTGTAAGGACGAGACTTTAGCCATGCATCTGCCAAGGAAGGATTCATTCTTGAACCAGGTGAGGTAAAGTAACAAATCCAGTGAGCTATTCACAACATCAGTCTCATTCAAGCCCCAGGGCCCCCTTTCATCCTGGAATCTGGGGTTAAACGTCATACCCCAAGACGGGCTCTTTCGGGGCTGTCTGCACCATGGATGTGCTCAGTGCTTTGCTCAGCACTCAAGGGTTCATACTGCAGGAGCAGGGAAAGTTCTCCTGTGACCACTCAGGCCACATCTGCACTGCAAAAACCCTGCGGCAGTGAGTCTCAGAGCCCAGGTGAAGTGAGTCCGGCCTGTGCTATGGGGCTCAGAATAGAAGTGTAGATGTTACTGCTCTGGCTGGAGTCCGGGCTCTGAACCTGGTGTGGGGATGTGTGTGTGTGTCTCAGAGCCCAGGCTCCAGCCCGAGCAAGAGTGTCTACATTGCTATTTTTAGCCCCATCGTGCGAGTCTGACTCAATTATCCCAGGCTCTGAAACTCGTTGCCACGGGTCTGTTTTGCAGCCTAGGTGCACCCTCAGGGGCCTGACAAAAGCCAGCTGCTTAGTGGAGTGGGTCTTCCAGCATGGGGCAGCGCTGCGGGCTAGCTGACTGCCATTTTCCTGGTGGGTTCTATTACCAGTGTCATCCCCCAGGCCCTAGGACGGGAAGTGGGGAGATGGTCAGGACGCAGTGGCACCCTCCTTCCCAGCCCCAGGGCTGTGGGCAGAGGTTCTCCCTATTCTTTGCTGACATACTTGGGCACATGCTGGAGAGAGGGGCAGGACACTGCCATTGGCATGGCTGGCTTTACAGGCACAGGTGGTGACCATGCCCTGCATGCTCTGACTCTAGCCTGCCCCAGACACGTCTATGTTTCCTGCTATGTTTCACCCACCGAATGAAGCCACGTGTGAGGTTTATGTGCCCAACACAAAATCAATTAACCACAGAACTTGGTCCAAAATGTCAGGGACAATTTAAAGTACGGGGGGGGGGGTTGCTTCCCCCACCTGACCTTCCTCGTCCCCACTCAGGTGTCCCACCCAGCAGCTGAAGCCCCTGGCTCATGAGCCCCTCCAGGCACCCTCTCCAAATCGGAGTGAGTGGCATTGCAGGCTGGTGCATGGGGCTGCAGTGCCACTCAGATTTGGGCCATACCTGACTGGCACTGTGACCCCACATGCTAGGTCGCAATGCTACTCACTCAAATTTGGCCCAGCTTCCCCTCTATCGTCATAGAAGGGTGGCTGGGCCAAACCTGAATGGCATCCCAGCCTCACGCTCTGGGTGGCAGCACCACTCACGCAAACTTGGGGCCACTCCTCTGTCAGCGGCTGTCACGGAGTCCCTGGGCGATGCTCTGGAACTGTTCCCCATGAAGCCAGTCAGGACTCTGGGGTAGTCGCCTTTCTGTGAGCAGCCTGTCTTCAGGACACACAGCTCACACAGCTTCCACCTTCCTGGGTCTGACCTCGGAGCATTCAGCATCCTCTGCCCCTCCGTGCGCTTCCCTCCAGCGAGTCCGCTCAGGCGGGGCTCCTAGGGAAGCCAGAGGGTCCTGCACCCCAACTTCGCAGTCAGACGTGACTCTCAGCCAGCCAGTAAAACAGAAGGTTTATTAGACGACAGGAACATGGTCTAACACAGAGCTTGCAGGTGCAGAGAACGGGACCCCTCAGCCGGGTCCATTTTGGGGGGCAGTGAGCCAGACAACCATGTCTGCACTTCACTCCATGTCCCCAGCTAGCCCCAAACTGAAAACCCCCTCCAGCCCCTCCTCCTCTGGGCTTTGTTCCTTTCCCGGGCCAGGTGGTCACCTGATTCCTTTGTTCTGCAACCCTTCAGCTCTCACCTTGCAGGGGGGAAGGGCCCAGGCCATTAGTTGCCAGGAAACAGGGTGTCGGCCATTCTCTGTGTCCAGACTCCTGCACACACCTGCCCTCTAGGGCTCTGCAATGATCATACACCCTTACCCCACCCCCTAGATACTTCAGAACTGCCTAGGGGAAACTGAGGCACCCCCACACTATTCAGAGGAAACATTAAGAACAGTCCCACTTCGTCACATCTCTCCCCCCTTCGAGATCGAACTGAGCGGGGTCACTTTAGCTGGTGACCTGGGGAAGTTCGAAGCCACCAACGTTCCCATGGATGCCCCAGCATCTCTCCCATTCCTTGGTAGGAGTTACACCAGGCCCTTCCAGTTTCACACCCTCCCTTAGGTCAGGGGTGGTCGATAGCACTCGCAGGCCGCATGTGGGAAGGTTTATGCAGCCCATGCCCTTTGGCCACCCCAAGAATGCCTCCCCATTGACCATCACCTTCTGCTCCCACTGGAGGTCCGAGGGGCCTGGCCCCAGGAAACTCCACACAGACATATAGGTTGGGGTCAGGAGTGGGAGCCTGTCCACATCCCCAACCATCTGGCTGACGGAGTCTATGGCCTTGGGACCCAGCAAGGGAGCTAGACACCGGGGCTTTTCCACAGGGTCCCCTTGGTTCAAATCGCCAGCCTGCTCAAAGGCAGTGAGGTGGGCATCCACACACCCCCCTCCTTAACCAGGGGCAGCAATTTAGTCTCGAGGTTCCCTGTGGAACTGGCCCCCCGGGATCTATCCCCACTCACCCCGGGGAGGTCCCCTAGGCCTCTCCGCCCCACCACCGCCAGTTCATGCTGCTGCTGCTTCTGCAGCTCTTTCTCGGGCTCTCGCTGTCTCCCACGGTCCTCTTGCTCTCTCAGACTCAGCTCCAATCCCGTCCATCTCCGATCCCTAGATGGGGAACCCGATCGTGAAGACCCCCGTCTGGTCGGGGACAGGAGTCTTGGCGATGCCTGGCTCCCGCTCCAGCTGCTCCCAGATCCTGCTATAGCCCCAGTTGGGGTCAGGAGTCTGTTCCTTAGAGCGGTCATCCTCCTCCAGCTGCACGATTAACTCTGCTTTGGTGAACTTTCCAACACTCAACCCTCTCTTTTTGCACAGGGTTACAATGTCCTTCTTAAGGAGACGGTGACAGGCCATCACTCCGCTCCTCCCAAGTTGTTGTGGACTCACAGGCCCGTGTGTTCTCAGCTCCCCACGGTTTCCAGGGAGAACCCCTAGTGTGCCAGCCCTTCTCGAGGTCACCACCTCTTTGCCAGGGTCGAGCTGCAGACTCCTCCGCCCCTGAGACTGCTCACTACAGTCCCCAGGGGGACCCCATTACTGCACAGTCCTTCTCGCTGGTCACACACTCCCAGGGGTTAACCGCCCCCCGAAACCGCTCCTTTCTGAGCCTTCAGCAGGCCTGGTCCTCGGCAATCCCCCTTCGTGTTACTGCTCCCCAGTCACTTACTGCAGGAAGCGCCATCCACGGGGTGCAGTACATCCCACCGCTGCCACCAGTTGTCACGGAGTCCCTGGGCGATGCTCTGGAACTGCTCCCCATGAAGCCAGTCAGGACTCTGGGGTAGTCGCCTTTCTGTGAGCAGCCTGTCTTCAGGACACACAGCTCACACAGCTTCCACCTTCCTGGGTCTGACCTCGGAGCATTCAGCATCCTCTGCCCCTCCGTGCGCTTCCCCCCAGCGAGTCCGCTCAGGCGGGGCTCCTAGGGAAGCCAGAGGGTCCTGCACCCCAACTCCGCAGTCAGACGTGACTCTCAGCCAGCCAGTAAAACAGAAGGTTTATTAGACGACAGGAACATGGTCTAAAACAGAGCTTGCAGGTGCAGAGAACGGGACCCCTCAGCTGGGTCCATTTTGGGGGGCAGTGAGCCAGACAACCCCGTCTGCACTTCACTCCATGTCCCAGCCAGCCCCAAACTGAAAACCCCCTCCAGCCCCTCCTCCTCTGGGCTTTGTTCCTTTCCCGGGCCAGGAGGTCACCTGATTCCTTTGTTCTCCAACCCTTCAGCTCTCACCTTGCAGGGGGGAAGGGCCCAGGCCATCAGTTGCCAGGAAACAGGGTGTCGGCCATTCTCTGTGTCCAGACCCCTGCACACACCTGCCCTTCCACAGACACAGCCCTCTGTGCTGCCCCCCCATCATGACCCTCTGCGCCACCCCCTGTAGATACGGCACTCCTCCAGACACAGCCCTCTGTGCCGCCCCCACATCATGGCCCTCTATGTAGCGCCCCTTTAGACACAGCCCTCTGCACCCCCCTCAGACACAGCCCTCTGCGCCACCCCCCCAAGGACAGAGCCCTCTGTGACGCCCCCCATCGTGGCCCTCTGCACCGCCCCCCCCCAGATACGACCTGCTGAGCCACGCCCGCAGACACGGCCCTCTGTGCTGCCTTCCTGTTTATGAGCTCCACAGCCTGTGAGCAAGTGACCCTTGGAAATCCCCCTCTGCTGGTGGCTATGTCCTGCACAGCCCCAAGAATCACCATCTCGCTCCAGTTACATGGCATTCTCACTTCACAGTTCTCTGCAATATACATGAAGTTGGCTGAATGCAGATGACATTGCACCGTTTACTGCATAAATATTTCATGCTGCCTCAGCTCCTAGGTTTCCAGCTGATGGAGCCACAAGCCCTGTGCTGGACCCCCTGTTCCCTTCCTGCCCAGAGAACCGACACTGCCAGGTCCCATCCCCTTCGCATCGGGAGCACAGGCCCCCAAGTGCAGGCTAGACAGGAGCTCTGCCCAGGGGCCAGCCCAGGGCCTGACCCACCCCTGCTGAGGGAGCTCTGCAGCCTGGGAAATGCCTGCGGGCCAGGATTTTCAGAGGATCTCACCTCCAGTTAGCCACAAACGAGTGGGCAGATTTTCAGAAAAGCCAGCACATTGGCTGCAGAGCTCTGTCAAAAATCTCTCCTTCGTGGCAGGTGCTGAGCCCCTGAGTCCTGGATCTTTGCGATCAGCTAGAAAAGGGCTTGTCCTCACTGCAGGGCTTGGTGCTCTCTAGTCAGCCTGGCTCCGCACTCAGCCCCCTGGAGCTGTGTGGAGTATCTGTGAGCAGTACAGCAGAGCTGTGTCCCACTGCGATACTGACCCCATGGGCCAGCTCTCGAGTTTACAGCCCCAGTGAACTACTGCCAGAGACATGTGTGCGGGCAGGAGTCAGGATAAGGGCGACACTTGAGTCATACCCGAGCTAAAACTGCAGTGAAGACAAGCCCTAAGCCTTACTGCTGCTGGGGAAACAACCCCTTCTTCCAGGCACATGCAGGGAGCCATGCCCGGCGCAGCACCTACTGCCCGACACCACAGTGCTCCATGTCCTGTCCCGTGCCCACCAGGAGCTGCACCTGCGAGGCACCTCTGCCCCAAGCAACCGGGTGCCACGCCCCGGCCAGCACACTAAAATATCAGAGTAGGCAGGCGTACACGCTCTGCTTGTTCAGCTGCTAATGGGGCTCTTAGGCACTGCAACACCAAGAATAAATACGACGAAGTGGCTGTCCACCCACAGAACCAGGAGCTGCACCGCGAGGTATGCCTGCACCCGGCTCCAACCCCACGCCTGGCCCAGCCCCGCTGGCTTGGGCTGCAGGGCTGTTTAGCTGCAGTGTAGATGTTCAGGCTCGGGCCAGATCCATGGGTCCCAGAGTCCGTTCCGACACCAGACGTCTACACTGCAATTGAACAGCCCTGGGAGCCCGAGTCATCTGGCACGGGCCAGCTGCAGGAGTCCAACTGCAGCTGAGACATACCCCGAGACATACAGCAAAGTGCAATGATCAGGCCGGCCTAGCTGCTGCTGACCAGAGCACCCAAGGGGGAAACCAGTGCAGAGAAGCTGGGACTTGGGGGAGGGAGCTGCCACTCTGAAGGCAAGGCTGTGGGCACACTAACTGCCCCAGGGAGGGAAGAGGGTCACTGCGTACATGCCAAGAAGGTAGAAAAGGGCTGTCTAGTCAAGGGAGGGACGCTCCAGGCCATCCCTGGCTGGGTGTCTGGACACCAGGCTGATAGGCTAGCAGAGGCACTGTAAGGAAACCATCATTTTACATGCCGGTGTCCCCGGGGTGCCAATGCTCCCTTCCCCACTGTGCCAGCCCCAGGCATGCCAGAAACAGAGCCCACCAGGGTGAGTAGGTATGTACAGGCAGGGACTGGGGAAGGACCTACACTGAGAAACGGGGACTCCCTGTCTTTTACCTCAGCACAGCACCTCTCCCTGGTCAGGGCGGGGTCCCACCAGGGCAGAGTGGTCTCTAAGAAGCCCCTCCGCACTTCCACTGTGAGGACAGGAGAGGTCTATTACTAATGCAAGAAAGCACCGCTGGCTTGGGTTTCCAAGAGTGACTGCACAATCAGCACTGGGCTCCCTGCCCCAGTCTCTCAGCTCCGGCCCACTGCCTGAGCGCTGCTCCTGCCAACGACACTGCATGTGGACACCATCAAGCACTTTGCATTGCTCAGGCAGGACTGCCTCCCCTGCACTGACTTCACTCACACCACAGGCCTTGCAGCTCCGGTGGGCTTCAGTCAAATGCATCTGCATGGACAGCAGGGATGAAACTGTTTCTTCCTGCAGCCAGACTGTGACAGTAGGCTGCCGGTGGTGGTGGTTGTATATCTCCCATTCCTGGCCTGGACCCTTGAGCCCTCCAAGGTGACCCACACGCAAAGGGAAGGAGAGTCTATGCTCTCTCCCAGTGACAGATCTCCCAGGGAAGATACTGGCTTCCCACATGCCTCAGCTCTTGGTCCCACTGCCTTTTGGGGGAGGAATGCCGTATTAGAGAGGACAGGAGCCTGTTAACAAGGGCCGGCTGTAGATTGTGTCCTGGGTTATCCTTTTACCTGTAACCTCGTGTTTCCAAACCCTGCCACTAGCGTTTACTGTACTTTCTTGCTCAGGGGTCAGCAACCTTTCAGAAGTGGTGTGCTGAATCTTCATTTATTCACTT
Organism: Caretta caretta; assembly: GCF_965140235.1. Taxonomy (NCBI): domain Eukaryota; kingdom Metazoa; phylum Chordata; order Testudines; family Cheloniidae; genus Caretta; species Caretta caretta. The sequence goes on from NC_134219.1 coordinate 1,537,662, forward strand.
TAATTTAAGGTTTCGCGTGCCAGTCATACATTTTAACGTTTTTTAGAAGCTCTCTCTCTCTAAGTCTATATATTATATAACTAAACTATTGTCGTATGTAAAGTAAACAAGGTTTTCAAAATGTTTAAGAAGCTTCATTTAAAATTAAATTAAAATGCTGATCTTACGCCGCCGGCCCGCTGAGCCCGCTGCCAGCCTGGGGTTCCGTTCACCTAGGCCGCCAGCGGGCTGAGCAGGGCCTGCGGCTGGGACCCCAGCTGGCAAGGGGCTGGCAGCCAGAACCCCAGGCTGGCAGCAGGGACCCCAGACCGGCAGTGGGCTGAGTGGCTCAGCCCGCTGCCACTCAGCCCACTGCCGGTCTGGGATTCTGTCCGCCAGCTCCTGCCATCCAGGGTCCTGGCTGCTGGCTCCGCTCAGCCTGCTGTCGGTCTGGGATCTCGGCCCTGCCCACATAGAGGGGGTACCTACCTTCTCCCTAGTTCTAGCCCATTCTCTTCCTCTCTCTCTGCACTGAGCTGAGGGTGGGAGTGCACTGAGCACAGGGCTGGGGGTGAAGGAGCAGGCAGGGGGTTGGAATGTAGGGTCTGGCAGGAGGTAGAATGAGGGAGGGGGCTCAGGGTTGGGGCAGGAGGTTTGGGTGTGGAGTGCTCACCAGGGCAGCTCCCATTTGGTGTGAGGGGTGCAGGTGGGAATGTGTGTGTGTGTGTGTGTGCACAAACTCCCATTTGGTGCTCAGGGTGGGGGTGGGAATGTGGGGGGTGCAAGAGTCAGGGCATGGGGTGTGAGGGGGCTGGGTATGTGTTGGAGGTGCAGGAGTCAGGGCAGAGGGCTGGGGGCATGTGAGGACGGTGCAGGAGGCAGGGCAGAGGGTGTGGGGGGCCTGGGTATGTGTGGGGGGTGCTGGAGTCAGGGCAGGGGTCTTGGGGGGGGTGCAGGGGTCAGGGCAGAGGGCTGGGGGTGTGTAGCGGGTGCTGAAGTCAGGGCTGGGGTCGTGGGGGGGTCAGGGCAGGAGGCTGGCGTGTGTGGGGGGGTGTAGGGGTCAGGGCAGGGGGCTGGGGGTGTGGGCTAGGGTCGTGGGGGTGCTCCAAGCCCCCTGTCCAGAGTGGCTCACGGCAGGGGGCTGGAGGGGATATGCCCTAATTCCACCCCCCTTCCCCAAGGCCTCCCTGGAGCAGCCAGCGTGCTGCGCTGCGGCAGGGAAGGAGAGGGAGAGGGAGAGGGAGAGGGAGAGGGGAGGGGCAGGAACCCAGCACGCTGGGGGAAGAGGCGGGGGAGGGGGAACTTGCCGGCTGGGGTCCCGGCCTGGGTTCGGCAGCGGGCTGAGCGGGGCCGGCGGCTGGGACCCAGCAGGCAGCAGCGTGCCATTCAAAATCAACTCGCGTGCCGCCTTTGCTTACCGACCCCTGCTCTAGCTCAAGCTCTGTTAACTCCGCTTCTCTCTGGTTTCACGCCAGACCCGGCTCCGTGCCTGGTACTGAGGAGGGGGCTGCCCCGAGCTGACACCAGCAACCTGGGGTGCACTCCTTCAACGAGGCAGCGAGCAGGTGTCTGTGCACCGAGGGCTTCCACAAGACAGCGGACGGGGCCCACGAGTGTAACCATGGGGCGTGTCACTGGGTAGCCCGCAGGCGGAAAGAGCGAGCTCGCGGAGCCCAGAGCGGAGCACTCATGCTGCCAGCAGCTGGAGGCTGGGGAGAGCGTCCCCTGGTGGGCACAGACAGGGCTCCCTCCCGCTGTGAGCACGGGACAGTGATGCACCCCAGGCAACTCGGGAGCCATGAAAGGCGTCACCCCCCCAACAATAACCTGCCATTGATCACAGCTCTCCCCCTGCCCCATGACAGGCCGCAATAGATCACGGTTCCACCACCCACGTTAGCCCACCATGCACAATGGCTCCCCCTCTTCCCCACACACAACAGCCCACCATTGATCACAGCTCTCCCCAAGACAGCCTGCTATAGATTATGGCTCCCCCCGGATCTCAGTTCCTCTCCCCAATAATAGTCCACCAGTGACCACAGCTCCCCCCGCAACAACCTACCACTAATCACAGCTCCCCACCCACGACGGCCTGCCATGGATGACAGCTCCCCCTGGCAAACAACCTACTACTAATCACAGCTTCCCCCCCCCCCACCCCCCACGACAGCCTGCCGTGGATCACAGCTCCCCTCACAAACAACCTACCACTAATCACAGCTCCCCGCCACGACAGCCTGCCGTGGATCACGGCTCCCCCTGCAACAACCTACCACTAATCACAGCTCCCCGCCACGACAGCCTGTCATGGATCACAGCTCCCCTCACAAACAACCTACCACTAATCACCGCTCCCTGCCCATGACAGCCTGCCGTGGATCACGGCTCCCCCTGCAACAACCTACCACTAATCACAGCTCCCTGCCCATGACAGCCTGCCGTGGATCACGGCTCCCCCCAGTGACAGCCTGCCATGGATCACGCCCCCCCCCCCCCCCCAACAGCCTAAGTGCACACACATACGCCCAGGAACGCACACACTCACATGTGCCCAGTCAGCCTTTTTTGTGCCATGGCAGGAAGGGGAGGACTCTTGCTCCTCCACTGCCCTAGTGCTGGGGGCAGTAGATAGCCGGGAACAGCCTGCGAGGCAGAACACTTGAGTGAGAGTATCTGGCATGGTCTGGAGTGGGGGTGGGGGAGAGAGTTGCAGCCTGGAGAGTGAGGAGCTAATGCTTGGGATTAGGGAGCTCTGGTACCTCCGACAGGAGGCGCTCAGTCTGGTGCTTCTCCAGGCACCGCTGCTTATTGCAAGTAATAGGGCAACCTCAGCGAGAGGGGATGAGCGTGGCCGCACACTCGCTTCTGGTGCACGAGAAACACCCAGTGGCTCTGCACTGGGCACAAGTCAAGAGTTTAATAGGGCATTGCATTCAAATTCCCAAAGGGCACAGGCACTCAACCCCGCCATCACACGCAGCCTCCCACAGCTCTGCTCCATAGACACCCCCAGCCCCCATACACAGAGCCTGTCCCCTGACTCCATGCACGCACAGCCTGTCCCCCGCCCCCCATAATCTGTCCCCCAGCCCCCCATACACCCATAGCCTGTCCTCCGCTTCCCATAGTCTGTCCCCCAACCCCCATACACACAGTCCATGCATCCTTCCCCTACAGCCCCCCCACATAGCCTGTCCCCTGCCCACCATATACCCATAGCCTGTTCCCCACCCCGCATACACACAGTCCATGCACCCTCCCACCCACAGGCCCTCTGCACCTCCCCCAGAGCCCCACCCAGCCAATGGCAAGTGCTCACTTGAACATACAGTTGGGTTGGTCAGACAACGGAGCAATTTGCTGGGAGGCTTGAATTGGCCCCATAGAGTAGATACCTGCCACCATGGAACCCCACTGCCTGAACTGGGGCAGCATTTCACCCCAAGATGGCAGAGGGCCCCAGCATGACCTCTCTTGTCCTCTGAGCTGGGGTTGGATTGCTCTGCCTTGGCAGTGCGGCACCCAGACATGTTCCCAGCCTGCTGCAAAGAGCTGGCAATGTGAAAAGAGACAGCCCAAAGGAGGGGCCGGAATACAGCAAACACCAGTGACTGGGGAAAGCAGACAGGGCAGGGCAAGGCCAGGGGTTTACTTTCTAAAACATAGGAACTAGCCTCAACTGCCCAGGGACCTGGCAAGTTAGCTCCTGTGCTCTGTCCCACTCTCCTTCTCATGCTCCCACTCTCCTTCTCATGCGCATGCTGCTGATGTCCCGAAACCCCAACATCCCACATGCATTATTTCTGTTCTGGGTTCCCCCAGCTCTGCCAGTGTCACTCAATCCTGATCTGCAATTTCCCTGCTGGTCCAACCCTGGGAATCTCCCGAGCAGAGACTATCATCCTGCTAGACTGTCGCTAGCCATTCATTGTGCAACACTTCTCCACTCAGAGACTACTTCCTCTTGGGAAGCTCATGAAAACCCAGAGAAAGTGAAACGGAGGGAATGGACTGGCTAGCTGGGCTATTAGAACTAGGACTTGACTCACAGAAACCCACTGGGACAATAGGCTCTTCTGCTCTGGCAGAGTCCTATATGAAAGGGACCCAGTAAGAGAGATGAGCAGGTTGCTCCTGGACTGCTGTGCACAGATCAGAGGAAAGACCCCATTGTTTTATCTGCAGGGGGCTGGCACCTTTAACAAGTACACAGCACCCAGGCTCATCCCTGCCTCACCAGCCCTTGCACAGTGACTCAGACCCTGAATAGCAGCTGCGCTAGGGAAGTCTCATTGTACTAAGAGCTCATTACTGTACAGAGTATATTTGTGACCAGTTGCTAGAATCTGCTATGATGGATCCTCAGTAAATCATTCAAGCTAACCAGCAATGGGCCAAAGAAGAGAATCGGGTCTGTTTTGTGTGGTCTGAACTTTGCTTTAGAGTGTATGGTCCCTTGCCCACTCCTTGCAGAGGGGCCAGCCCATGATCTAGGCCTTGCTTTTGCCCCATGTGGTTCAGCAAGTGCACAGACCTGGAGTGGTGCCCAGGCCCTGCCCAGCACAAGGTGAATTTCCCCTTTGTTCGCTCATCACATTGGGGCTCCCAGTTATTAGTGAGGTTCAGCTGTGTTTGTGACAGGGAGGGTGTAATTTTCCTTGTACCTTGAGGGCAGAGCTCCCAACAGCAAGTGTGGGAAGCTCTGGGTGTGGTACAAGGTGAAGATGTCCGCATTCTCTCCCATGGAATGGAGACCAAGTGCAGAGGCAGGGCTGAAATCCTGTCTTCAGTTAAGTCAATGGCAGTCACAGCCTGCCCCCAGTGCTTCCCCAGAAGAGAGGGGAAGGGCACTTGGGAGAAACAAGCTGCTTCTTGTCTCCACTTGATGGTGATTTAAAAAAAAAGCAAATTCCCAAAGATTGCCAGTGTGCTCCCATGGCTCTGAACAGTCAGGTTGCAGTTGGAGGGGCCAAATTCTGCTTTCAGTGACAGTGCTGTGAATCCAGTCACTAGCTCCCTTGGAATAGCCCTGGGGATACCCTGGTGCAAAGGAGAGCAGAATGTGATGCAATGTTTGCATTCACATGGGCTGAGAGTTTCAGCTGATGAGGCACTGCTGGGAGGAACCTTTTGGCATCAGCAAGAGCCTTTCCCATATAAATCCTATAAGGAAAAAGAACAATTTATTGGGCTGTTCATTTCCACTTCTAACCTCAGCTCCTGCTGCATTTGTTTGTTAGAAGCTGGTGTCACCTCTGGGTACCAAGTACAAAGGAGGTTTGGAATGGACTTGAAGTTCCCTTTAGTATAGAGGTCCACACATATTAATTTCTGATCTGTGTGTTAAAGTGATTTCCATTTTGCAATCACTACACTGTAAATGCATGTGAAAATACACACACATGCACACGTATGCACACACAGGTTACTACATGCATGCTCATACACAGGCAACCATATACACATATGTAATCACGCACAGACAAGCTCTCTCACACACAAACCACCCTAATAGGCAGTCAGGAGCATAATTTTTCCTCTAATTACATATTCAGCACTTCTGAGAAAATGAGATTTTGGTAATTCAATTGGATTGAGAAGCAGGGCTATAATAAAATGAAATTTGCAACAATCGCACAGTTAAATTAGTTAAATGGAGAGGAAGGAGCTGTGGAAAATTGACCCCTTGATCTCCTAAAGACTAATCAGACATTTGAACTGAGTTGTGCTAACAAAGCCCTCAGGCTGTTGCAGAAACAGTGTGAATGAGAGCGCTCGGGAGAGAGGTTGGTGGGTCCTGGAGCCCAATGCAGGGCTGAGGAGGGGATTTCACACCGTTTTACGAAAGGGGGAAGTTTCCTTCCATCCTGTCCTTCACTCACTGCTTTATCCAGCCCCCTCTGGCCCAGGGGTGCCCACATTCTGCCCTGGCTGCAGGATTCTCAGTAACTAGGATTAGATCATGCTCCTGAGCCTGGGCAGTGAGCATTGCTAGCCCAAGTGAAGTGACTGTGGGGTAAGAAGGGTGAGGTTCAACTGGGGCTGTCTCGGGAGCAGAGGGTAAATGTTGCAGGGACCATTCCAAGAGCACCACTGGGGGAACCAGCATCCACAGTCATTCGGGAAGGATGCTCTTTGCAACACAGCTGAGCTCCGTGGAGCCAGGATCCCCAGCCAGGAGCCAGCCTGTCAGGCAGAGTAGCAGGGACAAGTTGATTGCACAACAGGCCTTTCCTTTAGTCTCTCGCCTGCTTTCTGCCTGCCCAGGCCCCTCAGTTGCCCGAGGCTCCTGGCTCTGGGGGGGGCTGGTCTATTTCCTTCGCAGGCTCCCAAACTTTCCAGCATGTCAGCAGTGAGGGGAGGCGCAGGGCTGTGGCTCCCAGAGAAGCAGCTCCGATTCATCACCATGGCAGCTCTGATTGGAACGGAGAGGTGATCAATAAGTAGCGAGAAGGTGTCAGCGTCAGGGATTCTTCCATGTTGGGATTTATGAAGGGAAAGGCGTGGGGTTCGGGGAGAGCGAGCTCTGAAAGTGCTGAGGTTGGAGCTGGCCAATTCACTCTATTAACGTGATCAAATTATAGTGGCAGCAGCCAGACACAGGTGAGCAGGGAGGGGCCAGGCAGGCCACACTCTAGGTGTCCTTGCTGCTGAGGCTGAAAGGGGCTGGGTGAAGGGAGAGACCACTCAGCTTTGGCACGTCCTGACAGACAGCAGACGTTCCCTAAGTCAGGCATGCTAAGGAAGGCACCCTCAAGCATGCAGGTAACACCCCCATCCCCTGTCTATCCTCTGGGCCTGTGCCTGGCCTGTGGGGCATGGCTAGAGGTGCAGGTGACATAAACGAGCTCAGAGAGCCGCATTCCTGCCTACTGTGGCAGGAACCAGTGGGTGTAACTGGGGGACAAGTTGAAGAGACTGTGGGGACAACTATACCCAATGCAAATTGCTAATGCACCCCTGCAACTAGAAACAACCCCAGTCTCAATCACAAACATACAAGCTCACTAACAGTCAGACTCACACTGAAGCACAATTCCAGCCACAGCTGCACAGTCAGACACAACCACACACGCAGTCATACCTATGCACTGATGCTTATTATCACTCTCCAGAGATTCTTTGCCTGAGTTGCAGGGCAGAGAGAGCCAGTAGGAACAGGGGGGCCACCCTGAGAAGAAACCCCTGCTGGTACAAAGGGACCCGCTGATGGCAGTGCAAAGGCCACTGGTATGGGATCAGATACAAATTAATTAGTTTAAATATTTGTCTTGCTATTTTTTTTTAAAAGAAAGAAAGATGCGAGTTTCTCATTTGCAAGTTAATTAGCTAACTAGCTTTAATTAAGAGCTCCCCATACAATGCAGATCACAAATGAACTGCCACCATGGCCTGCTCCTGCCCATTTTTGGTTTAATACAGAGCCGTACAGACACTGTGGCAGAAAGAAACCAAGAGGGGAGATCACGTTTGAAGGGACCTGCCTGCCGAGCCCCTTAAAGCAGCCCCAGGCGCGCTCAGACCAGCTAGCCACCTGTACAGCCAGAGGCCAGGGTTCCTCATACCCTGGCTGGAAGAGATGCTGACTTCGCCCTTTCCCATTGTTTCCGTTAAACACCGACAGATAAATCCTGTCCTGAGCTCCCAGCTCCTCTCAGCCTGGCTGCTCTACACACAGACTTTGGATTGATTTACTGGTATCAGGTTTGAAACCCTTCTGGCCTGGAGCGGGGTGCAATGTGAGCATAGCACTGCAGGCTTAGCGATGCAAGGGCTTGGCCTCTCTTGCTGAGGCATGGACTCACAGCGAGGGAGTCTGTAGGGCAGGAAACCAACCCAAGCCAACCCTGTAGGTCAGTCCTCAGGTCCCGGGGAATGAGTGAACAAGAGATGGGCGGGTGGGGAAGGGCTCTCCCACAACCTGAGCCGGATGGAGAAGCGAGCATGGAGGAAGAGCAGCAATTCCCACACCCCTGAGCTCCAGCAGACCACCTCCCTGCCCACTGCAAATCCATCAACACAGAAGTGGCTCCTCCTCTTTGAGCCATATGCAGTGACACCCCCCAACAGAAGATGATGGTGGCTTCCTGCTCCAGCCTGGGGGTCTCCCTGCAAGGTTTCTTTGCTTGTATATTCTGAATTAACCCTCTGACTGGAGGCCTCCTGTCACCCATCCCTGGCATTCCCAGGTCAGCCCAGCAGCTGGGAGATACATTAGTGTGGCCACCACCTGTCTGGAAGCAGCCTGCGTACTCCCAACCAGCAGCCAGAGCTCTGCAGCCTATATCCGGGTGCTGTTCTGAGCATCAGTGTCCAGACTGAGAGCTCTGCAGCCAGCGGGGTGGGGGTGGGATGAAGAAAGGCCTGTCAGTAAACCCAGAATTTATTGGTGCCTGAAAGTAGCAGAGCAGCTGGTGACAGATGGAGAAGGACAAACTACCAAAGACTCTTCAGCCCCTTCAGTAAATCACAGCCCGCGAGGGGAGAGTCATGGGGTGCCAACAGCCCCTCCCCGTCACAGCTGGGCAGAGGAGCAGGACGGTGGCAGCAGCCAGGACAGGACTCCCATGCCCTAGACTAGAGCCTGAGCAGAGCTGGGCTTCTTTGATGTCTGGGGTTAAATCCTCTCCACTGGGCCCCCAGAGGCCCTTCCCTGATTTCTGTTCTAACCAATGTTGGTTCGAGCTCCAGTGAGCATCCCCGGGGGAGCGCAGGGCTGCGCTGGTTGGGCAAATATTCTTTGGAGTTACTCAGGTTTCACTCTCCTCACCACAAGTGGGGCAGGGGCTTGTGTGGCTGAGGGGGCTGGAGGAGGACCCTGGGTCCCTGGAGGGGATAAGCGCCACCCTTCAGAACTTCACCCTCACTCCCCTGCTCTTATTCAGGGCTCACATCCCCAAGGCCAGGGCTACAGAGGCTCACGCATGGCCACGCAGGCTCCACGCAAAGCCTCACCCCACGAACGTGCCCCCAGCCTCTCACATAGTGTCACACAGACCCTCATGACTGGCGGTACTGTATTTACAAAGCAGGCAGTTGTCTTAGGGGCAGGAAGTGACCCTGGAATGGGTGGCAAGGGCCTGGGTGGGGTAATTTTCCAGTTTGCCTAGGGCAGCCAATTCCCAGCCCTAGGCAGAGTCACAGCTACCCCCGACTGCAGTCACCCCATCTTTGCTCGGTTGCAGAGTAACCGGCCAATCCCCAGCCCCTGTCCACCTTCCACTGTGCAATAAAGGAAACAGATGTTGCATGGTGCTGAGAAACAGCAGCAATCATGTCAGTTTATGTGTCATTTTCTACTTGGGTAATGTGAGGAGTGACGGATCGCTGCTCACAGATGGAGGAAAATCATGACAAAGTGCTGCAAGCCCAGCACTTCAGCAAGGGGGAGATGGAGTGGCCAGGCCCGCTCCCCACCCCGTCCACTGACAAGCCTCCTCCGGGGAGAAAGAAACACCACTAATCAAACCCTGCAGTGAGCCTCCTGCAGGATCCCAGGGCTGTGGGAGGGCAGCTGGGCAGGGGGATGGGAGCCTGCGAGGGGAAACCTGTCATGGAACTACAGCCGCTACAAGCTCTATGTGGCTCTTGGGCACCCTCTTCCTCTCACCCTCCCAGGACCTTGCCAGAGGCTTGAGGTGATTGTCTTCCATCAGTGAGGAGTGAGAATGAGGGGCCAGCAGCAGGGCAGGAATGGGTCCAAGGCCTGAGCTTCCCCAGGGCAAAGAGGGCAGGTTCCCATCCAGGCACTGGACTCGCCCTTGGAGTCCAAGCCAGGCTCCAGCCCTGGACCATAGGGCTTGGCGTTCTACACAACCAGAGGAGGCAGCCTGGGGTCCATCCCTATTTCTCATTCATTTACTCCTGAGGGCAGTGAGGATGGGAGGCCTCAGAGACATCTGGAGGAGCAGCACATAGGGGCTTTGAAAGGAATCTCTGGGTGGCTGGATGTGACTCAGCATCTCCATGCAGCAGGTTCAACAGGAAACAGGAATATCCTGAAGGCTGCCTCAGGGATGTGGAGAAACCAGCAGGCGGGACGCTCGGCAATGCTAGCAGACAGGATAGGTCCCCAGCCCTCTCCATCTACACCACCCGGGCCTTCTACTGTGTAAAAACTAAACGCACAAGTCAGGCTCTAAAAGCAAAAGCTCTTGCAGCATCAGCCTGGCGCTGGCGGGGCTGCCAGAGCATCCTGACACTGTCTCTGTGAACTCCTTCCTCAGGCTGGCTCTCATTCCCGCACTTGCCTCACTCTAGTTAATAGGTTCTTGGTGCCAGGGATCGCATTTCAGCAGCGCTGCTTCCACAAAGGCCTGGAGTGAATCCTGCTGATTCTGCGCAAACCCAATTTGTAATGTATGTGCCGCTCCAACAGAGTGAAAGGCCCTTTGGGTTGCCAGGCCCTGGCTCTGAGCTGGAAGAGGATCTCCAGAGCTGGCAAATCCAGGAGCCAGATGCGCCAGCCTGGAAGCTACCAGAGAGGCAAAGAACATACAGGCCTGAGGTGGGCAGGGTCCTGGAATGGGCTTTAGGAAATGCCTCCCCACCCCCTGCAGGCAGCCTCAGAAGTAAACACCTGCGGCAGGCTCTAATGCAACCCCTCGCCCTCACTGCGCCTAGTGCTCCCGCTTTTCCGCGGCCGATTTTGTTAGCGGGGCCCTGGGCTCAGCTTCATTTTTGGGGCCCCTCCTCAGGACCTAGCCAAGAAAAAGAACATTCGCTCTTATCCCCCCTTTTCCATTCTTTTTTTCTTCATCCTCCTCCTGTAAGTAATAGCAAGTAAATGAAAATAAAGTGCAGGACCTTGATTGCTCTTGTCGTCCCGCTTATTTTTCCACAGACCCATTGAAAATCGCGGGGGGTCTCGGCGGGCCACTTAACGATCTTTCCAAACACTGTCTGTACCGTTAGCGAACGACTGTAAAGCGCATTGGAAAAGAGCCCTTTGTAAAACCTATTGGGGTGCAGGGTCTGGCCAGGAGTTAGGGTGTGGGAGGGGGCTCAGGGCTGGGGGTGCAGGGTCTGGGAGGAAGTTAAGGTGCAGGAGCAGGCTGGGGATTGGGGTGCAGGGTCTGGCCAGGAGTTAGGGTGCGGGAGGGGGCTCAAGGCTGGGGCAGTAAGTTGGGGTATGGAGCGCTTACCTGGGGCAGCTCCCATTTAATACAAGGGGTACAGGTGGGAATGTGTGTGTGGGGGGGTGCAGGAGCTCCCATTTGGTGCTCAGGATGGGCATGTGGGGGGGTGCAGGAGTCAGGGCATGGAGTGTGGGGGGGCTAGGTATGTGTGTGGGGTGCAGGAGTCAGGGCAGGGGGCTGGGGATGTGGGGGTGCTGCCTGCCCCACCCCAGCCCCCTGCCCTGAGCAGCTCACTGCAGGGGTTTGGGGGGATATGTGTACGGGGAGTGCAGGGGCCCCGCTTTTGCTCTGCCCTGCCCCGATTCTATCCCCTTCCCCAAGGCCCTGCCCCTGCCTCTTCTCCTCCTCCTCCCCTGAGCGCGCTGCGGCCCCGCTCCTCCCCCTCCCTCCCGGAGCAACCTGAGTGCTGGCAAACAGCTGTCTGGTGGTGGGGGAAGTGCTGGGAGGAGTGGGAACATGGCACACTTGAAGGAGGAGGCGGGGAGGAGGCAGGGGAGGGGGGAGCTTGACCAAGCTTCTGCCCCCACAGCTGCCCGGCCCTGGGTTGGGGGGCCCCTTGCCAGGGTCCCCTGTGTTTTACTGTAAATCCGCCTCTGTCTGTGGCTGTGTTAACTGGAGTTAACTCGAGTGTTGCCCCAAGCTCAAGCCCTGTCCACACACAAACCCCTTAGTGCTGGGGGTGGGGGGGCTTCTACCTTGACCTGACTAGGCTCCAGCTCCAGCTGGCTGCTAACACAATCATTCCGAGCAGTAATCCAACCAGTCGGGATACTCCTGCTGTGTGGCCGCTCTTGCTAGGCTAACTTGAGAGCTCTTAAATCAAGTTCAGACAACTCCAGTAAACTCTGCAGTGAAGACACAGCCTCAGACACTTCCTAGGTGCTCAGAGGCCTCCAAGACCTGAGTCACTTAAAGGGACATTTCAGGTCCCTTGCTGCCCCCTCCTGCCCTTTCCTGCTCACCCTACGTGAGTGGCCTACGTCTCCAAACCCTGCCGCAGGCCTCATCGTTCCGGGTGGGTGGGTGCAGGTGGTGCCTGTGCTCCCCTAGAGCCGTTCCCTTGACAGACCCAACAAGGTGTGAGACTCTCCGCTTGCTCCCCAACATGCCAGTAATCTCTGGCCTGCTTTATGAAACATGGACATGCTGGAATGGCAGCAGGATATGTTCATGGTCCCAGCTGGGACACCCTTCCTCCCTGGAGTCCAGGCCACCCATGTGTCTTGCACCTCTATTAGCATCCCAGACCCACCTCCATGCACTTACCAACCTTCAGCTCTGCCTGCATGTGCCCATCCCCCATCCATGTACTCACCCACTTGCACGTACACACCTTTGCATACAGTCTTAGGCACAGACCTGCCTCAGATACATTTCCTAGGCACAGACACGTGTGCTCATCTACACAGCCACCTCCTGTGTACACACACACCCATGCCCAAGTACACCTGTACGCCCACAGCTCTTCACACACAAGTTCACATCTAGACCCCATGCTAAAGATGTGCTAAGTGCTGTTATTATTCATGAGCATGCACACGGCTCTGACTGAACACTAAGGGCGCTATCAGTCTTCCACTTCCTCAGAACACTTCCCGGCCATTCTGGGGCAGAGCAGGCTCATCTCGCCCAGGATCCTGTCTCGGCCAATGACCAGCACCACACTTGAGAAAAGGCAAGAACCCCACAGTAGCAGAGGTGGTGAAACCTGCACACAGGGAAGTCTCTTCTTAACCACTGTTAGAAACTGGCTGAACCCTGAGCTTTAATACCCCTTCCAAGACTTTCAGCATTAGCTATGCTAACTTGAGATATTCTGGATATCCATATTACTGTCCAATCCCACATTGAATCTTGCTAAATTGCTGGCCTCAACAACATCTTGTGGCAGTGAGTTCCATAGCCTAACTATGTGATATGGAAAAAGTATTTCCTTTTATCAGTTTTGAATCAGCCACCTTCCCTATCACTGAATGTCCCCCTGGTCTTGTGTCATGAGACTGGGAGAGCAGCTCCCGATCCCCCCTCTCTAGACCAGTCCTCCTCATATACACTTTCATCATGTCCCTCTGTATTCATCTCCTTTCTAAAGGAAACAATCCAAATTGATTATTCTCATCTCCCTTCTCTGAGCCCTCTGCATTGTCCTTTCTGGGAAGGGCTGACCAGCACTTCACACAGTATCCAGATGAGGCTGCACCATTGATTTACGGAAGGGCATTAGGATATTTCCCGGATTACTCCATCCCATTCCTTGTGCATCTGAACATCTTGTTTGCTTTTTGGCTGCAGCTGCACGCTGAGCAGGTCACCACTGAGCTGTCTGCAGTGATGCCCAGGTTCGTCTCCTGAGCTGATCCAGCTACTTTGGGCCCCTGTAAGGTGTTCTTTCACTGCAGGCCATTCTGACCCAGAGGGGAGGCGCACCTCTGATACCTCTCCTTCTCCCTGCAGAGTCTCCTGCTGGCCCTGAAGATGGAGCAGTTCTGTGCGGCTTGGCCTGGATAGCGAGCTGTTATTTGTTTGGCCAAAGGTCCTTAAAGCCCAACAAGCCCTGTGTGCTAAATCACCAAAATCCCATTTACAGCTGTCAGCAGGATTTTTTTTTTTTTTGGAGGTGGGGAGGGGGGGAGGAAGCGGGAGGATTCAGAGACCCTTCATCGAAGAATGAATTAGGAAGCCTCAATGTCCCTGTGGTTTTGGTAACCCCCTGGAGGAGACAAGTATGCTGAGTTTGATGATACCCCACCTAAACCAACAGACTACGTACTTCTGGGGTGGACCGGGAAGGCTGCTCAGTTCGAGCCGCCAAACCAAACACCCCGGCCCACTCCACCCCCAGAGCCAATGCTGCAAACAAACAGTGTGGCCAAGCAATTTGATAAATAGTTTGTTTCGATACTGCACCTTCTGTTTTTAGCATTGAGTTCTGAGGGAGAGGGTGGGCAGGTGGTGTGTGGCAAGAGTCTGAGTGGGCATGCTGAGTTTGCAATCACAATTACCCTTTCTGCTTTGTTAAAACATATCCCTCCACTGATCAACTAGAATACCGGAGAGAGTTCCGGAGTTACAAAATCTAATCTGGTCACCCAGCACCACAGTATTAAAACACAAGTACACCTATGACAGGGATATTGCCAGGCAGCAGAGGCCGAACATGTCATTGCTGGGGGGAAACTGGTTTTATAAATACTAAAATTAATATAAATATTTTAATAATATTTTTAAAAAATTAACAAATATTTTCTTTGGCTTGAACTTTCCCCGGCTGTGTCTGGAGCGCAAGCTCTGCAGCATCGGGCTAAGGCTTGGAACCAGAAACGTCAACCAAAGAGTCAGCTTTTGGTTTACAAACCTAAATCAAATAGAAGCAGCAAACAAATGGCACAAAGGCTGGAAAGGCAATGAGATTTAACTAGAAACTATCTAGTGGCTACAATGTTGCTAGTAACAATGGAACACCTGCTCTCTAAAAACACAAGATTTTTAACCTGACAGCAACCCTCTAGGATAGGCAAAAAGAAAAGGAGGACTTGTGGCACCTTAGAGACTAACCAATTTATTTGGGCATAAGCTTTCGTGAGCTACAGCTCACTTCATCGGAGTGTAGCTCACGAAAGCTCATGCTCAAATAAACTGGTTAGTCTCTAAGGTGCCACAAGTCCTCCTGTTCTTTTTGCGAATACAGACTAACACGGCTGTTACTCTGAAACCTCTAGGATAGGGTTTTCCAAACAGCCTGTAGCAATGGCTGCTCCAGTGACCATCCTGAGCTGATGCCCTGTGTGAGAAGGCAGGTGCCTTCTAATGATTAAACAATCCCTGGGGGTTACTGAGCAGTTGGTTTAGCCCTTCTGTCAATTAACTCCCATTAACCTCTCCAGCCAGCGCAGAGAGGAGTTACTGCACAACATGCCCTGAGCCCAGATTTCCAGAGCTTTCTAACGGTGACTGTGAAGTCAGGAGCCCAGGCTGCACCCCCAGGCCAGCGAGATGGCTGTTCCCTCCATTACTGTTAACTGTTCTTTTATCATGACGTTTAAGATACTTTTTGACAGTGTAACTTGGTAGAACAATCAGAGTCTCTCCCTATAGCGCTCAAGTTCCCACTGAACCAATTATTATAACACAGCCTCACTGGAACTCTTGCTCCTACCTTTCCTCATGCCGCCTGCTCTGGGTGAACTCCTCAGACTTGTGTTCAGCTATTCTGGTTCCTGCACACAATCCTGCAGTCAAACAGGGCCCCCAGCATGCATGCTATCAGTCCCTCTTCTCCCAACTTGATCCTGAAAACCCCACCTTGCCGCAATCTCAACCTGGGGAAGTGTGGTTGAGGACTGTGATCCGGAGCCCAGCTGGTGATTGTTCTACGCAGTGCATCAGATGGATCTGCACCATGCAGAGAGCTGTGTAACAAGGCTACCAGCTGCTAGGAATGAGGAAGGGCAGCACAGCTGCTCCCGAAGAGCTGATCTGAGCGAACCACAAGGAGCATGCAGCTGCCTTTGATGAGCTATTCACAAACACCAAAGACCAAACTGCAGCTGGATTTTCCCTGGCGTTAGTTAATCAAAGTTTTGCAGACAACTTCGTTTTGCGGCTGTCCCATGAAATATTAGCACTAGAAAAAAGATTGGTGCTAAGAAGCCAGAGAAGGGCAGTAGGGCTTCTTTATACCAAATAAACCAAGGGACAGAGTAGTTTTCTGGCTGATAGCGTACATGTCCCATTCCTAGGGATTTAACCATTGAATGTAGGGCTTAGTTAAAATGACTCGTGGTATGACAGACGTTTACTGTATTTGTGTTTCTGTCTGTGTATAGATAACACACACCTTAATGATCCATGCGCATTACCAACACATCCTAGGAACAGTCACACCCATATGCACAATGACTCTGATTTTCAGAACTGTGGAGCATCTTCAAAATCAAGTAAGTCCTGAAGTCCCATATATCTTCTCTCTCTCTCTTTACACATATACACTATGAGATATACACATATCTGTACATATATAAAAGCAGCAAAGAGTCCTGTGGCACCTTATAGACTAACAGACGTATATAAGGTGCCACAGGACTCTTTGCCACTTTTACAGATCCAGACTAACACGGCTACCCCTCTGATACTGTACATATATATATACACATATATTATAAACATGTTAGATCTATCACAGAAACATTATGAATATCTAAGTTATCTTCACTTTCCATGTCCAGCCTTTTTGCAAAGATACATTTAAAAAAGAAAAAGAAGTTTGAGCTAAATTAATTCCATTGTTTTTGGGTTATGTGCAGGTGAAATATGTCTAGTCTGCCCCTGTAAAGCATAGTTCC
The DNA here is from genome assembly GCF_965140235.1 of Caretta caretta. Lineage (NCBI taxonomy): Eukaryota > Metazoa > Chordata > Testudines > Cheloniidae > Caretta > Caretta caretta. Next base: position 1,554,124 of record NC_134219.1, read on the forward strand.
CTGGCTACGGATGGCATATACACTGGTAGATGGTATTATTATCGTATGTGTGCTTTGTTCATAGGTTTATTGATGTAATTCACATGTAAAATCCATAGTGAATTTCAGAAATAAACTAGTGATGCACAATAAATGAACTACTCTATGGTCAATAACCACAACGTGCCATATACAGTAGATCCACTACTATGGACCCAAGTATGGTACAGCTGCATGCTATGAATGGGACTGAGGTGACCTCTGGCTCTTTGGTCCCTTTTCACATGCTTCTTGTGCTATTTTTGATGTCTCTTTGCCCGGCTTCTTGTTGCTACGTTTACCAAATAGTCCATCCCCAAACCTGAACACAGAATCTCAGCAACAACCAAACACAAGGGAAGAGGAAAGAGATTTAGGCCTGTATCTCACTCATTATTTGGGTAAAATACCAATGCCAAACCCTCCTTTCTGACCAACATTTCCAAACTGCTGCCAAAGAGCAAGAGGCTTCTGGGAGAGCAAAGAGAGAGAATCCCAATTCACACAAACAGGGTGATGAAAGGAGCAAGAACTCACTGGGAGCAAATGAGAGCCGCAAACGAGATGAAAGCCTCTCCTTCCCAGACCCTACATTTCACTTTTGTGCGCTCTTCAGTCACTGCCAGGCAGCAAATCCACCCTGCCCAAACCGCCTGCTCCCAGTACTTCCTGCACGTGCGATGGATGGCAAGAGCCACCCCAGTCTCTGGGCAGCCCAGCATAGAGGTCTGCAGACTACACTGTTATAAAATATGAGTGAAAGCAGCAGCGCCTTTCATGAAAGGGAGCGAGGGAAAAAGGAATTACATTTAGAAACTAAACACTCCCATGGCTCTGAATTACCTGAATGAAGTCTCCTGGACCTAAACTGGCTGCAGGTTCAAAGCCTGAGAATCCCCCAGTGCGCTGCCCTCAGACACTCAACAAAGCTCTCCAGTGACTAGTGGGAATTCTGGGACATTTTTTGCTTGATGCCAAATGCCCAAGCTTCATGCCTGGAGAGCAGAGCAGGAAGTCCCATGGAGTCCCCTGAACAAGGAAGGAGAGGTTGAGATTCAAATACAAAGCCCCTCAGGCTTTCCCTAAGCCCTTCTCTTCAGGAAGGCGCTGTCCAGTCTGAAGAGTAGCTCCTGTTGCTTTTTTGCCCTTATGGCTTTCTAGCATGCGCACACAGTCACAGCTCAGAGATTTGACCAAAGCATGTATGCTTGTTTAACCAGCAGTAACCCCACGTTTTTCAGAATTCCCCTTTTCTAATGAATTCTGGAACTAGAAGCCAGGCTCTAATGCTGCTTAACTCTCTAGCCTGGACACACTTTGGTTCAGAGACAACTCAGACCAAGAGTTTTAAAGTCTTTAAAATTTTTTAAAGAAATGAAACAAATGCAGCCTCCCCATACAAGAGCTTAATCCCAACAAATGGAACCCCCAGCCCTCAGGAGCCAGCTGGCAGGTGAGATGCGCAGGCCATGCAGAGAGGGCAGGTAGAATGTTATGAATTTAATTACTCAAAGCACAAATGGAATGGTTAGCCTGGCTGGGAGACAGGGTTTTCGATGCAGCAAAGAGGCTTTTGAACAGAACACTTCCTCTCCCGAACAGCGTTTCCCCAGGGATCACCAGGTGGGGAACTCGCAGCACCAGGACCACCAGACAAGCCAAGAACAGAACCGAGACACAGGAAACCCCAGTGAGAAGTTAAGGAACTAACTAATGCACAGGGAATGAATTCCCCAGCTCTGAGAGATGGCATCAGGAGCTGCCCAAACTCCTGGCATTCTCCTGAATAAACCAGACCTACTGAAATGCATCTGTGAGTCTCTGTATGAACATCTGAAACACACTGATTTATAGTTAATGTTATTTGTCTCTCATACACACACATATGTGTACAGCATGTGTGTGTAATAGATTTCTCTTTCCCTGCTTCTCCCTATATGTCAGCCACACTATGTAGATCCTGTATTTCTAAAAGTTGAGTGTAAATGATTTCTCCTCATTGCTGATGCTGAATAGCAGCTGCGAGGAAGCGAAAGTGCTGGACTCTGCATTTTTCACTGTGCCAGCAGCTCAGCCCCTGGTCAGGCACAGAACCCCGGCATGGAGCAGAAACCCCAACAGAATAGCTAGAGAACCAAAAAAATGACACTCACAACCAAGGAACAAAGCAGTGTTCCCCCGGTGCCAGCAGGCAGCGTTGATGAGATGGGTATGGCCAATCAGGGGGTGGAAGGAAGAGGTTCAGCTCTGATCTTTAGCTCAGTGGGTGCTGGCCAGAGAGCACGTGCAAGCTTCACAGCAAAAACCCAAGAAGGGGGTCACTTACCTGCTGGAGGAAGAGGAAGGCTGGAGGGCAGGGGAGAGAGTGAGGAAGCATGCCTGAGTTGGAGACAAGGAGGCAGCCTGAGTTAGCCATGGAGCACAGCATGTGTTGACAGGTAGCCGTGGAGCTGCTTGCAGTCAGTTTCGTCCTCTTCTATACACTCTGCTTATTCTCTTTTTTCCCTTTCTCTCTCTCTCCCACTCAGTGCTTTTCCTCCTCCTCTGTCCCCTCCCCTCCCCCTTGTGGTGCTATTTGAGAGGATACATCTGAGGAACGCTTGCCTTGCCCTCTGCTCTTACAATGAAGGAACAATGCTCGGCTATTTACTTTGGTGCCATTAGACACTGGCACTGAATGAATGGTCTGCAAAGGAGGGGGGGCTGAAAGGGAAGGGAGGAGAGAGAGAGGGTGAGGGAATGAAACAGAAAGGGGTGGGAGATGGAGTAGGAGGGGGAGTCCCCTGTGCATTCAGACATCAGACTGAGCTCTGTATAAAATGAAGAGAATCCATAATGACATGAGAACAGCTGATCCCGCACTTAACTCCTCCGATGCTGCAGCACATTTGCAGACTGTTCTCCCCACCTCCCCCTTATCCTCTTTCACAGCCCTGAGACAAATATGCTGCTGGGCTGGTTTTATGCTTGGCTGGGGAATCAAGTGGAAGGAGCTGGCCTCCTTTCCAGACACCAACTCTGAAGAAAAGAAAGATCTTACCAGGAGTTTCGGTGATGTAATCCAGCCACATACGCCATGGGAAGGCTGCTGCAGCTGGGAAGCCTGCACTTCCAAACTGAGGGCAGCCAGCCCCCCGGAAGAGAAACCTCACTAACACGCCGCACAGCCCTGAGCTTCGGGATTCTCCAGACCAACCCGGGGAGAGAAACACACCCAGATGTGCACACAGCATCACCCCTCGCCCCTGAGATGCACATGTGCAAACACAGTGCCACGCTGATTACACAGACACACACAGATCTGCACGCATGCACATGGCAACATGCATTGTACACACAGAAACTCATCTCCTCACCCAGAGAGACACACCTATCTGCTTCCATGTGCACAAAGACCCAGACAGGCAGCCATGCATCGTGCACACACACAGCCGCACACTCTGGCAGACATGCACGCACACACACCAAGTCGCACACCCACACAGATGGAAGCCAGCCGACCTTGAAATATGAGTTGTGTTTGGCAAGGTCTGTGGTGACCGCATTACTCTCAAGTGCTGGATGGCTTGTCCCAAATAAGTGTAAATAAATCTAAGCTCCCCAGGCAGGGCTAGTTCCCAGCAGTTTGATGTAATGGGCCCTGGCACAGGATCTGCTGCCTCCTGCAGAGCAGGGTCCCTGAGGAACTGGCCAATGCATCGGTGCAATGTAGACAGGGAACTTTACTTTGAGCATTTCGGAAAGGCTCTCATATTTTCCCGTTACATGGCTCTCTCCAAGAAACATTCCTGCTCAAGGGGGGATGGTTCTGGCCTTCAACAAAGACCCACCCCAGACTGTTCCCAAGACATCATCCTCTCCTCGGCTGTGCAATGAGCTCATGAACCAAGGCGACCAGCAGGGGTCACTGCAGCAGCAGCAGAGGCTCATAAGATTTTGTCATGGCTACTTTTAGCAAAAGTCATGGACAGGATGTGGGCAAGAAACAATAAATCACAGAAAACCAATCCCGCCGTCCGGGGCTGACGGCCCAAACCCCGCCGTCCGGGGCTGACGTCGCGATGGTCATGTAAAATCATGGAATCCATGACCTCCGTGAGCAACTCACAGCCTTACTCATGACTTTCAGGTCCACCCCAGCAATGTTCCCACCCCCTCCCAGCCTGGATCAAAACACACAGTTTGAATCTTGTCCTAGTGCACCGTTGGTCCGAGGCACACCACTAGTGAATTACTAATGTGTGAGTCTATCCTACCCCAGTGATAGCCTGTATGTCTGTGTGGGAGAGAGACAGCTACCGTAGGGAGGGACCATGCTTGTGGCTTTGTGACAAAAATTACTTTGGTCCTTCCAGCCCGACAGAACTCCATCCCGTCTTTCCTCAAGCTTCACTGCAGTTACTTCCCTTCCAAGTCCAACCACTGATGTGCTTGTCACTTCTCGCCATGTGGCCCTAGCACTCACGCAGCCATACAAATTCCAGGCCACATTTTCAAAGAGCTTCAGAGTGGGGTGCACACACAGCTGCCTTGTGTGCAGAGCGGGATCTCTGCCTGAGCTGTCCATGCCAATGACAATTCAGTGCCACCAGTGTTGTGTGGCCACGTTTCAGGGGCCTGCTCAACATGGATCTTAGCTTTGGTCACAGCCAGCTACAAAGCAGCCTGGACTGGTTTGTGCTCATATATTTGGGAAACTGAGTCCTGGGTTGGATTCAATTTCCATCTTGGCTGAATAGGATGCCCAAAGGTTTGTTTCTGTTAGCAGCTGCTGATTCCAAGTCTCCTTTGGCACCTCCAGCATATGGACAGCTCCGTTCAGAAGCTGGGATTTTCCATACCCCCCTCACACAGACTGCCATGCTGCCACATCCTGGGCATTTGCAGCGGTTCCAGTTTATGCTGCAGACACCTGGCAGGCAAGGCAAAATTCCAAAGCCCTCCCAAAGCTGCTGACCTGAGTCTCATGGGGCTGACAGGTTGTTAAACAGCACCAATAAAAGCAATGACCACGCAGGCCTGTGGCCACTGAGCAAAGGGAAAATCAAAGCACAAGTGGGCTGCATTTCTTCTGGGGGTGAAAGCCATTGAGACAGCCTCAGAAGAGGAATGCTGAACAGCATCTTAGCAAACAGGTCCAATGCCAAGGGGCAGACTGCTTCTGCAAATGGCTAACGCTGGCCCTACCTTGCCCTCTGGGAACTGCAGGGGATCACACAGCAGCACTCATGAAAGGTGCCTCTGTCTACACTCCTGACATGGGGATTTGGCTGCAGGAAAGCTCGTCTCCAGGCTGGATGACTGCTACTCCCCCTACCTCAGTACCCAGACAAGGAAACTACCACAGCAGCCTGACCCCTACAGCTGCAGAGATCTTATCACCCCAGTGCTCCACACATGCACTGGCTCCCCTGCACTCCCAGTTCCAAGTCCAGGTGCTGGTGGGACACCTCTCCTATAGGCACTGTCACAACAGCTAAGATCGCAATATATCCTGTGCTTATCAGAGTCCAGATGCAGGCTTGGGGGAGCTGGAGGCCCAGGACTCTCAAAGATCCTTCCAAAGAGGGTGAGGGAGACCCGTTCCCTCATTGTCTTTGGGTTGTGCTGCAAGACTCACCTCTGTCCCCGGGAGCCTGGCAGGAAGTGAATTACGATGGGACATATGCTCTAATGGCCAAAGATTAAACCTATGGTAGGGAGGAGGAGTGACCTGGGCCTTCCACTGGGGACCCACACACCCCAGAGCTGGAGAGCTACGTGGCACTCAGGGTGCTTAACCCAGATACAGTGGCTTGATGCTATGGTGAGATATGCTTTATATATGCAGAGGCAGGCAGGCAATTCTTTTGGTGGGTAAAGGGGGAGTTCTCTGAATTCCATACTTGCCTGTACACCCTGCCTCTAAGGCCCCAGTGACTTTTGCACGTTCTTCAGTCAGCCGGAGTGGGGACAGTGGAGGGAAATGCCTGGTGCTTCCCACCTGGGAGGCGAGAGACTGAGCTGTAAAATGCTACATACAATGTGTGAGGAAACAAACAGAGGAGACCAGATGGCTCAGGGGTAAGGACGCAGAGCCTTTCCCCTCTGCATCACTGGCTTGATTACGATCCAGGATGGCAATGACTCAAAGACATTCCCATCTGGTGGCCAGTGGGAGCAAGCTAAGGGGACTTCTGCCAGAGTAACAGCCCATGTCACAAAAAGCATCCATACACCAGCTGGCAAGAGAGGAAGGCAAAGTGGGCCCTGGAGACTGAACTGCCCTCTGAGCTGCAGGGTCAAGGCATGGGATAGGGCTGGTCATGGGTGAGCTTACCTGCCCTGTTGTCCTCCATTTTGAGGCTAGGAGCTCCTGGCCTCCAGGGCTCTCAATCCACACCACTTTCACCAGTGTAACATACACTCACATTTACATTTACACATGGCTAGGTCCCTTCCCCAGCTCAGTTACGAGACGGGAGAAGTAATCATGCAGAATATCAAACCACAGAAGACTCAGGGAGCTGGAGCTCTGAGGTCCCCTCTCTCCCAGCTGGTGCCTGTATTTGGCCTCTTGCAGAGGTGTCTCCATTACGGGAAGGGACCCACAAGCAAACACTGCCCGGGACACGGGTGGGTGAGTCCCCTCTGGCTCCAGGGCTAGTCAGACTCCACGGAGGTGGCTTGACAGGTGGGATCACACTCACCAATGGTCTATAGAGCTCAGTACTCACCTTTTCCCTCCGCTGCTCTCAGCGCCCCTAGCGACAGCAGCACGCAGGGGTGGGACAGGGACGGAATGACAGACCCACCAGAGGAATAACTGCCACTTCAGCTACAATTGCCACAACACAGGCCTCCAGCAGAGGGCACAATCACTCCGAGGAGTTAGCGCCTTCGTTTGGCTTGGCGATGGGGGTGCGTGATAGTGACAATTTACTAAGGCTACGCTACAGTTTAGGTCAGTGTGACTAAGCCACCCACTGAGCGACGTAAATTACACCGACCTGAGTGCTGGTGTGCCCCGCGCTGTGTCGGCAGGAGAGCTTCTCCCACCAATATGGTGGCCATCGCTCTTTGGGGGTGGATCCATGAAGCCAAGGGAAGCGCTCTCTGCCGTTGGCTTAGAGCAGCTCAGCCGTAAGCTCTCTAGTGCAGCTTAAAGTTTGCACTGGGAATGCAGGAGCCTCCGAACACTGGGGCCAGATTGCAAATGGAACCTGGTCTCCAGAACTTCCCAGAGGGACCCTGCTCAGCTCTATGGAGCATGTGCTGCAGCCCCAGCGGAAACCCCGGAAAAAGGAAAATCTCCCTGGAAGGGAAGCTTATTTATCTGTTTAATTAAGATGTGTTCACCCAGCGCACAGATTCTGTTCCATCTGTCTCACTTACAGCCGCGTCCCAGGAAAATTAAACATAATAAATATCCGAAGAAGGAAAGCGAAGGGCACATGTGAGCTATGTGATCAAAGGCAGAAGTTGCACAGGGTTGCAATTCTAAGCACATCTTTCTTTCTGCCCTCTGGGGATGGGGTGGCAACGCGCTCACATGCACAGGATGGAGCTGGCGTTCTCTTCAATCAGCACGATTTTATTTTTTAATTTATTTTAAGTAAACTCCCGAGGGTTCCTCAATTTTGTTTCCTGCAATAGGAAGATGTATTCCTCCTGGGGAAAGAAGGAAACTCCTTCACTCACCAATTCCAAGCCTCAGCAAACTGGTGCCCCCAAGGGAGAGTCACTTCCAAGCTGAAGAGGGAACATATGGGCTGACAGCACTGCAGTCCTTCGGGCTCCTAAAAGGCAGTTCTGCTAGCCCATTACACACTTGTGGCAGCCTAGACATTCAGGAGCTGGATTTTCACCATGAAAGTTAATTTACTAATTTTCTTTCTGCAACAATTGGCTCAAAGGCAGCAGAATTCTGCTGGCTTTTGATCCGGGTGCTGAAAGACTTTGAAGTGCCCTTTGTGCTACTGAGAGTTTCACCATTGCCAGGGGAACAGTTGCCCTCCCACCCTTATCAAACATCCAGTCAGTGTTTCAGGTGCTAGCCTGGGACTTGGGAGACCTCTGCCACAGACTCCCCGTCCCATCTGTGTGGGCCTCAGTGCCCACCTATACAATGTAGAATCATAAACCTGGAAGGGACCTCGAGAGGTCATCTAGTCTAGTCCCTGCACTCCAGGCAGGACTAAGTATTATCTAGACCATCCCTGATAGGTGTTTGTCCAATCTGCTCTTAAAAATCCCCAGTGATGGAGATTCCACAACCTAGGCAATTTCTTCCAATGCTTAACCACCCTGACAGTCAGAAGTTTTTCCCAATGTCCAACCTAAACCTCCCTTGCTGCAATTTAAGCCTATTGCTTCTTGTCCTAGCCTCAAAGATTAAGAACAACAATTTTTCTCCCTCCTCCTTGTAACAAGAGACAAATGCCCTGCTCTGCTGCACAGGGGGCTGGGGGACAAATACATTCAAGTTTGTAAGGAGCTCGGCTGCTGTGGTGCTGGGAGCCAGAAATGCATCTTTGATAGAATGTGGAGATGGAATGCACAGCAACAAATGTGATCAGGCTGCAAATGAAAGATTTCACCCAGCTCTCTCCATTGGACAGTCTTATACACCCTGAAACAAGGGCACAACTTGCTGAAATTCTCTACCCAGTAGTTACGGCTGGGAAGTCTGGGCCAAGCTGCATGTGGACCCTGCACAGGATTAGGGTCAGGACTAAGGAACATTGGCAGAGCTAACATGAGGCAGGAATAATTTGAAGACTGTGTGCCCGGTGATGGGCACTCAGTACTCAAAAGAAATCAAAACCCAAAGGCGGAGGCTCCGAAAGAGGGATATGGGGATGGAGCAGGGGCGCTCCCATTAACTTCAGCCCCTGCAGCCTCCAGGCAGCAAAGCACATGCCTCCCCTCCTCCAGGGCCCCGACAGTTACAGCACCCACTAATGACAAGCGCAGCAGCAGGTCGTCACAGATGTGCAGAAGTTCGGCGAAGGCTGGTGAGGGGTCTGCTCTCGCCTCTGAGCTGCCCTGGAAAGAGGGTAGCAGTAATGACTCTACTCAGCCGGGGGGAGGGGAAAGGTTTCTCAGGTCCCTTCGGGTTGGAGTCTGCTGCTCTCCCAACTCAGGGTGTTAACGAGAGTTTCAGGGACTCTCGTTAGGCCTGAGACACCAGCCTGCTCCCCTGGGACACAGCTGTGCAGCTAATGTTCCACAGGGAACAGGGGACGAGGAACCCTCTCTCAGTGCAGGTACATCCACACTGCAGTTCGAGGTGTGACTGCAGCGTGGGTAGGCAGACCCACCACAGCGTTAGTCTAGCTACTACGGCTCAAAGGAGCAGTGGAAAGGTAATGGCAGAGGCTGTACAAGCCCACCCAGGACCCTGGGTACGTACTCATGTTGCTAGCCCAGACCAGGGTCTGCACGCTGCGTTTTCATTGCTCTCTCTACCCGTCCTACCGAGATTAAAGTTAGTGCGCATATGCCTGCCTGAGTTGCAATTACGCCTTCGATTGCCGCATAGGGACAGCCCAGGTGGAGGGAGTACGAAGGCAGAACAGGGGATGGCACAGCAGGGTCCCCCTCAAATATTACACACACAAATAAGCTCCACACGGAAATGCAGGATGTTCTACTCTGACCCAGTCCTAGTTCCCTTTGCTCTGCCCAAGCCTCCTTGGCAGTAGGGGTCTCCCTTGCTCTGCACCAAATCATCACTTTGGGAAATAATGTCCTTTTTGGGCCTGTCTCTCTGCTGTCCTGCCCCGGTACACTCATTCACAGCAGCACAAGTGGGTGTAAGGTCGAATCAGATCCCAGTGGTGCAGGGCGACACAGACCAGACACCAGACCCTATCTTACAATGAGTTTAAACTCCAGGGATCAGATCCTTCCAAGAGAAGCAAATACACCATCCTCCCAGATGAGCCCCAGAGAGCATGTGTGAGCTGCAGAGCCCATGCCCATCCTCCTGGGAGTGCAGGACGTGCTGGTCGGGGTCGCTGGGCAGGGTCATTGGCAGAACTGGGTGGGGAGTCCAGGACTCGCAAAGCAGGGGGCCTGCGGGCGAGGTGAAAGGGACTTTGGCAGAGCTGTGTGTGGCAGGACTCGGGGCTGAAATAGCTGGGGATGCGGCAGGGCAGCATTACATAGCAGTGGAAAAGCCTGGGGGGTTGAATCTTGTATAGCATCTGTCTACACTGCCAGGCTCCAGCTAGTGCTATCAGGGTTTCCCCGAGCTAAGCACTATGTCTACAGACACAATGTGGGGAAAGGATCTAGTACGTCCCTCCTGAATGCCTGTGAGAACAGGCTCCATGAGGCTTGGGTGAAGCCAGTTCTGGGCCCACCTTGCCATTTGTTGGCTCCCCCCTTCGGCAGGAGTGCACGCTCTGCACTGACAGCAACGCCACTGAGTTCCACGCTCTCTGAAAGCCTCTCCTGGAGAATGAGCCTCAGGAGACTGAGAGCTTCAGCGGGGGAAGAGAGAAGAAATACCTGCGTGCTAGGAGCTGTAAGTTCCTAACTGGTTCTGGTCTGAAGCCTGAGGGAAAGCCCACTGATGCACATAGCATTGTGAAAAGGAAACCAACAGTGCATGCATTTGAACAACACAGCATGGGTGCTTTATTGCCAGCAGTGGGCAATAGCTTCTGCTTTCTGAGTGAGACAGAGATGGAGCCAGAGGTGCTTAGTTCTAGGCAGCATGTCCAGCAGACGCAAGTTGGTCTTTCCATTACAGCAGGGTTACTCCAGGGGCTTTTGTTCTATTGGAAACACTGGAGGAAAAGGGGACTACTGCAAGGGAATTTGCCTGCTCTCATGGGTCCACCACCACTGACCTTACAGCCTGTCGTGGTATCAGGCTCTCTGTGCTACATAGCACCTTTCATCCCAGTGCCTCCCCAAATAACAAAGAGGAGCAGCAGACTGACAGAGAAATCCAGAAGCAATGAGAATGTTTAAGCAGGGATGGAGAATCACCGAGACAGGAAAATGGGAGAATGTGGGCCACATCCCGGGAGCTGCAGAGGAGATGGCTCTTGCACCCACAGTGGCCAATTTTTGGTTTTGGGGGGAAGGGAGCTGCATTCTAGTAAAGTGCCTGAGTACAGGAATATTTGAATGGTGGGGAGAGGGAAGGGATGAAAGCGACATAGTGTCTGGAGACATTGAGCCTTTCAAAGCTGCTGGATAGGGGGCAAAGTGTGGGATTCTGCATTCCCTGTTGTGCATGATGCCCCTGTCTCTGCAGGAGCAGGACCATCCTTCCACTCACTATAACTATAGCTCAGTGCTATGGTGGTAAGCCAAGTGCTGATCCTGACTTGAACCGTACAAGCTGGTGTGTACGCTGTTCCCTAGGGGACAGCAGGCCAGGTATTTCTGTGAGGGTTCAGTGGAGATGGGGCTGGGGAATGCTCCAAGGGGGGCGCAGGGACAGGGGTACCCCTATTTTTAATCTGCAAGGAAAAGTAAGGGATGGTAGAACCCTGAGGAAGTTGTTTGGGCAGCTGACAGGTTGGTGGCATCAGGAAGCTGACACCCAGCTAAGCATAAGCAGATCTCCCCCTCATTGGAGGCCAAGGGGGTAACAAGGTGACTCCCAGTCCTGGGTACCCCAAGAACCATCAAATGGTTCAAAACCCTCAAATGTTAACCTGGGCTGCCATCCACACCCTGCCCCGTGCAACAGGATCCACTCTCTGCCAGATCCTCGTCACGCAAACCAGCCATGCACAGCAGCAACCCCCACAGGAAACAGCCGTGTGATTTCACCCTCTTGCCTTGGGATAATTAAGTTTTCAGTCATGATATAGGGAACTGCTCTTCCAGCACGGGAACCAATGATCCCAAACAGCCAAAGGCAAAGGCAGAGATCAGACACAGGAGCCTCATGGAATCTGAGATACCCACCTGCCAACACAAGCAACAAATATGCAGACAGATAACGGCTCTCTCCTTCTAATGCATCCACAGCCACAAAACCACCAGCCCCTGCCCCCCTTCAAAGCAAGCCTCCCACCCCAGAGAATGCCTCTCTTCCACCAACACCTGCTTCTCCAGCCAGAGAGCCCTGCTGGGAGTTTCAGCAGTTTGTGCTACGTAGGATCACAGCGCTAGAACTGGCTGCAGGGGGAATTCTGTCTCCTCAGCCCTTTTGGCCCCTGGCCTGACTGCCCTGACGACCAAGTTGGGGACATCTCTGGTAGGATGTGAGCTGGAAACCCGACTGCTGAGCTGGGCTAGAGAGGAGCTAGCAGCCGCCAAGATACAAGAGGTACTGACTCCGTATCCAGACCCAGCAATTTAGTTACTTTGTAATAAGGAAGCGACTCTCCCAAACGCAGCATGTCAAGGGGGAAGAGATTTTGGGCTTCTCCTGCGTGGAGTGTCCAATAGTTAGGAAGGAACCTGGGCCCTGAGGGGGAAGCCAGCCCCTAACTCATGCTGCTGAGGGCTCGGGAGAAAGCAGAACAACCAAGTCTCTTCAAAGCCAATTATTCTGCAGGGGAAGGGTGTGTGCGTGTGTCAAATAACCTACATGCCCTGTAACAGGTCAAGACCTACTGAAGATTCACCATCTTCATCCCACCAATCGCTGCTAGGAATATATGCAACATTCTCACCACAGAATGAGAATCCCCAGTCGCCTGCACTGAGGCCCCAAGAGCCAGGAGCTGGTGAAGGAGATGCTGCATGTGAATCACATGGGTCAAAAACAGGGGGCAATGAGACTCTCTTGGCCCTAGCCCTGGGCTCCTGGCCTCTGCAGAGTGGGCGCTGGGCACTCAGGATCACACACAGTTTACACTTTTAATTAAGTAGAGCAGGCATGGCCCTGCCCTGGTGCCAGCGAGAATCCCTGGCTTTTCTCCTTCAGTCAATACAGTCCTTCCTGAAGCCCCTTCATTCAACACAATATTTGTAGGAAATGACAATTTGACACCGCGGATTTAATGAGATTGAACACACAGGCAGCGGAACCAAGGCAGAACCGATGCTCGGGAATGACTCAGCCTCCCAGCGCCAGGGGAGCAGCACAGGGCAGGGCCTTCCACAGGTGAACAGCTGCAGTGTCACATGGAGCAGTTCCCCAAGCCAGGGCTCTGACACCTCCTGCTCTGGTTCCCCTCTGCCTGGGCTCCAATCTCAGACTCTGCAGAAGTTGTTCTCAACCAGGAGTACGAATACCCTTGGGGGGACGCACAGGTCTTCTGAGGGTACATCAACTCATCCAGCTATTTGCCTAGTTTTACAACAGGCTACATAAACAGCATTAACGAAGTCAGTACAGACTCAAATTTCATACGGACAATGACTTGCTGATACTGCTCTGTATACGACACACTGAAATGTAAGTACGGTGTTTATGTTCCAATTGATTATTTTATAACTATATGGTAAAAAGGAGAACGTCAGCGATTTGTCAGTGATAGTGCACGGTGACACGTTTGTATTTTGATGTCTGATTTTGTAAGCAAGTAGTTTTTAAGTGAGGTGTAACTTTGGGGTATGCACGACAACTCAGCCTCCTGAAAGGGGTACCATCATCTGAAAGGTTGAGAGCCGCTGCTCTGCAGTATTTCCTACTGGGAAAAGCCAAGACACCGCCGGTGAAATGTCAGTGCAGAAGCCACAGAAGTGACGGTGAGAAAGTTCAGAGCATCTTTCTGATGGCCCAGCAGGGCACGTGAATGCGCTGGTCACTGGGGCAGATCACACTCTCCTTCCCCCACAGAGCTAAGCATGCAGATAATGAAGCAACTCAGCAGTGCACAGTGCCTTCCCTTCTGCCCCAAGCAGCAGCAGGTCCTTCCCAGGCAGCTTAAGGAAATCCAAAGTGCCTCAGCAACACCAGAACAGCAGCATCCCCCACCCTCTTGGTTTCAGTATTATGCCTGACAAGCACCCATGGGAGAAGATGGGAAGGGGCTCTGGAGTTTGTGGGGCTTAATAAAGGGGTGGACTGGACATCACCATACACCAGTGTCATCCATGCATGTCTTCTGCTCCCCTGAAAGAGCTGCTGCCCCCATCCGGCGATCAGCAGTCCAGGAAACCTCCCACAGAGAGACAATCTGGTAACTAGTTCTAGTAAAACCCTAGGGTCCTTCTGCAAGTTCTCTCTGCTGATGCGGGGCATTCAGCGAAGAGGTCAGACAGCAAATGGCAGAATGGAGGGCTCAGGGGGCTGGGATTGGACTATGGAATGTGTCACTCCTCGGCTGTCTATTCAAACCCAGCCCCGCTGGGCGGTGGCCAAACCTCGAGAGTCACTTGGTGCCCACATTGCAAACCCACTGTCACAACTGGCAGTCACAGCAGAGTGCACGGGCCATGGAGTTTGCACTCTCTCTGACTTGGAGATGGGCTCCCAGGGGAGGGACCAGGCTCTTGACAAGGAGCTGGAGCTGTCTATACTGCACTCTGTGCCTCTTCCCTCCCCTCGTCACTTGTCTAGTGGTGGCCCCCTCTCTGCATCTCCTCACAATCTCCCTATACCCAGCACCAGAGCTTTCTTGTCTGCAGCTCCTGACACCTGGAACAGCCTCCCTGTCCCTCTCACCCCTGGCAGCTTTTCATCACCATCCCAAAGCTCAGCTGAAGGCATCACTGCTCTCTCTCTGTCTCCCTGTGCTGCTCTTCACCTTTTAACTCTCAAGAGGATTTGGGAGTTTGTATGAAAGTGGCGACACAAACAAAAAATGTCACAAAGAAAAGCACGTGAAAAAAGTTCAAGGCAATAAACATCTGACTCGAGTTTTTCTGGGGAGTTTCTGGACTGATTCTTTTTCAGACTTTAAGGCAGATAATTCCTCTGGTTCTGGGCAAGACACCATGGGCCCTCCTCTACGGCCATGCACCCTGTGAACTTGATTTACATCAGCACCAAGGGAGGTAAAATGCCACTGAATCAGAATGGTGGCATTTTTCATCCACTCCACACACTTTGCACGGGGTGAATGGTGACGCGAGGGACAGGGTAAGAGAGAAGTTGGCTCTAACAGCCAATTTTCTGAAACGCTGAGTCTCCACAACTCCGCCCTGCTGGAGTGCTGTGTGTGCTCAGCTTCTCTGAAAAACAGGCCTCTGGGGTCTCAACTTGGGCTCCAAGGAAAGAAGGTTCCCAAAATCAGGTGCAATTTTGGAAATTTTAGGCCTGAGTGTTTTCGCATGAGACTCAGTTATCACCCTGGGGCCAAAAAGCCAGGATGGGGGAAGGCTGCTGAGTCAGCAGGAGAGTGAAAAGGGGGCTGGCACATCCCTGCGTCTGAGAGATGATGCCAGTCACATGGCTTAGCCCAGGCAGGAAAGCCAATCAGGACAGAAGACAGGTGGCATGTGAAAACACGAGGCAGGAGGTGCTCCAAAAGGCGACACTAAATTCTCATTATAAGGCTTTTTAAATGCACAGACTATAAGCATTTAAAGAGCTTCTAGGACTCCAGGGCAAACTTTAAAAATCATAATATTTATAGAAACCCTCCTTTCATTCGCCCCCCACGCTCTTTATTTCTCCTGCAATCACTGCTAATTTGAAGACGTTTTGCTTTGGCATCCCAGCCTGTTGTGGTGTCAATTACTGAGCGGCCCGCTGGTAGCTGCCACTGCAGAATTTCCCTGCAGTGCTGCCAACAGTGACCACAACGCCAGCCGCAGGAGGAAACCAAACCCCTACGCTTCCCCCCACAGCAGAGACTGAGAAACTCCTGCCGTGCCCAAGCTGGGGACGACACTCAAGCTATTACCTCATTGCCCTTGGGAGCTGAGCCCTTGCTGGGCCCTTCTTCTGCACAGCCTGGGGAGACCAATCCTCCCTCCTAGGAGCTGAGGCCCATCTCTCTCCCCAGACTCCCTGGCAGAGCCAGCAGAGAGCTGCCTGTGCTAGGCGTTATTGGGAGGACAGAGATCACTGAGCAGGGAGAAAGAGCTGTTTCGTGGTTAGAGTCAGGGGTTAGGAGTCAGGAGAGGCAAGGTGCTACCCCCTGAGCCCCACTCCATAGCCCTGGGGCTGCACACAGGGCTCTGCAAAACTCTACCTGGGGCCTATGGAGTTGCTGCACAGACACCCACTGCAGCCCTGCCCTGTATCCATGCGGTTGGCTCCCCTAGCTGCACCAAATCTCATCCTAAATCAAGGCCCCTTTATCCCAACCCAGCTAGCCCACAGCTTCCCCTTCAGAAACACATTCTCCAAATGCACTATGCCCCTCCTCGGACAGCCGCACTCAGGAACCTCCCATCCCAGCTGTGGCCCCCCCCTGCCTTGACCAGTGTCAGGCATTTGGAGTGGAAACACAAGCTGAGTGCTGGGAACCCCCCCAGTCCTGTGCAGAATTTAAACCCTGGTAGAAAGGGGCTCCCGGGCCCTGCCACGCTCCTGCCCAGCGCAGGAAAGGGGCTGCACAAAGACTTCAGATGGCAAAGCATCTTCAGACCAAAAGCTGCTTCCCTGAGAAACCCTAAATTCACACTAGTCCCCTCTCTCCCCTGAGCTCCTTTCCTCCACCTCCTCCCTGCAGCTGCTGGAGTGCCCTCTCTGTAATTCTGGAAGCCTGCAGCAGGCTGGGAGTGGGGAACTCCCCATCTCCAGACTGTGCTTCCAAATGGAGTGAGCCCCCATGCTGGCCTGCCCCATTGAGGGGCTGTGGGTCTCATTTCTTTCTGGGGCTGTGAAAGCAAAAAAGTCGCAGGAAAACACCACAAATGTCTATTAAATGCTTACTCTGTGCCAGAGTGCAGAGCGAAGATGGGCACCCCCTTCACTAGCCACTCAGAGAGCCCCAGAGCCTCAGGCAGCCTTCAGAGGGCTAGAGCAAGGCAGCGGGGAGAGCCCCAGAGCTGCCTGGCCTATGGAAACGGGCAGGTTTAGCTGCTGTATTTTGCCAGGAGGAAAGGGGCACAAACACTGATGGGACTGGTTTAGGTCAAGACCCTGTGTCTGTGGCACTGTTACATTGATGGGTAATTCAGTTTACACCCCAGCACAGCCTTGCAGTAGCCGGGGTAAGGCTCAGCACTTTGGCTATCAGGAAAAGACATTCTGTGGTTTTATTTCTTTACTTTCAGAGATATAAAAATGAGCTCGATTGCCTGGGCACAGGAACGACAGCCCATTGACGTGATCCTACCACCTCGTTTATCAGAGTCGCTCCCCAAAACACTAACCAGGCCGGGGGACCCTCCCTGGGAACCGCCCGGTCACTGAAACCAGTGCCCAAATAGCTCACGTATGACATACACAAGTAAGGGAAGAGGCACGTCCTCAGAGCATGTCTACACTGCCGTCAGGAGGTGTGACCGCAGCATTCCTGGACATACAGGGGTACCAGAGCTCAGAGCAGTAAAGCCATGGCTAGTGCCTCCCGCCTGTGATTCTGGGTATGTATTCCAGTGGACCCCATGCTTCTGCTGTTGCCCTTCACTGCTCTTGTTCCTCAAGCCAACCCTTCAACTTCCCCTGGGCTGGGACTGGTAGCCAGTGCAGATTATGGGGCAGAGATGGGAGCTGCTGGGAAACCCTGCTGGAGAAGGGATCTGGCACACTGTGCACCATTCCACAAAGGCTGTAACTCAGCACACAGCATTACCGTCATGCCACGTCTTCCTGAAAGGCCTTGGTATCTTTGGCGAGGCTCTGAAGCTGAAAGAAAAGGTTGTAATCTCCTTACTGAGTACAGATGATAAAAAGCTGCACTGGCCATTGCTGCTACCTCAGCATCCAGGAGCAGGCCTTGGGCTGCCTCCCATACAGCAAATGGCAGACATTCACCTGCCTCCAGGGCTGACAGAACCTTCCCTGCAGCCTCTGAGTCTTGTCTGGATTGAACCAGCTAGCCCCCAGCCAGACCCCAACCTGTTAGACCCCAGGTAAGTCGTGCCATTGCTCCAACCAGCTCAGGAGAGGTGGAGACATGCAGTGAGCTGGATTTCCTCTACATATGAAGACACGGCAGCCCATACTTAATTAACCAAGTAGCCCCATACACACTTTGAGCTGGAGAACAGGGCTCTGTGGAGCCGCCTGTAAGAGTCTTTCGGGCCGATGAGCAGTGGCTCAGTGCTCTGGGCTCTCTTAGAAAGAAAGGAATGGAGCCACTCATGAGCAACCCTTGCTGCAGCCCCATCACAGCGACACACAGCCAATAGTGTGGAGGGCAGCTGGAAGACCTAAGAAAACCACTCTGGAGGAGATCCCGGGGACTGCAGTCAGCCAATCTGGATTACATGGGGAGACCCAGATAAAAAAAAAATGATCACAAACATCTATCTCGGAGCAGGTGAAAACAGCATTCCTGGCCACTGATGCCACCTGTGATTCCAGGCACAGCCAGGATTCCAGAGGCATCCCCAACTGCAAACCGCTTAGACAAAGGATGCGTGCCATCAAAAACAGGGGCAGGAACCACCTGATCATATGCTCCCCCAATCCACTGGCATCACTTCCATGCTGTTCAGTCTGGGGTCAGGCAGCTTTATCTCAGCCAGGCACCTACTGCAGCTTGGCACAAAACCCACAAAGATGCCCCTCCATACGGCTTTGCTGAGACACAGAGCTGGGTATCTTTCACAGACGGATGACAACATCTGGCAATTTCACCAGTGACCTCACATACATGTTCAACAGGAGGGTTGACAAAACAGAACCGTGCAGACGAGCAGCTGGGTCAAACCTTCCCTTCTGCTCCCTCTCAGACGAACAAACGGAATCATTCCGCAGGACTGCAGGAGATGAACAAACCTTGGAGGCCACTCAACAGTCTTGGAGGCTGTTGGGACACCAGGCCACGGCCCAGTGCTGGCAGCAGAACATCAACCAACAAGAGCAGCACAGTCACTGCACCAGGCCCAAGCTGAAAGAGACAAGGGCTTCTGAGCGGTCCAGATGGTACCAGTCACCTTTGCCACAACCGTCTCTGTAAGTTTCCCCAGGAAGATGGACTCAGAGGCAGGGCAATAACTGGTGAGATTGCCAAGAGACGGTCTCTAGAGCAGCATTATCTGGAGCAGGTTCTGCTCAGTTACACAGGTGCTGCCCTGCACAGTCAAGGAGACCATTTGCATCTATTACCCCATCTCCCCCTTGCTGTGCCATGTGTCTCCGTCTCTCTCTGCCATGGTTTTCTTTTCTCCTCTGTGTTATGTTCTTTAAATCATGTCTTTGCATTTTCCTTACACTCTCTCCCTAAACAGCACCTGAGCCCAGTAACATGAGAGTCTGCACGGAGTGTCTTAGCCCACAAGGGCATGCCTGCCTTTGAGCCGGGGGTGAGTCCCAGCTCCGGGAGACATCTCTGTGCTAGCTCTAATGGAACTGGTGGGCCAAAGCCAGGATGCAACCATGGCAGCATGAGTATGGGAGAGGCAGCCGCCCTGAGTATATGTAGCTGTCAAGGAGCCTAGGCCCCAGGGTGGCTGCCTGTCCTGCTCCTTGCGCCACTGCACCTACACGAATACGTCTCCTCGAGCTGGGACTCACCCTCAGCTCGATGTGCAAAGGCCCCGTTCACAGGAGTGAGCTTGAAATGAGATTAAAAGAGTTTGCCACCTACTACTTAAAATGGCTTATATCATCCTGGAGACCAGGTACCATGGCTCACTGCAGCCCATAGATAAGGATGGGCACAAAGGGTGACAGCACCAGGAGCATGGTCAGTGAGCCTGTTTCCAATGCCACCACTATGCAGAGCAGTGAACTGGGACCCTGGCTGTGCCAGGCACTCAGAGAGCTAAATACCCTTTGCAGAGCCCTTGGGCTGGGATGCTGGCTCCTCTAAAGATAATAAGGTGGGGAGTGGGGGTGGGAAAGAAGCACTAACCACAGCCATTTATACCATGTGAAATAAGCAGGAGGTTATGCCCAGAGAGCCAAGAACCCCCTGCCCTCCACCCCCTGCCCACCCTATCTCATGGGAAATCTGAGAGGCAGACTCAGGACAAGTCTACACGACAGCGCTACGTTGGTGCAGCTGCATTGTCTGGCGAAGACGCGCTATGTTGATGGGAGAGCGCTCTCCTGTCGGCATAATTGCTCCACCTTGGCAAGAAGCGAAAACTGTGTCAGCAGGAGAGTGTCTCCTGCCAACATAGCACCATTGTGGACAGCACAAAACTTGCGTCACTTGGGGGGCAGCTTTTTCACACCCCTGAGCGATGTAAGTAAGATTGACTTAGGCCATAGTGTAAACTTGCCCTGAAAGAGGGAGAAGCCAGTGTAAAAAGCCAGGAGGCACCCCACTGAGCTTCCAGAGGCCCCACCCCCCAGGTAAGTTCATGGCACTCCCAGAGAAGGGCGGCCCTGGCAGAGCACAAGAATGCTGTCTGCTGCTCTTGTCTCAAGCCCATTTGCTTCCTCAGCTTGTTACTTCATTCTCTCCTGAATCTGGCCAAACTGCCCTGGCTTTAACCTCTGGCTGTCTGGCCTTAGAAGCTCCCTGTGAAGGTGCTTTCAGGTCAGTTCACATGCTCTTCCAATACCTGCTCCCACTGTTCATATGCCCCTCCTCTGTGCTCTATTGGACAAGCTACATTTAAAGTTTCTTGTCCAAGGCCTTAAGGACAAGGCCAGTCCACGTCCCTGCAGCTGCTCGCTGGGCTGCTGCCTGAATACCACGGACTCATAACTGAGAGGCCTCTTTCCTTATTTCCAGCAGGACTTGCTGCCAGTCAAGCTGAGCTGTTTGAAAGGAGCATGGGAAACTCAGACATGCTGGGTACAGAGACGAAGGAGGAACTTCCCAGAGCCAGGCCAAACGAGCAGCAGCAGATGCCCCTTTCTCCAGGACACTCCCACCTTGGGCCACGTTCTCTAGGGTTCCATCCCTGGGTAAGTACTTTTGGCATTTCACCTACAGCACAAGCCTCTTCTGAGCAAAGCAAACCAAACAACAAAGCAACTTCTCTTGAGCAGCCAAAGATTTGCTGCTTCTGCTAACTATCCTCCACTCCTCTTCCAGAGAGTGATGTGAGGGGAGATTGGGTGGAACAGGTGCAGAAAGATTTCCTAGTGGAGGGATATGCCTCTGAGCAGGACCTCCAGATCCCGTGGCCTGTTACCTGGTGATCTGCAGAGAGCCTAGAGAACAGCTCTGAGTCTAAGAGCCCCCAGGGCTGTGCTATAGAAAGCCCGCAGTGAGCCTGGGGCTCAGAGGGGACAGCTGCAGGAAGAGGCAGAACTTTGGGTCAGGATTTGTTCAGAAAGCTTTCCTAGAGGGGAGGGGTCACCAGGCCTTTCGCTAGTTGAATTCAAACCAGGAAGCCCTGCCCAGCTCCCATGCTGGAGTTGCCCATTCTGGGAGGGGGAAGACAGCTCCCATCTCCTTGCTCCTGGGGGCCTGCCTCCAACAGGCAGACACCTGATCCCCTCTGGCTGTATGGAAGCCAGGAAGCAGAGAGATCCCTGCTGGAAGAAGAAAGCATCTCCCTGGCAGGCATCAGAGCTCCAGAAGCTGGAAGCAAGAATGCTGTGAAACAAACCAGCCCCCAGCTCCCAGTAAAGAAAGGGGAAAATCCTGTGTTTGGTACCTACCCAGAAATACATCATCATGTCGGCAGCGGGGATGTGCAGCACCAGAGAGGAGCAATCAGGTGAGCTGGCCTAGCAGCGCAATGAGAGGGTGTGGGGTTCCCCTTCCACTCCCCGTGCAGCTGGCGGAGGTGACCCGCACTGTGCTCCCTCGCAGTCTCTCTCTTCCCGGGATTTCTCTGGGCTTTGTGCTGGTGGATGGCTTGGCAGCAGTGCCCTATCGCCTCGGGTCCCTCGCCGGCACAGCGCGGTCACTCGCCACAGGCCGCCATGCACGTCAGAGCTGGCCATCAGTGTCCATCATGCTGGTGCTCAGCTGCTCGTGGTGCGAGGATCGGAGAAAGGATTCCAACTTGGGCAGGGGAAAGAAGCGAGCCCCCAGATCCCAAGCACGAGTCACAGAGCGAGGAAGGGTGGGGGTGAGGGGAGCTGATTCGATATTAAAAACGGGGGGAGGGACCAAAAATAAATCCTCTTGGGTGTCCTTAGGAGAAAAAGGAAGAGAGAAAAAGCGAGCGAGGCTGGACCTGTTCCTCCTGCTGAGGTAGAGTACAGCTGGCTGGGAGTGCAGGGGCTGCTGGACTCAGGCTGGGAGCGTGAGGCCAATCAGCGGCGAGGAGCCAGGCTGAAGGACTGGGGGCCAAGTTGCCAGGTTTGTTGTAAGGGGCTGGATGGGCTGCCGGGGAAGGGAGGGGAACGTGTGGCGGGGAGAGCGAGAGCGTGCATGGCAGGGAGCTGGGAGTGTAGGCTCCTGCTCCGACACTCTGTGCAATGGATGTCCTGCCTCAGCATTTTTCAAGCTACCCTGTCAATAAGGGAATCGGCTGCTCTCACAATTAACCTGCGAGGTGCCAGCCAGCTCTGACTGCGCTTGCTCTCTGGCAGGAGTGATTTTTCCTTTCCTCTTCCTCTCCTGTTCCTGGGTCAGGCTCAGCCAGCATCCAAGGCTGACAGCCTGAGCTAGGCCAAGCTCCTGGCTTCTCATGGGCCAGGATGGATAGTGGCTGCCCCACCCCTGGCCAAGGGAGAGAGGTCATTACAGGAGCCCCCCGCCCTCTCGTTCTAACGGCTACGGCCTCGGTCATTTCTGCACAAACCCCTTCCTCCGAGGCTGCTTAGGGAGTGAAAATTCTTGGAATAATTATTATTGCCTGGATTAGGGCAGCACCTCGAGGCCCCATTGTGCTGGGCGCTGCAGACAGTGAGCGAGTCCTTATCCTGAAGCGCTCACAACCTAACTAGACCAGACAGATGTGGGGTGGGAGGCAGGAAGGAAAAGCAGGAGCAGCCTTGGTAAAGCCTGATCCCGGAGGCTGGGGGAACCTGAGATTAGTGAGCCTAAGGAAGGGAAGGGGCAACCCTTGAACAATGCTTTACTCTGTGATCTTAAACAGCAATAACGCCCCTGGGCGAACCGAGGGGCTGAGTTCAAAGGGCTGCCCTCAGCCACAGAGTCCAAGGCAGAGCTGGGAACCCATGCAGAGCAGGCACCTGCCCTGGGTGTGTGCTGTGGGCAGCCCAGCCCAGCCGCTCGGACTCCGTCACTGCACCCCGCTCGCTCATTCACCTGCCCCGGGCAGCCCAGCCCAGCCCAACGGCCAGTTCTAAGTCCAGGGAATGGCTAGAGCTCAGCAGCTTGGCCCCACCAGTGACTTGTGAGGGCCAGGCACTCGTTAGGCTGGGGGCAGTGCAGGGGCAAAGGGATGGGCTGGCTCTGGCCAGAGGAGTGCAAACAAATGGATCTGGTGGAAGCACTTCAGTTCTCCTTCGGGATGGCTCTAGGGACATTCTGACCTGCTGAGGGACAGGACGACGGGGACTTGACAAGGCCCCTGTGTGGTAGTTTTTCACATTGCACAGGGCCCTCGTGGGATAGGCGGGGGAAGGGCAGAATCGTGACAGTCTAGCTCTGCTGCCAAGGGGCTATTACGATAAAATAACCATCCTGTGCTGTGCTTCCACAACTCCTGCATGCTGCTCTGCCCCGACCACGCCTGCAACGCCCCCTCCAGCCTGAGATGGGGCCTGGATCCCCAGGAATGCCCTGCTGCTCCAATGAGAGGCTCTGGGGAATTACCACATGCCTGCCTGAGCCCTGCTGCTGCCCTGGCAAGTTCCCTGTTTCTCTGGAGGAGCCTGGCCTTGGGGCAAAGCCCTGTTATGGATCACGCTCCATCCCGCAGAGGAAAGTAGCAGAATCCTCAGGGTAAGATAAACAATCCCTGCACGGAGCAGGCCCTTGAGCCAAGGCGACGGGTACAGCAGCTCTGCAGGCAGGGCAGCATGTCTCTCAGACACTAAATCTCCCGTCCTCCAAGGGACCCACTGTGCCGCGGAGAGAGGGGACCATGCGCGCTGAGCCACTTGCAGGAGCAGGCAAATAAATAAGAGCAAGGGAAGGCAAAGGCGTGCAAGGGCGGGAAGATAGTTCTGTGGGGCCCAGCTGGCGCTGACAGCCCCCCCCCAGCACATAATCACATTCAAAGCGGGGCTGGTGTGAGGCAGTTCTCCTCCAGCACAGCAATAAAAGAAAACAACACACTTAATAATTCAGCACCAGGAGAGGGTGATCAAGCAAAAGAACCACCACGGCAGGCAGGGGAAGAGAGCCCAGGTTTTCACTCATTCCTACCTTGGTGTCCAAGGCCTCTCCCCGCTTCCCCCCAGAGCCCTGCAAGCACAGCCGCACCCCTCACCTCGGGGAGCGAGTCCCCACTGCTGCTCCCCCCCCACAAAAATTGAGGAGGGCCTGGTGGTGAAGACCTAGAGTGAGTCAAGGGGAAACTGGGTGCAACATCCTCACATGGGCTCCTGGGTAAGTTCCCTCCCCCTCTGTAAGAGGGGGCCAGGAACCCTTCCCTGCCACAGGGACACAAGCCTAAAGCCCTCAGTGTCTGTGAGAGGGACCATAGGACAGCCTAGAAATAAACCTTTCTCCCCTTAACAAGACTCCCCAGGTCAGAAAGGGGAGCCCATGCAGCAGAGGGAGATTTTGCGCTGTCTGCTGGGGAGAAGAGGCTAAGAGACAGGCAGGTCACTGTTTGGCTGTGGGTTTTTTTTCTTCTCCTAGCTATTCCATGGCCAGCATTACCAGCAGGGATTTGACTCCCTCTCCTTCTGCTTCCTCCCTTCCCGTCTAAACCGTGTGGTGTTGAACAGGGAGGTGGCTGGCTCTCAGTGGGCATTAGAAGGGATCCCTGGGTATGACCTTACGTCACTTTGGGACCCTTTGACACAAATCACCATAATACACTTGACCACAAAACCACGGTTAGTTCCTGTTTGACAGTGTTTACCTTGCTGTTCCCAACTCGGTTTGTGCCTTGCCTGGCCCGGGCTCTCCTGCTGCTCCCTCTGTCCGAGGCAGGGCATTACGGAGCCGTGGAGTCGATGGCAATCTCCCCAACCCACCATCCTGACTTCTCTACAGGAAGAAACAGGCCAGATGCCTTGTGCTGGGACCCGAGCACATCTCAGCAGGTAGGGGCTAGACCTGTGCTTGGATGCAAGACCTCCTGGGGATGAGGCCTTGGTAATTGAATAGGTAGTGCTTGTCACATGTGAGCCAGTCCTGGACCTGTAGCCCAGAACAGCCCCAGAGGGACACTGAGCAGCAAAATATAGTATCGCTGGCTGAGACAGAGACCAGACCGGCACTTACTAAGAGTCACGTATTCTACAAAGGAGACCCACGGGTGCACGCCACAATGCATGCCTATCTTTGTGGGACAAGC
Organism: Caretta caretta; assembly: GCF_965140235.1. Taxonomy (NCBI): domain Eukaryota; kingdom Metazoa; phylum Chordata; order Testudines; family Cheloniidae; genus Caretta; species Caretta caretta. The sequence continues at coordinate 1,579,405 of NC_134219.1, forward strand.
CTGTATAGACAGACAGGAATTGGGTATATGCATATGCAAATATCTGAGTAAGCATCTAAAACCTGATTTGGGTGCACAATTCCATTTTTTTGAAGTTTTTTTTGCAACTCTTTAAAAATCTACCCCTAAATATCTCTCGGCAATTTTTGCTAGTGTCATGGACTCTAAAGTCCCAAGCAAACATCCTGCCTTCCTTCAATTCCCTCTGCTGCATTTGTTGTTTTGAAATATTGTTGTTGCAGAAATGGCTGGTACATTCCACCCCAGAGATAGCTACATTTGAGGGATGAGGGGAGAGATTGCTGAGTATACTGTTTGCACAGTTTAGGGTCCCTTAGTACAAAGGGCACTATATCAAGGTAGATGAGTGTTACTTATAGACACAGCTGAGTTTGGTTAAGAATCCATCCAGTACGGGATATCGGAGGAGGTGGGACAATCACACACAAGGTCAGTGGGTTTTAGCCACCAGCCTACAAGACCTGAAAGTTGGCTTTCAAATGGGAGCTCTTTTAGAAATGCACTTCTGCAAAAGGTCCAGCCACTGAAGCCATTCCCTGAGTGACTGTGCAGGAGCTCCTTATCGCATCAGGCTCTTAGCAGATTTGGGAACTGTCCTTGCAGGGCAGCGGGGGACTGATTGCTCAAGAGGCTGGGAATGGGAGTGGGAGCCAGGTCTCTGGTTCAGAACTGCCCCAGGCCAGGATGGCCAAACGGTGTTCGTCTCTGATGAACGTGACACCACTTGGGGTGAGAACATTCTTCCCATGGGGCACGCGTCTACTTCACAAAACTGTCACTGAGCAAAGAATGGGCTGGAGAGGCTGAGCGGTGGGGAGGTCTAGGTGCTCTGCCTGCTTGGGGGTATATAAAGGGGCCTGAACCCTTTGGGGCTGCCAGTCTAGATGTTAATGAGCTGGGGCCTTGACCCTGCCTGTTAGCACTACTAAGCCCTTCTTCCAGCTCTGCCTTTATTAGAAATCGTGCCTGTGACTGGAGCCAACGTCCGCTCTCTTTGCCTCACTCTTGTTTCTTTTTTTGAACCTGGTTATACTTTTGGCCTTCACAGCATCCCCTGGCAACAAGTTCCACAGGTTGACTGTGTTGTATGAAGAAGTACTTTCTTATGATCGTTTTAAACCTGCTGCCTATTAATTTAATCAGGTGACCCCTACTTCTTGTGTTATGTAAAGGAGTAAACAGGTCCTTATTCACTTTCTCCACACCAGTCACGATTTTATGATCTCTGTCGTATCCCCCCTTAGTCGTAGAATCCTAGAATCTCAGGGTGGGAAGGGACCTCAGGAGGTCACCTAGTCCCACCCTCTGCTCAAAGCAGGACCAATCCCCAATTAAATCAAAAAGTTGCCTCTTTTTCAAACAGAACAAGTCTCCGTTTTTAAAATCTCTCCTCCTGTGGAAGCTGTTCCAGACCCCTGATCATTGTTGTTGCCCTTCTCTGGACCTTTTCTAATTCCAACAGATCTTTTTTGAGATGGGCGATCACATCTGCACGTGGTTTTCAAGCTGTGGGCGTACCCTGGATTTATACAGAAGCAATAGGATATTTTCTGTCTTATTATTTATTCCTTTCTTAATGATTCCCAACATTCTGTTCGCTTCTTTGCTGGCCGCTGCCCATTGAGTGGATGTTTCCAGAGAACTCACCACGGTGACGCCAAGATCTCTCTCTTGAGTGGTAACAGCTAATTTAGCCCCTCCTCATTTTGTATGTATACTTGGGATTATATTTGCCAATATGCATTGCTTTGCATTTATCAACATTGAATTTCACTGGCATGCACCATTTTGTTGCCCAGTCACCCAGTTTAGTGAGATCCCTTTGTAACTCTTGCAGTGAGTCTGCTTTGGACTTAACTATCTTAAGTAATTTTGTACCATTTGTACCAGACTTTGCCACCTCACTGTTTAACCCTTTTTCCAGATCATTTATGAATATGTTGAATAGCACTGGTCCCAGTACAGATCCTTGAGGACACCACTAGCTACTTCTCTCCATTCTGAAAACTGACCATTTATTCCTACCTTTTGTTTCCTGTCTTATAACCAGTTACTGATGCATGAGAGGACCTTCCCTCTTATCTCCATGACTGTCTACTTTGCTTAAGAGCCTTTGCTGAGGGACCTTGTCAAAGGCTTTCTGAAATTCCAAGTACACTATATCCACTGGATCACCTTTGTCCACATGCCTGCTGACTCCCTCAAAGAATTCTAATAGATTGGTGAGGCAGGATTTCACTGTACAAAAGCCACATTGACTCTTCATGTGGAACCCAAATCGTGTTCATCTATGTGTCTGATAATTTTATTCTTTACTATAGTTTCAACCAATTTGCCTAGTACTGAAATTAGCTGACTGGCCTGTAATTGCCAGGATCGCCCCTGGAGCCTTTTTTAACAATTAGCATCACATTAGCTATCTGCCCTCACCTAGTACAGAAGCTGATTTAAGTGATAGATTACATACCACTGGGTACAGAAAGCAGGGGCCTCCCTGAAAAGCGGAAGTTGCCCCAGCACTGCGCTTGATGAAGATATACGATACCCCCACTTCCCCAGCGCTCTCAACAAATCCCTGCACAGCTGATTCTTGATAGCTGTATACAGCACGAAGAGTCAGCAATGTCAGCACGCACAAAGCAACTCATGGGCACAACATCCCTAACCCATGCCAGCTGCCAAGCCTCCTCTCCAGAGACCCATCCCCCAGTTAGCTCCCTGCACTTGCATGCACCATTCCAGAAAGTCTCAGCCTCCTGCCACTGGTTGGAGCTATGAAAAGCTACTTGTCTACATCCAGCAGCAGTGGCAGACAAAAGGGAACTGAGCAGGCCATCCACCTCGCTTTCTCCAGCTAGCAGCTCCCCAGTCCACATGTGTGATCCAGCTGCTTAACCCATAACCTGTGGAGCAACAGGGTGGATTGTGCCAGTAAGGCAGAGACACAGCAGCTGGTATCAGCCCAGCACAGCAGGCCTGGAGATCAGAGCGCACTGGCACATGCTGCACAGATGAGTAAATGGGGACCCCAGACGTAGCTGCCGGAGACACAAAAAACACATTCTTATCTCTCAATATCTATTCAGAAAAGGAAAGTGTCTTTGTACCTTTTATTCAGCAAAGTTTCCCCTGTGGTGCGCACACTGGACTCTCTAAGAAAAGAAAGAAAGAAAGAAAGAAGAAGAATTAAAATCAATGATCATTATCGCTAACTTGCTTACAGTCAATGCCATTTGCTCACTGACTGGCAAAATTTTTGAATACGAAGTATTATCTCCCTAGGAGTTCCGGGAAACCTGCCCTGGTTAAACGCTTGCTGCTCTCCACGTTTCAAAGGGTGAACGAGACATTTTAGTTCTTTCTAAAGAACACCAAGGAACCAGCAGTCAGGCTGCTCAGGTTCATTCCTGGGCGGACTGAAGTCCATGCCATACAGGCACATTACACGTCGTATATTTCACTACCAGAAGCAGCATCTTCTAGATCTAGTTTTTGGTGGATTTTCGCACTCAAGCAGTGAAGAGCTGAAAGGACTATGTGGAGCCAGACATGATGCAGGTTGGTGCCGCACGTCTCCCATGTGTCAACGCACTTCCAGCATGGTCTGTGAGTCCAGTCTATGCTATCAATACACCTCAATCCTGACTTGCAGCACCTGCACCTACCGTGTTCTATTCTGGCCTTCCCATAGCTCTGCAAGTGCACATCAGTCTCTACCCGCAGCCCTGTCTCTCCCCATACTAGTTCTGTACAGTACTGTCTGCTGTTTTAAAAGTTAAAAGATGTGCATAAGAATGGCCCTACTGGGTCAGACAATGGTCCATTAGCCAGTATCCCATCTTCTGACAGTGGCCAATGCCAGGTGCCCCAGAGGGAATGAACAGAACAGGGAATCATCAAGTGATCCATCCCGTTGCCCAATCCCTGCTTCTGGCAAACAGAGGCTAGGGACACCATCCCTGCCCTTCCTGGCTAATAGCCATTGATGGACCTATCCTCCTTGAATTTATCTAGTTCTTTTTTGAACCCTGTTATGGTCTTGGCCCTCACAACATCCTCTGGCAAGGAGTTCCACAGGTTGACTGTGTGTTGTATGAAGAAATACTTCCTTTTGTTTGTTTTAAACTGCTGCCTGTTACTTTCATGTGGTGACCCCTACTTCTTGTGTTATGAGAAGGAGTAAATAACTCTTCCTTATTTACTTTCTCCACACCAGTCTACCATATCCCATACTGGGTCCCAACACAGCTCTGCCAATGCCCCTCAGCCTGGACCCACAGCACCCCCTGCCCCTCCACTGCTCTGTACTGGGTCCCAACACAGCTCTGCCAATGCCCCTCAGTCCCATCCCACCCAAATCATGAGATTTTAAAAATAAAAAAGTTGGGGTCTTTCTGTGTCTTCTGGCTTTTGAGCCCTTAGGGGTCACATTTTGCAGCTTGCTAGAAAACCAAAGCTGCAGTTCTCACATAAACACCTGAATCCAGAAGCGGGAGCTTTGAGAAGAATACCTACATTGTGAGACTGGCAATACAATCACAAGATCAGCCACATGGCACTTCAAGCTACAGAGAGGGGAAGGGCTGCGAGCAGGGAGAGGAGGCCAGAGGAGAAAGGAACTGGATTCAGGTGGAGGCATGCCTGACAGCTGCCATCTTGTTGAACATCGAGGACTGAACTGGCGACCTGCAGAGCAGAAACCATGGCTTGAGAAAGGATCCAAGTTCACTAGCCAGTGACCATAGGAGACTCCCATCCTCTATGAGTTGGGTACAGAGGGTGCCACATGACACTGGCCAGTGAGTTACACATGCAGAGCCAAGGGCTGAAACACTGTGCTTGCTTACGCTGGGATCACTGCAGGACTTTGTGCTGCCCCAGGGATGACTACTTAGATCCACTCGAGAACTTTGGCCCCACCGATGCTGCTGCGATTGTGCATACGCCCTATACAGAGCATGTGGAGGGCTCCCCTGTTGTGCTGGAGGAATGGAAGTGATTCCCAGGCACTTCTGTTAGCAAACAGGGCTTTCAGCCACGCAGCAGGATAATCAATTATGGTAATTCCTGCCTCAATGAATCAGATTCATGGAGGAACACAGCTCATTAGGCTGGGGAGGACTTCCATTAGCACTCTTAGGATAAAAACCCTCCGGATAGCTCTAACCCAGCCAGACATATTCACCAGCCTGAAACGGCTTCCTCTTCCCCAGCCTGGCCCGCCAGTAACATGACAAACTCAGGAAAGCCACGTGGGCAAAGCATGTTTTCCAGAAACTGTAATTCCCAGTGGGGACAAGATAATCCCCTACTCTGCAGGGCCTCACACAAGGGACTTGGCTGTTGAGCCCCCTCGAGCTGCTGTGTCACTGAAATCTCAAAGCTCCCACTGACCTCCTGATCCAGCCCATTCTCACTCTGCTCCTCCAAACTCCTTCCTGCTTCTCTGAGCTCACAGACACCTCCTGCAGGCTGTGCCCAGTTTCACCAGTAAACTGGTCACTGGAGACCACTGGAACAGGGGTGAAGAGAAACCTCCAGTCCGTGGCCATCATCCTGAGAGCTGGGGCTTGGATTCGCTGGGCACTCAGATAGTGTGTTTGAAGATGTTTCACTGAAAGCTGCTTGTTCTCCTGTGGGAAGTGCAGTGATGGGTAAAATCTCATTTCCCAAACAAGTCTCAGTCAAGGAAGAAGCCAGCTGAGTCTGCGCCTGCTCAGAACCCCTCACAACTAGACCTGAGGCCACGGCGCTCAGGAAACAGTGGACGGGCAGGCAACTCACTGGGGGACTGGGTCAGCCTGAGAGACTGTGACCTGCCACCCCTGCAGCATCTGCTGGGGCAGGAGCAGGAAGGCCAAGGCACAGCATTAACTCTGGGCAAAGAGCGGCCCGCAGGAGATGCGAGTGCTGCTTTGCAGTTCAAAAGCTGCTGCCCAAGAGCTGCTCTCTGTGCTTAGTACCAATGTAAATGGGCTCCCTCAATCTGCTGCAGGGAGGCAATTAAAGGTGACAGGCACAGCCAGACTTCCAGCAGTGTGGCACATCCCCACTTCCCACCCACTTCGGGTTCTCCACTCTCTTTGGGAGAAGGGGAGTCTCTGCTTTCACTCCCCTGAAAAAACAGCCAGTGATGGAAGATGCCAGGCTGCAGCAGAGAGGTTTTGGGCTGCCCACCTTAGGGCACACTCCAACCCCACTCCCTTGCAGAGGTGCCCAGGAGATCTCACCCCAGGCATGCTCTGGGAAGCAGTGTGTACAGGGGATGTGCTCAGGGCAGGGGTGAATGCGCTTCTGCAAGCCTCAATGGATCCTGAGAGTCCCAGGGGGACAAAAAGAACCATGGAGGTTTATGCAGTTGAGGAGGGAGACAGCTAGTTTTGAGCAGCTGCATTCGCGCCAGCTTGGGCTGCCTGTCCAGGTGCTACGGGGTGACAGGAGCTTGCTTTGGGCCTTTACTTGGACATGAAACGATCCTTGGGAGGCTCAGAAATAGCGAGCTGCTCATTATGAACTCAGAAGAGTCAGTCCTGGTGACACTGGTTAAAACAGCTCCCCCTGGCAGAGCCATGGAAACTACCCTCCGAGCTCCATGCAGGGGGAGGCAGAAGGGAGCTCTCTGGGCATCTCCCTAGGACAGCCCAACATGTGTGCAGCCTGACAGAGGTGGAATCTCCCCCGTGGTAGAATGGGGTGACCCTGCTGGCTCCTCACTGGGGGAAGGCTCCCATTCAGCCTTGCTGGGAAATTTACCAGCAGCGTGCTAAGTGATGTTTTAAAGCCACCCCCCCCCAAATCCTAAATTAATTTTGCTTTTAATTAAATTCATTAGCAAAGATTATCTGGCTAAGGAAAAATAATAACTTGACCCTACCCGCAGCAAACCTCTCTATTTATATCCTCTCTATATATAAGCAGTGGTGAATATTTCTTTATGGGCCATTAAAGTTTTAATGTTTAATTTATAACTGCGTTCTCTGGCGGGCGGGATGGCCAGGCACAATGTCAACACTTTTAATTAAATGAGAAGGGTTTTCTTTTTAAACAAAGAAAGATAAAAAAGCCACATTCCCAGCAGCTAATCAAGGTGGCAGAGGCTCAGTAAGTACAGGGTGCTGGCAGAGGAGCGGGCAGGCCTTTGCTTCAGCTGAGCTGGCAGAATGGCACTGCCCAAGGTGTGTGAGAAAGCAGAAGGCTGCCAGGGGGAGAGAGCTCACCTGTTTCCTTCACCCACAGGCATTGAGATTCCCACCTCCCCTGCTTCCAAACAGGGAGACTCTTCCTTGCCAGAGGGCCTAGCAAGATGAGTCAGGGTTTACTGAGTGCCCTGCACCACTCTTTCTGAGTGTCAGTCCTAGAAAGGCAGAAGTGCAAGCTGCTTTACCCTAGGCTCGTTCCCCGAGGATCATGGTGAAGGCCTCTATTCAGAACCCATCAGCAGGCCTCCCCAAGTCCCTGACTTGCACTGCTTAATGAGAAAATTCAGCCTGTGCCTCCCACAAATCCCAGCCAAGCTTGGGACAAACCCCACAAGTGCCTCAAGAAGCCCCAAGTTTGTTCATCCCTCCCACTGCTCAGAGCTCCTTACTATTCCTGGGGGAATTCTGTGCTACTGCACGATGCAGAATTTTGCAGAAATTAACGTGCGCACAGAATTTCCTTTCCCCCACAGAAATAGGCTGCACTGCTGCTGGCCGCCACTAGGGGCCACTGGACCTGGCAGAGCCCAGCTCCCACACAGAAGACACTGCTGCGGGGAGGGAGGGAACTAGAGGGATCCTGGCAGCTGCAGTTCCCAGCACACTCCAAGGAAGCAGACGGAAACGCCATGCAAGCCTGGGACCCAGCATCCGGCTGTTTCTCCCTCTGCATCCCTGGACTCTGTGGGGGAGGGAGGCAGGTGTCTGGGCTGGTGGGCCACAGCTGGGCTCTTGGGGAAGGGGTGTGGGTATCTGGGCTGGGGGTGGGGAGCAGCTGGGCTCTGTGGGGGGGAAGTGTTGTGAGTGCCTGGCCCCCTGGCTGGGCTTGGGGGGGGGAGGGGAAAGGGGCAGAGAAACAGGAGCTGGGTTGTCATAGGGGTTTCTTCAACTCTCTACTACTGGGGGAATTTGTGTGTCTGTCTGTATTGTTACAGACGTACTAGCTGACAGGTATTTTGAAATAAATTACCAAAATAATTGAAACTGGCATGATTATGTAGTGTTATTTTGACAAACAAAACTTGCCGAATTTGAAATTTTTTGGTGCTAAATTTGTAATTTTTTGGTGCCGAATGCCCCCAGGAGTGTCCCTACACAGTCTGCTTGGAAAATGGCCACTACTCTGGCCATCACCACAGAGGGGCCTTCAGCTGTAGCCTCGCTAGCCAGGACCATATCAGAGCTCACAAAGTAAGAAGGGTCAGGTCCCTATTTGGATGGGATGCCCCCTAAGGGAATCCAGGGTGGGGCAGGAAATGTAGACTCAACAGGTAATGCTCTTCCTTAATAGTCCTTACAGAGCCCAGGTCCCAGCCTGGTGCCAGGGCACAGTAAGGTGCTTAAGGCTCCATCTATCAGATCCGCTATAAAGCCTACAGCATTCAAACTCAAGAGTTGTGGATGTTAAATCCAGTGTCCCAACTAAATTCCAACTCGGGCAATTGCTATGTGTCCTGCTACCTACAGTCTCCCTGGCATTCCAATTGGTTACTGTAGCCTTCACTGTTTGTCCTAAGATGCTGTGTAGCGCTGCTATGGGCTTTTAAGCCGCTACTGCCTTTCCCCTTGGAAGTGGCTGCACTTCGGCGGTGGAAGATGGGATTGCCAAATGTACAGTCTGTGAAATAGGTTAGGAAATTGGTGTGGGATCCGCTTGTATCGCAGGGTCAATAATGATGTGAAACTGACATTGAGTGCACATGTCGCTATCCACCCCTAGTTCACAGACCTGACATTCCAACATCACACCAAAGCAATGCTCTCTGCCCTTGGAGCTGGGCTTGGACTGTGTCTTCAAATTGTTTATTACAGCAACTCTAAGACCCCACCTTGGTCAGGGCACCATAATGGGCCCTGCCTAGAGAGTACCAAAGGCAGTCCTGCCTTCTTTGCCTCTTCCCTGAGGTGACACCCTCAGTTCTGTTTGGAACAGAACGGAAGAGGGGAGAAAGGTGGTTCCCATTCATGGGGTATTTTATCTCCTGGCAGAGGTTAAATCTCTGTACAAAGAAGTGGGAAAGAGATGAGTCAGTTGCAGGGGGGCGGGGGGCTGTGTGTGCGATTCAGCCATAAGCACTTGGCTTAGCAAGGCTGGTTTAGCGCCTCACACGCCCGCAGCCATGCTTTTCCCTCAGAGCTGACAGTTTCAGCAGCTGACACCAGGTTGGTGACCCCATCTTCCCTGCCCCCACAAACGTGAGATGGGGAAGCAGGGTGGGGTGGTGGTAACTGGCCAAACACCATACATTGAGCCAATGAGACCAGGGGCTTGACCCTAGACCCTGACTGTCCAGGTTAGAGGACTATATAGAGCTAGCAGAGTCCTAGCCACCTCCTCTCCCATTCTGCCAGGCATCAAGGCAACATCAGTGACTCATGCCAGCATCTAGTCTGTTTCCTCCTTGGAAACTCATCTTTCAGAGGGCACTGCTGGCACTCCAGGAATCAGCTGGCAGAAGGTACCGCCCAGCACTGCAGCCGTCCAATCCCCATCACTCCTAGGGAGTCTGCTCCCCGACATGCCAGAGGACTGTGAAAGGAGTGCTCCTGACCTTGCTTCTCAACCCAGCATCTCCCATAAGGCAGTCAGAGCTCTCCCCACAGCCCGGTCACCCCTCAGCCATCTGTGCTGCCCAGACCTACAGCTTCGTGTCGTAGCTCTGTCCTGTTGTGCAAGGGGGAGGGACACCCCCTCGGACACCCCAGGCCTGCATTCCCATAAATGGGGCTCTCATTTCTAACATGGAGCCACTTTAATTACAAACCCCCCAAAACAAGCAGGAAATATTTAAAAAATGTAAAAACCACATACAAAGCAAGTTTGCTTGAGCCGGCCATTGCTTCCGTGAGCCAGGGAACAGAGTGGTGATGGCACCGTGCCGCTCACTAAAAGCATGAGTGTCACTAAATCAATAATTCATTTACTTTAATGAGATAAGTACTTTGAAAACTAATTGCAGACCTGCTCCATTTACTCCAACCCGTTATAGCCCTTAATGTAAATGGCAGAAGTGCTGCTGGAGAAAGGGGAAAGGTTTTAGGCGGAAGATAGTGTGTCATCTTTCTCCCTTCGAAGAAAGAGAAATATCAGCCATAAACAAGAACAAAGGAAGCCTAAGTAACCAGCTCCGTCAATCAAGGAATGTGTTATGCCACATGCTTGTACAACACCTTGCACATGCCCCACCCCACCCAGGAATGCATCATCACATCTCGGAGAAACGATGAGCACCAAAGGACATGCTAACATGGTAGAAACACCCCACCAAGAAATACCTATCAACCGGAGTGTATCAACCATCTGGGAACGGATGTGGATCGTAAGTGCTACACAACACAGCCAAGCACCTGGGAGTGCCTGAGAGAACTACAGTACATTACATGAGGGAAGGCAGAGCCATTGGATTTGCTGTGTGAATCTGCTTCAGAATACTCCGTACAATGCACAAGCAGACGGAGATTCAGAACAGAGACAGAAACTAAAAGCAGGAAGTGCACAGAAATAAAGGGATCTCCAACAGGAATTTGCAGATGCCCAAACTATATCCTGTGCAAATGACTGAGGGCCAGAAGATAAACTCTGCACCAGAAAAGACTGGCAAGAGGTCCAGTCAGGTGCCATGGGAACGGACTGCTGTAAGTTAACTGGGACCCAGGCCAGGACTAGCTCTGTGTATAATTAGCGGAGCGGATGGGCCACCAGACAGGAATCCAGTGAAAGAGAAATCAAACTTGCTGTGATAACTTGAGCTACAGCATGGGACTTCTTCCCTAGCCCTTTGCCGCTGCATTGGCCGGAATAATAAAAAGAGCTCGAAGTTCTATCACGCCTTTTGTTAAAAGGACCACACCATGCTGTGCCTTTTGTCTTATCACCAGTTCTCACTGATGCGGCACTGGCTGCATTTTACATCATTTAATGGAAGGCAAAACAGTCTGCCCCCTCAAAACAAGAGAATACCTGCAGGGGTCTCTGCACTGACAACAGAATGCAGCTACCTCTCCTGTGTGGGATGCGGCAGCTGGCTGACAGGACTAATAGCTCACTGCACTAAGCAAGGAGCTAGAAGAGCCCGAAGTGAAGAATCCCATGCTCAGCTGGCACTGCAGCTGGATTTGTAGAAAGAACATATGCAGCCAGATTGTACTCTGGTCAGGACCAGGGGTTTAAAATCCCTGCCCCTTGTGAAAAGCACCGCGGGATCTTTAACGACCACAGATGGTCACTACTTTGGTTTTGACCTCATTCAAAAAAATGACACCAGCAGCAGCAGAGCATCCCCTAGCACAGGGGTGGGCAAACTACGGCCCGTGGGCCGAATCCAGCCTGACAGCCGTTTTAATCTAGCCCTCGAGCTCGCACTGGGGAGTGGGCTCTGGGGCTTCCCCTGCTCCGGCACTGTAGCCGGGGAGCAGGGTCTAGGGGCAGCCAGAGGCCTCTTCTCTGCACGTTGCCACTGCCCCAAGCACTGCCCCTGCAGCTCCCATTGACCGGGAACCACAACCAATGGGAGCTGCAGGGACGGTGCCTGCAGACGGGGCAACGTGCAGAGCCTCCTGGCCACACCACCACATAGGAGCTGGAGAAGGGACATGCCGCTGCCTATTGGAGCCACTTGAGGTAAGTGCCACCGAGATCCTGCACCTCTGAGCCTCTCCCCATGCCCCAACCCCCTGCCCCAGCCCTGATCCCCCTCCCGCCCTCCGAACCCCTCAATCCCAGCCCAGAGCACCCTCCTCCACCCCAACCCCCTCATCCCCAGCCCCACCCCAGAGCCCGCACCCCCAGCCAGAGCCCTCACCCCCACACCGCACCCCCCTCCCACACCCTGAACTCCTCATTTCTGGCCCCACCCCAGAGCCTGCATCCGCAACCAGAGCCCTCACCCCCTTCTGAACTCCAACCCCTATTTTGTGAGCATTCATGGCCCACCATACAATTTCTATTCCCAGATGTGGCCCTCGGGTCAAAAAGTTTGCCCACCCCTGCCCTAGCAGTAGAGTGACAAATGAGTTCAGGACCAAGTCAGAGGGAGATGGGCCCATTACCAACCCGCCAGCACCACAACCTGCAGCAGCCAGAGGTCTCCACCCAAGTCCTGCTGAGATTTGATGGGTGCACAGCCCCGAGCTTGTCTGCTTCCACATGTCACAGGGGAGTTGGTGGGCAGGGATGCTAGTTAACTAACGACTTTCACAGGCAGAGGTGCACAGGGCGGGAAGGCGCTTCATCCCAGACCTTGGGGATGTTTCCAAAAAGGAGCTAGTAACTCTCAGCAGTGATGCTGACAGGCTTCCTGAGTGAGAGCGTGGCCACCAAGCCCTTTTCCTTTTCGCTTGCTGGACCAAATGGCAGGCCATAGAAAGAGAAAATGTTCCAAGTCCACCAGGACCTGTCCAGGGTGACTCACCTGCTCAGCAATTTGCTTCCAAACCCTTTCCAGTGCTCCACTCTGGCACAGGGAAGACATTCTGGAAATGGTGTATAAGGCCCCTTGGACAGCCCTTCCCCGGGGCCTTATCGCTCACTAGCATGGCCCAAACTCCCATTGGCCATGAAGTCTCCCATTCATATTCCAAGAGACAGCCTTCCATGCCCAGTGCTCTGGAGCAGCTGAACAAGCAGCTTGAGATTCTGTGACTATCAGCTGAGGAGCATGATGGACACTTTGCAGCTATGCTAGTGGCCTGAACAGAGCCAGCAGGCTGCCAACAGCTCGGCCAGCCTTTGCTCCAGGGTGGAGAGAGAGGGTGACATGGACTCTGCCTGGAGCACAGATGCAGCACAGATCAACATGAGAGGGAGGAGCTGAGGGCATTTTGCTATGGCATAGCCAGGCTGGCTTTTCACAGCTCCAGACTTGTGGAGAGAAAGGTGGGGCTGGGGCGGAGCAGGGGCCACGGGGAAGAGCCGAAGCAGGGGATGGAGCAGCATGCAGCTGAGCAGGGCACCAGGAAATTTCGTGCCCCAAATTTCTTGGGGCCCTATGCAGCTGCGTACTTTGCGTATGGGTAGGGACGGCCTTGCCTGGGAGGCATTTCAATCCTGACCTGCAGCCTGCCTGCTATTCCAGTCCTGGGGCCCAGACAGCTTTGGTGATGGCCCTCAATCCTGAGCCACAACGACCCCTCTTATATTTCCGTATTGGGCCACACCTCCCGTCCTATCTCTGGGGATGCACCCTGGGTCTCTTGAGCTATCAATTATGCCTCTGTGGCAGTTCCAGGACATACATGCAGGAGGCTTGAGCTGTGATCCGAACACAGGTGCCCTGAAGTGAGCGGATAGTGCCCTTTCCACGGATACTGACTGGGCACTGCACAAACAGAACAACAGAGTCCCTGGCCCAAGGAACTCTCAGTCCAATAAAGCCAGGACTCAACAGGTGTGCAGGCGCAAGGAACAGGAGGGACGTGACAGGCAGGCTTGGGGACAGCAATTGGGGGATGCAGCCACTAGGTGGTTGGAGGGGTCTGACTCAGCCCTTTTTATAAGCTATAGTTGTTTGAACCCTTTCCAATTGCTCTTTATTTTCCTAATATTTGCCCAATTCATTTAACATCTGCCTAGTCCCAAATTTTCAGCAAAAATAATTAGAAATAGATGTTTTTAAAATCCTGCCCATTTCCCTTTTTAAAGGATCTACTGTGGATCCTCAGTTGTTCCCTGTCCAGGCCAGAAACGACCTTGGAGACACCCTGCTTGGTGCGACTTGGGAGAGAACATAAAGACTCCTACAAAGGTGACTTGCTGGATCACCTGCGTGTGTGACCTCTCGAGTGCCACAGACCTCACTGCTGCCAAGGAGTGCGATTGCTTGAGAGGTAGCAAGGAGGCTGCCCTGGTCCTGGAGGAACTCTGGATCCACCTGAACTCAGAGCAGGGAATGGTTCATGCCAGGAAAGGAAGACAGAAAGGGGAAAAAACAGCAAGAGCTAGAGCTTCCAGCCTGACCATCCTGCTCTGAGGGCACGGATACCAGAAAAGCAGCTGTGACGGCCAGCCAGGAGAGAGAGATGGATCCCAGCAGCGGGGGAGAGGTGAATCTCTTCCGCACTGAGGGGATGAAGCGCGGGGAGGGGAAACATCATTCTTTGGATGGACACACTTCTTCAGCCCCTTCGAAAGCTTGGCTGCTTTTGGAACAAGCCCACCAGAGAACCCTCTGTGCAAGCTGGCTCCCTAAGGGACTCAGCCAGAGACCCTCCTGGAGTCCCATTTTCCTCAGGATGGGAGAGGTACCTGGCTCCAGCAATGCCGCTGGCCAACTACCGGGGACAGAGGGGAGAAGGCCACGTCATTAGACCCTTCAACACAAGAGGCTTTTCTTTAGCTTTGCCAGGGGAAAAGGAAACGGAAGGGCTGTTTTACTGATGAGAGTGCTGGCTCTCCCAGCACACAACTTGTCCTCTATAGCTATCAGCAGAGAAGGAGGGATACCAAGTAGCAAATCTTGAGAGCTCTGTGGGGTTCTGCACAGCCACAGCCGTCCCACTCCTGTGAGGGTCACATGAATATCCCGCAATCCCTAGAAAGCTCTGACAGAGACACATGCCTCCTAGGACTTGGGGGGTTGTGTGGGAGAGAGGGGGACAGTCCCAGGAAGCCCTCTCCTAGGGAGCAGCATGGACAGACGACCAGGAAAAATGGAGCGAGCTGGCCTGCTCGCAAGTTCTCCAGCATGCAGGGAGCCGAATCTGATGGGCATGTTCGTGCAGACCCACTGAATGCAGTCAAAATCCATCACAATCTGTGGATGCCGCCTCCTGCAGGTGAAGGGGCTAGGCAGAGGGCAGCACACATCATGCTGCCTGAGCACTTGCACTCACCATCAAGCACCCTTGCATCCACGGGGGCTGCATGCTGCCATGTCTATATTCTGACTCCCAAGGTACAGAGGCTGTCTAGTGCAGACTATGGTGCTCTCTCGCATGTCATATGACTGACCCACATGCAGGTGCACGTAGACTGTTGCGGGCTACTACTGCCAGCCTTCCTAGAATGGGTGGGAAGGCAAGGCCATAGCCCCAGCCTTCACTCCCATGCCCACAGGGGAGCGTATGCTGTACCCTCTATCAGTTCTGGGAGGCACTGTTCATCCCGGAGACCAACAGCCCCCAGCACACCTGCTAGGACAGCATGGCTCCCCACTGCTCCCAACACAGAGCCCTGCCAATGGCCACGAGTTAGCTCCATGTCTTCCCCTAGCTCAGTGATACTCAGACCTCAGTGATTCAGGAGCCAAACTAGAAACCACATTACCCAAAAGAGCCACAGGAGTGTGAATTCATTGCTTCATTTACCATACAGCAGTGTACTCCTATTTAAACAGCACGCCAGGGAACTAGTTAGATTTTATATTACATATATTATTCTCACAGCAAAGTGACTGACCAAGCATTATTATTTTATCAATTACAATTGGTTAATAACACAGTAAAAGCCTTCTGATTGGTTCATAAGGAAACCACACAGTGTTTTAATATCATGGGCTGCAAAGAGCCGCAGGAGACACATTAAAGAGCCACTGGAGGCTCACGAGCCTCAGCCTGAGTGTCGCTGCCCTAGCACTCGCCACCCCGTGTTCTCTTAGGCTAGGAGTACATGGCACCACTGGGGGAGTGGGGGTATGTTAAGCCACCACAAGAGACCTTGTGCCAGTTTCTTCTGGCCCTACGGTATTTTGGGTGCTTGCACTGCTGTTCCTAGTGTGCTAGCCCTCTCTGCACATGCCTTGGTGACTAGCTGGGCTCTCCACCCCACTGGATTTTTATCTAGCATCCAGCATTCTGCAAACACAGGGGTGAGATGAAGCATGGAAGCAAAGCCATCATAGTAACCTCAAGCAACTGGCTAAGCAGGCAGCAGAGAGGAACTATTCCTCTCCTTGGTAGCAAGACTCAGTCTGGCTCAGCATCTCCCAGCTCCACAGACAAACCTGGGGATCTCTCTGCAGGCGTCTCTGCGAATCCCACCTTAGCTGCTCCTGTCTCACGGAAAATCAATGCAAAGCATCTCAATTAATCATGCAGGGGGCAAACTGATTAGAATCCTAAATAAGGTCAACATGGCTGTCTGCTTATAGGGTAAGACCCCTTAATCATCATTTCATCGGCAGGAGGCTGTGGAACCTCCACTCACGCTGTTTCTGGGAGTGCGGGGGGATTTTTTTACTCATTATCCCTTGCAATTGCTAGAGCCAGCAGCACAGAAGCTCTTTGTGCTCTAAACAAGCTAAATTCTACCAGAGAGAAACCACCCAGCGGCATGCAACTGTGAGGCCCAACTCAGACCCATGACCACCTAGCCTGGAAGCCTCCCCTGTTTCACAGAGAGGAGAAACCCCTCAATAACACACCTGGCCAATGATGTGATGCTGCCCCGGGGACAGAACGTTCCTTCCTGACGCCTTCCTGAAAGCCCTATGGCCCATAGCCTGAGATTTGATTAGCCCCGTCTTTATTTAAATTGCATACCTGCAAATATCATTAGTGGTCACAATGGTATTGAACTCTTTGAGAAATGCAGCCACAGTATTGGTCTCCCCTGCCCTTGGCAGCAGGGAATCCCACAGGCTGCCCATATGTTACATAAAGCTCCATGTTCTTTTATTGATTGGAAATGTGCTGTCCTTTAATTTCACAAGGGCCCTTTTCCCTGGTGTTCTATGGGACACAAGTGCTGGTCAGATTTCATGGTCTGAGCCTTTCCTCTCTTTTATTGCACTGGGGAGATGTTCTATATCATCCCAATTTCCCTGGCCTGGAGTTGGAGCATGTGCTGCACTCCCCTGTGAATCTGGGGCTGGGAGCCCTCAGTGCAGTTACACCAGGAAGGAATTTGGTCTATTTCCCCTAGCTTTGGTTTAAATCCTGCCTGGAGTCCTGACCACCTTCTTTGCCCTTCTCTGCTGGATTTCTCAAGAGAGGTATCAGCCCTGGGCACGCTGCTGTAGATTGGGATGCACCATAGTGCAATAGGATCTCCCAGGGGAGTTTCCCTAGTCTTGTCTATCCTCTGCCTCTTCCATGGCTGGTGCGGGTTGGGCAAGCAGACGCCTCCAGGCAACGTTTCTTCAGAGCTTTGCCACTGGGCATTACTTTTCACTTACCAGCTGCACCCCACTGCCTGAACCATTTGCCCCTTGCATAGCCTCTGGGCTGTGTTAGTGCATTGGAAGGAGGCTTATTTCACCCTGACACACTGTTTTCCTCCTAATTTTAAACAGTGCCCTATCTGGGGCCAGATCCATGGCAGGGAGCGAGCCCTGACTTCGCTGAGAACAAGGAGTAGGTTTTCAAAGCACGCAAGTGCCTTACAAGCACAAACCCCACTGGAAACCTAACCCTTGACTCTCACTGGGGCTTGTGCTCTGAAAGCATGGAGATGCTTTGAAAATCCCCTGCTAGATCTGGTCCTTTAAGTGCACTGTCCACTTATTAACCCCTGGAGAATCAGCATCTGTAGCCACATCAGACTTCATGGTGCAGAGAGCCCGCTCCTCGCACCCACGTCTAGGACTGACTCAGGCCTGTACAGAAGTCAGGTTGTTCCTCTTCCAGCCCCACAACAAACGACTGGAAAAACCAGCTATTGGTCTCAGTAATAAATTGGGCCCCAATGTATCACCCAGCCAGTGAATAGAGGGGGAGCTCAAGTCAAGTTTTTGCACCAGCAGGTTTGGCAATTCCCTGTTTTCTTTTCATGCATTTGGCTCACCTGAGCTGGGGTCTATCAGACACGACAATCTCCCTGTAACCAAATAGAGGCAACTAGCCCTGAGGCCTCCATCAGTGCTCTGCTGCCCAGCTGGCCTGTATCTCTGGGACAGGGGAGGGATTGCAGGATTCCTCTTTGGAAGCACACCCTCTTCTGTGGAAGGGCGAGGGAGGGTCTGGGTCTGTCCGGGCGGTTTGGCTCCAGGGCTCCTGTGGGCTGCCCCAGGGCAGGTTATCTCAGTAACACTGGAATTAAAGTACCTGCAGCACAGAGGGATTGTCACTTTATTTCTTGATGACATGTCATGGAACTCAAGCTCAAGAGCTAATTGATTCTTTCCTCTGCCAGATAATGAGCAACTGGGACATAAAATGGAGGGGGGTGACAAGAGCTAGCACTGATTCCCTCCTGGAGACACAGGGGAAGCCACTGCCTGATACCACACTTAGCCAAATTCGGAGAAGCCATGTCAGGGTCTCCATTTCCCACTGAGATATGTGTGAAAGTCCCCTCAGTGCAGCTGCTCGGGCACTAGCTATGGGGGAGTGCTGCCCTGACCAAGGCCAGATGCCACAGTGGTGACAGTGCTGATGGTCTGTCTAGACCAGCACTCTTGCCCTGAGGGGACTGCACTGCAGCTGGGAGGTGGGATTCCCAGTACCTCTGCTCAAGCTAGTGCACTAAAACTAGCAGTGTGGATGCTGCGGCAGCGGCCCACGTCCAAGGCTGCCTGAGCTCCTGGGTCCAGTGCAGGTGGCTAGTCCAAGCCACCGCCCATGCCTCAATGTCTAGACTGCTATTTTTAGCAGGCTGGCTCAAGCAGAGCTAGCATGAGTCTGTCTCCCCATGCTAGGAAGCGCACCTCCCATTCGCTGTGCAGACATGCCCACTGTCACCCTTGGTAACAGACATGTCAGGGAGCCTGTGGTTACCTCTCAAAGCCCGCTGTGCAGCTACTGCAGAATTTGCCCCGGCTCACACATGTTATCTTCCACTGTGGGTTATTTCACAGACATCTCTATGTTCTCACGCCAGCATGGCACTTCCGAACCCTGAACATGTGCAGAGAACAGGGAAACACTGAAGAGCCAGGAGAGCAACCCTCACTCACCCTGAGAAGTCCCTGCCCCAAGTCTCTTGCCTGGCTCCCCTGCGTACATGGCACAGTGCCAGCTCAAGGTGGATGTTTCCAATGTAGTTTTAATTATTCATCCTCTAATTCCAGAGCTGGTCTTGCGCTTTGTCAGGCACTCATTGAGCTGCCCCATACTCCTCAGGAGCTCTCCCACATCACTGGCCTCAGCACATTCTCCTCTGCCCATCTGCAAACACAGCTCCAAGGGGCAGACTTCCACTCACCGTGGTCACACTCTTTCTATTGTGATTACACTCCCATCACCATCAGCCAGCCTTTGCCACGTGGGCCCAAGCAACTTCAGGCTGGCTGGGGCACAGTGCAGTGTGAGACATCACATCAGGGTTGGCTGAGGCCAGGCAGATGAACACAGGCTGCAGAGGAGTGGCATGGGTTTGGAATGGCGCTGGGGGCCTCAGTACTGGCCCAGTCTGGGCTGTGCTAGGCAATTTTGAAATGCAGGTAAGGGCTGTGCTCCCATGCCTGGGACCAGTCTTCCCTGCAGGAATGGAGCACAGAGCAGGACCCTGCTGCGCAAAGCAGAGCAGTTTTATTCCTAGGCCTTGTTTAACCTTTCTGGCAGTGTACAGAGACCACACTAAGCCCCAGGGCTCTGGGAGTCTCTCTTGAGCACCCCAGCTGCACAATGCTTGAAGTGCCAGCGTGGGCTACAGGTCTAAGAGGGAGAGAAGAGGGAGACGTGGGGCTCTGGAGGGCAAGGCTAGAGAAGGAAGGCAAACTGGGGAAGAGGAAAACAGCCCTTAGCCCAGAATTCCTGCTCCTCTCGCCCTACAGGGGGCTGGAGACCATGGAAGGGTGGCTGGGATCCACAGCCCCTGGAGCAACGTCCGTATAAGAGCAGGATGCACAAACAGCTCATTTTGCTTTTTTATTCTGATGACACAAGGCCCAGCACAGGGCTGGTGTCCCTAGCCTCTGTTTGCCAGAAGCTGGGAATGGGTGACGGGGGATGAATCACTTGATGATTCCCTGTTCTGTTCATTCCCTCTGGGGCACCTGGCATTGGCCACTGTCAAATAAATTGGTTCGTCTCTAAGGTGCCACTAGTACTCCTTTTCTGTCAGCAGACAGGATTCTGGGCTAGATGGACCTTTGGTCTGACCCAGTGTGGCCGTTCTTATGAGTGTGTGCTGGGGGAAGCGTGACTGGTTAACACAGCCTAGCACGCAGGAGTGCAGCCCCCGATGTGTTCTCTGGAGGAGCCAGTCTTTCAGCTCATTTCAGGCTGATAACACAGTTTGCTTTGCCAATAGACTTTCCAACTGTAAGTGAAATCAATTCAATTGGGTATTTTACTCAATTGGGACTCCTGCTAGCACAGCTGATTCTGCTGCCCATCTCCCCTGAGCTGCTGTGATGGGAGCCAGAGCACAGATTGCAGTCAGTCAGCCCTTTTGCAGGAATCCAGGGTTTTATCTATTCTCTTGTAAAGCATCCAAGGAGCGAGATTTCCTCCTCCCTGCTCTGCAAAGTCCTCCCCCCTCGCTGGGACACAAGCACAAACACAGGCAGGCAAAGGCACTGGCAGCCTTGGGAGGACAGGAATGGGACAGTGGACATTTTCTGTGGTGTTTTTATGAATGAGATGCATGGCAGTGACATACTTGACTAAGGATGCTCCGGAGTGGGTGCAAAAGGGTTAAAACCTGCTCTTTGAGCAGAGCTGGAGACATGAGGTGTGTGTGTTACAACTGTCTGGGTGGAAGCAATGTGTCACTACAGAGCCAAGGGGGGGAGGGAAATAATCATAAGAAGTTAACACATATTTCAAGGAGCCATTCACTTCACCTTGAATGGTCTCTTGAAATATGTGTTAGCTACTTATGCTAAACAATCTGTACAAGTCTTGTATTTAGCAGTGACACCCTGAGGGCCTTTCCCAGACCTAGAGAAGTGCTCTGTGTGGCTTGAATGCTTCTCTCTCTCACCAACAGGAGTTGGTCCCATAAAAGATATGACCTCCCCCACCTTGTCCCTCTCATATCCTGGGACAGACTTGGCTACAACAACACTGAGTCATTAAAGGTCAGGCCATATCAATGGAAGATCCAAGGATGGAACTGACACCTATCCAGGGAAAGTCCAACAGATGAAACATGTGAACTCAGCATGGGTCTGCAGGAGGACAACAGATGAAGGTGACAGGAGGTAGGATAAGAGCTGGCCTTTGGAGAGACAAGAGGGCTCATCTGGGACTGAAAGAAAAAGGAACAGAGACAGAGAGGGGAAACCAACATGGTTCCATCAACAGCATAGCTCAGGGAGCCACAGCTTGGCCAGCATGGATCATGACTTAACCTTTGTTTTTCTGTGCTAACCTAAGGACTTCCCAATGCTCTGTTCCAGTTCCCACTCTGTTTGGAAAGAGGCTGGCTGATGCTACTGCAAATTCTTGGTGATGTGCATGGATTTCTGAAGAGGGCAAGAAGTTTCTGAACAGAAGTCTAGCTCAGCTGGATCCACTGGGCAGAGCTCAAAGCGTGAAACAGGAGAGCAGGAGCTCAGAGACTCAGTCTCAGAGGGGTTGTGGTCGCATGGCCAGCCCTCAAGGAAATGTGAGACCTCTTGGGGCTCTGGCACACTGAAGAGGCTGTTTATAAACTCAGATCCTGGGCATCCATCACAAAGAACAGCAGGGGTAAATTGCTAATCCACTGAGAGCGCAGACTGGAAATGAGAAATGCATTCGGCTGTGCTTGCTACGAGTCAAGGGACTCCCACAACCACTCCTGGGTCTGTGGGGTCAGCACTCCGGGCAATGGAGCTACACGAGCTCTGCTCCCATGACGCCCACAGTGCTATCCATGGTGTGCAATTCTGCTAGGAAAAGCCCAGAGTGCTGGGAGTAAGAGGGGAGTGCTTAGACAGGCTTGCCTGCTCTATCACTAAGCCCACTCTCAAAAGCATCTGCCATCAGTTTGCAGCCTTGGTAGCACAGACAGACAGCTTGCTGGGGCTAGAAACTCCTCCTGAGCTGCTAGAAACTAGTGGGGTCTGATCAAACTCCTTGCAAAGAGCTCCACTGTGTCCTGGGGGGTCTGCTCCCTATTCTCTCTCCTGGCACTTGCTTCTACTGCAGATTCTTTACTCCTCTCGTTGGTGGGCAGGGAGAACCTCTCCCATTCGTGATCATGGCAGACAATTCTTTGGACAAAACAGATCATAAAAGGATGACACTGGTGCGTGGGTAGAAAACACAACAAATGTCCCTTTCTTCTGCTCATCTAAGACATGCTTCCCACTTCTCTTTCCATCTCACCAGCCGTTTCCATATGTTCTCTCCCTCTCCTTTGCCTGCATGCCAACCTGTCTCACCTGGGCTTGGGCTGCCATTCCCAGATATTGTGCAGTTGGGCCCCTGCCTCTACAACCTGGCTGTTTCATTTTGTGGTAAATACAGTTATAAATATTACAATTTGGTTTAATATTTAATATAGTCAGGTTAAATAACCATTCCCGGCGCCATAAATAATCATTAACCGAGGGTTCTAATTGTGCTATTGGGATCCTGCTTCATGACTTATTTAAAGGGCAGATATTATTCCCAGCCTCATCTCCCTTGTACACCATAAATTAACCTGCAGCTCAACCTCTTTAGTAAGAACCTGATGGGACATGACCAAATGGGATGATTCCATTTCAAGGGGTCTGCCAACACCAACCCACTGACTCGGTCGATTACCAAGTAGGGGGAAGAAGGAACATGACAGCAAGTGAGTTAGGATGAGACAAAACCTACTGTGCAAAAGGGGTTGGGGATGTGGGAGGAGCCCAGAGCAACACAGTGGTGAGGACAAGCCAGAAATTGGCTGCTACTCCAGAGAACCTAACACTCACTTTGTCAAGCCCGTATGGGTAAGGGGGAGCAAACTTTGCTCAGCAACCGTCGATGGGCACAGCTTGCACACCTAGAATCTCATGTAAACTCAGCACAAGAACCTCTCCCTACATGCTCTGCACCCACAGCCTGGGGAGTCACACACAGATGTGTGACTCTCTATCCCGCTCTCTCCATGCGGCATTCAGGGGTCTGCACTAGAGGGGTGCAGAACAGACCCCCAGAAAGGAGAACGGGTGCTCTCACTTGCCTTTGACTGAAAATGGATGAAAGATCACTGAACCAGATGGCATTCTGTGACCTCCACTGACTAGTGGTGTAAACCCACTAGGGGCAGCAAACCAGGTGGGGAAGGAGCCGCGGAATACTTGGAAGCTGATCAACGTTTCCATCCCTGAGCGTCATTCTTCAGCGAGTTGATCTGCATGCTCGGGCTGGGCGAGGCTCTGTAGTGGCTGGGGGTGGTGGCGAGACAGGGCAGGAAGTGCTGGGGCAGTTGCTGTGGCACCCAGGATCAAGCCAAGGATCAGGGAGGAATCGGGGCAATCAGGCTGAGTGGCTCTCCTCGCTCCCCAGAGCGCCCACCCGCTCCCCCTCCTATCCAAGACACCACAACTCCCCCTTCTCCCGATATCCTGACTTCCTCCCATTTTCTGACTCGCCCACTCCCCATGCTTAATACGATGCTTGGTACATTCAGGGGTCACTGTGTGCCTCTGCCCCTCATTCAAAGTGACCGTCCAGCACCTCTGAAACCCCCAATAGTCTGGGGGGGTGAGAGAGAGGAGGAAGCCGTTGTGGGGTGAGGGAGCGATTCTTTTTCTTGGCCTGTGGAAGAGCCTTTCCGCTCGCTCTCTCTTTCCAACCATCTGTGACAACATAAAGCCCAAAGGGCTCCAGTGTTCCCACGGGGCTCTAGGGCCCACCCTTATTAGCACCGGCCAAGGCCGTGCCCATTCCTGCTCTCTGCCTTGGAGCAGGCAGGACAGCAAACAGACAAGAACTTCTAAAGCATGAGTGCCACGTGCTGGACATACATGGACCCCTCGGATGCACCCCAATAGGATGGAATCCTACAAACTCTGCTCTCATGTACAGTGACCTACAGCAAGTGCACACGTCACACTGTTTCCCCTTTGGTTCAGAGCACACAGTAGCACCAGGCCCCAATAGTAAGCATGCAATATACTGCTGCAATGAAAGGGACACTGAGCAGAGGCTCCTCCGTGATGGCTGTGTCTGCATAACCTGTATCTCCACTCACAGCTTCTACAGCAGCCTTTACAAGAAGTGGAAAGTGGCCCCTGCAGAATGGGCCTGATCACAGACTCTGAGTAGTCAGTCCTGAAAAGCATTTCTACAGTAAGTCAGGGAGCCCCCTCCTTTCCAGAGCAGGCCTGTTCCCACAGCATGTACTGTACTCTACCCCGCCTCGTCCTAGGCAGGAAGTGTGCTAGGTACACGCCATACATCCCTATGGGACAGGGTGCAGAATCCTGTGAGAAACTGCATTTTTCACACCCTTTGACAGTCTTCCCTTCACTCTGCCCATCCATCCATCATACACATGCTTCTCCCTACCCTGGGACTTATCCCAAGATTTCAGCCCCGGAACAGATTCAAACAGCCACCACTAAAACAAACCCATTGCAAACAAACCTAAAAGTAATCAGCTACAGACACAGTTCCTTCTTTCCTTCCAAAACATGGGAGCTCCCCACAAGACAACATGGACAAAGGCAGAGGATAGCAATATTTAGCCCTGACCCAGTGACAGCTTGAAGGTCTGAGAGCTCATGCCATGCAGAGCTAGAAATGGGAGCATGAAGCCACTAGAGATGGGAAATCCTAGCAGGTCACAGAGCAGATTCTCCCAGGAAAGTCCCAGGAACTGGATTTTAAAGCCATGGCATTACTGTGTACAGAACATCTCGCTCAGCTTAGTTTTAAAGGTCTCTAACATTGTATTAGTGCTAGTTTTTCTCCATGCCCTGGGCAGTTGGATTCGTGACGCTCAGGGTGACTGGCTTTGCAGGGAGAGAGAAGTCAGCATTTTCCGACACACGCATGCCGCACGCCCCCCCACGGAATCACTCAGAGCTTTCCACATCTGTGACTTGCAAGAAGGCAACAGAACTACTATCCTGTGCTCACTCCCCGCCTGCCCTGAGATTTCCACCCTGCACTGGAGCAGTACATGAGAGAGCAAGGCCATAGTGTTTTCTTCCTCTTCTCATTTGTTCCCTGAGCTGGTATTAAAAGGGGACTTTCAGCCTATAACGGACACAGAACGTGATGGAGAGAGCAGGGAAAGGGGAGGGCTTTTATCATAAATACAAGTCTTCTGTAAGTCTGATTGGAAACAACAGTAAAAAATAAGGAATTGGCCAGGGGCGAGAATTCTGAAAGTGCAGGGGACCTGAAACATGGAGGATAACTGAAGTGCAAGAAAACTTCCATGTAGAAATATTTTCCCCCCAAGGGATTTGCTGATGCATTACTTTAAAAAAAGGTTTGTTTTTTTTCCCTTTCTGTAGCTTAATTTCATCTTGAAATGAAAAACTACAAAAGTGAATTTAACAGCACTCTTCAGCCAGTCTGAGCCACTGCCTCGCAATGTTTGGTTTGCTTAGCTGAAAATGCAACACCTCTCTCCTTGCCTCTGAAGGACCGTTACCTTTTCAGTTCCATGGGGAAGTCTCTGCGTGTTCATCTATGGAGAGACACACTACAGCAGGTCTGAGGGGATGTGCACATGAGCGGCTTCTCCATTCCCTGAACCCTTCCCCAGCCTGGGGTGGAAACACAGAGATGCTTGATACCCAAACTGAGGAAAATGAGCTCTATATAACATCATCCAGCGCTCCAATTTAGTTTCCCCCTGACTTGTATAGACTGGGACTGAAGTGAGCTGTAGCTCACGAAAGCTTATGCTCAAATAAATTGATCTTTAAATATTCATGGTAAATAGGCCTAATGGCCTGTGATGGGATGTTAGATGGGGTGGGATCTGAGTTACCCAGGAAAGAATTTTCTGTAGTATCTGGCTGGTGAATCTTGCCCATATGCTCAGGGTTTAGCCCATCGCCATATTTGGGGTCGGGAAGGAATTTTCCTCCAGGGCAGATTGGAAGAGGCCCTGGAGGTTTTTCGCCTTCCTCTGTAGCATGGGGCACGGGTCACTTGCTGGAGGATTCTCTGCTCCTTGAAGTCTTTAAACCACGATTTGAGGACTTCAACAGCACAGACATAGGTGAGGTTTTTTGCAGGACTGGGTGGGTGAGATTCTGTGGCCTGCGTTGTGCAGGAGGTCAGACTAGATGATCATAATGGTTCCTTCTGACCTTAGTATCTATGAATAAATTGGTTAGTCTCTAAGGTGCCACAAATCCTCCTTTTCTTTTTGCGGATACAGACTAACAAGGCTGCTACTCTGAAACCATTCCCCAGAGGCACTCCTTATTTAAGGGCAGGACTCAGGACCACATCCTGGGTGCACAGTTTCCCAACTTACATTACATATAGGCCAACGGACAGCAGCTATTTCTTGCTCCCTCTCATGCCTGGTCATGCAGTGGCCACTGTGTGACACTGTCAGATGTGGCCTGGGCTCCGTGGCACAGAATGCATTTGCAGGAGGCTAGTTGCATTGGGGTGGGGGTATGTGTGTGTATGGACAAGTGACATTTCTCCAGGGAGGATATCCCTGAATAGCAATATTTCCAATATGTCTCTGGAACTGTGCAGTGAGGGGAGGAACTGGATTAGCATCGATCCCTCCTCCCTGGGATTAGGTTTCTATCGAGTGAGGGGGCTAGGGCAGGGGAGCTGTGCTGGAAGGAAGTGTAGAGTTTGCATTTCATTTCAGCACCAGCTTCTCCTGCTCTTCTCAAAGCGTTAATCAAAGAGATTGGCCAAAACCAGAGTTAAAGAACAGGCAGCTGAGACAATGCCCTGAGGAGGAGGGGGACTGTAACCATGGCACCAGGGCATGAGTGACAATACCGAATGACAGACAGGAAGCGGACAAAGAGCTGGGAGGTCTCAAGCAGGAGACCCAACAGCAAGGAGAGCATGGAGGCAGTGCCAACCTAAAGCAGCGACGTGTGGGCTATGATGGCTCATTGGCATGAGCAAATGTCACAGTTGGGGACTAGCTAATGAAGACACCAGTCCATGCCCTGTTGGATCAGCCCTGGAGACCAAAACCCAAAGCTCCCCCAGTGATAGAGCAGGTGGTGAGGGACAACCCCTGAGATTTAAGACGCTACAGATAATAACCTGAACCCAGCAATGCATTGGCAGAGCCCGGCACACTGCTAACCACTGCCCACCACATTCCAGGAGCTGAGCTCCGAGGGCAGCTCGAAGGGGACAGCTTTGCAGCAACAGTGGCAAGCAGTGGCCATGGAAGAAGCAAACACCAGTGACTATCAGGACCCACTGTTTGGCTTTGCTGTCACTGGCACATCACAGAGATGGTTCTGAATATCACCTGCAAAAGGTGGGGGGTTGCGGGCTGGGCTCTCCTGGGGCTGGGGCGCCTGAGAGCAAGGAGGGCACTGCTGAGAATGCCAGCAGAGCTAATCCCAGCCTGCTTCTGCCACATCAACCCTCGCCCACCTCACTAGGCTTCTATCCCTGATCTGCTGTGGCTCCTTTCAGGCTCCGAGGCCCTGGATGCTGGTGCATGAGTGGCTCTCACTAGGTTCACACAGGGAGACTTGCTCTGCTGAATTTGTTCCAGAGGGAGAGGGAAGTTGCCTGAGTCACCAATGACAATAATATCCCCAGGAGGCTTCCCAGCCACAGAGAGGGAGGCAGCAGAAAGGAGGTGGCTTCACCATTGTTGGGTGAAAATCACCAGCCTATTCAAACTGGTTTTCCAATCTGTCTGTAGCATGTATCAGTGTTTACTCCAGGCCCTCCCCTCATCCATGCCACGCAGAGCCGTGTAGCCTTTATACTGGACTCAGTCCCCCCACCCCAAATATTTAATCATGCACATACAACTTGGCATGGGGCAGAGCCAGCCCCTCTCGGAGTCTGGGCTGGAGCACGACAGAAAGTGGCATATTTTACCTTGATGTGTCAGGATTTATATAAAAGGGGACAGTTCAGCTCTAAATGTAATGAGTTGGAAGAATAGCCCTCCAGTGGCTTCCTCCGGCTAGCACTGCATCAATAACATCGATTGCTAAAACTAACTAATAACCCAGGACTGGGATGGCTGAGGACTGCTCCGAGTAGGATAATAAAAACCAGCCCCACACGGACATACGCAGTTACTGCAAACAGGTGAGCTGAGTGAGCGCAGAATGCCAGGACTAACAGGGCTGCACAAATGAGAAGCCTCAACTCGTGCAAGGGTAGCTATTACAGGAGCCAAGGCAGGCAGTGTGCTGCAATCTTCTTTGTGCATGAAGACTGGGATGGGCACAGAAGCACAAAGCATGGGGTGAAAAGACTTCAGCTAGTTTCCTAAGGGCAGCCAGGTGGCCACGCCCTGTTGAAATCCTGGATGGGATGGATGAAGGAAGTTAGGAGAATGTGACAAAAAGAAAAGGAAGATTTTAGATCCCTGGAAAAGGCACAAAAATCAACATCAGCAAAGGTGATCTTGGAGACGGTTTTGGCACAAAGGGTCACTGGAAGGGGATGCTGTGAAAGTTCTGGATTCATGAAGCACTGGGGTACTGACCTTCTGGAGTAAGGCCGGTGCGCAGGAGAGGGAACACACTTTCCCATTAACTCAGAAAATCTGACGTGTTTCCAGTTGTTTCGTTTAGAGCCTTTCTATCCAGGTCTCCTGGCCCCACTACAATACCTTAACCACCCACCATCCTTCCTCTTTCTCTGAATGATAAAGTCGGTGATGACGTTCTAACAGAAGATGGCCAGTGTGAGCATTAATGTTTACAAGTGTCTGCACACTGGTACAAGGCACATGAGTCTGCTGGGCAGTAGAATGGTCTCCCAAGGGCAGTAGTGAAAACCCATCATTCAAGACATGTAAAGGTGAAGGGCCTGGAAGACAGAAAGTAAGACACAATCCTGCCTTGGGAAAGGACTAGATGGGCACTGGCATGGCTTTTCCAGCTCTGATTTTTCTAATTCTCCTTCTCGAATTATAACACGTTTTCTAAAAAAGAAGGACACACCTCTGCTTTCTTCCCAAGAGATGCAGTGAGAGCTGTCCATCCCTGTGATACATCAGGAATTAACCAGACAGACAACTCCCTCGCAACACAGTACTTCTGACCGCAGCTCAGCCTGACTGACCTCAGCAAATGCTCCTGATGCCAAGTATCCCAGCCCTGGGAAGTCTCATGGAGTGAGGCCTATCCATGATCATTACTAAAGGCAGGTATTGCTTCATGTTTTACGGTTAAGGCCACCAACACTTTCCATTGTGACCCTTAGTTTTCAGTCACTTACAGACGTCAGTTTTGAACCCTATGGAGAAACACTCAAAGACCCTAGCCCAGATCAGAGCCCCGTTGGACTGGGCATGGCTCCTGCCCTGAAGAACTCAGTCTTGGCACCAAACTCCAGCCAAGGCATTCCCGACGGGCTGTTTCTAAGCAGATATTTCCCTTCCAAATGAGGGGCTAACAGCAGGGACTAGTGTCTGGCACAGTGTACAGCCCCACACAGGAGAGAAAAGGCCACACCCATCCCATGGGGACTTCACTCAGTCCACACCAGGGATGAATTTAGCCCGGAGAGTTAAGGGAACACAACACACACTCAAAGGAGAGATGGCAGCTGGTGCCAGTGAGGCACAGAACGTTTGGCTCTCCATGGGCCCCCAGAGTGCTCCTCACTCCACAGTGGACATAGCACAGACATGGAACCCCTCAGTATAGAAGTACAGACCTCTGTGCATGGGGAGAGACCCTGGGGAGCACAGTGTTCCTAGCCTCTCCCACACCTTTTCTGGACCTACTGCAGAGAGAAAACACAGTTACTCACTTTCTCGTAACTGTTGTTCTTTGAGAGGTGTTGTTCGTGTCTATTCTAAGCAGGTGTGTGCGGGCCGCGTACACGCCAGCCGGAAGATTTTTTCCCTAGCAGCGTCCGTAGGGTCAGCCTGGGCGCCCCCTGGGGTGGCGCCTTCATGGCGCCCAATATCGGGCCCTGCCGACCCCCCACCCCCTCAGTTCCTTCTTGCCGACCATTCTGACAGAGGGGTAGGAGGGTGGGTATTGGAATGGACATGAAAAACACATCTCGAAGAACAGCAGTTAGAAGAAAGTGAATAACCATTTTTTCTTCTTCGAGTGATTGTTGATGTCCATTCCAAGCAGGTGATTCACAAGCTAGAGCTCAGGAGGTGGGGTCGGAGTTATCCATAGAAAGGAGCACGGCTTGCCTAAAAGCCGCATCGTCCCTGGACTGTTGTTGTGTAATTGCACAGTGCGATGTAAATGTATCTATCGAGGACCACGTGGCTGCCCTGCAGATTTCCTGAATGGGGACTTGTGCCAGGAACGCCGCAGAGGAGGCCTGGGCGGTTCTCTGCGGAGTGAGCGGTTATCTGCAGAGCGGGCTCCTTTGCCAGGGTATAGTACTCCCTAATGCAGGACGTTATCCTTGACGATATATGTTGAGATGATACCGGAAGGCCCTTCATTCTGTCTGCCATGGCTACGAAGAGTTGGACGGATTTCTGGAACGACTTAGTTCTCTCTATGTAGAGGGCTAAGGCCCTACGCATGTCCAGTGAGTGCAGCCTGCGCTCCCTATTGGAGGAGCGTAGCTTGGGACAAAGCACTGGGAGGAAGATGCCCTGGGTCATGTGAAAATGGGAGACAACCTTTGGGAGAAAAGCCGGATGAGGCCTCAGCTGAACCTTATCCTTATGAAAAACTGTGCAAGGGGGCTCAGACGTGAGGACCCTGAGCGCCGAGACCCGTCGAGCCGAGGTAATTGACACAAGGAACGCAACCTTGAACGAGAGATATAGCAGGGAGCAGGTGGCCAGAGGTTCAAATGGTGGGCCTGTAAGCCTGGAGAGGACTAAATTGAGGTCCCAGGCAGGGACAGCTGACGCGTGTGTGGGAAGAGCCTGACCAAACCCTTGAGAAAACGACTGACCATAGGGTTTGCAAAGACTGAGAGACCGTCTGAACCCGGGTGGAAGGCGGAGATAGTGGCCAAGTGGACCCTTACTGATGACCGGCACAAGTTCTGGTGCTTTAGGTGAAGAGGGTAGTCCAGTATAAACGGTATGGGGGCGAAGAACGGCAGCTGACTATGTTACTCCGGCCAAATGGAGAACCTTTTCCACTTAGCCAGGTAAGTAGCCCTGGTGGAGGGCTTTCTATTACCCAGGAGGACTTGTCTGACCTGGTCCGAACAAGAGAGCTCTGTGGCACTTAGCCATGGAGCAACCAGGCCGTAAGGTGGAGCGACTCCAGATTCGGGTGTCGGAGTCGGCCCTGGTCCTGTGTGATCAGGTCAGGGACCAGCGGTAAGGCGAGTGGGGTCGCTATGGACATTTCCAGGAGCGAGGTGAACCAGTGCTGATGCGGCCACCCGGCGCTGTTAGTATGACTCGAGCCCGGTCCCTGCAGATCTTGAGGAGCGCCCTGTGGACTAGGGGGATGGGTGGGAAAGCATATAGCAGGCAGCCCTCCCATGAGAGAAGGAACGCGTCCCCGATGGACCACAAGCCATCCCGAGAGAACAGAATGTCTGACATTTCCTGTTGCCTGGAGTGGCAAACAGGTCTATCTGGGGAGAGCTCCAGAACTGGAAGATTGAGCTCACCATGTCTGGCTGAAGGGACCACTTGTGGCTGTTGAAGGTCTGGTTGAGGCTGTCCACCAGTGTGTTTCGCACCCCTGCAGGTGGATCGAGTGCTCTATGCAGAAATCCCACAGCACAAGGGCTTCCCGGCACAGGGGAGAGGAGCGTGCACCCCCCTATTTGTTGATATAAAACATCGCCAAGGTGTTGTCCGTGAGGATTGAAACACATCTGCCCATTATGTGCGTTTTGAAAGCGTCATATGCCAGACACACTGCCCTCAGCTCTTTGACATTGGTGTGAAGAGCGAGGTCCACCGGAGACAAGAGGCCTTGGGACTTGAGGTCCCCTACGTGAGCCCCCCAACCCAGATCCAAGGCGTCTGAAACCAAGATGAGCGAGGGCTGGCAAAAGGTACCCCTGAGCAAACCACTTGAGGGTTGAGCCACCATAGGAGGGAGCCCAGTACCAGGCAGGGCAGGGTTAAGACCCTGTCCAAAGCATCTCGGGCTGGTCGGTACACCGACGCCAGCCAAGACTGGAGTGGGCGCAGCCTGAGCCTGGAATGCTGCACCACGTACGTGCAGGAGGCCATGTGTCCCAGCAGCTTTAGACAGTTTCTTGCCGACATCGTGGGGAACTGTCTGAGGCCTTGTATGATGTCCTGAAGTGAGTGAAACCTGGCCTCCGGGAGGTACGCTCTGTCTTGAGTAGAGTCCAGGACCGCGCCTATGAACTCAATCCTCTGCACCAGGGACAGAGTGAATTTCTCCTCGTTCAGGAGGAGACCTAAGTCGAGGAAGGTCCTCTTTATAAACTCGACCTGAGCCTCCACCTGGGCCCTCGAGCAACCCTTGATCAGCCAGTCGTTGAGGTATGGAAAAACCTGTATCTGGCGCTTGCGCAGGAACGCCGCAACGACTGCCATGCATTTTGTGAATACTCGCGGGGCAGTCGACAGTCCGAACGGGAGGACAGCAAACCGGTAGTTGCCTGTGTTCCCCACGAATCTGAGGTAGCATCTGTGGATGTGGGACTATTGCGATATCATAGAATCATAGAATATCAGGGTTGGAAGGGACCTCAGGAGGTCATCTAGTCCAACCCCCTGCTGAAAGCAGGACCAATCCCCAACTAAATCATCCCCTCATATGAAAATACATGTCCTTCAAGTCGAGAGCGGCGTACCAATATCCTGGATCCAGTGAGGGATAATGGAGGTTAGCGAGACCATGCAAAACTTGAGTTTCTTTACATACTTGTTGAGCTGTCACAGGTCCAGTATGGGTCTGAGGCCCCCCTTGGCCTTCAGTATTAGGAAGTACCAGGAGTAAAAACCCTTGCCCCTTAGCTCCTGAGGAACCTCCTCCACTGCCCCTACCGAGAGGAGGAACTGCACCTCTTGACACAGAAGTTGCTCGTGAGAGGGGTCCCTGAAGAGGGATGGGGAAGGGGGTTGGGGGGGCAAGAGGGTACAGAATTGGATGGAATATCTCCTCTCTACTGTGCGGAGCACCCAACAGTCCGAAATAATATGAGACTAGGCATGGTAGAAAGGGGATAGACAGGACGAGAAAATAAGATGGGAAGGATCCAAAGGTCGAACTGGCAAGCTGTCCTCAACCGTACCCTCAAAAGGGTGGTCTAGAGCCCTGTGGGGCCCTAGGCTGGCCCGAGTTTTGCCCAGAGGGAGGACGTTGCCTCCCCCGAGTGCTCCTGTTCCGCCTATGTGGAGCGTCCTGGCGGTTCTGGGGTTCATAAGGACAAGGAGCAGGTTGAGGCCTAAACTGTCTGCGCTGGGTAGCAGGCGTTTGAAGCCCCAGTGAACAAAGGGTAGCCCTCGAGTCCTTCAAGCTGTGAAGTCTCTTATCCATCTTCTCGGAGAACAGAGCTACACCTTCGAAGGGAAGGTCTTGAATGGTCTGTTGGACCTCAGGGGAAGACCAGAGACCTGTAGCCAGGAGTCTCTCCTCATAACCACCCCTGTGGTCAAAGTGCGAGAGGCCGCATCCGCCTCGTCCAGGGCCGCTTGTAAAGAAGCTCAGGAGACCAACTTCTCCTCCTCCTCCTCCTCCTCCACGAGCGCAGAGAACTCCTCCCAAGCTTCCTGGGACAGAAGCTCTGTAAATTTTGCCATGGACGAGCAGGTGTTATGTCCATAGCAGCTTACTATGGCCTGTTGGTTGGCTATACGAAGCTGTAGACCTGCTGTGGAGTAGACCTTCCGGCCAAACAGGTCCAGTTTCTTGGCATCCCTGTTTTTAGGGGTGGAGCCTTGAAATCCCTGACGTTCTCTCTGACTGGCTGCATCGACCACCAAAAAGTCTGGCGGAGGGTGGGTATAAAGGTGTTCATACCCTTTAGAGGGAACAAAGTAGCAGCGCTCAGATTTCTTGGCCGTAGGTGCCAGAGAAGCAGGGGTTTGCCACAAGTTCTTAGACGTTTCAGTTATTGACTTGATAAATGGCAATGCAACCCTGGATGGGCCAGAGGGAGCCAGGATGTCTATGACCGGGTCTAAGTCCTCTTCTACCTCCTCTGCCTGAATCCCCAGGCTTTGGGCGGCCCGCCTCAAAAGCTGTTGAAGAACCCGGTTGTCCTCCAAAGCTGTGGCCGTCAAAGTCCCCGCGACCGCTTCGTCGGGTGAAGATGAGGAAGAGAGAACCAGAGGTGGACCCAGTTCACTGCCTTCAGCCCCCCCGGGGTCCCTCGGCACGCGGTACTTGGTCTGTGGAACTGGAACCGATGAAGAACTCCATCGCAGCTGGTGCTGGGGCAGGTAAAACCGATGGGGCCAAAACTGTTGAGGTCGGTAGGGACGGAGCTGAGGCTTCCACCGGTGCCGTCAGTAGAGGAGCCAGTGCCGGGGCTGGCTGAGGCATAGGTGCCGAAACCATGCGAGTCAGCGGGGCCATTCCGGGTGAGGGCGGTGCCGTCATTGGCAGTGCCGGCGCTGACTGTGGCACAAACGAGGCCGAGGACACCGACGCCGTTCTGGAGCCCGGACCATGGACTTGACCCTGGCTCTGACGGAACGCCCAGGGTGTTCAGAAGGGCCACTGAGCAGGTGGTTGCCACTGTTGTTGCCACGGTGCTGGGTATGGTTGGTGACTGCACCGGGACCGGGATCTTCTGCTGCGCGATCTGCTCGATCAAGCCCAGTCTACCTCTGACTCCGAGATCTCTGAATAAGACCACCACGGAGGAGCAGTCCCCTGGGTCGCCAACGAACGACGACTCGACTCCGGGGAGCGGTGCGCTTCCTGCGTCTGTGCAGGCGATGCCAGAGATGGAGACCAACGAGCCATCATGATTGGCTTGCCCCTGGAGTGAAACAGGGGCCATGCGGTCGCCAGAGACTTGTCCCTCCTTTGGGGGGAGGACGGCACCGGGAGGAGCATCAGGTCCGTTGCCGTCTCGAATGCCTCTGGCGTCGATGGTGGTTGTACGTCCACCAGATGGTCGGGGGACCGAGGAGTGTTCGGACTCAACTGGACCCTGGCCGCGGCAGGAGTCGACGAGACCCTGGGTGGAAGCGAGGTGGACGTGGTCTGTGCTGAGCCACTCGCAGACGGCACCAGTCCCTTAGGCTTCAGGGGTGGTGATCGGTCCCGCGCTGGCCTCTTCTTCTTTACTGGCACCAGGGATGGAGAATGGTGCCGAACGGATGCCGACGCCCTATGTCCCAAATAGTGGCGGTGCCGGTGGGCTTTAGAGTCCTTAGTCTGGCCCGATTTGCGTGCCGTTGGCACCGGAGAGCTGCACACGGAAGCGGATGTGTTCGGTGCCGGGTCGTTGGGTCCTGGGTCGGACTGCGGTCTCAGAGCCACCTCCATGAGCAGGAGTTTCAGTCTCTGCCTTCTGTCCTTAAGGGATCTTGGACGGAAACCTTTGCAAATGCGGCACTTGTCCTTTTGGTGAGTTTCACCAAGGCACCGCAGGCAGGATGAGTGAGGATCACTCTTGGGTATAAACTTGCCGCAGGACACTCAGAGTTTAAACCCCGGAAACCCAGGCATACCCCCCGAGGAGAAACTATCTATCTACCAAACACTACTAACTAACTATAGAGAAAAACTATTTACACTAAGAACAAAGACACTGCTAAGGCGCTTGCTGCAAGAGCGAGCAAAGTTCCAGCTAGCCGTCACGGGCAGTAAGAAAGAACTGAGGGGGTGGGGGGGTCAGCTGAGCCCGATATTTATCCCCAGGGGGCACCCAGGCTGACCCTATGGATGCTCCTAGGGGAAAAAGCGGCGTGCACACATCTGCTTGGAATGGACATGAACAATCACTCGAAGAAGAACAGGGTGGTTACTGTGTGGCAGGCACCATCCTGCTCCGATCACTCCTGGATTGACAGCTGGATGCTGCAGGCCGGTCACTCTGGTCAGTTTCCCCCAGACTCACTGCAATCAGCTTTCTAGCCCCCCCCCTCACCTCCTCTGCCCTGTCATTTCTCCAACATTCACAGAAAGAGAAAGAGGGGAAAAAACCCAACGAGAAAGTGCCAACCAGCACTTAGAGGGAAAGTGATTTAGTCTGTTGGAAATAAGTAACTGAATAGAGAAGAAATAAAGTGCTTTAAAGTTAATGACCTAAATGTCAGCCCTGATGGCTGGGGTATTAAGCTAGTTATTGGAGTACTCCTACAAAGTTAGTTTCTTTCACATGTCCTCAGAGGCAGAGCAAAGAGAGCAAGCGCTCTGCTCTGTGACGCAAACCTGACCAATCTTCCTGGGCACTTGTGACTGAACGCAGAGGCTGTGTGGCACATTCAGCCACCAGCCCACTGCACCTTGACTGCCAGAGCTCTGGGAGGCAGCTCCCCTCCTTACGCCAAGGAAACAGTTTCTTTAGGAGTCATTCCCCATCGTGGGGATAATCTCAGAAGTTTCCCAACTCCATGGCATTGGAATGCAAGCAGCACTGGGAGGGACAGGCACCTGTGGCAGGGCAGCCGTTCTCCTGGCTTCTCTCCATTTGCCTCAAGCATCTGGAGGTAGAGGAAGGTGAAAGCCCCCTCAGGAAGGGGAAATGACGCTGTTTCTCCGCCTGCTCCAGGGCACATTTTGAAGATACAGCTCTGGGCACAGAAAGTCCGCTCTCCCTGTAAGGGAATGAATCTTCCCAGAGCAGCATGACAGCATGGGCACGTCTGTAGCAAACACAGAAACAACTTATTGCTTTACCTCTGTCATTTTGTAACTAGAAGCCTTTGGCTGGTAAAGGGGAGTGAATGCCAAGTGCATGCCTGGCTGGGGGCACTGTGTGGCTGTTTCAGATTGAAGAGAAATGTGTCCCCAGCCCCTGCAAACCAAAAATGCTGACAGTGCCTAACTGCCGCCCTGAACTTGTCCAACAGCTAGATGGTTAACGGGGCACCAGCAACTTGAAGATCACCAGGGGCTCTGAAAAGGTGCCCCCTCCATGGTCCCACATACTCTAAGGCAAAGGGAACAGGAAATAATGTCTCTCTCTCTCTCTCCAGTTCAGCCCACTATGCAGAGTTGCCCTCATGGCTTCCCCTGGAGGCTCAGCCTCTCCCTTGCTGAAAAGACCCTTATAAACATCCTCAGTGAGCTCCAAACACACACTGTGCCTTTAAACATAATCAACAAAATGGAACTTGGCCCTGCGATTCTGAAACTGCCATTGAAAACCAATGAGTTAGCGGACTGGGGTCACTGCACTCAGCACTGAGGTCACTCTTCTGCCCCAAGGAGAGCCCCCACTGGGTGTGTGTCTCATAAGTCAAGAACATTTCTCAAAGGACCATGTAGGAATTGGTCTGATGTCTCCGAGTCCCCCACATGCTGACTGAGTGTGTGTGTGTGTGTAGGAGAGAGAGAACCTGCCCGTGTGACTGGGAACACTTGTGGCTGGGAGGAGGAAGCAGGGCAAGTGGGAGATTGCAGTTATTTGTAAATAATCCTTAATTAATGAGATTCTCAATAATAGCTGTTTTGGCGTTAGGCCGGGCAGGGATGACGGCAATCTCCATTCTTCCACTCTTCAATTACATCTTCGGGGACGGAGGCAGAACTAGGCAGGGTGAATTAGAGAGACTTTTGTCATGCTTAATATCAATTCATTTTGCAGACTGCTGACACAGCAGGATTTCACATCTCAGAATTTATGGTTCTCTCAAGAGCGCATGAGTAAAAAAAGGAGAAAAATGTTCTGCAATCAGCACAAAAATATCAACAATCCTGGAAAGGAGAGGCAGCCCCTAGGGAGAGCCCAGCAGGAGCAGTGCCCTACTGTGGAGATAAGCAGGGCTGGGGCACTGAGTCAGGGACCATTCCCTAGGCTGAATTTGCTTCAGAGGGAGCAGACCAAGCATCCCCTCCCAGCAGGCACAGAGGTGCCAATCTGCATGGACAGGATGTGGTCAGGCCCATAGGCAGGTAGGGTGCCCT
Organism: Caretta caretta; assembly: GCF_965140235.1. Classification (NCBI taxonomy): domain Eukaryota; kingdom Metazoa; phylum Chordata; order Testudines; family Cheloniidae; genus Caretta; species Caretta caretta. The sequence goes on from NC_134219.1 coordinate 1,617,515, forward strand.
CTGTATTCCCAGCCCCTTCTTGCCATTAGTTCATCAGACAGCCCAGCCCCCTAGGAGAGGGAGGACACACTCACCTGTGATTTGTTCACTGTGCTTATGCTAGTCCTCCCTGTATCACATGGAGGGTCACCCTGAGGTTCCCGTCCCTCCCCTCAGCCTCTGCTTTTAGCAGGTAGGCACTTCTGCCTCAGGCCACATGTCAGGGAGCTCATGGGCTTCCCTTGCCCTGAGCAGCCTCATCCCAAAGCATTGGATGGTGGCAGCATGTTATTCAGAACCCCCTTGGAGCAGCCTGGCCACACTCAGGGGCTTGATCTGGCCATGGTTTCAGTGGGAGCATCTCTGCTGAAACTGATGGAGTTGCACCTGTTCACACCAGCCCTGAATACCATCTGTCCTTAACATGGTCCCCACTCCCAGGGTGTGAGCAAGGGGCTGATATAAATGCTGCAGGGCTCCTGCCCAACAGCCGTGTGTCTCAACCCACATGTTTGCCCTGCTTCTGGCTTTCACACCGTTATCCTATCATTGCTTGGCCTATTTCTGCTCTCTCAATAGAGAGGATAGCCCAGAGGTTATGGTCCAGGACTGGTAGGCCAGTCCCCCTCTCTGTGCCACTAACTCACTAGCTAACTTCAGACAAGCCGCTCCCCCTCGCTGCGCCTTGATTTCTCTACCTCCTGGGCTAGGGAGGGTAGCTTCCTGGATGATTACAGCAGGTGTTAATGGCGAGGCTGTTACTTAGCCCTGGATGGGAGAGTCTGGCAGTTCACATGCGGCCCCATGGTTTCCTAAATGGCTTTAAAATACATACTCCTATAGAGCTCCCCCAATCCACTCCCCCTGGAGCCCCATCAAGAGCCAGGAACTTGATTTGCAGAAGTATAAATGAGACAGGTTTGGGGCTGGCCAGAGACTTTATAGGATATTAACTGGGAATGTGGCCTGTGGGGAATTTGAAACAACACCAGTTCTCACTGGCAGCTGATTCACAGCTGAAGGAGAGTTGGACACAATGATCCCTTACGGGGCTCACCATCACAGGAACAGAATCCACACTCCCCTAATACACCACCATGGCTAATGGGGCAAACACCACATGCCCTACAGGGCACTGAATATGTATGCGGCAGTCTGGGCTAGCCTGGAGCATGCTGGAATTGGTAGGGTGGGGTCTTGGGAGATCAAAGCTCATTTAGTATCAGGGGGTAGCTATGTTAGTCTGTATCCACAAAAACAACAAGGAGTCCGGTGGCACCTTAAAGACTAACAGATTTATTTGGGCATAAGCTTTCGTGGGTAAAAACAGATGGAGTGGGGTTTTTACCCATGAAAGCTTATACTCAAATAAATGTCAGGTTTCATAGTAGCAGCCCTATTAGTCTGTATTCGCAAAAAGAAAAGGAGTACTTGTGGCACCTTAGAAACTAACCAATTTATTTGAGCATAAGCTTTCGTGAGCTACAGCTCACTTCATCAGATGCATGCAGTGGAAAAACTGAATGCATCCGATGAAGTGAGCTGTAGCCCATGAAAGCTTACGCTCAAATAAATTGGTTAGTCTCTAAGGTGCCACTAGTACTCCTTTTCTTTTTTCAAATAAATGTGTTAGTCTTTAAAGCTCATTTAAGCTCTTGATATACATGGGTAGGTGGGGCTTGGCTGCCATTGGCTCAGAAGCCATCACTCAGGCTGTGGCTTTGCAGGGACATTCTAGGGGGTATGTCTACACTGCATGGAAGCGTGCCTCCCAGCCCAGGTAGACAGACTTGCACTAGCTCTGCTCGAAGGAGCATGCCAAAAATAGCAGTGTGGGCACTGGTGGCAGCTCACGCTAGCTGCTGGAGTCCAAGCCTGCCCAGCCCTTCAGATCTGAGCTTGGGTGGTCAGACTGAGCTACGACCCTTGCCACAACATCCTCACTGCTATTTGTAACATGCTAGCTGGGAAGCAGACTCCCAGCTGCAGTGTAGACATACTCCAGAGCGCCAGAAGTGTAGCCGATCAGTTTTTTTTCACACTGAGCAGGGTGCCACATTCATGGCCAGCACAAGCTGCAGCAAGGAGTGACAGATACCTGCTGCCTGCAGGGTGTGAGTCTGAGTGACACACACATGTACAAACGGGCTGACGGGTGCATGCCTCCAGCAGAATGCTTGACTCTCTCACCAATCAAAGCTATTACCTCCTGCACCTTGTCTTTCTAATACCCTGGGAACAACAAGGCATCCATCAGAAGAGACATCTCTCTGTAACACGGCAATGGCTCTGATTAGGTGGTTAAGATTTTGCTAGTGAGTTCCAACTTCAAGTAGCTAACGCCACTCAGCTCAGAGGCAGTCAGTCTGCTCAAGCTCTCCTTCAGTGCCAGACATTGGGTCCAATCTGCAGACCCCCAGCAATGTGCAAATGAAGACCATCAGCTGGAGAGTGCCAGCACTTTGATGGATCTGAAGTTTCCTCTGGGTGTTTGCTCTCTGTCCTGTGCAGTACTCAGAGCTCCTGGAAATGTACAGAGCTGCAGGGCCCTGCCAAAGCAGACTGTCTCCCGCTGCTTCCAATAGATGACTCAATCAGTGGAAGATGCAGGCAGCTTTTGCTCCGTGTGCTTTCTCTTCATGGGACACAACTGCAGGAGGACTCCAGGAAGGCTCTCCATGCCCCCTGGGCCTAAAGGTGCTGCACCCTGAGCGGCAGAGGGGAAAGATGCTCCTAGGGATGGCAGCTGGCATTCAGCACACGCAAGCTCCATTCCACAGGTGTTTACAAAGGACGGCTTGTCCAGATTTCCTCCCTGGCAGGGCCAGAAGCTGCATGCTCGGCATTTCTTTCCCCTTGCCCAGGTGTCAAACCCCCCTATCTGAGCCCTCTTTTCCCCTCTCCCAGGCCTTGTCCTCTGTTAGCTGGCAGAGAACTCAGGGGTCAGAGACTGGAAATGGTCTAGGGGAGACTACTGTACTACAAATACAGGACTGGTTTAAACTATAGCTCCTGGAAAAGCCTCACCTTACCTCCGGCTTCTACCCACAAACAAGTGGAAACTGGGGTTCAAACTGCGGGCAAAGTCCTCACCTGCCCTGCCTTCAGCAGGGCTCAGATTCAGTGCTTCTGTCACAGTCTCTCCGTGGACTTAGAAGCATCAGAGAGCTTGGGGGACTGAAGACTGGAAGGGCAGGGAGGCTAGTGGTCGGGAGTGAGGAGCAGCATGTAAACATGCCTGGGAAAGGAGTCTGATCAGCATTTGGCTGCATTTGTTTAGCTCTGGCCAGACATCCCCTCATTTGCAGGCACCAAAATTCATCTCCACAATTACAAAGAGCCCTAGAAAAGGCAGAGGCTAATGGGGAAGGGAGGCAGAGCATGAAAGCCTCCTAGAAACTAACTTCTAGTCTCATTTCCTTCTTCCCCTAGTTGGCCCAGAAGAGAGCTCATTAAAACAGGCAGCGCTGAAGCCCCTGTAGCATCTGGCTCAACAGCAGGGGCTGGGACAGCCGCAGAGCTAACCTGCAGGGAATTACTGCAGTACAGTCTGCTCTCAGTAAAACCAGAAAGAGCTTTGCATCCCCAGTCCAGCTTCTGTCCCCTCCATCACCTGACAAACTCAGCCCACTTGTTGCAGTGTCCTCACTGATCTTGCCCTGAGTGTTCTTCTGACAGGATGTTTCCAGCATCCTCTGGCTGAGAAGTGGTAACTCAACAGCTCTGAATGGCCAAGTTCCCTGCAGGAGAATATGCTAGTGTACACAGGGCAGTGCAGAGACTTTCACAGGCACTGAACAGGTCGATCTTTGGGCTTTAACTCCACCAGCCTTGCCCATGCTAATGGCCAGGGGCCTTGTCTACACTAGACGATTAGAACATGTGCTAACATAACCCCTCAAGTCTGAGTGTAGACAAGGCCCTGGATGGCTGGCTTGGAAGGAAGCTGGGTCTGGATTTCATGGTATGAACTTGGTGCTCATGAAAGCAAAGGTACTTTTTTTGGCCTCCCCACAACCCAGCTCTGCTGATGCCCATCTGACATCAAATCAAAGGCAATCTGGCCTATCTGGGTGCTGGGTTTAGAAAGGCTGCAAGGCAGATTGCTCCTTCAGAGCAGGGTGGGATCAGGCTGCAAGTTGCTGAAGGCTGCTTAGCACAGATGGTTTAATGTCCTCTGGTACCTCGTCACCCTCCATCCTTCTCCCCTGCCAGCCAAGCCAAGGAGGAGGCAACAGACCAAAGCTAACCAATCCATCCTGTGCCTGGCCCTGTGGACAGGCAGCTGGTTATTTTTGGAGGAGATAAGGGAGATCCCCAATCTGTCCACCTGGGAATCAATCACTCGCAGTCAGTCCCCAGGCCTCTCCAGAGAGATTTTCCTTTATAGCAGCCCAAATTCAGTGTGGCATCTGGTGCAATAAAGGGAAACAGCCAAGGGCATTAATAGGCTCAGGCCATCGCTGGGGAATGGAATGAAAATCCTGCCTAAAGTACAAGGCCCAAGTGTAATACAGGTATTCAAGACGGACCTAAACATAGGCTACTGCCCACCCCCCTCCCGAGGGGAACTGAGTGGAGCCCTAGGGCTCCTGCATGTTGCGCCCTGCGCTGCTCTGACAGCTCCTCATTACCTGCTCTCAAGCAGAGGAGATGGTAATAAAGGAGCAGTTATTATACAGTGTTATTTGACCCCAAGGGGGTTTTATGCAAAATGACACACAATATAAATGACTGTTGTAAACAGAGAGTTTAATAAAGGGCTGTGTGCGAATTTACAGCCTCCCCAAGGATAATTAAAATTATTTATCTACTTACCTAGCTAGCCGTCTAAGCAGTCTATTAATTATTATCTATTATACACAGCCTGCTTTGCATGCTGCCAGAGGATTGGCTAATAACACTCTTCAGTACAGATATGCTGCAGCAAAGGGAAGGCTCAGGACAATTTCGGCCAAGCCCTGAGAGAAGTATGTCTACATTGCACACTAAGCCTGGGCTCTGACTCAAGTTTGAGCCCAAACCCTGCTTCCATCCACACACAAATCCACCAAGTGTTCAGGAGCCAGGTCCTAGGACCCTCCTTGGGGGATGGGTCAGAGCCTGAGTCCTGCTGTGACTCAGGTCCAAGCCCTGTAATTTTGCAGCGTTGATGCAGCTCAAGCCGCAGAGCCAAGTCAGAAGGTCTGAGCGGGGCAGTATGGACGTTAGCTCGGCTGGGAGACCTGGGTCTAGCACTTGTAAACCCAGGTTTACAATGAAGTGTGGACACTCGAGCTGGGAAACAGTGTAGGTAGGTAACTATGAGCAACATCACATGTGTAATTACTGGAACAATGGATTTCTAAAGACCCCTCTGCTTTCCTGATCCTCCAACTTTTTGCAAACTGACCTGGGACAGCCTGGAGTTCTGGCTCCATTGTGTCATTTACTGACTCATTCTGCTGCTGAGAGAACCTCATAGCATAATGTGTGTGTGTGGGTGGGTGGGTGGGTGGGGGGGGAGAGAGAGAATGACCCTCTGCTACACCTACATTTCCCCTCCAGGCAGGAACTGCCTCCCTCCTTGCAGCAGGTGCGTCCCAAAGCGTTTTACAAATTGGTGATGCAAAACTACACATAGGCATCACTTTTCTTACCAGCCGGAAAAGTAGCCTCACTGGGGCAGAAGGCAACAGCTTATGCTAGCAGTTCAGAACCCCCTATTCACGCCAGACTGCAGGGGACCTCGGCCCAGCCAGATGCCATTCCCTAGGCTGGAATCTGGGCAGCAAACAGCGTCACTAACCCCCACAGCTGGATAACACACCAGGGTTCCCTGTGGGCCAAGCAACCTCAGCGGGGCTCCTCTCCGTGCTTGGGGAGAACTCCCCAAGACTTGACAGTATGTGCCATTACAGCGCGTGTTCCCACCCACTCTCTGGGGCAGTCAGAAAAGGCCCAGCCTGGGGCAGCCAGTGCTGCCACTCCTCCTCCCCATGCCAAGCAGATAGCAGCAAGCGGCTGCTGGGTGCCTGGCTTCACAAGGCTCATCACACTCCCATTGACTCTCGGAGGGCAGTGCCAGGAGAACAAAGGGGGTCTGCTCCTGAACTCACCCAGCGAAGCAGAGGACACTGAGCAGGGGGCTGCCGTGACAAGACCCAGGAATACCACCTATTCCCAAGAGACTTATGGACCAAAGCAATAGCCAGAGAAGGCTCCAGGGCTGGGGTAATTGACTTAATCGTGACTCATTGAAGAAGGGAGGAGAAAGGAAGAGGCCTGTGGAGCAGCTCCTGGTGTGCCGGGTGCGGGATGCTGCTGTGTGTCTCCCCGCCCAGCCCCTTTGCTTGGCAAGGCACTGTGTTAGGGGCCCGGGGGAGGGAGGCAGCGGCTCTCCTGCAGCCTGTCGCAGAGCTACCTGTTCCTCTCTATTTATTAGCATTACAAAACAATCATCAGTTCAGAGGCGTAAGGCTCCTCTCCGCACATAAAGAGACGTCAGGGGCTCCAGCGAGTGGATACTTAACATTGTTTTATCAGCTTAATAAACCTGGCAGCTGCTGCCAGAACCTCCTCGCTGGCCTCAAGCCCTCCCCATTTGGGAAAGTAGCTGGGACAGGGAGAACGACAGGGCTGGAGCTGCCCTCACAGCTACTAGCCAGCACAAGGGCTGGTACCTCATGGACAGGGAGAGTCAGCGCAGGGGCTTTTGTGCTGGCACAAGACTTCAACGCTGGAAGTTGTTCTGGCAGAAGCCTGCCAAACAGCTGGTCAGGAGAAGGGAATCCAGCTGCCTGTATCTACTGCAGGCAAAGCGAGGTGCCAGCCCACGAACCTACCCAATAATCACCCTTGGGTTTGCTGCCCCTGCCCTGCTCCTCTGCCAAGGTGGACTCCCAGTGCCGCTGCTGTTCTCAGCAGCCATGTACTCCAAGGCTAATGCCAAGCAGTTCTGCTGCTCTCCTGTGCGGGGTAGGCAGTGCAACGACATTTGGCAATGCCAACAGGCTAGGCCCATGGCTCTGGAGCTACTGAGATTCCTGTTCAAACCCACATTCCCCAGTGCCTGTTACGCGCCAAAGCCAAAGAGCAGGATCCACTGCCAAACAGGCCCACCCCAGCCAACTAGACAGCACTGACACATAGTGCAAACCCCAGGTGAGCCACAGTAACTCTAGAGACGTACCCAGACTCTGTGCAGATCTCTGCAGAGGCGTGTCCAGATGCCCTGCCAAAGGGTCCTGTATGAGAGAACCCAGCCATACTGACAGTCCCGCATTGGGTGCTGCTCTTGGCATAGCCAGATGACAAATACTGATGAAAGAGATTCAGCAAACTGGCACGCACCACAGGAACTGCCTTTCTTGAAATCCTGCCTCCTCCCCAGACAGACATATCCCGGCCTCCCCACACCCACATGGGTACTCCTCTCCTGCATCTCTCCCCACACCCAGGCATTCCTGACCTCCTCACCTGTGCCCCAGTCCTGATAACCCTGACCCCTGCACTTCCACCCGCTCCACTGAAACACACTCCCCCTCTGCCACCTGAGCTTCTCCTGGGCACCCCTGACTTCTGTGCCTGTGCCCCAGCCACAATAACCCTGACTCTGGCACCTACCCAGTGCTGTCCTCTGCACCTCCAATGCCACCCATGTCACTGCCTAGATCTCTCTACCACTACCTTCCGCACACAGAGACCTGACAGTGGCACACCCCTTGCTGGCTCAGCCCCCTGTGGCTATTGTCAGTCCCTGGGGCCTGTTCCCGAGCAATGGACATGTCTGCCCTGCAATCAGCATGACTGCAACTTGTTTAGACACACCTGAGCGACATCAAAGCTAGCCTGAGTAACAGCAGCAGCTGGAAGCACAGGCAAGCATCCCAAGGACAATCCTGCCCAGAACCCTGGGTACACACGTGATCAAGCTGTGAGCCCATGGCACCACCCCTGCCACCGCAGCTACCCTGCTCTTGGTACTTAAGAGAGCTTTGATCTAGCTAGATGGAAGGTAGCTGGGGCATGCCTACATGTGCTGCAATCACACCACCTGATTGCAGTGCAGACATACCCAGTAGCCCCAAGAACTCACTGCTGCAGCCACAGCCTCTCACTGAAAGCAGTTCTGTGCAGCTGTGACAGCAGGAGCCATCAGGCCAGCTAACCCCCTTGTCAACGTGCCCAGCACATGCACAGCCAGGCTGACAGCTGGATTCAGCAAGGAGAGAGTCAGCATCAGTGAAAGGACCCGACGAGGCACCCCAGTGGCACAGGAAGGCCAGGCAGTGCCAGAGGAGGAAGTCTGAGTGCAGGTGACAGTGTGCAGAGCTCTAGGTCTCACAGGTGGAATTAAAGCTGCCAGAGATGGGAATGGAATCTTCCCCCAAAGCTCCCTGCAGGATTGTTCCCTAGGGCATATTTATCTTAAAACGGCTCCAGTGAGAAGGAGCTTTCCCTGCTTCCCCTGGAGACTAGAACATGCTCGAACAGACTGAGCACTGGAACATGGTTCAGCCTACATGCTCTTTAGCAAACGATTATCAGAATGTCAGCAGGCACAGGGTCTGCAAAGAGCACCATGGACCTACCAACCATACGGGCACTGGGAGGGGCACAGATCCATGGCAAAGTGGGCTCTGCCCATGGAACGGGGAGGCTCTCCCAGGATGGGAAGGATCACCTGTACAGCAGAGGCTGGATTTCTTCCACAGTGTGGAGGTAGCTGGGCTGCTTTCGCAGCATGTGCCTGTTCATGTGAGAGCAGCACCATAATTAGGAGCTCAATTCCTTTAACAGGATGCTGGGTTGTTTTAATTTGCTGGGGCGCCTGGCAGTGAGAGCCATTCTCCCCTCCAGCCCTGCGGTTCTCAGCACATGCCAGAGCCTGCCTTGCTTTGATTCCATACACTTACACTTCTAGTATTACAAGCTAATAAAAGCTGCTTGATCAAATTCCAGGTCCACTGCCGGCAGCAAGAGCTTCAAACCAATTAAAGCAACCTAGCGTTTCTGCAGCTGCCCGCTGCCTGCCACACGAGGGTCTCAGTGGGCCCAGGCCTGCAATGAGCAAAATGCAGAGTGTTAATAGAGGCACTTAAATGCCATGCCAGGGGGATTCTTGTAAATAAGGCCACTCGGCAGAGGTGGGTACAGCCTCTGGAGCTCGCCCTGGAGGCAGCGCCAATAAAAAGGAGATTGAATTGAATACAGCTTGCTTGGCACCAGGAACATCAGAACGGCCACACTGGGTCAGACCAATGGTCAGTCTAGCCCAGCAGCCAGTCTTCCGACAAAGACCAGTGCCAGGTGCTTCAGAGGAAGTGAACAGAACTGGGCAATTTATTCATTGATCCATCCCCTGTCATCTAGTCCCAGCTTCTGGCAGTCAGAGGTTTAGTGGGGGGCTCCTTGGAGGAAAGCTCTGATATTTCCTATTAGCACCCCTTGCTGCCTGCCAGGGCAAACGGTAGGCCCCATTTCCCACTTGGGGCTATTGCAGAGATTTCTGTGCAGGCCAGGTTGGCAGCAGGAATGTGCCATCTACCATTTCTTCATGGGAGACCAGAGGGGACAATTAACCCAAATAAAACAGAATGGGATTGCTGCAGAAAAAATCATACTAAGATTGGCTGGGGAAGGTGCAGCTTAGCACTTGGGCCATTCACCTCCAGAACCCAGAAATGTGCTGGAAAGCCAAAACTCTAGGGAAGGGAGGTGACGGGGCAAACTCCGTCCCCAGGGAAGGCTGGGATTAGATGCTCTTACAGGCTGCTGGCCAGGCTGAAGAATGAAATCCTCTGGCCCATGGCTCGAGCCCCATGGAGAGGAATCTGTGCCCTGACTCTAGGCCAAGGAGGATCTGAACCTGATGAGCCCCTGCCCTCATCCCCTGGTCTCTACAGACTCAGACAAGTGTCAGATATTAACTACCAAGTACAATAACTATAACAAAGCTGCTATTGACTCCTGCGTGGGAGTCGATAAAGATACCTAACAACACAGCTGGGTTTCACATTTTGCCTGCACCACCACCGTCAGCATCAATACTGCAGCACGTGTCCGCAGGCTTCTCCCTAGCGGGGACCAGCCAGGGGGAACAAGGCCCTCTGGCATCCCATAGAGAGCAGGAGCCAAAGAGAGCGGGGAACCATCAAACTCCAAGAGACACCAAAACACACGCAAAGAGGGAAAAGCAAGGGCTGAAGAGACTGTGGAGAGGTGCCTGTAACCAGCCCCAAAGCCAGAGCACCTTTAACACCTTAAACCAATAACAAGCAGGGGCTGAAGCTGCCGAGAGAAAGACTGCTGTAATGGAGACTTGACGCGCACACTTTATTTTCAAACTCTGCCTCCCTGGGTTCTCTGTGTCCTGAGGCTGCAGCAGAGCAATGACTTGGAATTCTGTTGACTGTTTGCTTGATGAGGTGTCAGAGAACAATTCTGCCAGGCATAGAAAGTTGTTGGATCTGGGTTACTGTGAAGGCAGATCAGCACAAAGGAGTTTGTTTCGTTAGGGACAATGGGCTGCTGGGTAACTTGCTGCACACACAGCCCCTCGCTTTGCATGTTGGGAAAGGTACTATGAGATCTTCTGGGGAGCAAGCAGGAAGATGTAGGAAGGAAGAGAAAGGGTGGGGATGGAAGAGAGAGGGAGAACATGAATCCTCTTCTAGCTTCTCATTCCAAACCTGTTCTGACCCCAGACGGGTCCATGACCAGCTCCAATGGAGCTGCAAAAGGTAGTGTTCCAGGGAAGGAGACAGCAAGCTGCCCTTAGCTTGTCTCCCTACATTTCCCTGCAGCTTCAAGTGGATTTGGAACTTTCCTTCACTTCCTGTCTTAGACAGCTGTGCTGCGTCCCATGGGAACATTTCAGTGGTAGGTGCTGCCATTGCTTGAATTAGGCCGTGAAGCACTTTTGGAGTGTGAGAGGTTACAATTCACAAGCTCTTCTCAACTCCTGGCCTGTTTTCCGCACCAGCAGGTACTGAGAAGTCTTCTGCTCTCCTTTGTGCTGGCTTTGCAGAGAAGCTGTTAAGTTTTGCACCTTATGCCATGCTCAATCTGCCTGCTGCTTGCGAGAGGTGTGGGGTAGCACAAATGCGGGGCAGTTCCAGCAACTCATTAAAATGCAAATGAAAGAACTTTTTAATCGGTGACCAGAGAGATGTCATAGCCGGCTGCTCCACTGCAGAGCTGGGGAGGGGAGAACTCTGCATCCACACGGTTAAATCTGTTTGCAGTCCTTCAGGTTCCCATTGAGAAGCAGCAGCAGCTTGCCCAATCCTACCCACCACAGGTGCAGGGATGGGAAAGAACTTGCTAAGGAGAACTGAGGCATGGAGCATGACAGCCTCCAAGGCCAGGAGAACACACCATGAGGCATGAGACTACAGCACCTCTCAGCAGCAAAAGGCAGGAGAGCAGCTGAGATTGGCTGCCTTGCACTCCAAATGCTGAGAGCACACGTTACCCCAAGAGCAGCACAGCACAAAGCGGGGCTGGGAGGAAAAGAAGCTAACAGCACAGGAAACAAACAGCCAGTAAGTGGCACTGAGTGACCTGGACTGTGCATTGTAACATTCTCTCTGCCAGGAGGGTGCATGCCATACAGCAGAGCGTTTCCATGTGCCAACCAATCAGCCATGGGCCAGTGGCAGCCCTGATGTTAGCTGACATCTGGCAAATGAGTTGAGGGGTGCAGTTTTAGCCTTCAAAACGCACACTTTGTACCAGTAGCACTGATAAGAGGGGCAGACTGAATCCTGTGATGGAAACTCTGGTTTTATGGGTTAGTGTGAGAGGCAGGCTGGTTCCTGGGCTGGAAAAGGTAATTAAAACACACTGCTTTGCTCACAGCCTGGTTAGGAGCAGCCTCTTGGGCTCCAGCTGACAGCAGTACAAGGTGCCTGATATCTGCCTCCTGTCTCTGCCTCTCCAACTAAACTTCCCCCTCAAACTCAGCCCGGGCAAGATGCGGGTTAGCAGGGGCAAGGAAGGAGACCAGCCCCCCAGCTCAAGGATGCAGAGAATAATCCATCAGTTCTCTCACCTTGGCTGTCAGGAACGTGGGAGAGGGGATGGAGAGATGAGACACTGAAACACTGTCCACTCCTCAAGACATGCCCAGGGCCCTCCCTGACCTGATTACTCACCTCCTCCTCTCTGGGAAGGCTACTCTGACCCTTACTGCTACTGCTGGCACTGGCTGAAATCACTGTACCAAGCTGAAGCAGCCCCTTGGAATGGCACTGCATTGATTCCCACAGCGATGCCATGCTGGAGCCATCGGGGACCTGCCACACTAGGTCTGCTCTTGTGCCACAGGAGTATCCTGAGGGCCCACTCTTACAGGACCACCATGCTACTACTTTGAGCTACCACCACCCTGGTGACCCAGTGCAGGCTCTCAGGGGATGGCAGGACCAAGCCTCCATACAGCTCAGCATTTCAGCCCAGGCTAATGCTGCATCCCCAGGGGCTCAAGGAAAATGGCAAGCGGAAGGATCCTTCGAAAGATCCCTCAGTCTCCCCTAGTCCAGACCCTGCTCCCACACGCCCAGTGAGCTGCCCAAGCCCTGGTTAAGTAGCCACCCACACTGGTCTGTGTAAGTACAGCTACAGGCCTGGCTCCCTCCCTCTCATGCTGGCTGCTTCCAGCACCAACCTCAGGATATTTATTGTCCGTTCTCTCCTAAATCACTGCTGACGGTTGGGCTGCTTGCACTCCATTACAGAAAGAGCTTGCATGGAGTCGCAGTTCCGTTTAGCTTGCAGAAAAAGAAGCCTCAGAGGAGAAACCCACCCAGGAGCTGTACAGTGCTGGACTCTGGAATGATGGACGATTATGGACCATCTGCACTTTCGGAAGGGGATAGATTTATGAGCAGCACAGACAGCTAGAAGAGTGTCCATTATTATAACTCACTGCCCTCTTCAGAGAGATTCTAATCAGGCCTCTTCTCCTGCTGCTGCTGCGAAGTCCAGCTTAAGCACTAGCAGCAAGGAAAATCAATTGTTTTTTTAAGACGCTGTTGGCAGTGGGGTCAGGAGGAGGTGGGACAGAACTTGACCCACAACACATGCTGACCAGAGGCACCTCTCCTCCCTGTAGCTAAGCACTGCTGGACATCACAGCCTTAGTGGAGCACGGCATGGGGCGAGAAGCTTTCGGAACCTCCTTGCCCCCTCCAACCTTTCCTCAGCTTCAGCCAAAAGGACATCAAGCTCTAGCTCTGAGCGCGTCAGAAGCAGAATGATCTAGAAGGCAGTGTGTAGATGTAGGAGTCAGGAGACCTGGGTCCTATTAGTGCTTCTGCCACTGTCTGATTATGAGACCTTGAGGCAAGTTGCTTCCCCACTCCGTGCCTCAGTTTCTCCATCTATAACATAGGGATAATGGTGCTGACTGCCTCCGTGAGAGCGCTTTGGCTGAAGAGTGCTAGGTGAAAGCCAGTCTGCTCTCTGTGTCTGGAAAGGGTTGTTAATGGACACCATGGCAGGAGTGGATCATTGCAAAGGGCCAGTGCAGTGCACAGAAGTGCTTTCATGTTATTTAAGGACTCAAGTTTGGGGTAAGGGGTACCCAGAGCTTGGGATGGACACACGTTCAGAGCATGCTCTCTGGGACGGTCTCGCCACCAGAGCTGGTGGTGGGGAGAGGACAGAAATCCTAAGTGGGGGATGCAGATCAGCGCACTGTCAGCTGTGTTGGGAGCCCAGGACCAGACTAGCAAGGGGCCAGGGGCCAGGACGGAGATGCGTTGTCACATACTCAGTACTGCAGTATTTCTAACAGACCCCATTGCAGAGAAATCTCTCCCAGTACTAACCCCAGCTCTGACTTTCCCACCCTCCTCTGAACCATCACGTGAAGATGGAGAAGTTATACATGACTTTTATTTCCAGCCCCGCACCGCCTTGGTCTCTCAGACTCCAAGGCCCTTCCCCTCCCTGCTTTACTAGCATTGTCTTTATTCATGTGACAGCATCTAGGGTTCATTATGAGCACCTGGGAGGCACTATAACCTCCCCTGGCTGCAGCCTGGTCCAGCCAAAGGACGGAAGGAGCAGAATCAACGCTTTGATCTTCCAGCCCCTTCTCCCACACTGAAAATTATTGCCAATGATATTACATAGACAACCCATAAACTCACATCACCTCTGTGGAGGTCTTCCTTCATTAAATCCTCCACTCCATAATCCAGCAATAACTGGGATCCCCCTTCCCTGACCTAAGTTCTTTGAAAACCAAATCACTGCTGTAAAGGGTGCAAACAGGAGAGGGAGAGGAGTGCACAGATTCCTTCTAACAGTTCATGCAGTGGCTGGCACCTTGCGAGACTACATGGAATGCCCTGCTGTGCTGTGAGGAGGACAAGGGTGATCCAGTGGATAGAGCGTACTTGGATTTTTAGAAAGCCTTTAACAAGGTCCCTCACTAAAGGCTCTTATGAAAACTAAGCCATCATGGAATAAGAGGGAAGATCCTTTCATGGATCAGTAACTGGTTAAAAGAGAAGAACAAAAGGGAGGAATAAATGGCCAGTTTTCACAACAGAGAGAGGTAAAGAATGGGGTCCCCCAAGGATCCATACTGGGACCAGTCCTGTTCAACATATTATAGTCATAAATGATCTGGAAAAAGGGGTAAATACTGAGGTGGCAAAGTTTGCAGATGATACAAAATTACTTAAGATATTCAAGTCCAAAGCAGACTGCGAAGAGTTGCAAAGGGGTCTCACTAAATTGGGTGACTGGGCAACAAAATGGCAGATGAAATTCAACACTGATAAGTACCAAGTAATGTTCATTGGAAAAAATAATCCCAACTACACATATGTAACGATGAATTCTAAATTAGCTGTTACCACTTAAGAAAGAGATCTTGGAGTCACCATGGATAGTTCTCTGACAACTTCACCTCAATGCACAGAAGTGGTCAAAAAGACTAACAATATGTTAGGAACTATTAGGAAAAGGATAGAAAATAAGACAGAAACTACCATAATGACACTAAATAAATCCACAGTGTGCCCATACCTTGAATAGTGTGTCCAGTTCTGGTCGCCCCATCTCAAAAAGGATATAGTGGAGCGGAAAAGGTTCAGAGACAGGCAGCAAAGATGATCAAGAGTATGGAATGGCTTCCATGGGGGAGAGACTAAAGATTAGGTTGTTCATCTCAGAAAAGAGACAACAAAGGAGGGGATATGACAGGTCTATAAAATCATGAATGGTGTGAACAAAGTGAATAGAGAACTGTTATTTACTCTTTCCCACAATACAAAAACCAGGGGTCACCTGATTAAATTAATAGGCAGCAGGTTTAAAAAAAAACCCATAAGGAAGTATTTCTTCACACAACACACAGTCAGTCTATGGAACTCTTTGCCAGGAGATGTTGTTAAGGCTAAAAGCATAACTGGGTTCCAAAAAGAACTAGATAAGTTCATGGAGGACAGGTCCATCGATGGCTAAGATGGTTGGGAATGTAATCCCATGCCTGCGATGTCTCTAAACCCTGACTGCCAGAAGCCAGGACAGGAAGATGGGGTGGATCACTCCTGCCCTGTTCTGTTCACTCCCCCAGAAGCATCTGGCACCAGCCACTGTCAGAGAGAGGACACTGGGCTACATGGACCATTGGTCTGACCCAGAGTGGCCGTTCTTATGCTCTCACACTCCTGGGATCCCAGAAAGCTAGTCCATGGAAATTCAGCAATGTAGGTTCAGCAAGGATTGAGTTGCTAGCTATGTCTAGGGGCAGTGGGGACGGGGAGGTTGCAGCACACGTGTGCCACTGGCTGGAGGGGTTGGGCAGGCTTAGCCCATTCCTCCCCACTGGCTTTTGAGACATGGCTCTTTGTGTGCATTCCTTACACATCGACAACCTGGCCAAAGGGTTTTTCTTAGACCCTTTCTCTCACCTATGTGTGGTATTGATTTGGTCTCGTGCTATCATGCCCACACATCTTCCGGCAACTAGCAGAAGCTACTAGATCGCACGCCCGGGTTCTCATGGGAGACTTCAATCACCCTGATATCTGCTGGGAGAGCAACGCAGTGGTGCACAGACAGACCAGGAAGTTTTTGGAAACTGTAGGGGACAATTTCCTGGTGCAAGTGCTGGAGGAACCAACCAGGGGCAGAGCTTTTCTTGACCTGCTGCTCACAAACCGGGAAGAATTAGTAGGGGAAGCAAAAGTGGATGGGAACCTGGGAGGCATTGACCATGAGATGGTCAAGTTCAGGATCCTGACACAAGGAGGAAAGGAAAGCAGCAGAATACGGACCCTGGACTTCAGAAAAGCAGGCTTTGACTCCCTCAGGGAACTGATGGGCAAGATCCCCTGGGAGAATAACTTGAGGGGGAAAGGAGTCCAGGAGAGCTGGCTGTATTTTAAAGAATCCTTATTGAGGTTACAGGGACAAACCATCCCGATGTGTAGAAAGAATAGTAAATATGGCAGGCGACCAGCTTGGCTTAACAGTGAAATCCTTGCTGATCTTAAACACAAAAAAGAAGCTTACAAGAAGTGGAAGATTGGACAAATGACCAGGGATGAGTATAAAAATATTGCTCAGGCATGCAGGAGTGAAATCAGGAAGGCCAAATCACATCTGGAGTTGCAGCTAGCAAGAGATGTTAAGAGTAACAAGAAGGGTTTCTTCAGGTATGTTGGCAACAAGAAGAAAGCCAAGGAAAGTGTGGGCCTCTTACTGAATGAGGGAGGCAACCTAGTGACAGAGGATGTGGAAAAAACTAATGTATTCAATACTTTTTTTGCCTCCGTCTTCACGAACAAGGTCAGCTCCCAGACTACTGCACTGGGCAACACAGCATGGGGAGGAGGTGACCAGCCCTCTGTGGAGAAAGAAGTGGTTCGGGACTATTTAGAAAAGCTGGACATGCACAAGTCCATAGGGCCGGATGCGCTGCATCCAAGAGTGCTAAAAGAGTTGGCGGATGTGATTGCAGAGATTTGTCCATTATCTTTGAATACTCATGGCGATCCGGGGAAGTCCCGGACGACTGGAAAAAGGCTAATGTAATGCCCATCTTTAAAAAAGGGAAGGAGGAGGATCCTGGGAACTACAGGCCAGTCAGCCTCACCTCAGTCCCTGGAAAAATCATGGAGCAGGTCCTCAAGGAATCAATTCTGAAGCACTTAGAGGAGAGGAAAGTGATCAGGAACAGTCAGCATGGATTCACCAAGGGCAAGTCATGCCTCACTAATCTAATTGCCTTCTATGACGAGATAACTGGCTCTGTGGATGAAGGGAAAGCGGTGGACGTGTTGTTCCTTGACTTTAGCAAAACTTTTGACACTGTCTCCCACAGTATTCTTGTCAGCAAGTTAAAGAAGTATGGGCTGGATGAATGCACTATAAGGTGGGAAGAAAGTTGGCTAGATTGTCGAGCTCAATGGGTAGTGATCAATGGTTCCATGTCTAGTTGGCAGCCAGTATCAAGCGGAGTGCCCCAAGGGTCGGTCCTCGGGCCAGTTTTGTTCAGTATCTTCATAAATGATCTGGAGGATGGTGTGGATCACACCCTCAGCAAGTTTGCAGATGACACTAAACTGGGAGGAGTGGTAGATATGCTGGAGGGTAGGGATAGGATACAGAGGGACCTAGACAAATTGGAGGATTGGGCCAAAAGAAATCTGATGAGGTTCAACAAGGACAAGTGCAGAGTCCTGCACTTAGGACGGAAGAATCCCATGCACCGCTACAGACTAGGGACCGAATGGCTCGGCAGCAGTTCTGCTGAAAAGGACCTAGGGGTGACAGTGGACGAGAAGCTGGATATGAGTCAATAGTGTGCCCTTGTTGCCAAGAAGGCCAATGGCATTTTGGGATGTATAAGTAGGGGCATTGCCAGCAGATCGAGGGACGTGATCGTTCCCCTCTATTCGACACTGGTGAGGCCTCATCTGGAGTACTGTGTCCAGTTTTGGGCCCCACACTACAAGAAGGATGTGGAAAAATTGGAGAGAGTCCAGCGGAGGGCAACAAAAATGATTAGGGGACTGGAACACATGACTTATGAGGAGAGGCTGAGGGAACTGGGATTGTTTAGTCTGCAGAAGAGAAGAATGAGGGGGGATTTGATAGCTGCTTTCAACTACCTGAAAGGGGGTTCCAAAGAGGATGGATCTAGACTATTCTCAGTAGCAGCGGATGACAGGACAAGGAGTAATGGTCTCAAGTTGCAGTGGGGGAGGTTTAGGTTGGATATTAGGAAAAACTTTTTCACTAGGAGGGTGGTGAAACACTGGAATGCGTTACCTAGGGAGGTGGTGGAATCTCCTTCCTTAGAAGTTTTTAAGGTCAGGCTTGACAAAGCCCTGGCTGGGATGATTTAATTGGGGATCGGTCCTGCTTTGAGCAGGGGGTTGGACTAGATGACCTCCTGAGGTCCCTTCCTACCCTGATATTCTATGATCAGGGCATCCCAGTGCCTGAGGGTTACCAAGCCATCTGTCCCTTGGCAGGAGGGTCCATCTTTTCAGGACCATACCCCTAAGTGACGCCCGTGAGCTGTCTCTGTCCCTTGTGCTGCACATGGTGGCTGGGGCGCCCAACGCACCACCCTCCTGTCTCAGGGGACAGGGCCTAATTTCCCTCCACCTCTTGCTTTGTTTGCCATAAATGGCAATTTTGTCCTGACAGCAGTGGGAGCAAGCTGTGGGCCTCACTGCAATGGCCAGGTCTCAGTAAAGTTGGGGACTTTCTCCTCAGTGCCTTTGCCCTTTGATTGCCTCCCCTCCCCTTTTGGCAGGTGGACTGCATGCTCTTCCTTAGCACTACCTACCCACCCTAATTCCACAAGGAGCTAAGTGGTGGAGTGACCCGGGCCTCTCTGGACATATACAGAACATGGCTGGGGAAATCATAGCCCTGTAGTGGGTGTGTTTTGGCTGTTGGGAAGAGAGAGATGTGGGCAGAGACATTCCAGACACAATCTATAGTGATCATCCCTAATGATGCTTCATGCTGCTCACCAAAAGATCTCAGTGGTAGCCAGGCCTCCTGACTGCCCCTTCAGTATTCTAACCCCTGGACAACATTGTCTTTTACTTGAAGTGCAGACAGGTGCTGTGTGAACTTCCCCAATACAGCTCTACCAATGCCCATCAAACGCAGCACTTCCCATGAGTCTCCATCCTGGTCTGCAGTCCCCTCACAGCCATGCCCAGGGGGATGCGACCATTTTTCCTTTCTTTATGGACACACTGAGGGTGGGGGGTATAACTTTTGCTGTTGTAACATGGAGTTGTGGTAGGGAAAAGATTCACAGCGACAGCACTAGTCCCACACACTCCCTTGGACTTTTGCAAGGGATTCATCTACAAACTGATCACAAGGGCACAGAGAAGCCTCGAGTCATATCAATGGCTGCAAAGCACATGCAGGCTGCAGGAACAGGCAGGGCCCTGGTGCGCCATGCATGTGGGCAAGCACCAATGTTGCGTTCCCACTGCCTAACCTGGAGTGTTGGGCAAAGAAGCCACGTTTATCATTTTGATTTTAATTTTCTGTTTGTGGCTCAGCAGCGCAGAGACTGGCCCATTGACAGGTACCTGCAAGGAGTTTGGTGATAAATCAATGCGCTTTGAGGGGGGTGGGGAAGTCAAGAGGGACAAAGGAGATAAAAGCCAGTTACAGGGGGTCAATTTGTGCAGTTGAGTCAATCAGTCAGGGGGGCAAAAGGGCCAGAGGGAGTAAATAAACTACAACCACATCAGGGAGGCCGAGTCCCCAGAGAGGCTTCACAATGGCAGACAGCAGATGGGAGACAGCAGATCATGGCTGCAGCCATAATTAGGCTTGTCCATCACCTGCACCGGAGAAGGGGCTGAAAAGCTCTTTACAGAGATTGATGTCACCTGGCACGCAGTGCCCGGCGAGGCTGGGGTTCGCCTCCACGGCTCTTACCCAGCACGCCACCTTCGCTCTCATTGTTCCCGAGATGGAGCGCTGCTTAATTCACGCTCTCCAATCAATACACCCTGTCATGTCAGCCAGGGCCATTAGTTTTACCCAAGAGAGAAAAGCAAAATAAAAAAGATAAATCATTACTTAAGAAAGTGTGAGTGAGAATCGCTCAGAGACACAGCCGAGCCCAGCGCTCCTCAACAGGCTGAATCTGCTACACGCAGGCTTCCCTGGAAAAGCAGCTGGGGCACGTGGGGTGGGCAACGGACAGCACAATGCATTTGGCTGGGGCCCTGAAGCCCATGGAGAGGACTCCTGTAGCCTGCACTGAGGCCAGATAGGAGGAAGGCTCCTTAAGGCTGGGATTTGTCTTTAACTCCCAACTAGATTCAGACAGGCAGAGGGCATCGCCAGACAGTCCATCTGGTGGCTAATGCCAGGTAGACTCAGGGAACTCTCAGACTGTGCTTTCCATTTCTTCTCAAAGCACCAAATCCTGATGTGGATGCACATGCATGTATGTGCAAATATGCCTCTGCATGAGAACATGCATCTGAGGACACCATGTGCATGGACACAAAGATTCTACGGGTCACATAAGAAAGGGTTTGCAAGATCTTCATTCCACATCAAAGCTATTGCTGGAGTGGGCCTGGGCAGTGTCCCTTCCCAGAACTCCTTTCTGTCAGTAGCTACAGGTGGCCAACTGGTGGGAGACTCCAGCTAGCTCTAGCACATGTTGCTTTCACCTTCTGCTCCAAAGTCATGGTGAGGAAAGGCAGAAGCCTTAGGTACTGAGATGTGCACTGATGGAGATGTCTCCATCTCTTAGGCTGACAGTGGTCAGGATGCCTTCTCTAAAGAGGAGGAAAGCTGTGTACAATACCACCCTGCAAGAGACCTAGATTAGGAAGCAACCCCAGAATTTCTGTTTGCTGACTTGTTGGTGAGCAGGCATTTTGTGCAGGTGACACAACCAGGAGGAAGGTGCTAAGGCGTTAAAGAAGGAAGGAGATTGCATTGTCAGGCTGGGAGGGAGGAACATGTCCCAGCTATAGCAGCGAAGATAGGAAAAGAGCAGCAAATTTAACTCTCCAAGGCAGAAGCCAGATTTCCATGTACAAAGCTCCTCACCCGTGTCCTTGGGAATTCTGCAGGCCAGACCCTAGGCCTTGTGTCTCGGAAACACTCTTCCAGCGGAGGCCACGTAGGCAGTCTGGCTAGTAATGCAGATGGAAATATTCCCCCAGAATACCCACACATCTCCCTGGGCTGGAGGGACAAAGTAGTCCAGGCATATATGCATTTTCAGAAGTGAGAGACTGCATCTCCCTTGCTATCAAATTACGAAACTGGTATCAGTGGGAAAGGATGGAGAATTCAGCCTGCTCCAGGCTTGCTCTGCACTGCCTCCACAGCTCCCACCGCAAGGGGCTCTTTACTGGAGAGACTGGTGAATCCAGGCAGCGTACACACAGTCCAGTTCCAGCAGCCTTCCCAAAGGAGGATTGTATCTGGGTGAGTGACAGAGCCTAGGGTGGTGAGCAGGTGGGGGAAGATACATATTGAACAACACTGGTGAATTCTCCTGAGGGTTCGTGTTTGTAACGGTTGATTAGACTATCAGGCGGCAATTACATGGTGCAGTAAAAGATAAGTGCTCACATTGCAAGGCTCCTGCCTGTGCACTGCAGACATTCCGCCTCAGCTGCCTGTGTGATCTACCCTTGTTTCCAGGTGAAAAGGGAAAGACTTTTTCACAGGGAAGTTTGCTCACAGTTTACAAAGAATTCGCCAAGCCCAGGATTACAGAGTGGAAACCTGCTGCAGCCTGTGAATGGGCTGGCTGTGAATGAGTTGCTTCTTGCATTGTTCATGCTCTGCTATTCAGAGACATGGAGGGCCCTTTAAAGATGTGCCCTGCAGTTCTTTCCCAAGGAGCCTTCTTTTTATTTCTCTTGAATTGGATGAAGAGGAAACACGAATGTTCAGGAAAGTTAAAGGCAGATAAAATGACGGGAGCCTGGCACTGTGCAAGTGCTGTGTGAACCTCACGCACACAGCAGGCGTGCTGCCAAGCAGGCGGATCCAGGCCTGCCGCCTACAGCTGTGGTGCTCTGTCCCTCTTCCACAGCTCTACCAATGCAAGCCGCACTATTCCGCCCTGGGTACGACCCTCTGGAGAGCTCCGCTAACGCACCTCGGTTGTAATGCGTCCCTAGGCCTCCTCAAACACTGTGCTTGGGCTAACTGTGCCTTACTTCATTAGGTGTATTCTAGGAACAGCCTAGCTGGGAGGTAAACCTGTGGCCAGACCAGGGCTGCCATGACTCACCCTTCCAACAGAGCCTGCAGGGACTCATCACTCAGGCATGCTGCTGCAGCCGTCTATCCCTGATGACCCCCCGGCACAGGTATTTCTCTGACACCCCACCCCACCCCGACCTGCAAGTTAGGCTGTGCACCAGCGCTACTCAGCCAGGAACCCTTCCACTGCTGCTCCGTGTAACAGACTCCCTAGGCTTCCAGCCTACCATTGATCTGGTTCCTGCCCCTGTCCCAGCCTTGCCTTAGTCTTGTTCCAGCCTGTCCCAGCCTGGTCTGTGCCCTACTCCAACCATGCTTCAGTCCTGTTATTGATCGTCTCCAGTCCTGCATCCATCTCCTGACCCCAGACCTCTGAGCTGACTCCAAACTGGCTTCAATT
The DNA here is from genome assembly GCF_965140235.1 of Caretta caretta. Classification (NCBI taxonomy): domain Eukaryota; kingdom Metazoa; phylum Chordata; order Testudines; family Cheloniidae; genus Caretta; species Caretta caretta. The sequence goes on from NC_134219.1 coordinate 1,640,130, forward strand.
GTTGGCCTGCATCTGGATTCTGACAACAATACTGAGTTGGCTTGTCTACGGGTTCTGACCACAGTTCTCACCCACAGCCTGTCCCTCAACTCCAGTTTCAGCACTCCCTTCAGCCCAGCCTTGACCCTCTGGCTGGCTTCAACCATTGCACCAACCACCAGGACTACTGCCAGGAAGCAGAGCCTGACACTAGCTGTGCCCAGACACAGAGAAGACATTCCTGGCACCCCAAAGTTTACAGTGTAAATTGACATGACAAAGGTCGGGAGGAGGGGTTACCATCCCCATTTTACTGATGTGCAAGGGAGGTGCCAAGAGGTTAAATGCCTTGCCCAGGCTCAAGCAGAGTCTGCAGCACAGAAAGGAATGGAACCCAGAACTACTGACCCCCCCCACAGGGCCTTAACCACAAGAGCATCCTTCCTGCTGAAATAGACCTGCTGAGGGCTAGACAGTCTGTGGACACCTCATTTCACAGCCTGGGGAACACTATAACTGAGAGGAAATGCAGCTTTGCTCAGATCAGCTTTCCTCTTGCTCTAGCACTTTCAGGAAAGTCTATATAGTTGGGTTCTGTCTCTTCCAAGTCCCATTTGCAATTGGAAACCATGTCTCCAAGGAGTGGTTCATTAACCTCCCTTCCCCCTGGGCTGAATCCCTTCCACTCCAACCACTCCGCCATATCCATGGAAAATTCCTACTCCTCCCATAGTGGCTTCTGTTCTCTGCATCTGGAAGCAAACCTCAGTGTCCCTTCTCAGAATATTTTTTAGCATCACCTCTGTCTTTGGCCATTAACTCCACACAGGCATTTGAAGGAGGGGGGTGTACCTAGGAGTTAATGCTGTTTACGCAGAGCCAGAGATTCTTCACACACAAATTCATAAAGAGACCACGCACTTGTTTTTGCTCTTTCCAGTTATTGCATGTAATGATGGGAGCAATGAGTGTGATTGTGGGGTGTGTAACTGACCGTGGTGCTGCACCAAGCGGTGAATATTTATTAGGCAGGGAAAGGTTTGTGACACTTCTATTACTGGATTTTGTGGAATTTCAGAGAGATTGTGCGGAGATGAAGTAATGATTCTGTGAAATGGCATTTCCAGAACTGCATTAAAATCTATCAAAATGCCTCTCTCTCATACACCACTTGTTATCAGGTCAGAGTTTTATTTATTAAACATTTACTCTCTATTTAGATTGTGTTTTTGCAGACTTTAACAGAATCCCACCCCCTGCCCCAGATGTACTAGTCACCAAAAGTAACATCACCAGTCCCAAGGCACATAACAAGGGGCCACCAACCAGTTGTGCAAGATTCTGCAGGCTATTTACATTCTTATTCTCACACTGGGGGAAAGGGGAGGAGACGGAGGGGAAAGGAGCAATGTTCCTCCCTTCCCCACAAGGACTGTGGTGGGAAGCATTTATCCTGCTGCTGGTCAGGTGGGACATGGTGTGAGAACAGGTAGAGAAAACACTCTAGAGTAGGCTACCATGGGCTGCAGCACAAGTTCAGTGGAAACAGAAGCCCTAGATGGACACAGCTTCACAGGGTGGTAAAATCCACACCCAGTTGTGAAATGGATTTGATTCTGCTGCCAAAGGTGAAGTTTGACTTGCTGTGTATGACCTTGTGTCTTTGGCCAAACTGCTTCCCCCTTTAAGTCGTTGCACTTGTCTCACTTTGTGAGACTCTACATTAGATCCTCAGACACAAACAGCACTATGAAAAGGAACAAACCAACACCCACCTGTGCAGCAAGGGCTGTGACTATTACTATCTCATTGTCTCCTGGTACTCCCCCATCTGTCAGTATTCACCTGTTGTCTTGTCTTACACCTAGACTGGAAGCTCTTTGGGCAGGGACGGTCTTCATTCTACATTCATTCAGCACATAGCACAATGGGGTCCTGGTCCATGACTACGGAATGCAGTGGACATAACATACCTGGACTTCAGCGAGGCTTTAGACACAGTCCCACAAGACATTCCGATAAGTAACTTGGAGAAATGCAGGCTCAAGAGAACTACCATTAAGTGGATACATAATTGGTTAAGCAACCGCAAACAAAGAGTAACTATTAATATAATGATGCCAGATTGGAGGGAGGTCTGAAGTGGGGTTCCACAGGGATCTGTTCTGGGTCCAGTGTTGTTTAACATCTTTATTAATGACTTGGATGTAGGAATAGGGAGCATACTGATCCAATTAGCAGATGAGACAAAGCTGGGGGGAGAAGGGGTTATCAATGCTTTGGAGAATAGAACTAAAATTCAAAGGGATCTTGATAAATTGGAGAACTGGGCTATAGACAACAAAATGAATTCAACAAAGACAAATGTCACTTCAGGAAGAAAAACCAAATGCGCAAATACAGAATGGGGGATAACTGGCTTGGCAACAATACTGCTGAGAAGGATCTGGGAGTTATGGTGAATCACAACCTCAACATGAGTCACCCATACGATGCTGTTGCAAAAACCCAACCAAACAAAAAAAGACAAAAAAAACCCAACAACCGGCAAATGCAATTTTAGGTTCCATTAACAGAGACAGGGCATGCAAATCACGGGAGATGATAGTACCACTCTACTCAGCGCTGGTTAGGCCTCAGCAAGAGTACGGTGTTCAGTTTTGGTCACCAATGTATAGAAAGAATGTAGAGAAACTGGAAAGGATCCACAGGCGAGTGACAAAGATGATCATAGGGATGGAATGCCGCCATATGAGCAAGCTGAAGGAACTGGGTATGTTTAGTTTGGAAAAGAGGAAATTAAGGGGGAGATATGATAGCGGACTTCAAATACTTGAAAGGCTGCCATAAAAGAAGATGGAGAAAAGTTATTCTCTCTTGCCACTGAGGGCTTGCCACTGGGTTCAAACTGCAGCACAGCAGATTTAGCTTAAATCTCAGGAAAAACTCCCTAACTGTAAGAACAGGGGGACAATGGAACAGGCTGCCTAGGGAAGTCGTGGAAGCTCCTTTGCTGGAGGATTTCAAAAGGAGGCTGGATAGCCATCTGTCTTGAGTGGATTGGACATAACAAACCCTGCATCTTGGCACGGGGTTAGACTAGATGACCTTTGTGGTCCCTTCTAACTTTAGGGTTCTACGATTCTATGACTAGGTCTCCTAGGTGTTATGGTAATACAATAAATAAATACTACTCTCCTCCTCCAGATGTTGCCTGGCCCAGAGCTGACCTACCACACACAATCATGACAAGCAAGGGCTTATGGTATTTTATGATGGCCTGGATGCCTGAATGAACAATAAGTCAGATGAGAACATCTGTATTAAACAACCACCATGCATATCAGTGAGGAATGGGCTTGCAAAGGGCAGATTTCATTAACTGAATACTGCCCCAGAGAGCATCATACCCTGGGCATAGCCTCTCATCACACTCCCAGCCTCTGGCTTCTGGCAGCTGTTTCCAAAACAATATCTGAGGAGGTTTGTCTACAAAAAGCAAAAGCAGAAAGATCCTTTTATTCAGGGATCAGCCTGCACCCCCTCTTCCAGGCTGCCAGTAGCTTCCCCCCATGTTCTCCTCCTCAGATGCTTGAAGCACCCTAACACTCCCACTGACTGACACAGGCTTGCAGAGTTGTAACTGAAGGGAGAATTTGACCTTATACATGCTTCTCAGATTTGTTCCAAGCTGATTCACAGCACAGCAGCATCACAGCCTTGGAAACAAACAACTTTTACTGCTCCCAGCAACAAAGCTGTCCCTCAGGGGGAACTATGAGACTGTGGATAGTTGAGAGATCACCGAAAGAATTAATGCACAATGCACTCACATGTGCAGACACATACATATACCTCCGACCTACAACCAAAGTGATAAAGATGCAGAGAACGGAGTGCAGCCAAACAGGGCTTTGAGAGCATGCCTACACCATACACACCCCAGCCTGGAGATCTGCTGAGGTAACATGGCACTCCAGGAGTTATGAAAGCTAGGGCTTTTATGCCATCATAAAAGACACTGGTGCTGTTGTTATGGTACCCAAAGGGCCACTAGCATTCTGCCCCATGGAATCAGAGACACAAACTGCATCTGCATTCCCTTAGCTCCTCCGTCTGCTTTTCCCCGATACTGCGACACCGCTGCTAAACCCGCTTCAACTGACACCAAAAGCTCTTTCAAAGGCCTCTTGGTCCCCTTCCCCTCCACCCTTAGGACATGGGCAAGGACCGTGCTGGCCTGGGACTCAAGGGATCTGGGCTCATTTCCCTGCACTCTCAGTGCCACCTGTATAATGGGGTTCATATTTCCCTGCCTGATACTAAGGGCAAAAGAGTCAGAGAAGAACCTAGGTAAAGTATCACCCATTTGCTTCAATGGGAGTAACTTGTATCCAGCTGGGGGTAGAATCAGGCCCTCAGCTGAATTGACACATAGGCACATGAGGGATTAAGGGCCAGATCAATATGTGAGTCTAAGGCCTTGTCTTCATCGCATAGCTAAACCGCGTTATAACTCGAGTGTTGCCCTTAACTCAAGTCCCGTCCACACATAACAGCCTGAACTCAAGCCTGGTGGTGCTTTTAAGTGGAGCTGGTAGGCCCCTCAGGGACTCTAAGCTGAGTTCTAGGCCAGCACATCACTGTGTGTACCTCATGTTCTTTCGCAGTGGGGCAGCTCTGACTGCAGCTAGGCAAACTTAGAGGAGTTAACAAGTGCAGCCACTCCATTTAACCTGGCAGTGAAGAGACAGCCTAGAAGGTGTAATTTACACCTCTCTAGCTTCTTCAGCATGTACGTTACGCCAGCTTAGGCATAGGTCCCTTCTCTGTGTGGATAGCTGGGGGAGTCGTTTACATGCCAAAGGCCAAGATGTAAGCAGGCCACTCATTTGGCATTCCACCGGACACTCCTGTCGTCCCTGGATTTGTCCCCCATTTGGACGTGGTTTTGTCTGGTGTCAGAGAGAGGATGCCATTTTGAAGAGCACGCGGCTTCACCCCTCTTGGCGTGACCTTGCATGCAAAGTCAGGCTGGTGGGAGCGAAGTGGCAAGATCCTCAAAATGGTGCCCCCCCCCCACATGGAGGGGCGCCATTTTTAAGAGCGTGCCACCCTGCCCCCATGTGGCAGGTACAAAGTCACACCAGCGGCAGCAGGACGGCACGCTCTTATAAATGGCACCTCTCTATGCAGTGCAACTTGGCATACTCTGTGTGTCCGAGGTCACGCTGGCAGGAGCAGGCCCATGCCATTCCTGAAGTACTGGAATCTCCGGTATTTTGGGAATGCATGAGTGCCCACCCTACCTGGATGGGAAGTTGTCACTGGAGAACAACTAACAGGCAAGCAGATCACCCCTTTGGGGTGCTCACTGCACAGAAAGAGGCAGGTCATGTGGTGGGGGCTTTAACCAGGCTGCAATTTTATTAGTCAAATTACATCCTCGTTTTCCATCAGGGGACAGTCCAGCGCAGTCACTCATAGCCCATTTTGCCAATTCTTGGGGGCTCCCATGCAGGCAAAGCCAACCAACCAGGGGGGAGGGGAGGGTGTCTATGGACACCACATTTATTAGCTAGGATCCCTCCTCTTTTGGGGGGTTGAGGCGAGGGGGGACCTCAACCCCCTGCCAGCTCTGCCATTAAGTGCATTGATAGGGTGGATCCCCCAGAGTAGTGTCACAACCCTGGTTGGCATATACCCCCAAGGGGGTAAGACCAGACACCCCCAACTTGTAAGGAGATGCTCTTGGGATGCCCTCTATGTTACCATTTTTGATCTGGAGCCCAAATCAGCGAGTTCCTACACTGGGCACCTGCGAAAAGTAGACACAACTAAATGACTTTCACCTAGGTCCAAACTGTGCCGCCAGAAAGAAGAGAACCCCAGCCTGCCTGTTGCCCAAAACCCAGTCCCTAGATTTCGCTGCGAAGGTGGTGAAAAACCCAAGCAGTCTCAGCCAGTCTGGCGGTATGGGGAAAAATTCCTTCCCAGCACCAAAGCAGTGACTAGCATAGCCCGCTGCAAGGCTGGGGGGAGAATGGGTTAACTGCTGGAAACCAGCACACAGAAGTGGGTATCCCTGAGCACAGGGCTACTATCATGGCTCCAAATCTTGTTGCAAATCCCGAGAGACTTTATGGCTCCAAATCCTGCAAGATCTCCAGCCTACCCTGGAAGTCCGACGGGGGGATGGAAATCTCACAGGACCTTATCCATCCTGTTCTTTTGTCCTCTCCCATTGTGGGAGCCTCCAACACTTACCCCTCGCTAGGCTCAGGCCCTCAGTGCACAGGCCACACCAACACAAACCTTCGTCAGTGCCTCTGCTGGGCTACTTCAGAGGTGATGCAGAACAGGAGGTACCTAAGTGGCTGTGAGTGTAACGGAGGCTCCCTGAATCCAAGTTCATGTTACTGCCAAATGACAGGACGGGGGGTGTAAATTATACTGGCCCAGGAATCATAGAATATCAGGGTTGGAAGGGACCTCAGGAGGTCATCTAGTCCAACCCCCTGCTGAAAGCAGGACCAATCCCCAATTTTTGCTCCAGATCCCTACATGGCCCCTTCAAGGATTGAACTCACAACCCTGGGTTTAGCAGGCCAATGCTCAAACCACTGAGCTATCCCTCCCCAGGTTTGCTCCCCAACTTGCATGCTAAGCAGCCAACGAGCCTGCCACATGGGCAGGTCTCTGACTGAGCCCTGACATAGAAAATTATGTCTCAGACTGAAGCTAAGAGGCCAAAGGAATCGGTAATCCACCTACTCTGTTAAATGGGGATCTCTCTACAAACTGACGGGCAAGACCCCATCTGCTCACTGAACCTGGGCAGCCACATTTGGGATGTACAGTCCACTCCTTTTATAAGAACCACATCCAGGACTAGCTCTAGGCACCAGCAAAGCGAACACGTGCTTGGGGGGGCACAATTCCAGGGGCGGCATTCCGGCCACCCTTTTGCTTGGGCAATTGCGCTCTCGGAGCTTGGGGTGGCAAAAATCCTAGAGCCAGCCCTGACCACATCCATCCTGGATTATTTGATTCGATTCTTACAAGCAGAGTATAGGTCAGGTATAGAAATGATTTTGTCCCAGTAGCTTGATCACTATATACGGTTCTATCAGTGATTCTTATAACCGGCGTGCATTGTATTGACACCTAGAACTGTACACAGGCAAACCTGCAGCACTGAAACAGTGCAGTGGAATGCTACATGCATAGTAACTCCCACTCCCGCGCCTTTCATTAGGGGGATGGAAAATGTCTCTGGGGCTGACTTCCCCTCTCTCAGTTCTCCTCTGTACTTGCCAGCCTGTCATGCAGGATTAGCTGTAATGAAAACCATGTGCTTTCCTAACCTCATTGTGCATCTCTCGTGTTTAGGGGCCTTGCTTTATCAGTTTTATCCTGTGTAATATTCATCACACCAGGTTATTTATGGTCCCCTCTTCAGGAAGGTATTTTTCAGGCCTGGTGAATAAAACATAAGCCTTTGCTGCTTGTCAGAGCAAATGCGGCTCCTCTGATGTCGGCCTGACGAATGGCCCTTGGTTTTCTCCAACGACTGCACTTTGAGAGAAATGTATTTGTATTTTGGTTTACTTTGGGCGGGGAGACATGAATTTTTTCTCTTTGCAATAAAAGAAACATTCACTTTATGATAAACGGTATAAAGCAAAAGTAGGAAGCCAGGCTAAAACCATCAACAGCACACACTGCGTTAAGCCATAGGCAGAGCATGGCGGTGGGGAGGGTGTGACCCATGTAGACTGCCCTAGTCATGGGGGTTTTGAATGTAGCCATAGGCTCATTCCTATCCCACCTCATGAATCTCCTTCCAGCAACAATTCCCCACTCTGAGCAGAAAGGTGTGGGGGAGGCAGAGGGAAGAACGGAGGAGGCAAAGAGCAGGGCAGGGCAGGGCGAGACACTACGCTAGAAAACGGACTAGATTGGAAAACCTGACCAGGGTCAGCCCAGCTCAGTGCCACTTTTGCAGCTCCTGTCATAGGCTTCATGTTTACTGCAAAATGTTCCCTTTCCCAAAAGTCTTTGAAAGCAAAATCAAAAGGTGCAGGTTGGCCTTTCCAGAGGGAAGTGTCTCCATGCTGCACAGCTGGTAATTAATGCCAGCAGGGAGTGCTCCATCCCCTTTAACTAGGAGGTTCCTTCCCTGCCACCCCCCAGCCCTCAGAAAACAATGGGACAGTGAGGGTTATATGACTGCAGTGCCGTCACTGTCATGTTAGGATTAGTCAGTAGTTGTATTTCAACAGCACGAAGGGGCCTCAAGCCAGACCAGGGTCCCCTTCAGGCGGGCACAGCCCAAACCATGGGAAGACATGATCCCTGCCCAGAGAACTTAGCATCTAAAGGATTCTAGTGTACTTTAACGTACTTACCATCTACGAGTAATAATGAATAATTAATGGCCTGATTCTGCTTCCCCTTGAGCTTCCACAGCTACACCACTGCACAGGGGCTGATCTGGGGCTGACGACAGGAGTGTGCCCTTGCCTGAAGCCTGCAATGAGAAGGCACAGAGGTGATTCAGACTGTGCCAGTTGGGCTAGCTGGCCTTGGCTCTGCCAGTGCTGCCTTAACGGCTGCAAGGAGGAGCCGTAACTATTTCATTCATGTCATCCGAGTGTTGACCCTTGACCATGACCTGATCTTGGAAGGTTTATGCTGATGTTTAAACTACAATCTCAATGACAAGGAAAGCTAAGATGTTAAAGATGAGAATATTAAAGCTGAAATGCAAGCAGGGAAGAATAAAGTGTATCAATATTGGAAATAGGCTTTGCAGCAAGTCTGGGGACTAACAGAGCCTAGCAGTTAGCATAAAGCCTAACCAGCATATGGCTTATGCAGTCAGCATAAGTGCTTGACCTAAGCTTATACGATTTAGCAGCACGTATCTTGTGATCAACCAGCAAACTGCAAAAGAACTGTTTATGCTTGAAATTACGGAGATTAGGGGCCTTTTTCTCTTTGGTATTGTAATCATGGAGCAAAACCACAGTCAGGTACCAAAACAACTGGGAGATGTGTTGACACAAACAGTTTATGATAACAGACAGAATCCTAATGAGGGTCTCCCAGAATAACAAAGTATATTGTATTTTGCTCTCAGCAAAAGGCTGAGACCAACTCACAGATGGCCCAGAATACTAGTGGGGGGTAAGGACAATAAGGTTATAAAAGATGGTCAAGACCTATCCTTAGCAGGGGAGATTGAGATGACAGGATGCTGGAAACTAGGTCGTCAAACACACTTATGGTGCCTTCTCCACTTACTGGTTTTCTATCCTAACTTCTAACAATCTCCATAGAATTGTAAGTATGCATGATTCAGTGAGAGTTACTTTGCAGTTGGTTGCTTTGCTACATTTATTCTTATATGTGTCTTTTTATTCATTTTTCTCTAATTGCAATTACGCTCATTTGTATCTTGGCTCTAAATAATGTCTTCAAATCTCTATGGATATGACTCACTCAAATGTATATAATAAATTAATGTAGGCACCTGAGCAAAAACACCTGTGGTTAGTGACTTGTGGCTTTCAATCCAAAGGTTACAATGGGGTGCATGTGGTTCACAGAAGCAAGCAGAGGCCTGTCCCCTCCTTTCCCAGGTTTAAAGACAGCTAAATTATAAATTACAATGTGCACTACTGAATAGCTAGACTGGTCTTGGGACTATAATAAAAACATGTGTTCTCTATAATTGATATCTTTATCAGATTATGATGAAAAGGTTTCAATGTTTGCTATCCTCAGGAACCTTCAATCAGAACATTTTTCAGGAAGGCAGCTCTTCTAAAAAGCATGTTATGGAGATATCAAGAAGGAGCAAGAACTCAGGATAAACTCTTGTAACAAGTGCCCCCTAAAGCACTGTGAGGAATTTGAGTGCAACACTGAGAAACGCTTGATTTCTGGTCTCAGCAACAGCAAAGGAAATATACTACGCAGGGTGTGGTGGCCAGAGCAAAGGACTAGAAGACCAAGCAACTGTTTTGCTTTTGACCTAGGGGAGTCATCGGTCTTCTGTTTCAGGCAAACTGATTCCTACACCTGGGTAAAAATAGCAAGCTAGCTCACTGGAAAGCAGAGGTTGGGGGTTACTCCCCAAACTCTCAGGACTGCAATAGCTCCTCAAACTCTTGTTCTCCCCAGCCCTGTATACAGGAGGACAGAGAATGCACCAGCCCTGACCTTCCCTCGGCCTTGCCCCCTGTATCTCCCGTTGGTGCAGGTGGAAGGAGCCATCATGAAGCTGGGCTTCACAGTGTCCTGTGTCTTCTGCAGAGTGGGCTTGTTCTGGTTTTCCTGTCTCAGGGGGTGCTGTGTACCTGCAGGGAAATGGAGGCAGCGCATACAAGTAGAATGGTTTGGGGAACTAAGGTATTTGTACAGTAGTTTCATTTCTGCAAAACATTCATTGTAATAAAATGCCTGGCTCACAGTGTCACATGCAGAAATAACAGTGAGCCCCCAAGGGAACAGGATGGATGAGGATGACAACTTGCAGCTCAGCTCTGCGCAGGCTCCTGCCACATGTTCCAGTGACTGCAGCAGGGACACTTCCTGGGACCTACTTCACTGCCTCACTTGTTATTTCAATAACTGTTTGTTCAGAGTTACAAGGGATTATTTTCTGAACTAAATAGTAGTAGCTGGTGCTCAGTCAGTGCTGGCTTAAGACTGGGGGGAATGTCCTTTCAAATGGAGTAACGTGTAGAAGCTATAACACGGCTAGCATGATTGATCGCAGATTACCCCGTATTCTCATATTGCTGTGAATTCACAGCTGAATATGTCCAGCAGTTGATAGGTTCCTCGGCCTCGTAGTCTCCTACCACATGCCTTCCGAGGGCATGGACTTCCAATTCCATTCGCATTTGGCAGTCTCTTACGCTCCCTTTGCCCAGGTGCAAAGACAACACAAGGAGACTCAAGCCCATTGATCACCATCTCACAATATAATGGATGGCTCATGGTGAGTAACGAACTCCTTCTCTGTCAGGACACTTAGGCCAGTCACAATGTTGTTTTGGTCTCACTCCTGAATCAAAGTTGATGAAAGGGGGTTACACAGAAAAGGCCAGGAGGAGTTGATGGGAGAAACTTATTTGAATCCACCAAGAGTAAGGGAGCAGAATCCCTCCACTTGAGTAAGAATCAGCAAAATCCAGAGCACAGTATAATTAACCCATCCACCTTCTGAGCATCCCCATCGTGGGAGCCCCCGAACTCCCACCACGCTGCCCAGCTAAAGCCTGCTCTGCTGCTGTGCTGGGATCTCCAACCCCATCCGCCTCCTACAGAACAGCCATTTTCTAAAGAACCGACCCATGCCAAGACTTAATGACTGTATGCCGTCCCATCAATATTCTATTCTGCAGGGCATTGGTCATGCTACTTGCATCTATCCCTCACCCTACACAGACAACCTCCCGCTCCTTAGCCACACAGTGCCCCCATTGAACAGCCAGACCCTGAAATACACTCACACACCACCAAGGGACAATCTCATACACACAACTACAAACCACAAACAGCTGAAAAGCCACCACTCACGCATGCCCATACATGACCACATATACAATATCTCCCAGACACCAGCTCATGTGCAATTCAGTTTTACACAAACGCTGAATTGGGGCAAATTCTCTCTCTTGCCAATTAAGGAATTCCTGGTTTTGACCCAAAAACTCTTCCATCAAATCAAACCATAAAAACAAAAGTAAGAAGCCAGTAGATTTCCCTCCACCATCTGCCAATTTACAGGGTTATTGGTGTCAGCAGTTTAGAAGCAGTGAGATTATACAAGAGAACCACTAAAAACTCCACAGGGCAAGCTTTAAAATATAATCACACATTTTAATTGAGAAAACTTGCTTAGAATCAAACTAATTGATTTTTATTTGTTCTTTTTTGGTAAACTCTTTTGGAAAGAAGGAGAAACAGCAATTGGTGTTTTAAATTGGGGGTGATAAAGCTAAGGTAGGATTATAAACCTATGTGTGTATGGTCAGGAACCATGGGTGGCAGTCAATTTGTGTATTATTTCAAGCTGGCTGTGGGTGGAGCCCTGAAATACCTGGATTTGAAATACCACAGGGCCCATCTGCATGGCAAAATGGATTTCTGTTACATGCGGTGGAGAGCAAGAGTGCAGCTCCAGACCAGCCCAATCTATCAACGGGCATGGCTGTGTATGCCTGATGCGTAAATCTCTCCAGCTGTTCATCTCGTCATCAACACATCTGCATTGTAGGTCATTTCTCTCTTTTTGCTTCTTTGCTCAACAAGCTGCTACTAAGTCATCTCTTCCCCTAGCCACACAGTCAATGGGCTATGTGGCCACGCATCTGACACTACAGTATTCTAGATCTTTGATCAATATGTCTCATCCAACTATATAGCCAATAAGCCTTTCTGTCTAACACAGAGGCTTCTTTCAGAGTAACAGCCGTGTTAGTCTGTATTCGCAAAAAGAAAAGGAGGACTTGTGGCACCTTAGAGACTAACCAATTTATTTGAGCATAAGCTTTCGTGAGCTGTAGCTCACGTTAGTCTCTAAGGTGCCACAAGTCCTCCTTTTCTTTTTATAGAGGCTTCTGTATCCCTTAGATTTTGAGAACATCTCTCTGACCATCCACACGATAAACATAGTGTGCTGGCAGAAACGACCCTTCACCAACAGGCACCACTGACACAGTGGCAAGAATAACGATGCTTTGTACTTCTATATCTCATAGGGCTTGTCTCCACTACTGGCTAAATTGATGCAGCGGTGCCGATTTAGCAGATCTGGTGAAGACACAAGAAATCAATGGCAGAGTGCTCTCCTGTCGACTTCAGTACTCCACCTCCCTGCAAGACAGAAACTATGTCGACAGGAGAGCGTCTCCTGTAGACATAGCCCAGCACAGATACCACTCTATGTCGATCTAAGCTTTGTCAACTTAAGTAGCGTAACTGAGCCCTGGTCTACACTGGGGTGGTGGGGGGGATCGATCTAAGTTACGCAACTTCAGCTACGTAGCTGAATGTCGATGTACTTAGATCAACTTACCGCGGTGTCTTCACCGCAGTGAGTCAACTGCTGCCACTCTGCCTGTGCCTCTCGCGGCACTGGAGTACAGGAGTCGACAGGAGAGTGCTCGGGGATTGATTTATAGACTAGACGTGATAAATCGATCCCTGCTGGATGGACTGCTGCCTGCTGATCTGGTGGGTAGTGAAGACATACTCTTAGACTGATTTATCTCCTTACTGGAGACCAGGCCTGAGTCAGAGGATCCTGAAGCACTTTACAAACATTACACTTTTTTTGACAAGATGACTAGTATGGTTAATAAAGGTAACAGTATCGATGTAATATACTTCGACTTCTGTAAGGCATTTGACTTGGTGCCACACAACATTTTAATGAAAAAACTAGAACAATATAACATTAATATGCCACACATTAAATGGATAAAAAACTGGCCAGCTGATGCATCTCAAAATGTAACTGTAAGCAGGGAATCGTCACCGAGCAAGTCTGTTTCCAGTGGGGTCCCATAGGAATTGGTTCTTAGCCCTACTCTATTTAACATTTTTATCGATGACTTGGAAGAAAACAAAATCATTATTGATAAAGTTTGCAGATGACACAAAAATTGGGCAAGTGGTGAATAATGAAGAGAACAGATCACTGATTCAGAGTGATCTAGATTGCTCGGTAAACTGGGTGCAAGCAAACAATTTGCATTTTAATATGGCTGAATGTAAAATGTATACATCTAGTAACAAAGAATATAAGCCATATTTACAGGTTGGGGGACTCCAAGATTTGGGGATGATGATGGATAATCAGCTGAACATGAGCTCCCAAACTCACACTGTGGCCAAAAGAGCTAATGAAGTCCTGGGATGCATAAAGAGGAATCTCAAGTAGGAGCAGAGAGGTTGTTTTACCTCTGTACTTAGCACTGGTTTGACCGCTCCTGGAATACTGTGTCCAGTTCTGGTTCCCGCAATTCAAGAAAGATATTGATAAATTTGGGATGGTTCATAGAAGAGCTGCAAGAATGATTAAAGGATTATAAATCATGCCTTATAGGAGCTCAACCTATTTAGCTTAAAAAAGAGACGATACAGGGTGACTTGATTACAGTCAGTAAGTACCTACACGGGCAACAAATATTTAATAATGGACTCTTCAATCTAGCTGAAAAAGCTACAAAACATACTCAAATGGCTGGAAGTTGAAGCTAGACAAATTTACACTGGAAATAAGGCATACATTTTTAATAGTGAGAGCAATTAGCCATTGGAACAACTTATCAAGGATCATGGTGGATTCTCCATCACTGACCATTTTAAAATCAAGATTGGATGTTTTTCCAAAAGATTTACTCTAAGTCTGTGGTATACCGGACATTAGATTAGATGATCACGACGGTCCTTTCTGGCCTTGGAATCTATGAACATCACACCCTTGGGTGATATGCAAATATCCCTATTTCACAGACAGGGAAAACTCAGGACACATAGAAGAGAAGGACTTGTGGCACCTTAGAGACCTACAAATTTATCTGAGCATAAGCTTCTGTGAGCTACAGCTCACTTCATCTGATTGAAGCCAACATTTGGAAACTCAGTATTTAGGTGCCTAAATACAGATTTATGCAGCTAAACGTAGCCCAAGTTTGAACATTTTGGCCTAAAGACTTATTCAAGGTCACACCACCAATCAGCAGCACAGTCTTCTAATTCTCCACTCTGCACTTTTTCATCGATTTATTCATAGATTCCAAGGCCAGAAGGGACCACTGTGATCACCTAGTCAGACCTCCTGCATAGCACAGGGCACAAAACTTCCCCAAAACAATTCCTACAGCAGTTTTTTTAGAAAAACATCCAATCTTGATTTAAAAATGGCCAGTGATGGAGAATTCACCATGATACTTGGTTCACTGCTCTCACTGTTGAAAATGTATGTCTTATTTCCAGCCAGAATTTGTCAAATATCGACTTTCAGCCACTGTATCCTTTTATACCTTTCTCTGCTAGATTGACAAGTCCATTATTAAATATTTCACCATTAGGCCACAGTCTCTCCCTAGAGTCATCTCTACTCCTTCCCATACAGGCACCACCAGTACAGCCATCTTTGTGTTAACTATACTGCACCTGTTTGTGCATTTAGACTGCTGGGGAAGGGACCTTGTTTGCTGGTTTATCTATATTTTTTTTTAACTGTAAAGTGTCATGTGCACCTGTGGCACTAAAAATGTATTAAAATCATTATCTTCTCCAATAGGCAGCACTGATGTAACCATCTCTGCCTTTACAGGCACCATTGCTACGTCAACCAGCCTTTCATATCTTTATGATGGAGGTGGCAGGCTTCTCGGACGGATCTGTGTTTTGCACCATCTATTATATCTTTGGACTGACATCTAATATACCAACAGAGATGGTGGTCAATCCACCTGCTTTTTCCTAACCCATTGCTCCATCTCATCAGCTCCTTTGCTGACTGTACATTCAGTCTCTTTCCATGGTTCATAACTGGGAGGCTCTGAGTTTCTAAGGACATATGGAAATATTGAACCTTTGCCCTACAGGACACACTGTGTCTAGCTCCCATTCACTTTCTGGGTTAAAGTCCATGCTCTGGCTTTTCTTCCTTTCTCAGCTTCCTGGTACATTTCCAATGTCTCTTTTAAAATCCCTCTCAGCACAGCTCCCAGGGGAAAGCAAGGGAAGCCTTCCTGAATTCAAAGGGAAACAAGCAATGGGGACTGTGGAGCTCTCAGTAGATGGGAAGCCTCATGACTCCATTTCTTTCACTTCTTTCCTTTGTTTTTCTCTCTTTCTGCCATATTATGTTTATCTATCTAACTGGAAAGGAAGGAATGTCGAGGTTTCATACTGTTTCATCTTGATTTAGTCACTTTTATATCTCACAAATGCATATGCAGATTTCTCTGCTTCTTTGTTTATTAAGGCTTCTATAAAAATGTTAATTTTTTTATTGTTAATTGCAATTTCTCTTTTAATATGCAAGTTGGCCTGGCTCTCCTCAGAGACTCCCCAAGCCCCTCTGCAAATAATACAGCCGCCTGGCTCCAATGTGAGCTGCCTACTGTGTATTTACTGCCATCAAAGCACAAAGAAGGTTGATAGCAGAACAGCCTCTTCGAGGTAGGCTGCTCCTCCATCCCCACACCTCAGCATGTGGCTGTCAGCGATCGCAGCTTTGGGAGTTCACACTACATTGTGGAATCCCAGTCCAAGCTGGGAAGTGTAGAAGAACATTCAGAAAAGTAGAAAGTCCCCAGAATGCAGAGACCCCCTTCAATAATCAGAACCCTTCTTGATTTCATTTACTTAGCCACCATCCACCGGGCCATGCACCCAGAGGGTACTCCGAAAGACGCCCGCCCCAGGATCCACCAGAACGTAGGGCTGACGGGGTACTGGTACTTGCCCCTCAGCTGGATGCATGACTCCACCGCAGACTCTGATGACGAGTCAGCCTGCGGGGACCATGAAGGAGCAGTACCCATCAATTCCACAGGCCAGTGCTGAGGGTCCAGGAAATGGTGACGCAGCAGGGAAACCTTAGCCAACCTCAGCAGGGTCAGTTTCCCTCTGGACAGTACCAGAAGACCCGGTACTGAATAGGAGCTTGGGGCAACATGCTCCCTTCTGCTTGTCTTTACCACTGGTGCTGGTGGTACCAAGACTGCCAGTAAGTCCCTGGCTGCAACAAGTGCCTCTGGGGTTAATGGCACCGCAATGTCCCCCTGCTGCTGGCAGTTGATCCTGCACCAGACTCAACAGCACATGCAAGCAGGGAGGAGTCAATGGTGCAACCTGCAGAGTGGGGTCGGGGAGTGGACCGACACAGGTCACACCCTGCCGCACTCCCTCAGGTTGGGGAACGTCCCCTCTCAGACTGCTGCTTTTTGTGCTTCTGTGACGAAGTGGGCCTGTTCTTAATGTTTCCTCCGAATATTGTGGGGGTGCCTCAGTTTCCCCTATGCAGTTCTTAAGTATCTAGGTGGTGGGGTAAGGGTGTATGATCATTGCAGAGCCCTAGAGGGCAGGTGTGTGCAGGGGTCTGGACACAGAGAATGGCCGACACCCTGTTTCCTGGCAACTGATGGCCTGGGCCCTTCCCCCCCTGCCAGGTGAAAGCTAAAGGGCTGGAGAACAAAGGAATCAGGTGACCACCTGGCCCAGGAAAGGAACAAAGCCCAGAGGAGGAGGGGCTGGAGGGAGTTTCAGTTTGGGGCTGGCTGGGACATGGAGTGAAGTGCAGACGTGGTTGTCTGACTCACTGCCCCCAAAATGGACCCAGCTGAGGGGTCCCGTTCTCTGCACCTGCAAGCTCTGTTTTAGACCATGTTCCTGTCGTCTAATAAACCTTCTGTTTTACTGGCTGGCTGAGAGTCACGTCTGACTGCGAAGTTGGGGTGCCGGACCCTCTGGCTTCCCCAGGAGCCCCGCCTGAGCGGACTTGCTGTGGGAAGCGCACGGAGGGGCAGAGGAGGCTGAATGCTCCGAGGTCAGACCCAGGAAGGTGGAAGCCGGGTGAGCTGTGTGTCCTGAAGACAGGCTGCTCACAGAAAGGCGACTGCCCCAGAGTCCTGACTGGCTTCATGGGGAGCAGTTCCAGAGCATCGCCCAGGGACTCCGTGACAGCTTCTTTCTCCGCATCGTGAAGGGGAGAGGTGTCGAGAGTCCCATGCCACAGGAGGAGCGCTCCGTACCAACGCCGAGGTCCTCAGTACGGAGTCCAACCAGCTTGTCGCCAACATTGGTCTGAGTGCAGCTTCCATTAGGATGGACTTTAACCTAGCCTCCCTGTCCTCCTTCGTACGAGGCTTGAACTGGCGGCAGATCTGGCAACACTCTCGTAGGTGAGTCTCTTCCAGACACTTCAGACAGCTGGAGTGTGGGTCACTCACTAGCATGGGCTTGCCACAGGATGCACAGGGTTTGAAACCTGGAGCATGCCCAGCTCCAGGAACAGAGAACGCCCCGCTAGACAGATGAGAGAGAATAACTATTTACACTGACTACTAAGAAGATAAACTGAAGACAACAACTCTTAGGAAAAAGAAAAGAGGGATGGAGGAAAAACAGCAAGAACCACTGCGAATCGCCTTGCCAAAGCAAGAGAAGCTGTTCCAGCAACCATTGCAGGCGGTAAGAAGGAACTGAGGGTGCAGGGCTGGCTGGGCCCCTTATACCGGCGCATGAGCGCGCAGCACCAGAGGGCGCTAGAGCCAGCTCAACGGATACCACTGAGGAAAAAACCACGGTGCATGTGGCACACACCCCTAGCGTGGAACAGACACAAGCGAGCACTCGAAGAAGAACCCAGCCTTTCAGGTATCTTTGAGGTTTATGGGGGCATTGTACCAACCAATCCATTACTACTACAAGTTGGACAGAATGGCCCACTTCCATGAGCTGCTCACATTAAGCCTAGACCAGCTGACAGGAGGATGGGGAGATTTGGAGCCAGTAGCCCTCCGTGCCCACAGCCATTCTGCATGTTGCAAAGCAACTCAAATACAGGAGCTTCCCAGCATTCACTGCTCAGAAGGCTCAGAGAAGAGAGCCCCTTCTGAGCACAGGCTAATCTTAAGCTCATTGCTGCCAAAGTCTGGCTGGCAGCACTCTGTGTCACAGCAGAAACACCGAACAGTATTGCAGTTTTCTCAGCTGCCTGTTTTCTGGATGTTTGCCCATAGTCCTGCCACTGCACAATTCAGCACAATTCCCAGCCTGTGTCCTGGAGAGGTCCAAGACTGATGGAGCAAGTGGGGCTGTAGCTCATGACTCGGGGCATTAGCAGAGCCGGATGTGTGAGGAGTTTGCACAATGACAGCTTTGGCCAGTACTTCTAGAGCTTTGCTTTCAGGAAAGCTGAAATTCACCAACTTCACTGGAAATGGAAACACCAAATTACCAAAAAATGTTGAAAGAAAAACCAGTATCACCTTGTCAGGGTGACTCTTCTTACACTTTTTGCAAGCCTGCTCTTCTTCATTCTCGTTTCTCTCCCTTTTTTCTGATTTCTTTCAACTCAGGTACAACCTACAAAAAAGCACCCTAAGGGGAGGAGCAGGATAACACACCCTTTACGGTTAAGTAACACAACAGCCTCTTTGTGCTAAAACCAAAAGAAACAGGAAGGGGCCTGGGCATCAAACACAGCAAAACGAAACGGTTAAAGAATCAAACTCATTAAATGGCTGTGATAACACTTTATTGTAATGGTACATTTAATTCACACTTAAGTCCAATGGCGCTCCAAGAGACACTCCTATGGCATCCACATGAACAGCAGATAAATGGATTATGTTTAGTGCTGAGACAATGAACTCTCAATGGATACTGGACAATGGCACATGAAAAATGTGTTAACAGAATATATTTTCTGTACATGAATCTCCACTTGTTTGATAACATGCCCCAAAGAAAACAAACTGAAGGGACAGATAGATTATCTGTATACTGACAACAGGGACTAAACAGGTATGCTCAGGAGTCTGTATCTACAATTTCTAATGGATTTCATGCCTGTGAAATTCACAAGGTGCAAGGAGAACTGAATAATCAGTAACCTGAACAGATCACAAAATAGCTACACTGGAACCAACACCCACAGCTAAAGAACAGAACAGCCTCAACACTTCCCAATCCAATGTTAATGGTAAGTGAATAGCACAGAGTGCAAGAACTATAGCACCAGCAATGGGAATAACAGAGGATTTCCGCAGCGGGAAGGAGTTAGGGAGAGCAGAAAAGACTAAATACAGTACTTCATTCATGCACACTTCAACCAGAGATAAACAGTGGAAAGCAAGCAAGCACAGGCTAGGGCTATCTAAGGAGCAGCATCACCTGAATCACGACACTCAGGCTATGGCTACGCTGCGGACCTTAGAGCGGCGGAGCTGCCCCGCTGCAGCTGGGTCACTGTAAGGGCTCCTGTGGACCCGCGCTGTGCCGGCAGGAGAGCGCTCCCCCATTGGCATCATTAAACCACCCCCAACGAGCAGCGGTAGCTGTGTCGGCCGGAGAGGGCCTCCCACGGACACAGTACTGGCCACACCCGCGCGTCTGTCAGGGAAGCGTCGGTCGCTCAGGGGCATGATTTTTCACCCCCGGACTGACAGAAGTGCTAGAGTAGACACAGCACAGAGCTTGTCCGTGCGACGAGTTCCTGCACAGCAAGCCAGGCTGTGAACTGCAGCACACCAGCTTCCCGTGCAGTAATTTGCTGTGTGAACACCACAACGAGTCTCGCAATGTTGACGCTACTACAGCGCACTAAGCAACTTTCACTGCACTGTAGCTGCGTTCACACGGTGAGTCACTGCGTGGCCAGCTGGCGTGCTGCAGATCCACAGCCTGGCTTGCTGTGCAGAAATAGCAGCACAACTAAAATTCACTAACAATAGCAACGCGAGCACAAACTCCCTAGCAAGAGAGAAACTAAGTAACAGATAGTCAGCAGCATAACTAACAAGAGTGGAAAGTCAAACTCTTGGAGTAAAAGCAACTCCTACCAGCACTGCTGCAGTCTAAGCAGCCAAGAGACACAGTGAACCCAGCATTACTGTAACATAAACTAAATAACCCACTTCCTTCCCTGACGAACTGAGGAATGCACCCCACCCATGTGCTTATTCTCTACACAGCTACTGACTTGGACTCTTCATACATTCCATGGGTGGTGTACCTGAGCCTACTTATCAACTGACGTTTGAAAAACTCCCACACCCCCATCTGGATCTATGCCGGTTATGTGACATGTATGTACCTCGGGAACCTTGGAACCGATACTTGCAATCCCCCATAACCCAAGCCCGACCCCAGATGTACAGCACCTTCCCTCTAAACTTGTGTAAATTTGATTTTAAAACATTAACATCAACAGTCTACCAGCCACCAGTAAAACTAACTTTCTGGCTGCTAATTCTGGTTGACTGAACTGTATGAGGCTTAGGGTTTCTTTACTCCACCAATTTTACTTTAAAAAAAAAACAAAACAAAAAAAAAAACACCTGGAGAAAATATCGGGCTCTTGTGGCAAATGTCTGGTTTGGAAGCAAGCTGCTCTTGTATATTATGTTGTTCTGGTACTGCATCACAACCTATCAAAGTCGAAGTCCCCAGAGCAAGAGAAATCAAAACATCATGAATAAAGTGCAACTTCAAAACTCCAGTAGTCTGACAGTGTTAGAGTCAGCCTCCTAACATGCAGTGTTTTATTGATGCTTTCCTCTAATAAAGTCAATGCTGGCCTAGCTTCACTGCCTACAGCGCATTTTCTCAATTAGAGGAGAACAAATAAGGCAACAAGCCAACATGGTCAAGGTAAACACTGTACAAAGCTAGCAAGGGCTGCTGTGTCCAAACCAGAGACAGCTGCAGCTTCTAGCTTTGCACGTTTTTCCTTTCCCCCTAAGTTCTCTTCCCTCCCTCATTTCTACAGCCAGGCAAATACAAACCTCCTACCACCCAGAGGAGAACCTCAATTCCCAGGGCACTCATCTGCCATCCCAATTATCCAGGCAAGATGTACAGAACCATTAGTGATGCATGCCCTGCACCTCCCCAGCAAATCAACCCACTGGCATCGGCGCTAGGTGCTGCTGCTTAGAGCACCACCCTCAGGAACAGAATCATAGAAGATTAGGGTTGGAAGAGACCTCAAGAGGTCATCTAGTTAAACCCCCCGCTCAAAGCAGGACCAACACCAACTAAATCATCCCAGCCAAGGCTTTGTCAAGCTGGGCCTTAAAAACCTCTAAGGATGGAGATTCCACCACCTCCCTACGTAACCCATTCCAGTGCTTCACCACCCTCCTAGTGAAATAGTGTTTCTTCATATCCAACCGAGACCTCCCCCACCGCAATTTGAGACCACTGCTTCTTGTTCTGTCATCTGCCACCACTGAGAACAGCGTGGCTCTATCCTCTTTAAAAAACCCCTTCAGGTAATTGAAGGGTGCTGTCAAATCTCCCCTCACTCTTCTCTTCTGCAGACTAAATAACCCCATTTCCCTCAGGTTCTCCTCGTAAATCATGTCCCCCAGCTCCCTAATCATTTTCATTGCCCTCTGCTGGACTCTCTCCAATTTATCCACATCTCTTCAGTAGTGGGGGGACCAAAACGTCTTAGCAACAAGGGCACACTGCAGACTCATATCCAGCTTCTCATCCACTATAATCCCCAGGTCCTTTTCTGCAGAACTGCTGCTTAGCCTGTCAGTCCCCAGCCTGTAGCGGTGCATAGGATTCTTCCTTCCTAAACGCAGGACTCTGCACTTGTCCTTGTTGAACCTCATCAGATTTCTTTTGGCCCAATACCCCAATTTGTCTAGGTCACTCTGGACCCTATCCCCACCCTCCAGCGTATCTACCTCTCCCCCCAGTTTAGTGTCATAAGCGAACTTGCTGAGGGTGCAATTAATCCCATCATCCAGATCATTGATAAAGATGTGGAACAAAACTGGCCCCAGGACTGATCCTTGAGTCACTCCGCTTGATACGGGCTGCCAACTAGACATTAAGCCGTTGATCACTACCTGTTGAGCCTGACAATCTAGCCAGCTTTCTATCCATTTTATAGTCCATTCATCCAATCCATACTTTTTTAACTAGCTGGCAAGAATACTGTGGGAGACCGTCTCAGAAGCTTTGCTAAAGATATATCACATCCACCGCTTTCCCCATATTCACAGAGCCAGTTATCTCATCATAGAAGGTAATCCGGTTGGTCAGGCATGACTTGCCCTTCATGAATCCATGTTGACTGTTCCTGATCACCTTCCACTTCTCCAAGTGCTTCAAAATGGATTCCTTGAGGACCTGCTCCATGATTGTGCCAGGGACTGAAGTGAGGCGGACTGGTCTGTAGTTCCCCGGCTTCTCTTTGTTCCCTTCTTTAAATTTGGGTAGTATATTTGCCTTTTTCCAATCATCTGGGACCTCTCCCGATCACCTCGAATTTTCAAAGATAATGGCCAATGGCTCTGCAATCGTATCAGCCAACTCCCTCAGCACCCTTGGATGCATTAGATCTGGACCGATGGACTTGTGAAAGTCCAGCTTTTCTAAATATTTGAGGGAAGGTACGATCCACAAACCTCTTAATGCCAACTGACAAGGGGATACAGAGAGGTACAGGTATATCCTGACTCTGGTTCACCAAAGGAGGTCATGTGAGATCTCAAACGAAAGCTGGTCTCAAACTGGCTATTGACATCATTATGATATGCATGTACTGACGCTATGTTATGGAGTTATGGAGATATGCTGGAAACGTGTCCTTAGATTCTGTATCAAGGTGTTAGTCACCAGCAGAGGAGACTAACAGTTTTTCTGTGAGACAAGAGAGGTTTATTCACCTCACTCTGCATCAGGATGTACATTAAGCATTGTAAACTAACACAATGAATACCCATTTATATACATAGTCAATTGTTAATGAAGGGATGTGAAATCAACAGCACACAGGAAAAACAAACCGCTGGTGACTACCCTGTCTGTGAGCAAGGACAATGAACTTTGGGGGTATAGCTGGATGGCAAAGACAACACCCCTCACGCTGCACCTAGGAAGTAAACAGACAGCGTGTTTGCATTCATGAAAAGAGGATCAAAACCAGTCTTGGCTGAAAACACCGCAGAAGACTTTGGGTGAGATAATACTTCTTTAGACAGGGGGTTAACCTGTTAGTTAAGTTTAATCTCCAGAAAAGTGTGTTATTATTTTGTTTTACATGTAACCATTTGTTTCCAATATCCTTACTCACTATCACTTGAATATTTGATAATAAACGTATTCTTGTTTTCATTATAAATATATTTAAGTGCTGTGATATTAAGCAAAGTGCAGATCCTGAGCTGCCCAGGGAGATTGTGGAATCTCTGTCATTGGAGATTTTTAAGAGCAGGTTAGAGAAACACTGTCAGGGATGGTCTAGATAATACTTAGTCCTGCCTTGAGTGCAGGGGATAGAAGTCCTATGATTCTAAGCTGGTGTGTGCTGTTCCTTGTAACAGTGTCAGGGGCTTGATCTCACAGGAAATGCTTCAAAAGGGACTTTGGAACTAGGGTGGACCTACTGTCAAACTGCAAGGCAAACAAAGGGCTGGCATAACCCTGAGGAGAATATTTGAATGGTTGACAGACTGGTAGGGATGGAGAGCTGACACCCAGCTATGCACAAGCGAGACTCTCTCATGCTGGAGGCAGGGGATAACAACGTGACTCTCAGTCCTGGGTACCCTGAGAACCATCACAGAAAGCTCTTGTGAGAGAGATTAAAGTGAAGTAGCTCCTGGTTCCTGGAAATTTTTCCCTTAGTGGTATCCATTGGGTCGGCTCCAGCACCCTTTTGTGCCATGCTCTCAAAGCACCAGTATAAAGGGCCCCATCAACTCCGCACCCCTTCAGTTTCTTTTTACCAGCTGACTCCAATAAGGGGGGACAGAGGAAAGGTCTTGGAATGGACATGTGCAATACATCTCAAAGAACAACAGTTACAGAAAGGTTACTAACCGTTTTTTCTTCTTCAAGTGTTGCACATGTCCATTCCAAGGTAGGTGACTCACAAGCAGTTGCACAGTGGGCTTAGAGTTCAAGGACAAGCTGACTGCAAGACAGCACGGCTGAAGTTGGCATCATCTCTGGCCTGTTGGATAATGGCATAGTGCGCTGAGAACATCTGTGCCAAGGACCAGATTGCTGCCATGCAGATATCTTGCATAGGGGCTTGAGCTAGGAAAGCAGCCGAAGAGGCCTGAGATCTTGTGGAATGAACACTCAGGTTAGCCACAGGAGGGACTCCTGCAAGTTTGTAACATGCCTGGATACATGAGGTAAGCCAAGACTAAATCCTCTGGGCAGAGATGGGGAGCCTCTTCATTCTCTCAGCTATTGCTATGAACAGCTGAGTCGATCTGCAAAATGGTTTGGCCCTTTGAATATAAACGCCAGGACCCGTCTAACATCTAAGGAGCACAGACACAGCTCCTCCCTATTTGCATGCGGTTTAGGGTAGAATATAGGTAGAAAAATTGCTTGGCTGCGGTGCAATTGTGAGACCACTTTCAGGAGGAATTTTGGATGCGGGCGCAGCTGTACTTTATCTTTGAAGCAGATGGTTTATGGGGTTTACGATGTGAGGACTTGGATCTCCGAAACCCTCCTGGCTGAAGTGAAGGCTACTTTCCAGGAGGGGGCAACAGCGATCATGTCACTAGGGGCTCAAAGGGTAGGCCTATCAACTTTGACAGGACAAGGTTCAGGCTCCAAGGAGGGATTGGTTCCTTTATCTGAGGGTACACCCTCCCCAGGCCTTTGAGAAAACGGATTACCATTTCGTGCCAAAAGATCAACCTGTTGACGACCTTAGGATGGAAGGCTGAAATGGCCACCAGGTGGACCTTAATTGAAGAAAAGGCCAGACCTTGCTGCTTCAAGGTCAGAAGGTACTCCAAAATAAGTTTCAATGAGAACTGTGCAGGTGGGACATCATGCTGGGAAGATCAGGTGGAGAACTGTTTCCACTTTGCCAGGTGAGTTGCCTTGGTGGAGGGTTTTCTATTCTCTACTAGGATTCTATGGATCTGCTCTGAAGCAAGAATGCTCTTCAGATAGTTCCAGGCCATCAAACGAAGAGAGCTGCGGTTACAGAAGAGCAGCTAACCATGGTCTTGGGAGATCAGGTCTAAGCATAGCAGAAGCCGGATTGGGGTCTCCACCAAAAGGCTTGACAGGGTGGTGAACCAGTGCTGTCTGGGCCATGCGGATGACCCATACTCAGTCCTGCTTGATCTTCGTCAGAACCTTGTGTATTAATGGAACGGGGGGAAAAGCATAATACAGGTGAGCTGTCCATGCTAACAGGAAGGCGTCCGTAAGAGACCCCAGGCTGTGGCCCCACAGGGAGCACAAATGATGGCATTTTCTGTTGTCACAGGTAGCAAACAGGCCAATCAGGGGAGTCCCCCACCACTGGAAGATGTTCCATTGCAGGGGCCACTCGTGGTGAGTGGAAAGGGACCGGCTAAGGTGATTCACGAGTTGGTTCTGTGTACCTGGCAGGTAAGATGCTTCTAGATAAATTGTGTGTGTGATGCAGAACTCCCACAGCAAGATTGCCTCCAGACATGCGGGGGAAGAATGTGCTATGCCCTGCCTGTTGATGTAGCGCATGGCAGTTGTATTGTCCGTGAGAACCAAAACCATAATGTCCGGTAGGAATGCTTGGCAGGCTAGGCAGGCCCCCCGAGCTCCCTGATATTGATATGAAAAGAGAGCTCTTCTTGGGACCACAGACCTTGAGTCCTGAGGTGCCCTAGGTGGGTTGCCCAACCCAGCACCGAGGCATTGGACCAGGGACACTGACAATTGGAGGTTCGAAAAAGGTACTCTTGCACAGACCTTGTGTTGGTTCAGCCACCAAATCAGCGAATTGAGGCTCGTGGTGGGATGGCGAGTACCATGTCCAGGTGTTGATGCAAAGGTGAATATACCGTGGCCAGCGAGGTCTGGAGATGTCTGAGATGTAACCTTGTGTGTTTCAGCACATATAATACCATGTGGCCCAGTAGGCTCAAACATGTCCAGACTGCGGTGACTAGATACGTCTGAAGGGAACTTATCAGGGTCAAGGTTGAGTGAAAACGATTCTCCAGAAGTAAGGCCTTCGCCCATACAGAGTTGAGAACTGCCACTATGAACTCTATTCTTTGTATAGGATAAGGGTGGATTTCTGAACATTTATTAGTAGGCCTAAGGCCCGGAAGGTCAATCAGATGAGAGGGATGTCAGATTCCATCTGAGCTCTGGACCAGCTTTTGGCTTTTAGAATTAGTAAATGATGGGAATAAAACCCCTCTCCTCTTAAATGGTGTGGAACCCCTTCCACAGCTCCAACCTGAAGGAAGGATTTGGACTTCTTGTTCCAATATTTGCTTGTGAGAAGGGTCCCTGAAGAGGATGGGAAGACAGAGTGGATAAAAATTGGAGCGTATAACCTAATTCTATTGTGCTTAGAACCCAACAGTCTGCAGTAATGTGGGTCCGGCATTGAGGAAGCAGGAGAGTCAGATGGAAAATAAAGGGGTAACTGGATCCAGAACTGAGGGGATTGAGATATCGTCCTTTAGCGTCTTGTTAAAACAAGTGCTTTGAGCTGCCTGAGTGTCTAGGGGCAAATTGCATTGGCTCTGAGGAGGAGGTCGGTGGAGAGAGTCTATGCCTGAACTCTTTGTTCTTCCTCCTCCGCTGGTCTTGCCTGGCAGACTGCGCAAAATAGCGTCCAGTCCGTTGAGGCCTGTAGCGTTTTCTGGATACTGCCGGCGTATACAGACCCAAAGATGTAAAGTTTGCCTTAGAGTCCTTAACTCCATAGAGTGTGGCATCTGTTTACTCTGAAAAGAGCAAGGGCCCTTCGAATGGGAGATCCTGGAGGGTTTGCTGTACCTCCTGAGGAAAACCCAAGGACTATAACCACAAGCTTCTGAGAATGGTAACAGTCGTGGCCATCGATCTCGCCACAGAATCGGCGGCATCCAAGGCTCTTCTCCAGCCTCTTGAGGGAGCCTGTCTTTAAATTTTTGCATCGCCTCCCACATACTGAAATCATAGCAGCTTAGCAAAGCTTGCTGGTTTGCTATTTGGAGTTGTAGTCCACCTGCTGAGAAGGCTTTTCGGTCAAACAATCCAGCTTCTTAGGGTACAGAGTAACAGCTGTGTTAGTCTGTATTCGCAAAAAGAAAAGGCGTACTTGTGGCACCTTAGAGACCAACCAATTTATTTGAGCATAAGCTTTCATGAGCTACAGCTCACTTCATCGGATGCATGCAGTGGAAAAACTGAATGCATCCGATGAAGTGAGCTGTAGCTCACGCAAGCTCATGCTCAAATAAACTGGTTAGTCTCTAAGGTGCCACAAGTACTCCTTTTCTTCTTAGGGTACTTTGCATTTGGTGTGGGGACCGCTTGACCTTGATGGTCCTTCTCATTGGTGACCACCACTAGGGACCTGGAGGGGCTGTGAAAACAGAAATTCATACCAGTTGGCCATTACGAAGTATTTGCGCTCTGTCTTTTTGGCTGTAGGAGGGAGGGAAGTGGAGGTCTTCCAGAGCACTCTAATCAGGTCCATGATCGCCTTATTAAAGGATAGAGCCACTCTTTAGTGACCCGCAGATGACAAAATATCTAGTAACCCATGTGTCATCTCTTTTACAATTTCAGCTTGGATACCCAAGTTCAAAGCCACCCACTTTAATAGGTCCTGGTGGGCCTTCTGGTCATCTTGAAGTGGGGACACACTGCCTCATCTGGGGAAGAGGAAAAAGATGCTATGGCTGGTTAAGGAGTCTCTACCACTTCCTCTGTCTCGACTGAGACCTGTGGGACCTTCTCTTGAGGTTTGGCACTGGGCTCAGCACTGGAGACTGGGTTGGGGATCTCGCAGTGAGATACCAGAGGTGCCCTACTTTCTGAGGCCACAGAATATGAATGCCTCAAAACAGTGCCCTGGAACCCTCACAGGTTCCAAAAAGGCCATTGCACAGGTGCCAATCCCCCTGGTACCGGAGGCCCAACATTGAGGGGCACCAAAACGCCTGAGGCCAGAGCACGGTAGTAATAGCGTGGGGAGTAGTGTGGGCGGGCCTGACGGTGGGGAGAGTAGGACCCCACTTCAGACTCTGATGAGGAAGACGAGCTGCAGTGAGGAGACTAAGGCGGTGCTGACCCTCTCAGAGCTGGCAAACGGCATCATGGAGAAATGTGAGCCGAGGCTCCCCAAGGGGTTTTTCCCCTAGAGGGTGGCCATGGTGCTGCACGAAAGCTGGGGAATGGCTTTCTGCCACTCAGTGGTACCAGTGGTGCAGAGTCCCGAATATCCGGGGACTCTGGGACTGGGAGAGGGAGCAGGCCTCTAGCAGCCACCAATGCCTCTGGGGTTGACGGTACTGAAAACTGATCAGTACAGTGTCTGCTGGAGGATGGCACTTCCCGTACCAGAGTTAGCAGAGCTTGCGGGGTACCAAGGTTGGCGGAGGTGGCTGCTGCAGTTCCGGAGAGGGACAGCAGCCTGACACAAGTCTCGCTCTATCCAGATCCCTTGCCTGTTTCCTTTCAGCACTGGGGAACAACTCTTCTCCTGGTGCTTATGGTGCTGCTTCTTAGGCACCGGGGAGGAAGATCGGTGCTGTGACTCTCGACTGGCAGGAGGAGCACTCTGCACTGAAGCTGAGATGCTTGGTGCCAAGTCCAAGTGCAGCTCTGGCACTGGTCTGAGGGCTGCCTCTATAAGAAGGAATTCCAACCTCACCTGCTGGTCTTTCTTGGTGCGGGGTCTGAGGTCTCTGCAGATCTGGCAATGATTTTTCTGATGAGCTTCCCCTCAGCACTTGAGACAGCTTGAGTGCAGGTCGCTCAAAGGAACCGACTTGCCACAGGAAACGCAGGGCTTGAAGCCCAGTGACCGAGGCATGCCCCAGCACTGGGGAGCTTACAAGCCTCTCCAACTCCAACCAAGTGCAGAGGCGTCCAAAACTCATTAACTAGTAAAACTACTACTAACAAACAAAGTAAACTACAGTAACTATCCACAGCCTCAGAAACAACTCTGACATAATCAAAACGGCTGACAAAGGAGGTGCTGTCGTCATCATGAATAGGTGGGAATATGAACGAGAGGCTGCTAGGCAGCTCTCCAACACCACATTCTACAAGCCATTACCCTCTGATCCCACCAAGGGTTACCAAAAGAAACTACACCATCTGCTCAAGAAACTCTCTGAAAAAGCACAAGAACAAATCTGCACAGACACACCCCTAGAACCCCAACCAGGGGTATTCTATCTGCTACCCAAGATCCATAAATCTGGAAATCCTGGACACCCCATCATCTCAGGCATTGGCACCCTGACAGAAGGATTGTCTGGCTATGTAGACTCCCTCCTCAGGCCCTACGCTACCAGCACTCCCAGCTATCTTCAAGACACCACGACTTCCTGAGGAAACTACAGTCCATCAGTGATCTTCCTGAAAACGCCATCCTAGCCACTGTGGATGTAGAAGCCCTCTACACCAACATTCCACACAAAGATGGACTACAAGCCATCAGGAACAGTTTCCTCGATAATGTCACGGCAAACCTGGTGGCTGAACTTTGTGACTTTGTCCTCACCAATAACTATTTCACATTTGGGGACAATGTATACCTTCAGATCAGCGGCACTGCTATGGGTACCCGCATGGCCCCACAGTATGCCAACATTTTTATGGCTGACTTAGAACCACGCTTCCTCAGCTCTCGTCCCCTAACGCCCCTACTCTACCTGCGCTATATTGATGACATCTTCATCATCTGGACCCACGGAAAAGAAGCCCTTGAGGAATTCCACCATGATTTCAACAATTTCCATCCCACCATCAACCTCAGCCTGGACCAGTCCACACAAGAGATCCACTTCCTGGACACTACGGTGCTAATAAGCGATGGTCACATAAACACCACCCTATACCGGAAACCTACTGATCGCTATTCCTACCTACATGCCTCCAGCTTTCATCCAGACCACACCACACGAGCCATTGTCTACAGCCAAGCTCTACGATACAACCGCATTTGCTCCAACCCCTCAGACAGAGACAAACACCTACAAGATCTCTATCAAGCATTCTTACAACTACAATCCCCACCTGCTGAAGTGAAGAAACAGATTGACAGAGCCAGAAGAGTACCCAGAAGTCACCTACTACAGGACAGGCCCAACAAAGAAAATAACAGAACGCCACTAGCCGTCACCTTCAGCCCCCAACTAAAACCTCTCCAACGCATCATCAAGGATCTACAACCTATCCTGAAGGACGACCCATCACTCTCACAGATCTTGGGACACAGGCCAGTCCTTGCTTACAGACAGCCCCCCAACCTGAAGCAAATACTCACCAGCAACCACACACCACACAACAGAACCACTAACCCAGGAACCTATCCTTGCAACAAAGCCCGTTGCCAACTGTGTCCACATATCTATTCAGGGGACACCATCATAGGTTCTAATCACATCAGCCACACTATCAGAGGCTCGTTCACCTGCACATCTACCAATGTGATATATGCCATCATGTGTCAGCAATGCCCCTCTGTCATGTACATTGGCCAAATAGGACAGTCTCTATGTAAAAGAATAAATGGACACAAATCAGACGTCAAGAATTATAACATTCAAAACCCAGTCGGAACACACTTCAATCTCCATGGTCACTCGATTACAGACCTAAAAGTCGCAATACTACAACAAAAAAACTTTAAAAACAGACTCCAATGAGAAACTGCTGAATTGAAATTAATTTGCAAACTGGACACCATTAAATTAGGCTTGAATAGAGACTGGGAGTGGATGGGTCATTACACAAAGTAAATCTATTTCCCCATGCTTATTTTTTCCCCCTACTGTTACTCACAACTTTTTTTCAACTGTTGGAAATGGGCTGCCCTGATTATCACTACAAAAGGTTTTTTTTCTCCTGCTGACAATAACTCACCTTAACTGATCACTCTCGTTATAGTGGGTATGGCAACACCCATTTTTTCATCTTCTGTGTGTGTGTGTGTGTGTATATCTCTTCCTACTGTATTTTCCACTGCATGCATCCGATGAAGTGGGTTTTAGCCCATGAAAGCTTATGCTCAAATAAATGTTAGTCTCTAAGGTGCCACAAGTCCTCCTTGTTCTTTTTACAATAACTAT
Source organism: Caretta caretta (assembly GCF_965140235.1). Taxonomy (NCBI): domain Eukaryota; kingdom Metazoa; phylum Chordata; order Testudines; family Cheloniidae; genus Caretta; species Caretta caretta. Next base: position 1,671,944 of record NC_134219.1, read on the forward strand.
ATACATGAGAAAGAGAAGAAAAAAACACTGAGAAAAATTGCCTGAGCAATGAGGGAAGTTCCAACAATCATCACAATTGATAAGAAGGAACTGAAGGGGTATGCGGGGTTGACAGAGCCCGTTATATGGGTGCTATGAGCGCATGGCACCAGAGAGCGCTGGAGCTGACTCGACAGACACCACTAAGGGAAAAATTCCAGCAACTGTACTCGGGGCATGCACACGCCTACATTGGAATTAACACGTGCACGCACTCAGAGGACTGTTTGCTCTTAGGGAGGCTATGAGACATAGGAATGACCCTGAGCTTGAATGGGTCATTAAAAAAAGACTGTCCAAGGCCCACCCCACATCAACAGAGACAAGGGCAAATCCAATCACCTAGCAATCGACACCTCAGAGGGAAATGGAGTTTTCCACCTCTCTGCAGGAAAGCTGAGCAACATCCCCCAGCTCGAGAACAAAGGACTGCAAAGGTGTGAGATGGTGGATAAGAGTTGGCAACTGGAAAGAGTCTGAGGTCTCACCTGGGAAATGACCATGGAGGTCAGACCAAGCGAGTCAGAGCCTGAACGCGAGTTCACTTCAACTTGGCTGGGCTCTGGGCTAACCAGAATGGACTTGGATGATGCTTTCACCTTTCTCTATGCTAACCTAGGGATTTCCTATGCTCTGTGCCTGTTGACTAACAAACCTGACTGTTTTGACAGCAGTGTTTAAGTGTCACTGCAAATCTTTGGTGAGGTGCATTAATCCCTGAAGCGTGCACATGTCTCCTTCAGGAATCACTGAACACAGCTCACGGTGTTGAAGCAGGAGTGCTGGAGCTCCAGAGGTTCAGACTCAGGAGGCAGTGAGGCCACATGGCCTACCCCGAAGGAAGAGACCCCTTGGAGGTCTGGCCCACTGAAAAAGTCCCTCCTAGAAACTGTTCCAATGCTTGGGGCATAGCACTGATCCTGTGGATCCGTGACAAGCCCTCTTACCCCTGGGAAGTAGAACAATCCACATGTTGGGCAACCAGTGAGAGCTGAAGCCACTGGAATTACCCAGGAGTAACTAGGAGCAGGATTACATCCAGTACCAACCTGGCAAAACAGGGTGAGGTAAGGCAGGAAGAGGAAGAAGGAAGGATTCTCGCACCTGGGTTCTCTATTCTATTCTGTTCAAATTCTTAACCTGTCCTCATCACTGTAGTGTCTGAGCATCTTCCAGTAGTGCACTAAGACAGTGGTTCTCCACCTGTGCCCACGGACCCCTGGGGGGCTGCAGATATGTCTAAGATCTCCAAAGGGGTCTATGCCTCCATCTGAAACTTTTTAGGGGTCCACAAATGAAAAAAGGTTGAAAACCCCGGCACTAAGCTGCGCGATTAACATCTATCACTCTCTCCCACATCTTCTCCTGAGGAGGAGAACTGCGTGCACAGTGGAGTGTTTTGTCTGTGCCACAGAAGGCGGCCTGGTCTGCATGATCAGAACGGATTCCAGTGAGCAGCAAGATGCTGTTCCCTGCCCTGCCACGAGATGAGAAGCCTGAGTTCCTGCCAGGTGTTCATTCGCATTAATGGCCCTTCAATGGACAGTGAAATTGCTCAGTCCAGTCCATCTCCTCTTCAAGCAGCTCCACCCGGTCCGGCAGGTAGAACAGCAATAGAAATGGAGTCTTCTTATGGCTCCACACAGTCTAAGAGGAATTAAATCAGAGCAGCCTCAACCCCCTGGTGCCAAGAACTCCAAGCATTAGTGCCAAGATTGAGGGAAGGGCACAGGTACAATGAGCTGGTACAGCGCAGGGCCCATCTCTAGTACGGCAGCATGATTTGCTAATGGCCGAGAACTTGGAAACTCAACCAGCTAATTAGCTGTCTGAGAAACTAGAGACAGCAAAGAAAATGGGAGAGGTTTGTTTGTGTTGAGGTTTGTTGAATTTTAAAGAGAATCTGGAAAAATGAGAGAATTCATCCCCTAGCCAAAAAGTCTCCTGCCCAGCTCTGCCGATGCCTCAGTCCTGACCTCCTGCATCCCCTGCTATTTCAGCCCTGCAGCCATCCATCCAGCTCTGCTGACACCCCTCAATCCTGACCTGCAGTGCTGCCTGCTAGTCTAGTCCCACACCCATACAGATATGCTGCAGCCTGGATAGAGAGGCACTACTAACTATGCTAAGTTGTGTCAAATTGCAGTGGTTTTGTGATGTAGACTATGAACTGCAAACTCCATTTAACTGTGACCTTTGTTGCTATGGGTGAAAATGGAGTGAAAATCCAACTGCAGTAAACAGACGCCTTTGGATTTTCTCTTTAAGCCCCTACCCCTTTGCAGGGCCTTTCTTCGCTCTGACTACAGGTTAAATTAAAACATTTCTCTCACTTTTTCAAACAGCATCACATCCCACTGTCCTCCTGCTCTCACTGCTAGCTCTGAAACCGCAGCCCCAATGGTGGGATTTTATCCTGCAATCCCACCTCCCCTTGTCTGTGCAGCAGAGAGATTACTGCTCCAGCAATAATCCTCTGCCCTCACCAACACAGTGAGGAGCAGGAGCTTGTGGGGAGCCCTGCTTTGGGCACTGCAGCTTCTCCCATCTCCCTGCACCAGTAGGGAGCTGCAGTCTTGCAGGAGGCCTCGCATGCCTGGGATAAATCAGCTTGTGGCCCCCGCGCTAAACCAACTGTTTAGTCAAATTCCTCTCAAAATATTGCCAGAGAGGTAACATTCCCCTGCAAACAAAATGACTCCACTAAATTAAGCCTGGCCTCTTTGTCCCCTGCTCAATTATTTCCCCCCAGCTGAGGGATGGAGAGGAAAGGATGGTGCTGCTGCTGAAGTCCATTGCCCATTTAGAGACAGAAAGAAGCGAAGCATCATGTGGCAGGTTGCCAGGCAAGGCACAGAACACAGTTGGGCCTCTTCCTTCATTGGGGTTTTCCTTCTGCACTGGGAACAGAGTGAGCAGTGTCCAGCCTCCAAATGGCTGTGCCTTTCCGAGGCACCTCCTCTGCTGCCCAGCTTACAGTTTCAGCTGGAATTCCACTCTCTAACCACGGCAGGCAGTTTCCATGTTCCCTCGGACCTTGCCTCCTCAGCCCCCACCTCCAGCCATCAGGGGCTACTTGGTCTTGACAGGAGAGTCCCATGGAACACCTGTACCCTGCGGACATCCCTGTCCAAACAGACTCTGTCTGCACTGTGTCACTACGCAAGCAGCAAAAACAGGGTCAGTTCTCAAAGGTTTCTACCCTTGGTCTCCAATGGGATGTGTACAGGGATAAAAAAAACAAAAACAAAAAAAACACAAAAACCAGCTGACCCATGTCAGCTGACTTGGGCTATTGGGACTCAGGCTCTGGGGCTGAAAAATCACTGTGTAGACATTCGGGCTTGGGCTAGGGCCCAAGCTCTGGGATCCCGTGAGAGTGGAGGATCCTAGAGCTCAAGGCCAAACATCGACACAAGTGATTTCTAGCCCCACAGCCCAAGCCTGGTGTCAGCTGATCCAGGCCAGCAACGGCCACGCTGCAGGTCTTTTATCCCTGTGTGTAGACATATCCCAAGTGCAACTGTTGCAGTGTCTCTGGCCTCCTGCCTTGACTGGGCTATGGTGACGGGGCATGGCTCAGATTGCAGGCTAAAACAATAACATGTAGGGAGAGGTCCTTTGCTGCTGCCCTTTGAGGGGCACCAGGTCAGCTGCCTTGTGAAATCCATACTCGTCATCACCCAGAGCCAGGTCTGGGCCTTCAAGGCAGCCATCCCTGGGCAATTTAAAATCCAAGAGCCCTTCCACCATGGTTATTATTAGCAGAGTCCCCAAAAGGAGGAAATGAGGAGTGAAGAAAATGGAGTCACACCATGTGAGTGGGTCTGTTTGCCATTTTGAGGCCGGTTTAAAGGCTTCCCTATAGCAGACAGCTGTGCTGGAAACCATCAAGGCTGGGATGAGGGGAGACCAGGGCAGCTAAGGTTTGAAGAATAGTTTAGGAGACAGAGTGGAGGCCGGGCTGCCTTGCACTCCCCCAGCATGTTACACTAATTCAATTATTTTATACAATTATAACACGTATGTCAAAGTCAGCATTAATTGGTAAGATTTGCTAATGACAGCAAATGGATTCTGGCAATGGCCTCTGCACAGGACTCGCCCAGGTTAACCCTTTCATTGCGCACAGCACCAAGCTAATGACACCGGAATGTGGCCATGCCCCCCAGGCAGAGCAGGCTCTCTGCAACCCCAGAAAAATTGCCCTCTCATGCCTCCTTGTGCAATGACTCCCATTCTCTCCCACACCGTCTCTCTATCCCATTCTCAGTCCCATTATTCCTTCAGTTTCCTTCCAGCTGCTCTTTCCCTGTGCCTTCCCCTCTTTGACAGCCTTTCCATCCCCCTCTCCGCACCACTCAGCTTTTTTCCATCCTTTAAAGCTCCCTCTCCCCTTCTGCCAAGCCATCTCTATTGCTGGGAATGAGCAGGGCAGCAATACAGCAGAAGGATTTAATTGCATGTCAAAATTAAATCTCTTTTGATGAAGAACAATTCAACTACGGCTCTGCCTAATCAAATTAACAAAGTCTTTTTTGATTTTCAATTATCTTCTTCACTGGAACACTTTATCCAGAGCTCCTGTGATGCAGCTGACAAGCCCTGACTAACAATTAAGGTGCTTCCCGCACTTAACCAAGGCATGCTGACCACCAGTCCCCTTCTCTTCTTGCTTCCCATTTATTTTCCTCTTGCTCATTAGAGCGCAAAATGACAGGAGCAGAGATGCAAAATGAAATAAATATGGAAGCCTCCCCATGGTGGCATCACCTCTGAGCTGCGTTTAGGGCTCTTGCATCTCCCTTCCAGGAGGCCGGTCTCTCCACGGCTCACAGTTGGACGGGCGCCTCTGCACGAGAGACTTCCTGCAGCATGCTCTCTGTATCAGCCACAAAACCGAGACAGAGACTAAAGCACCTGTGGTGGGAGTTGCCCCACCATTCCCTCAAAGACCCTACCCCCTAGTCCCTAGAGTCGGCACTGGAGACAACTTCCAGGAGGTTTGTGGGGCACAAATAGCCTGACAATCGCACTGCCCCTAAAGCCCCGAGTAGGGCCAGGAGAACAAAGGGGAGTGAGCCAGAGAGAACAGCCTCTCTGCCAGCATGCCTCTGACAGACCCTCAGAGTCAGCCTCTCCCTTGACAGGGAGCAGAGAAACACCTCCCCAAAAACTGGTTTCAGAGTAGCAGCCGTGTTAGTCTGTATTCGCAAAAAGAAAAGGAGTACTTGTGGCACCTTAGAGATTAACAAATTTATTTAAGCATAAGCTTTTGTGAGCTACAGCTCACTTCATCGGATGCATTCAGTGGAAAATACAGTGGGGAGATTTATATACATAGAGAACATGAAACAATGGGTGTTACCGTACACACTGTAACCAGAGTGATCACTTTTAAGGTGAGCTATTACCAGCAGGAGAGAGAGAGAGAGAGAGAGAGAGAGAGAGAGAGAGTGTGTGTGTGGGGGGGGGGGTAGGGGGGATAAACACGAGGAAATAGTTTTACTTTGTGTAATGACCCATCCACTCCCAGTCTCTATTCAAGCCTAAGTTAATTGTATCCAGTTTGCAAATGAATTCCAATTAAGCAGTCTCTCCTTGGAGTCTGTTTTTGAAGTTTTTTTGTTGAAGTATTGCCACTTTTAGGTGACCAGAGAGATTGAAGTGTTCTCCGACTAGTTTATGAATGTTATAATTCTTGACATCTGATTTATGTCCATTTATTCTTTTACATAGAGACTGTCCAGTTTGGCCAGTGTACATGGCAGAGGGGCATTGCTGGCACATGATGGCATATATCACATTGGTAGATGTGCAGGTGAACGAGCCTCTGATAGTGTGGCTGATGTGATTAGAACCTATGATGGTGTCCCCTGAATAGATATGTGGACACAGTTGGCAACGGGCTTTGTTGCAAGGATAGGTTCCTGGGTTAGTGGTTCTGTTGTGTGGTGTGTGGTTGCTGGTGAGTATTTGCTTCAGGTTGGGGGGCTGTCTGTAAGCAAGGACTGGCCTGTGTCCCAAGATCTGTGAGAGTGATGGGTCGTCCTTCAGGATAGGTTGTAGATCCTTGATGATGCGTTGGAGAGGTTTTAGTTGGGGGCTGAAGGTGACGGCTAGTGGCGTTCTGTTATTTTCTTTGTTGGGCCTGTCCTGTAGTAGGTGACTTCTGGGTACTCTTCTGGCTCTGTCAATCTGTTTCTTCACTTCAGCAGGTGGGGATTGTAGTTGTAAGAATGCTTGATAGAGATCTTGTAGGTGTTTGTCTCTGTCTGAGGGGTTGGAGCAAATGCGGTTGTATCGTAGAACTTGGCTGTAGACAATGGCTCGTGTGGTGTGGTCTGGATGAAAGCTGGAGGCATGTAGGTAGGAATAGCGATCAGTAGGTTTCCGGTATAGGGTGGTGTTTATGTGACCATCGCTTATTAGCACCGTAGTGTCCAGGAAGTGGATCTCTTGTGTGGACTGGTCCAGGCTGAGGTTGATGGTGGGATGGAAATTGTTGAAATCATGGTGGAATTCCTCAAGGGCTTCTTTTCCATGGGTCCAGATGATGAAGATGTCATCAATATAGCGCAGGTAGAGTAGGGGCGTTAGGGGACGAGAGCTGAGGAAGCGTGGTTCTAAGTCAGCCATAAAAATGTTGGCATACTGTGGGGCCATGCGGGTACCCATAGCAGTGCCGCTGATCTGAAGGTATACATTGTCCCCAAATGTGAAATAGTTATTGGTGAGGACAAAGTCACAAAGTTCAGCCACCAGGTTTGCCGTGACATTATCGAGGAAACTGTTCCAGACGGCTTGTAGTCCATCTTTGTGTGGAAAGTTGGTGCAGAGGGCTTCTACAGCCATAGTGGCCAAGATGGTGTTTTCAGGAAGATCACCGATGGTAGTTTCCTCAGGAAGTCAGTGGTGTCTCGAAGATAGCTGGGAGTGCTGGTAGCGTAGGGCCTGAGGAGGGAGTCTACATAGCCAGACAATCCTGCTGTCAGGGTGCCAATGCCTGAGATGATGGGGTGTCCAGGATTTCCCAAAAACTGAGGTTGTCCCGCAGCCAGCACATAGCACCTGCACCCTGCCATTTCCCCATGGCCTCTCTCTCTCTTCCCCCAACGCAGGCTACAGTGCTCAGCCCTCCCAGAAGACTTTCAATCCCGGGGCCCTCACCCTCAGTTTAACCCCCTCTTTGCCCTGTTCTCTATCCCCGCCCAGATCTACAACACAGCCTTGTTGGCATACCTATGTCATAGAATGGTATTAACTCCCCCCACCCCTGCTGACATCACTATGTCGGCAAAACCCCTAGTGCAGATGCAGCCCTGATGAATAGAAGAGTGCTTCTGAAGGCCTAGCTAATGTTCTTAAGCTTATTGCTGGGGGAAAGCGGTAGACGTGGTATATCTTGACTTTAGTAAAGCTTTTGATACTGTCTCACATGACCTTCTCATAAACAAACTAGGGAAATGCAACCTAGATGGAGCTACTACTATAAGGTGGGTGCATAGCTGGTTGGTTGAAAAACCGTTCCCAGAAAGTAGTTATCAGTGGTTCACAGTCATGCTGGAAGGACATAACGAGTGGGGATCCACAGTGTTCAGTTCTGGGTACAGTTCTGTTCAATATCTTCATCACTGATTTAGATAATGGCATAGATAACACACTTATAAAGTTTGCGGACAATACCAAGCTGGGAGGGGTTGCAAGTGCTTTGGAGGATAGAATTATAATTCAAAATGATCTGGACAAACTGGAGAAATGGTCTGAAGTAAATGGGATGAAATTCAATAAGGACAAATGCAAAGTACTCCACTTAGGAAGGAACAATCAGTTGCACACATACAAAAGGGGAAATGACTGTCTAAGGAGTACTGCAGAAAGGGATCTGGGGATCAGAGTGGACCACAAGCTAAATCTGAGTCAACAGTGTAACACTATTGCAAAAAAAGAGAACATCATTCTGTGATGTATTAGGAGGAGTGTGGTAAGCAAGACACAAGAAGTAATTCTTCCGCTCTACGCCGCGCTGATTAGACCTCAACTGGAGTATTGTGTCCAGTTCTGGGCGCCATATTTCAAGAAAGATGTGGACAAATTGGAGAAAGTCCAGGGAAGAGCAACAAAAATGATTAAAGGTCAAGAAAACATGTCCTGTGAGGGAAGTTTGAAAAAATTGGGTTTGTTTAGTCTGGAAAAGAGAAGACTGAGAGGAGAGATGATAACAGTTTTCAAGTACATAAAAGTTGTTACAAAGAGGAGAGAGAAAAATTGTTTGTTCTTAACTTCTGAGGCTAGGACAAGAAGCAATAGGCTTAAATTGCAGCAAGGGCGGTTTAAGATGGACATTAGGAAAAACTTCCTGACTGTCAGGATGGTTAAGCACTGGAATAAATTGCCTAGGGAGGTTGTGGAATCTCCATCACTGGAGATTTTTACAAGCAGGTTAGACAAACACCTGTCAAGGATGGTCTAGATCAGGGGCGGGCAATCCTTTTGGACTGAGGGCCACGTCGGGTTTCCAAAATTGTATGGAGGGCCAGTTAGGAGAGGCTGTGTCTCCCCAAACAGCCAGGCATCGCCTGGCCCCTGCCTCCTATCCGACCCCCCTGCTTCTCTCCCCATGACAGCTCCCCTGGGACTCCTGCCCCATCCAACCCCCCCTGTTCCCTGATGGCCCCCCAGGACTCCTGTCCCATCACCACCCCCTGCTCCCTGTCCCCTGACCACCCCCGGACCCTCCACCCCTGACGTCCCCCTGCCGCCCCATCCAACCCCTCCTCATTCCTGACTGCCCCCCAGGACTCCTGCCCCATCCAACTCCCCTGTTCCCCACCCCCTGAGGGCCCCGACCACACCCCCTGACTGCCTCGACCTCACCCCCGAACTCCCCTGCTCTCTATCCAACCCCTCCTGCCCCCTTACCGTGCTGTCTGGAGCACCGGTGGCTGGCGGCCCAACAGCCACGCCGCCCCGAGTACTGGGTCAGGCTGCAGCTCTGCAACTGTGCTGCCCGGCCGCCCAGAGCATTGTGCCAGTGGCGCGCTGAGGCTGCAGGGAAGGGGCTGGGGACTAGCCTCCCGGGCCAGGAGTTCAGGGGCCGGGCAGGAGGGTCCCGCGGGTCGTAGTTTGCCCACCTCTGGTCTAGATAATACTTAGTCCTGCCACAAGTGCAGGGGGCTGGACTAGACGACCTTTGAGGTTCCTTCCAGTCCTATGATTCTTCGTGGAGGTGGTGTTACTGTGCTGACAGAAAAATGCCATAAGCTGTATCTACACCAGGAGGCTCTGCCAGCACTGCTATGCCACCAAAACACCTGTAGCACAGTCTCCTGGTGCAGCAAGCAATTCATGGAGAACAGGAGGAAACGAGCAGGAGACAGAAAGAAAGCAGGCTCCTCCAGGGGCCTTGTGGAAATAACCCAGTGGCTGCAGTGCCAGGGCCATCTTTACGCTCTGGGCAGACCAAATTAGAGAGCCCATCAGGACGGGGAGGACACCTCAGTCTGGTCAAGGACCCTGCATTCACAATTGGCCAATTATCACTCTCACATTGCACTTAAGAGAAGGTTACTCACCTTGTGCAGTAACTGAGCTTCTTCAAGTGCTGTCCCAGTAGGTGCTCCACTTTAGGTGTCGGTGCGTCCTGGCGCCGTTGATGGGAGATTTTCGTTAGCAGTGTCTGGTCAGGGGGCGCGTGTGCAGTAGCCGTCTCACGGAGCCGCTGGTGCCTCAGGTAGCATGTGCATGCCCCAATCCCTTCAGTTCCTTCTCTACTGTGGAGTGTTTACCTCGTACTCCAAAGTAGAGGGGAGGAGGATGGGTAGTGAAGCACCCACAGGGACACACATCTCGAAGAATCTCATTTACTGCACAAGGTGAGTAACCTTCTCTTCTTCTTTGAGTGCTGTCCCTGGGGGTACTCCACTTTAGGTGAATGTAGAGCAGTGCCCTCATGAGGAGGGAAGGGACTTCAGAGTTGCGTTCATTGCTGAGGCTAGTACAGTGAGGCCTAGTCTTGTGTCTGATCTTGAATTGCCTGGAGGGGCTTCAGTGTTGTGTAGTGAATAGCACATATGTATACAGCTAGATATCCATTTAGTTAATCTTTGCGTAGATATGGCAGATCCCAAGCCCAGAGGAGGAGGCACGGAGTCCCCGGGCGATGCTCTGGAACTGCTCCCCATGAAGCCAGGCAGGACTCTGGGGAAGTCTCCTTTCTGGGAGCAGCCTGTCTGCAGGACACAAAGCTCACACAGCTTCCACCTTCCTGGGTCTGACCTCGGAGCATTCAGCATCCTCTGCCCCTCCCTGCGCTTCCCACAGCGAGTCCGCCCAGGCGGGGTCTTGGGGAAGCCAGAAGGTCCTGCCCCCCAACTCTGCAGTCAGATGGGACTCTCAGCCAGCCAGTAAAACAGAAGGTTTATTAGACAACAGGAACATGGACTAACACAGAGCTTGCAGGTGCAGAGAACAGGACCCCTCAGCTGGGTCCATTCTGGGGGGCAGGGAGCCAGACAACCATGTCTGCCCTTCACTCCATGTGCCAGCCAGCCCCAAAACTGAAACTCCCTCCAGTCCTTCCTCCTCTGGGCTTTCCCCTTTTCCGGGCCAGGAGGTCACCTGATTCCTTTGTTCTCCAACCCTTTAGCTCTCACCTCGCAGGGGGAAGGGCCAGGCCATCAGTTGCCAGGAAACAGGGTGTCGGCCATTCTCTGTGTCCAGACCCCTGCACACACTTGCCCTCTAGGGCTCTGCAACGATCACACACCTTTATCCAACCACCTCGAGACTTAAGAACTGCACAAGGGAAACTGAGGCACCCCCACACTATTCAGAGGAAACATTAAGAACAGTCCCACTTCGTCACAAGTGAGGCCTAGTCTTGTGTCTGATCTTGAATTGCCTGGAGGGGCTTCAGTGATGTGTAGTGAATAGCACATATGTATACAGCTAGATATCCATTTAGTTAATCTTTGCGTAGATATGGCAGATCCCTTTGATCGTTCTGTTGTTGACACAAATAGTCTGGAGGATTTTCAGAAGGGCTTCATTCTGTCCAGATAAAAGGTCAAGGCACGGCACACATCTAGTGTATGCAAGACCGCCTCTTGGGCATTATTATGAGGGTTAGGATGAAATGTAGGCAAGTGAATCAGCTGGTTGAGATTTATACTTTGGGCATAAATTTTGGGCATGTTCTAAGTGTCACTTTATCCTTCAAGAACATTGTGTATGAGGAGTGAACCATGAGAGCCCCTATCTCGCTGACCCTTCGTGCCCATGTAATGGCGACCAGGAATGCCATTTTCATAGATAAGTGAAGTAATGAGCAGGTGGCTAAAGGCTCAAATGGTGCTCTGGTTAGACTTTTGAGCACGAGATTTAAATCCCATGCTGGTGTTGGTTCACAGATGTCCGGGTACATATTCTGTATGACCATAAAAATCGCTTAATAATCGGATGAGCGAATATTGAGGTCCCATCCACCTGTTGATGGAAGGCTGTTATGTGCATGAGATGAACCTTCAGCGAGCTCGTAGCGATCCCCGAGTTCTTTAGGGATAGTAGATATTCCAGAATTAGTGGGAGTGGTGCCTGGCTTGCAGATATTTATTTGTTCTGGCACCATACAAAGAATCTTTTCAATTTTTGGTGGTAAGTAGTACGCGTACTATGTTTCCTGCTGTTTATTAACACGTATTTTACTTGTTCTGAGCAGGCTAGTTCATAGTGTTGAAACCATGAAGGAGCCATGCCTTCAGGTGAAGTTTCCGGATGGAGAACCTGATTGTTGTCCTGTGAGAGAAAATTCGGTAGGCGAGGGTGTCACGGAGTCCCTGGGCCATGCTCTGGAACTGCTCCCCATGAAGCCAGTCAGGACTCTGGGGCAGTCGCCTTTCTGTGAGCAGCCTGTCTTCAGGACACACAGCTCACACAGCTTCCACCTTCCTGGGTCTGACCTCGGAGCATTCAGCATCCTCTGCCCCTCCGTGCGCTTCCCCCAGCGAGTCCGCTCAGGCGGGGCTCCTGGGGAAGCCAGAGGGTCCTGCACCCCAACTTCGCAGTCAGACGTGACTCTCAGCCAGCCAGTAAAACAGAAGGTTTATTAGACGACAGGAACATGGTCTAAAACAGAGCTTGCAGGTGCAGAGAACGGGACCCCTCAGCTGGGTCCATTTTGGGGGGCAGTGAGCCAGACAACCACGTCTGCACTTCACTCCATGTCCCAGCCAGCCCCAAACTGAAAACCCCCTCCAGCCCCTCCTCCTCTGGGCTTTGTTCCTTTCCCCGGGCCAGGTGGTCACCTGATTCCTTTGTTCTCCAACCCTTCAGCTCTCACCTTGCAGGGGGGAAGGGCCCAGGCCATCAGTTGCCAGGAAACAGGGTGTCGGCCATTCTCTGTGTCCAGACTCCTGCACACACCTGCCCTCTAGGGCTCTGCAATGATCATACACCCTTACTCCACCCCCTAGATACTTAAGAACTGCCTAGGGGAAACTGAGGCACCCCCCCACTATTCAGAGGAAACATTAAGAACAGTCCCACTTCGTCACAGAGGGAGAGTGAACGGTGTGCATATCGCCATGCGTATCAGGTAAGGAAACCAAGTCTGTCTGGGCCATGTTGGTACTATGAGTATTATTTTGGCCCTATCGGTTCATATTTTGTGTACTACTGTTGAGATTAGAGATATCAGTGGGAACGCATATAGAAAAGGAGCATTCCATTTGATGAGGAAAGTGTCCCCTAGGGATCGTGTTCCTCGTCTTACTCATGAGCAGAACTTTGGGCATTTCTTGTTTGCTGGCATCGCAAACAGGTCCATGTGTGGGGATCCCCACCTGTGAAAAATATGATGTGTTATTTCATCATTCAGTTCCCATTCATGCTCTTGGGAAAAACGTCTGCTTAATGTGTCCGCCATTATAATCAGTCGACCCGGGAGGTAAGATGCTGTAATAGCGATGTTCTGCTTTATGCACCAGTTCCATAGTTTTAAGTCCTCTGTGCATAAGGAGTGGGAATGTGCTCCACCCTGGCAGTTGATAAAAAACATACATGCAATAGTGTCTGTCAGGATCCTTATTGTTTTATCTCATATAAGAGGGAGGAAGTGGAGGCATGCTTTTCAGACTGGGCATAATTCGAGCAGGTTTATGTATAGATGTGTTTCTGTGGGGGACAATTTGCCCTGGGTGGTGCGCTGATTGAAGTGAGTCCCCCCGTTGATCAGCGAGACGTCTGTTGTGATTTGTATGGATGGTGCATCCTGTTGAAATGGGATGCCAGAGCAGATGTTTGTTGGGTTTGTCCATCATTGTAGTCAATGTAGAACCTCTGGGGTTGGTGTGATTCTTTGGTTTAGGCTGTGTTTTCGTAGGACATATACCAAACTCAGCCATCTCTGAAGGCATTGCATGCGTAGCCTGGCATGTTTGACAACGAAAGTGGTGGCCACCATGCGTCCCAACAGTTGTAGGCAGGTGTGTGCAGATGCTCCCGGGCTATCTGAGACCCCAATATGAGGGAGGTCATTGCTGTGAATCGGGTCATCGGTAGCGATGCTTTGGCCACAACTGAGTCCAGGTGTGCTCCTATGAAATCTAACTGTTTTACTGGAGATAGGGTAGATTTCTTTTCGTTGTTTTGAAGCCCCAGGAGTGAAAAAGAGAGATGGTTTGATGGCTGTTTCATGCAGTCTCTGTCAATGTGGTGCCTTTTATTATGGGAGGATCAAGGTTCCCTGTCTGCGTAAATGAGCCACTACTACTCCTAGTGTTTTGGTGAAGACTCGTGGAGCTGTTGATAGTCCGAATGGTAGTACTCTGTGTTGGAAACGTTCTTGTCCCACTGTGAATCGTAGGAAATGTCTGAGAGCGAGATCAATGGCAATGTGGAAATGAACATCTTGTAGGTCGAGGGCTGAGAACCAGTCTCCCTCTTCCAGCGCTGTGATTATCAAGTTCAGGGTGATCATTTTGAATCTGTGGGTACAGATGAATTTGTTGAGTTTTCTGAGATCTAGTATGAGTCTCCACCCCCCGTTTTTCTTTTGAGTCAGGAAATAATGTGAATAAAATCCCTCCCCTCTGTGTTGTGGTTGAACTTGTTCCACGGCCCCTATTTGCAGAAGATGATGTACTTCTTGTCTCAGTAGGTACTTGTGAGAAGGGTCCCTGAAGAAGGATGGGGAAAGGGGGTGGGTAGGTGGGCAAGAGATAAAGGGGATGGTATAACCCATTCAGATGATCTCTAAAATCCAGTGGTCTGTAGGGTAAAATGGCCTGAGTTGAGGACCAAAAATTTGGGTTCTGTCCATTGGCACTGGTGGTCAGGGGAGGTCAATCAGACCCTCGACCAACTTTTCAAAATTGCAGCTTATTTGGTGGAGGTAGGGACGTCAGGTAGGTAGTCTGAGATTGGTTATGGTGACTTCTCTATGATCTGTTTATTTGTCCATCATATGGTCTCTGTTGGCTCTGCGACATGTTGTCTCTGTTCTGACTGTATGGTTGCCATCTCTGTCTCCTGTTGGGGGGTTTGTATATCCCGAGGTTCCTAGTGTTGCTCTAGAGCCCTTCATGGAATGGAGGACTTCGTCCATCTTAGCAGAAAAGAGCTTGCCCCTGTCAAAGGGAAGGTCTTCAACCTTGTGTTGTAGTTCTCTGGGCATGTCCGATGAATGAAGCCATGATGCTCTGTGCATGACGATGGCTGTTGCCTTCATGCGCGCTGCTTTGTTTGCCACGTCAAGGGTTGCCTGGAGCGCTGTCCTAGCAATAAGCTGTCCCTTGTTGACAATGGCCCCAAATTGTTCTCTTTGTTCCTCAGGAACATCCTGTATGAAATCTGTCCATTTGGTATAATTGTCATGGTCATAATTTAAGAGCAATGCTGTACAGTTAGCCGTATAGAGGAACCGGAGAATCGCTGAAGTGTAAACTTTGTGCCCTAGGAGGTCCAATCTCTTCCACTCCTTATCTAGGGGTGTGGATTTGAATTGAGATTGTTTGCCCCGTTTGCTAACCACTCCACAAAGGAGTTTGGTTGTGGGTGTGAGAGCAGGAAATCCATTCCTTTATTTGTCATTTGGTATTTCCTGTCCATACATTTATTGGTTGGGGGAATGGTGGCAGGAGTTTGCCACACCGTGTCTGCAGGTTCCAGCAAGGCGGCAGGTTAGCAGGTTTAAAACAAATAAAAGGAAGTTCTTCTTCACTCAGCGCACGGTCAACCTGTGGAACTCCTTGCCAGAGGAGGTTGTGAAGGCTAGGACTATAACAGGGTTTAAAAGAGAACCTCCATGAATTTATCCAGTTAAGTCCATTAATGGCTATTAGCCAGGATGGGTAAGGAATGGTGTCCCTAGCCTCTGTTTGCCAGAGGGTGGAGATGGATGGCAGGAGAGAGATCACTAGATCATTACCTGTTAGGTTCACTCCCTCTGGGGCACCTGGCATTGGCCACTGTTGGGAGACAGGATACTGGGCTGGATGGACCTTTGGTCTGACCCAGTGTGGCCGTTCTTATGTTCTGGCACTGATGGGCAATGTGTATAGGTTTCCTGTGGGAAGAGGGAAGTCTGTGAAATTGAGACCTGTAGGCTGCTCATGGATCCCATTGGATGGGAAATGGCATGAGAGGGCACATCCAGGGGTTAGCGAGCCATGATGGCAGGTCCCTGGTGCTCTCTTCCCTGGGTCTATAATGAGGTTCACTGCCTGCTGAGGAGGAGTGTCCTGACTGCTTCCTCTGCGGCGGCGTCCTTATCACTCGAGAAAGGTGGAGCAATGGGAGAATCAGGTTGGCCCGGTGCCATCAGTACCAGCGAGCAAGCGGTGCCGAGTAGCGGCGCTCCGGTGGTAAACGATGCTTGCACGTCAGATGTCTGTATTAGGGGAACTGTGGTCGGCGCTGATGAACTCGGTGCAGGAGGGGGAGCTATCCCACGTGGCAGAGGTTGTGGGACCGAGCCCTTCGCAGGGGTAGTCGGTGCTGTGGAGGAGGCGGCGGCTGTTTTGTGCCTGCCACTCGACGACTCCTCCATCCTGCCAGCAGAGGTCCCAGAGCGGACAGAGCCAGCGGTGCCTGGTGCATCAAAGGTGCTTACTCTGGATGAGGTTGGCACTGCACTTGCCGGAGACTGTTTCTTTTTTAATGGTTCTCGGCTTGGTGAAGCTGTGGCCTTTTTCCTCAGTTTTACAGAGGAGATGGCGCTTAGTCTGCCAACAGAGTCTGTGCCCAGAGAGTCCCTTGTTGTGGTCTGTCCGGGGTTCGAGGTGGGAGTTAGGGATTTTGCCATTAAAATGAGTTTGAGTCGAAGGTCCCTAGGTCTCCTTCCCCAAGTCTTCAGATTGCAGTGAGCGCACTTCTGTGGTATGTACGACTCACCTGAACACTGGACACAAAGGGAGTGTCCATCAGAGATTGGTATTGCATCTTTGCAAGAAGTGCACCTTTTAAAACCTGGGGAGCCAGGCATATCTGAGACATTCCTGTCAAAAACTGCAGGACAGAAACTTTTTTTCCCCCCAACTAAACTTAACTAAGTAACTACACTCAGAAAGCACTACATTTTGAATTAACAAGGGTAAACTAAGCTATCTAACAACTCTAACCCTGTTTGAAGGGTCACAGTGACACCACAAACGGAATCCGTCTCAAGCCGAGGACAGTAGAGAAGGAACTGGAGCATGCGCGCACTACACCAGGCACCAGTGGTGGCGTGAGACAGCTACTGCGCACACGTGCCCCGACCAGACACTGCTGCTGAAAATCTCCGCTCGACAGCTCCAGGACACCCTGACACCTCAAGTGAAGCACCCACCGGGAGAGCCCTCGAAGAAGAAAGGTCGCTCAAGGAAGAGGACTGCCTTGTGTGAACATGTTTATGAAGAAACTGCTGCATCGATTATAAGGTGGCAGAGACACTGGCAAAGGGTGGCATGGACCCTGTGTGACCAGCCGGTGAGTGACTGCCCCCAGCCAGCAGGGCAATGTGGGCTTCGCTCTCTGAGCATGGCTATATGCGTGTGATAGCACACGTATGGGTGTGAGTGAGGGAGTGTACAGCATGTGCACCAGGGAAGGGGTAGAGCAATTAATACTGAGACACGGGGGGGTGAAAGACAATATTTACATCACCACTAACACTACCATAAATAGTCCAGCCAAGAAAAGTGACCCTTTGCCAGGACTGCACCACAGAGGCATAGGCACCAGCACCTCTTTGGCCATCTGATTCCTTGCCACCAGCAAGGACTACCAACCAGCAACTCACTCGGGTTCTTTGAACACACTGTGCACGTGCTCCCTCCCACCTCCACCCCACCCCAGGACCTCTTGGCCCTGCGTGAAATGCTAAGCAGCAGGGATCTCTCAGTGCCCGAGCTCCCTTCTGGCAAATCACTCTGTGCACAGTGTCTGTCTGGGTGACCTGCCTGGAGAAGCCTCTCCCCGCTAACTAATGAGCAGTAGTCCCCTCTAGCAAACTTTCACCCACATGTGTAGCCCTCACACACCTCAGTAGTTGCATTCGCTCGGTCCAACAGGGCTGTTCACATGGGCAGGTTTGCTAAGGTGGGCCCTAGGGAAGCAGCTCAGGCATCTGCAGCTGGAGGAAACATTAAGCCCCACAGCACAACAAAATGAATTAAGAGGAACTAATTTAATTAAAAGAACAATGTTCCAACTGCTAATTGCACAGGTGAACAAACCCACCCAGGTACAGTAGAGCCAGCAACACTAAGATGTGTAGAGAGACAGTGCTGTCCAGTGGCTAGGCCCTTGGCTGGGAGTCAGAAGACCTGGATTCTCCTCTTGGCTCTGCCACTGAGGGTAAGTTACCTCCCCTCCCTGGATCTCTGTTTCCCCTTCCACCCTTTGTTGGGCCTGTCTGTTGAGTTTCCAGGCTCACTGGTGCAGGGGCTGGGTTTTTATTTGTATCTTGTACCCACTGTCTACACTTAAACAACCACCCAAGTTCTCGACAATCACAGACAACAAGGATGCGCTATAGTCACCTTCTCTTTCTCTCTCTCTCTGTTGGGAATGGGAATGGAGAAGTCAGTTTTATGTTTGCTCCTCCTTGGTTTCCAGCCAATTTCATTTGCTAGTTCCCAGGCTCTAGCTCCATATGGCTGGGTCACAAACACTGCAGGGGAAGCTTTTATTTGTTTGCTTGTTGTTTTTTGTTCAGTTGGTTCCATTGGAAATTTCTACTGCTCTTTGGTATAGTGCAAGTTAATTTTTCCAAACCTGGAGTGGCCAGTGGGCCCAGCATCCCTGTCAGCCCAACCCCTCCTCCCCCGAGACGTCCTATATGCTGCATTAAAGGGATTGGGAGGGCTCCCGGAGAGTTCTCCTGTATACTCCTACTGTTCCCACAGAGGGAATTACTGCTGCACTCCAGCACACAGGCTGGGGCGGGTAGAGGGGGAAAGTAAGCGTAACCATTTATTTAAAGACAGGTTTCAGAGTAGCAGCCGTGTTAGTCTGCAAAAAGAAAAGGCGTACTTGTGGCACCTTAGAGACTAACCAATTTATTTGAGCATAAGCTTTCGTGAGCTACAGCTCACTTCATCGGATGCATGCAGTGGAAAAACTTCAGCATCCGATGAAGTGAGCTGTAGCTCACGAAAGCTTATGCTCAAATAAATTGGTTAGTCTCCAAGGTGCCACAAGTACTCCTTTTCCATTTATTTAAACAGTGTGTTGGCTCTGGCTTTCTCCATGGTGCTGCAGCACATCCTAGTGGCTAAAGGGCCTTGTCCTCAGCACTCAGAGCAGCAAGCCACCACAGTGCAGTGGACAGGAGGGGAACAGGATCTGCTAGGGTTGGCCAACCCTTTTTGTACCATGCTCAGGGCAGAGTGGTCCTTCCCAAGAGCTGTACCTTGGCCTTTCAGCCAGATGACCTCTACAAGGCACAGAGCAGCAGGGCTCAGAGCTGTGCTAACCATGACTACTCAGACCTCCTGCATTTTGGAGGGAGGATGGAAGAGGTGCATTTTGCTTACAAAAAATCAATGTTATTGTGAGCATATGGAAGGTGTCCACCACCACTGCCTCCAGGCTGCACTGCACCAGGTTAGGTTCAACAGCAAACACAGCCCAGAAGAGAACATAAAGCCCACAACCCACTTAGCCAGAGACAATGCGTAACTGTTGGGGGGGGACGACACACAATTTTAAGGTTTGGTTGTATGCAGTGGGGTTCAGGGCAGGGCATATAAATGATCGAAGAAATCTGGGGGGTGCATGACCCCACACCCCCGCGCTCCCCCCCCCCCCAGCACACACAGCCTCTGCATGCAGCACTGAGCTGGCTAAGCTGAGAGGGAGGAAACCCAGCCAGTGCATGCTACACACAGTTTGAGAGAGGCCTGGACAAAGACAGGTACCTCACACCTTTCTCTGAATTAGGCCCTGCTCCCTCTTTGATGGGTGTCACGCCCTGCTCCTGTGAATGCCCTACCCCAGCATCTTTCAGAGGGGTGCTGGGCTTGTGCTCAGCCACTTCACTGGGCAGCTCATTCCCATCCTTGTTAAGTTTCAAGCTGCTGCCGTCTCCCTCCTTCACTCCCTTTTCCTCAGGCTCTCCTCACAGCCAGCCCCCTGCGCCGTCTGCAGCTCTCCCGGTGCAGGCAGAGGAGCAAGGCTGGTGATGGGACTGTAGTGATGGGATTGCCTGACACACAGGTACAGCCCAGCTTGCAAGAGCCTTTGCTGCGGCTGCGCTGCCAGCTTCGGCTGATCTGCTACTCGCTATCGCCCCCTAAGCCTTTTCTGCACCTAAGCAGGGTCCCGAGACCCGCAGAGCATTCTGCGCAGACAACTGCTGCCATCTACTGGCCACAAAGGACTACTGACTGGGAAAAACCTCCCTGGACTCCTCCTATCTTCCCATCACTGAGACATACTGAAGAAAGGCGAGACTTTGCGTTTCTGCTCCAACTTCCACCTTCCAACAGTCTCTCTGTTATTCTCCAAACTGTGATCCAAGAGACCAGGAGAGAATGCTGGCCCAGACCAGTGGCCTTAGGGGAAGTCTTTATAAGAAGTAAAATAACCATTAGCCACTGAGAGACAAGGTCTTCCTCAGGTCTGTGCAGCTCAAAGTCTGGTCTCTTTCACCAACAGAAGCTGGTCCAATATAATATACCTCACTATCCATGTCATGTCTCTCTAATATATCCTGGGACCGATGAGGATACACCACCACCACACTGAATCACCTTTTCAGTTCCCAACATGCTGTTAAAATTCTCCCTCTCCTTCGTGTAAACACAAGTCCCGTTCTCTGCTCCCCTCCAAATTCATCTCACTCCCTGATCCCGACTGCCCTGCCCACGCTTATTCCAGACATAAAATGGGAAAATCCATGCGGATCACAGCATTTAGAGCATCTTCACTTAACAGAGACGTCAAAGCAGTTAGTACTTTAACTCGGCCAGAAGGGCGGGCCCCCGAGACTCCTGATGATCAGCATCAAAGCCTGGGAATCCCACCACAGGCACATGTTGCTCTTTTGTGCTTTACACAACAAAAATAATATGAAGGAAGCACATGGCACTGGTGGGACCCAAGTTTAACTGTGTTTATTCATCTACATAGACATACCATGTTACACAACTGCTGCTCTATTTGAGTCAGGCAGCTTCTTCAACACAAAACAGCAAGTGCCACACTACAGGGCTTATAGATGCTCCCCTACTTCCTATCGACTGCAGTGTACATACCCCTACTGAGAATGGTATAGAGGTTCTCAGCTCCCATTTCAAAACTAATGGGAAGGGATTTTTAACAGGAACCCTTGGCTTCCCAAGGTTTTCATGTTAAACACCCCTTCCTCCCACCTCTGCCTAGCACCCTGGGTGAAGAGGTGCCTCTGCAGCTGAGACTCCATGTAACGTGGCAGCAAAGGCAGAACATGTGTGATGAAGTTTTGCTATTATCAGTAAATTTAGAAGTAATCAGGGAAAGAGAACGGTGCCACACCATGGGTAGGGCAAGATAAGAAGGAGCCTTGCCATTACCACTTACAGGGGGCAGATAGCTACCTGGCATCTCTTCTACAAGCCCAAAGAGTCCCATGGTATATTATTATCCTGTTGCAAATATAATGGGTGGGAGACTGGCCTGGCTTGGTGCAAGCAGCTGGAAAAAAGTTCTTAGATACCTGAACTGTGCCCTGCCTCTCAGCCTCTGCTTGGGTGAGGTATTGCAGGAAGCCTGTCTGCAAACTACCAGAGGCAACAAGTGAAAGGGACTGAGAACCTGGCACCCTGTAGCCCCAGTTCATTCCTCACCCCGCACTGCCATCTAGGGGACTGAGGCTGCACGGTACAGCACCCAGGCAGAAGGTTAACAAATAAAAGGCACTGGAATTCAGAGGCACCCAAGGCCTCTGAACCCGTCACAAAAAAACTAGAGAGGCCCCAGTGCCAGTGGGGCAATGTGCCTATAAATGGCTACAAGCCAGTAACCTCCCACTGGCCGCCCAGTGACGAGATACAAATGACTACGCTACTTGCCATTAAGGCCACAGCGCAATCAGTGGAAGCTACTGGCCTTCAGGCTGCATTGGCAGCTCCTTAACACTGCTATTTTGAAAGTGGAGGGACAGCAGAACAGTGCATGCACTACCAGCCAGAAACTCCGGCCTGCTGCTGGGCCAGTCTCTGTTCATGGCAGCTGAATGGAGCAGGGACAGACTTTGACTGCTGAGAGCCAGCATGGCCAGTGGGAGGAGCACAACACTAAGAGCCAGAAGCTCCCCAGTTCTGATCCCAGTTCTCCCTCTGACTGCTGCAGCTAGCGGCAAGTCGCTTCCCCTCTGTACCTACAATACAGTAGCACCTGGGGGGAGGGTGTCACCAGAAGCTGATGATCGTATGGAGCACTTTGGAAACAAATCACTACATGAACAGCGCGCATCTGGGGGGAGGTTTTGAAACACACAAGGTAGCCGAAGAAAAGTGAGCATGCCTGTGTATGTGTTTGCCCCAGGGACAGCTGGGTGAGCAAAGAGGTGGGGATGTTATTTCAAGGTGTATGACGTCCCAGTTACACACTTCCTACAATGCTGATTCAAACCGGAGCCTGCATGATCAGGGTGTCTACCATACAGCCTCCTCCCATCTGGGGGGCTCAGCACAACCAGCAGGTGGCTAGCCTGCTCACACAAACACATCCCCTGCTATCCCACAGCCTGAAGGAGTGTGTGTGTGTGGAAAGGTGGTTGGGGCTATTCATACTCAGTCATTTTGCTCCCTTAAGTACAAAATTGTTTTGCTCGCTGGCATGGTTTCCACTGGCCCAAGAACTCCCATTCCCCTTCCCTTCCTACACTGCTAGCAATTCCCCTCCCTGCGAACACTTCACTGCATACAACATGCAGGACTGGTTAGGGGATCTGCACCTAAACTCTGCCCAATGGTGAATGGGGCAGAAACTGCACCTCTAGGGTTATATAGCACTCTGAACTCCCTGTAGTTTGTTTTGCATGCATCTGAAACTGGGATTATGGCTTGAGGTTCAGAAGCCAGAGGCACCAGCCAGGGAGGAAGCCCTATTTGCTTGTGCCACTAGAGAACTCCTCTCCAACTTGCAGGTGAAACTGGGTTCCTGGAAAGGAGACCACTGAGTGCTTCCCATCACACAGACCTCACACACTGGCTCTCCACCTCCCAGGTCCCTTGGTAGAAACATTCCAGCCAACTCAACAATTAGAACAGCTGGAAGCTGGGGCATGGCCTGATTTCTCCCACAGCCACAGTTCAGAATGGGACCCCCTTCCCACCACACTCTGTTAGGCTCTGGTGTGGGATTCACCTCAGAACAGGGTTATTAGGAGGCGAGAGCAGATGATGGGATGGCATGGAGCACTCTGCTCTGTAACCCACCAGACAGGATCGCCACTGCTGGTAAAGCCGCCGCACTCTGATCCCATCCTGAATTCTTTCTGCCACTGCAAGACTCAGGAGCAGCAGCTACAGTGAGGGGCTGGTGAGAAGCACAGGAGCCGTTTCTCCAACACGAGTTGCTACAAACTACTTGACTTCATCTTTGCAGATAAAGGGAGTGTCTCCCTCCCCCAGGTTTCTCCAGCTCTGCTCCCTTTTATATGTTTCCCAAGGAGGGGACGATCACATCTGGGCAGATGCTGGGAGCAGATGCCTAACAGAGGCCATCTGCCACTTTTTTCAGGGAAAAATAATTCAACGCACTAGGACTTTAGTTTAATTAGCTGGACCTGGGTTTCGGAGTGCAGGCCTGAACAGGAATCTGTGAGGCAGGAGGAGAGTATTTCACCTCCATTCATCACAAGTGCATAATGCACACTGCAAAAGCAGTGTGTTCACCAGCAACCCTCACCAGTGTAATGAGGAGACCCTCTGGATCTCTCAAACACTCTGCCACCTACTGGAGGGTGCTTAGCAATGTCACACATGAAAGTAACTCATCAGCAATGTGCAGAGAAGACATTGCAGAGATGTCAGGCCAAACGGGGTTTTGGTTTCAAGTGGTGAGCACTTGATCACATCAAATAGTCTTTGTTAGGCTGTACAAAACTGGGAACCACTCTGACTGATGGGCAGTGTCTGCTCCGGAGAGGCTCACCACTGAAATAGCAGGCATCAGAGCTGTAAGGGGAGCCCAGGTCTGGACCAGCAGGGGCTGGGGCACTCTTGGGACTGATATGCTTTGCGAGAGTTATGTGCCGGGGAAAGACACACAGCATCTGCCTGCACTATGCTTGGCTCTAAACAGCACTGTCAGTTCTTCATTAACCCAACTCCTCGCCCATCTCTGAAGAAAATGCATCACACAGACTTCGGCTCAAATTCAGGGGACGCAAAACAATTCAAACCCAACATGCAGAAACCAGAGCCCTGCCAGGAAATGAACCCTTCTCTGCAGGGATATTCACCAGAGTAAGACACAATCACACAGTTTTTCTAGTAGTCATCCACTGCAGAGCTTTTCTCATCACCCCATAGCAAGTAAGAAGGCGCAAACACTGCAGCCTCTGGCACCTGGAAGAAGGGACAGCAAGAGAGACGAGCACAGGGAAAGAAAGGGCTTTATTCACTGCCACCCTGGTTTCTATTCTAATCCTGTTAGAATAGAAACTCTTCAGCAAAGTGTTAGCTGTCAGGTAACCCCTTGATATTTTTATTAAATTGTCCTGAAAATGCTCACTCATTTCCCATTTGCTGCTAGAATTATCAGAGCAAAGTGGTAGAAGTAGAGCGTCTCCCCTAGAACTATTAACTGGTATCAAAAAGTTTGGGAAATTTCCGATACTAGAAAAATTAACTCATCTAGTCAGTTCTACTGGGTAGGAGGAAAAAAGATTACTTCGAAATCTGGCAGAACTTTTTGGAGTTTACTGGAAGAGGGTCATTGCCACCAAACCTCATAGTTTGAGAGCTTTTTTTGAATAATAAGGAGGGGAGAAACCCCTTCAACCATATGCAAAATTAAGATATTAAAATAAAGAAAACAGATAGGCGGAAAAAGGAGAAAAGCTTATCACATAGAGTTGCGATAGGACAACTAACAAACAGGTTAGGCATCTAAATGTAAGAAAAAACAGAAGTCTGGACCTAAATGTGAGAGAATCAAAGACTTTAATCAACACTATCAATTGACCAGACAGAAGAAGAAGAGCAGAAGATCATCACAATATGTGATCAAGACCACAACAGCTGAAGAAAGCGACTGGTAGCCGGCCTCATCAATATAGCTTTAGGGAGTTCCTTATCTAGTAGAAAGAGAGAGCCTGAGACATGAAGCCTGAGCTAAAGTAGTAGTCAGCCCTGCTAATATAAAGCAAAGTTAGCAAGTCAGGCTGTGAGCAGAGGTCAGGCTCTGTCTGTAGGCAGGCTCACAGACCCAGCAAGAACAGGGCTGGTATTGCAAAAACACACACGTTCCTGAGAAGTACGAGGCACAGGACACTCATGCAAGCACATTCCAGAAGGGTGGTAGCAGAACACCCCGATACCCAGTATGGTACAAGCACACTCCCCAAAGATAACAGGAACACGTTCACCTCTCTTAAAGATAAGGTCAGGATGATAGGGTGATGGAGAGAGATGTTTTGATCGAACCAACAAGGTAAAGGGTGGTAACTAACCACATCAGAGGGGCAATATGTAACTTGTTTGTATTGGTGTATAAAGAAGGGTCTCAGAAGGGGTGTCTTTGTCTATCCTAGGGGAGAATGGAATCCCCCACCATTCACTGAGCTAGTCCATTGTAACGGGCATACAATGTTAGTGGTCCTGTAGAGTCTACGGGATACTAGGACGGTGCTTCATTGACAATAAACCTGGCCAGGTGCTTTCGCTGCTAACCCAAGCCATGTGGTCTTATTGGAAAGTTCGATCGAGGTCTGCTGCGTCAGCTATCTGTGCAGAGCTGGGACAGCATACACCAGAAACACACACAGCCAACAACTGACTATATCTTCATCAATTTATAATTGTGTACATACCAAATTTATCTTGAAGTTATAAAACATGTTTTATAAGATTTGTTATAAAAGAGTGGATCTGTTAATAAATATGATTTTTTAAAAACAAGAATAAAAACTCTTCAGTGGCACCAAAGGGTTGGCATCACCGATGCTCCTGATGTGCGTAGCCCCCATCCAAGATTACATGGCAATGTATCTAGCAAAGAAAGGAGGATTTGAAAAACTGTTGCTTTAAGAAACATGCACATATTGATCTGTGTGTATCTAATCTGATTGTTCGCATGTGTGCATGTACAAAAACACTACACTGAGAGAACATGAAGGTGACAAATGTAAGCACTGAAGAGTCAAGAATCTTAACTCTGCCCTCTACCATGAACACAGTGCAGTGAATACTTAGATTAAATGACCACACAAACTCAAAGAATACAATATCACACCAGTATCTCTCCAGCATTAGAGTATGTCCACACTTGAATTCTAAGTAATCTTTTATCATGTATTACACTTTCACAATTGAAAATTCTAGCGTAAGCTCCACGCAATTGTTTGTTTCATGACATAAACCATTGTTGCTTGTCAACATTTGTGCCTTGTCTATGCTAGACTTCACAATCATGTGAGTTAACACACAACTAACAACAAGTGTAGGTGCATCCTAACTCACAGGTCTAGCACCTCAATGTTTTTTCGATTCTACCTTCATTGCCATAATGGTAATGGTCCAATCCATCTTTATTGACTTTTTCCATGATAAATTATTCTCCCTTCAGTATGCATTTTAATAATTTAGACAGAAGCCAGGTATTAGACACATTTTAATTTCACCCATCAGCTAAACATTCCTTAGGTGCAGCTCAGGGGATGAGGCAGTTAACTATGAAGCTATCTTATCTGTACAGGTTGGTGCCGTACAGAAGCCAGCAGATTTTCGCTATCACTCTATGTTGTTACACTTCCAGGGTATTCTGTCAGAAGGGTTTACTGAGCACTTCTGCACAGGACTTTCTTGGATGCTGCCTGACCTACACCCAGTAGCACACAGCCCATGCATGGGGAGGCTTTGTATTACAGGGGAGACAGAACTGACTCCTAAATTTAGCTTGCCCAAAACTTTTTATCACAAAAGATTCTTGTGACCTTTTTTGTGCAAGTCTCCATTCTTTGCAACTGCCCTTTGAAATGTGGCCAGGACAAAGCTCCGAGACCAGATGTGCCTGTCACTTGTCCCTTTCCATTCAGGTTTAACTGAGTTATAGTACTGGGAAAGCCTGGGAGCCATCAGAGAAGCTATAGCAGCTGTGGGGGAGAGAAGAGAACCAGGCCAGGGGCACCATATGAGGCAGGAGAACCCAACCTCCTGGGCTGGAAGTAGGAGGGGGAAAGAATAGACACACCCAGGCCAGGCCAGGTTCCTCTCAACTACCCTTGGACCCAACACATAGCACTAGTAGCCCATTCCCTATCTTACCCCGATATCAGCAAATATATTTAGTAGTTGAACGTTCAGGGGCCAAGTCCTGATGTTGCATGAGATGGGACATGCTGTTACAGTTGCCCATACAGTAACCGATTTTCTGTAACCTTCTCTCTTTTTAACAACCCCAGGAAATGACATACAATGTCTCTAGTGGTTAGAGTAGAGGGCTGGGAGTCAGCCCCAGTTCCCCCCTGATGCACTGGGTGCCTTTGGGCAGGTCACTCACCTTCTGTGCCTCAGGATTGAGAATACTGAGCCACTTGTGCAAAGCACCGAGCTTCACAGCTATTATGCTACAAAGAATAAAACTCCCCACCTTTGGAGGACAGGTGCTGGATGTGTGTGTGACAGCAACCAGAGCTCTGTGGGTTCCAGCACAACCCTGCATCCATACCCAAAGCAGCAAGGGAGCCCCAGGAGTAAAATGGGGGAAAGCCCCCCAGGGTTACCAGGTTGGCCAGCCAGGGCTTCTCCAGAGACTGGAGTCTGGGGCCATGTCTACTATACAAATGCATAAGCAGTACAGGAACACCGATATATCATACCAGCAAAGCGCTCCTAGTGTGGACCTAGGTATACCAGCAAAGCTACACTTTGTACTGGTGTAGTAAAACCACCACCCTGAACAAAAGAAGCTACCCTGGTAAAGCACAGCATTGCTGGTATAGCCGCATCTACACTGGGGCTTCTGCCGGCACAGCTCAGAGTCAGGACTCACTTCTCCACACTTCAGACAGACGTAGCTGTGCCAGCAGAAGTGTGTACTGTAGACATAGCCTGGGTTATCTGGAACCCCACGGTGAAGCTACGATGGAAGCGAACAGGGAGGAAGGGATGAAAAGGGAGTGGGATCGACTTGTTAGCTGCTCACATTTAGTTTGCACCTACTTTGCCACTCTGGAAAGAAACAAACGACCTGAGAAGGGAATGGAATGCAATGATTCATTATTCCTGATGTGTGATGATGGCTTAATTATTTTTCTAACTGGGAAGAGACGCTTTCTGGCAGCAGGTGCAAATTAATTCTCCGCTGTTTTGAGGAGCGATCGGCCCAGGACAAGCGGAAAACTGGAAAACCTAATTAAATCGGGAGCCGAGTGGAATAAATGGAGCGAGGCGTTTGTTTGCACGATGCTGATGGATATTAACAATTCCGGGTGAAGACACCAGGGCTCCCAGCGGGAGACTAGAGCCGCCTCAGTGCGTTCATCCCCCCCATTGGGCCTTGACAATCGTGCAGGAGGTGTTGCAACAGTAACTAAGTGCAACTACTGTGCATACACAAAGCCAGGATTCTTTCCAGAAGAAGCATCATCCACAGCCCTACATGGGCTGAAGGAAGGAGGAAACAATTAACAGGCTGCAAAGCCAGATACGCAGGCTCCAGGAATCTTACTGGGGGTTCCTGGTCTTGTGCTCAGAACTGATGCCCCCTAAGTGAGACAAGAAAGTATCATCTAATTATTGGGAGCTGTCTGCAGATTGTCCAGTCCACTGAGCAGTGGAATCCAACAAAAAAAATCTGCCCCCTCTCTGTTACCCTGGAAAGAGGGTTTTGTCTGGTTTCAGGACCCCTCTCTGGCTTCTGGATCTCCCGTCCCCATGGTCTCCTTCATGGTACTGACTGTATTTAATTAGGCTCTCTTATTTCATATGCAGATGCAGTATTCAGTTTAAATACGATAGAACAAGGTCTATATATACACACTTTTCAAGAGATTGTCACAGCACCTACTGTACAGAACCATAAGACATACCCAACACCTAAGGGTTTTCCCAAGAGGGGGTGGGGGGAGCAGCCTGAGGCTGATTCTGAATCTTGTTAGCTCAATGATCAGAAAAGGGAGCTTATGTTGAACAGTTGCCATAGAAACAGTGGACTGTATCTACACTTTCCTAGAGTGATATGGGGGTTCAGTTCTTTTGCCTGCCCTGGCAGTCCAACGAGGCCCCATGCTGATTCCCTTGTCCACCCCATAGGTTCCTCAGTGTCCAATCCCAGTGTCAGAGGCACCCATCTCTGCTGGCTGTGTGTTCCCTTCGGGTCTCACACAGCTCCCTGCCCTCCAGGAGCTCTGCTCTTAGACCATTATTCACAATCAAACAGCTGCACTATATATAATGATTTCAATCGAGTCCAGCTAACGGCCACATCTTAGGGCATCTGGAAATAGAGAGCAAAGGGCTCTCCCTCGGCAGTCGCTCCCCCATTGCTCGTGGTTAGCTGTGCTTTATAGAACATTTGCAAATTACATGCCAAAGACAAATAAATGACTCCATCCCCTCACCTCCACAGCATCCCTCTTCATCCCCCTCCCCGCATTACAATGCCCTGACTGTCTCCTGACACACTCCATGCATCCCCTCTTCTCCTGATTCCCCCCCCCCCACCCCAGAGTCCCCTTTCAAGACCAGGGAGCACTGTTCCATGCCATCCGGTCCACTGCATGCTCAGCAGACTCTTTCTCAGACTCTTCCTCCCCCCACATTTTGGACCCCCAATTCCATACCTGGAGTCGGTAGCAGATTATAATAAACTTTTACACGCAATTGGAAGTTTGCTCTGTATCCGTGGGCGACAGCTCTGTGAGTGCTGGCTCGACCACAGCCATAGGGAACAGGAAAAGAAAAAAAGAAAGCAAAGCCTGCCTGCCTGCTGTCCATAACCCCTCTCTCCCAGGATGTTTGGAGATCTCTGCCATTTCCCCGGTTGTACTCTTCACTCCCACTGAAAGGCCCTTCTCCTCAGCCAGTGCAACAAACCAAACCAAACATGGTGTTTCTAGGCCTGCCCATTCTAGGATATCATGAAGGGCTGCCCAGAGCAGGGGCAAAAGGTGCAGTTTGGCCCAGCTCCCCCCAGATTGAGTGGTGTTGTAACCCTGCACACAGGGCTGCCGTGCCACTCAGATTTTGCCCAGGCCCCCCAAAACCTTTATGTAGCACTTATTTATTTATTTAGCATGTGCACAGTCATCTAGCCAAGCGATGGCACCTTCAGTGGCGTGATGCAGTTCTTCTAGGCCACCACTGAACCTAGGCAGCAGGCATTCATTGACAACATGTCATCGGCTGTGCTGTGCTGCAGCTGCACAAACGGGCATCACGAAGGCCCCAGCGATACTGGCTGGTTGCACAGAGACCTTGCCCAGTCCGGAATGTGCTCAACAGGGACCATTGGCGATGGGGCAGGTCAAAACCAGGTGGGCAAATTGTGGGGTCGGCAACAAGAGACTGGCTGCGGATTATAACAGATATCCGTTCCTCTTGCCAGAGTGTTTCTGCCCTAACATCCTGGCATGGCGGATGGGCGATGTGACGGCAAATGTGGTTTAAAAAGGTCATTGTACAGCAGCAAGTGCATTGAGTTGGCGCGAACTTCTCAACTAACTTGCCAGTGGCAACCTCTCATCTGATATAAGGAGGAGCAATATTGCTCAGAACTGGAAGCCATGGGAGTGGAGTCAGACGCAGGGTGCCAGAGATGATGCACATGGTGGCATGTAACTGTTGTGACAAAGCTCTGTCCTTGCCTCCATGGGTCCCGCGTTTCCTGGAGGATTTTGCTAGCCTCAGAGGCTGTGACCCTCCACGTAACTCTTCTCTCTCTAGAGACAAGGGTTACAGTCTACTGAGCCATTTCATCATAAGCCAGCGAGGGAGGTGAGGAGAAGCAGTGGATGTATTGTATCTTGACTTTAGCAAAGCTTTTGACACCGTCTCCCACAGTATTCTTGTCAGCAAGTTAAGGAAGTATGGGCTGGATGAATGCACTATAAGATGGGTAGAAAGTTGGCTAGATTGTCGGGCTCAACGGGTAGTGATCAATGGCTCCATGTCTAGTTGGCAGCCGGTGTCAAGTGGAGTGCCCCAGGGGTCGGTCCTGGGGCCGGTTTTGTTCAATATCTTCATAAATGATCTGGAGGATGGTGTGGATTGCACTCTCAGCAAATTTGCGGATGATACTAAACTGGGAGGAGTGGTAGATACGCTGGAGGGCAGGGATAGGATACAGAGGGACCTAGACAAATTGGAGGATTGGGCCAAAAGAAATCTGATGAGGTTCAACAAGGGCAAGTGCAGAGTCCTGCCCTTAGGACGGAAGAATACAATGCACCGCTACAGACTAGGGACCGAATGGCTAGGGAGCAGTTCTGCGGAAAAGGACCTAGGGGTGACAGTGGACGAGAAGCTGGATATGAGCCAGCAGTGTGCCCTTGTTGCCAAGAAGGCCAATGGCATTTTGGGATGTATAAGTTGGGGCATAGCGAGCAGATCGAGAGACGTGATCGTCCCCCTCTATTCGACATTGGTGAGGCCTCATCTGGAGTACTGTGTCCAGTTTTGGGCCCCACACTACAAGAAGGATGTGGATAAATTGGAGAGAGTCCAGCGAAGGGCAACAAAAATGATTAGGGGTCTGGAACACATGACTTATGAGGAGAGGCTGAGGGAACTGGGATTGTTTAGTCTGCAGAAGAGAAGAATGAGGGGGGATTTGATAGCTGCTTTCAACTACCTCAGAGGTAGTTCCAGAGAGGATGGTTCTAGACTATTCTCAGTGGTGGAAGAGGACAGGACAAGGAGTAATGGTCTCAAGTTGCAGTGGGGGAGGTTTAGGTTGGATATTAGGAAAAACTTTTTCACTAGGAGGGTGGTGAAACACTGGAATGCGTTGCCTAGGGAGGTGGTGGAATCTTCTTCCTTAGAAGTTTTTAAGGTCAGGCTTGACAAAGCCCTGGCTGGGATGATTTAATTGGGTATGGGTCCTGCTTTTGAGCAGGGGGTTGGACTAGATGACCTCCTGAGGTCCCTTCCAACCCTGATATTCTATGATTCTATGATAAGTTATCCTTCCTTGCACAGTCTCTGTTGTCTCCCAGTCTCAGTGATTAATCAGGGGGCAAAGGGGGGCGGGGGGGCTGGGCCCACCCTCTACTCCGGGCTCCAGCCCAGGGTCCCTAATAGTATCAGCTATGGTAGCTGACCTTTTAGAAACATGACATGTACAATTCCCTGGGCTACTTCCCCCAGAGCAGCCCTCACTTCCTCAAGCTCCACTTTAGCCTTACCTCAGGGCCTCCTTCCTTGTGCCTGATATGGTGTGTACTACTCAGCCTCTCCAACAGCACAGCTTCCTCCCACAGCTCCTGACATGCACCCCCATCTGACTGACTGGGAGGCTTTTAACTAGTTTCAGCCAGCCCCTGACTGGCTTCAGGTGTCCCAATCAACCTAGCCTTCTCCCTGCCTTCTGGAAAGTTCTTAATTGGCCCCAGGTGTCTTAAGTGACCTGGAGCAGCTGCCATTTCACTTATCCTGGTACCAGGGATTTGTTTAGCCTGGAGCTAATATATCTATCTCCCACTACTTTTCTATAGCCATCTGGCCTTGCCCCGTCACACTGTGTATCCACCAGTTTGGTGTGTGATGATCAACTCCAAACTGGCGTGCAGTACTCCGCCACTGAATATAAGGTGGCAAGAGCTGATGTCCGCAGAGTTGGAGCACGAGCACCCCATGATGAACCTGCCTGCTTGCTAAGAAGATTGTTGCGTGTCTTAATTTTAGTTGCTGTCTTCTTCAGATGGGCATGGTAACTCAGTGTGTGGTCTAAGGTCACACCTAGATAGACCAGTTCTACTTCATGCTTCACCTTCTGACCATTCAGTTCTCGGGTTGCGCTGGTGTGATGAAGATGGAACAAACTGGACACTGTTTTTATGATGCTTGGCTGGAGGTGCCAAGTCTTACAGTAGCCAGCTAACTTTACCATGTCCCAGTTTAAGGTGGCATCAAGCTCATGGAACGACAGGGCCTGGGTACTGCAACAGTCGTCGTCTGTGTAAATGAATTTTTGTGACTCTGTGGTTGGCAAGTCACTGATATAAAGGTTGAAGAGGGTTGGAGAAATCACAGAGCCCTGGGGTAACCCATTGCTCTGTTGTCTCCAAGCACTCGTCTTCTCCCCCATATGGACTCTGAATTGCCTGTCGCAGAGGAACAGTTCACTGATTTCATGAGCCAAATAGAATGTGAAAATCTTTCCACAACAGCTTTCAGGGAAACATTCAGAGCAGCGGCACTTTACACCCCCTTCCTTTATTTTTAACAAACTCCCAAAAAAAACTTGCCCTGGGAGGAAATGCAGAATTTCAAGGAGATCTGTTATCTGTTTCTTTTGGCAGCGGGGAGGGTGTGATGAGGTGTGGTGAGAAATTAAAGAAAAAACAGACCTATAATGGGAAACTGGCTCCAACTTTCACCAGACAGCAGCTACCCCATCTCATAACTACTCGACCAGGGGAGAGGCGTTGCTCCGAGAGACAGGTGGTGGCTAGGTTTCAGCTCATGCCTACAGTGCCACTGGGGTGACACTCTTGTAATTACATGGCTACAAATGTTGAGCCTAGTTCATTTGGCCACAGGGATTCAACTCTAGGGCAGCTCTGGGGAGCAGATTTTTCTCAGCATTTGTGGTCCTGGATTAGGAAAAACCCTGGTTCTCTCAGAGGCCCAGAGCGAGCACCCAGAGCTTGGGATGCTGATTAAAGTCTCTGCAGCATCCTGCTCAGGCTGGCAAATGAAGTTCTGTGGTGCATAAGCAGCTTGGAGGCGCTTGCTGTCCATCACTCTGATGAGCTCTTGTGCTAGCACATCGCTGGCTGCCCCATGCTATTGCTTAGCAGACCTTAAAGCCATAGAGAATATTCAGCATTCTACATTCACAGAGAGTTGCATGAAGAGAGCCAGGCAAGGCCACAGCTCATCTCGGCCACACACATCTATCACTGTGGCACTGGGAAAAGGTGACTAGACAGCTGCTTCCAAGCCCAGAAGATGCAGAACTAAAAATGTGGGGAAATCAGCTGTAGGAGGTTAAATGGGGTCCCCCCTGCAATTCTGCTTGGTCTTTCCTCTACCCAGGAATAGTTCCACCAAATGAGCTAGACATTTATAGGTTTCAGAGTAGCAGCCGTGTTAGTCTGTATTCGCAAAAAGAAAAGGAGGACTTGTGGCACCTTAGAGACTAACACATTTATTTGAGCGTAAGCTTTCGTAAGCTACAGCTCACTTCCACTGCATGCATCCGATGAAGTGAGCTGTAGCTCACGAAAGCTTATGCTCAAATAAATGTGTTAGTCTCTAAGGTGCCACAAGTCCTCCTTTTCTTTTTGTAGACATTTATACTAGCCCCTGGCAGACCCAAGAACCTTTTGCGGATATTTAGTCCCACTCTCTTCCTGCTGCTGCTAGTGTGTAATAGCCCGGGCTGCTATCCTAGCAATGGGTACCCACCCAGAGTTCTCCTGCCATCCCCCAGATGCCAACACAGAGTTACCCTCCCAGCCTTCCCTTCCCTAATTTCTGAACTGCACCTGTGTAGCTGTTCCTCTGTTTCTCACCCCTTCTCTCTCCAATTTGGAAGTGGCAGCAATGCTGGGAGAAAAAGCCTGAATGTCTTTTTGTTTTTCTGTTTCTCCCATCATCAAATCCCCTCCTCATCCCTAGGAGTTTGGAATTACATACAAGTTATATGTTTCTGGTTTTACCCAAACACAGCTACTTAACAAACAAGTACCCTCAATTCCGTTTAATGCCTACACATGTAATACAGTTGCTGCAATTACCTGCTTCCCAAAGCCATTACAAATCACAGAAAATCAGCTGTAGCAGGTGATAAGAACATTCTTTTATAGATTCACAAAATAAGCTGATCACAGGACAGTCAGATCCTTGCCCTGCAGTCCACAGCATGCCCGGCATTCACAAGGGGTCAAGACCCTTCATCTTGCAGCCAATTTACTCCTCTTAAAGATGAGATGGGAAATATCTGTTGGGAAAACTCTGGGTTTATCCTGCTGTGTGGCTTAAGCTCAAGTTCTGACTCACCAGAAAACTGGGCTCATTGTTCAAGCTCACACATCCTGCGCAGTCAACAAGAAACTAAGCCTGTAATTAGAATGAAACCCACTAAAGCAACAAGGTGAGCACCAGAAGTGAGCTGTAGCTCACGAAAGCTTATGCTCAAATAACTTGGTTAGTCTCTAAGGTGCCACAAGTCCTCCTGTTCTTTTAGAGATTAGTGGAACACTGTCTCTGACGGGCAGGGTTCCCAAGTACCTTGGCCACGTGCTGTATAAGCAGAACAGACAACTGGTGTTGGCCCACATATACATGGAGACCATGTGTCACGGAGTCCCTGGGCAATGCTTTGGAACTGCTCCCCATGAAGCCAGGCAGGACTCTGGGGACTTTCTGGGAGCAGCCGGTCTGCAGGACACACGGCTCACACAGCTTCCACCTTCCTGGGTCTGACCTCAGAGCATTCAGCATCCTCTGCCCCTCCGTGCACTTCCCCCAGCGAGTCCGCCCAGGCGGGGTCTCAGGGAAGCCAGAGGGTCCTGTCTCTCAACTCTGCAGTCAGACGTGACTCTCAGCCAGCCAGTAAAACAGAGGTTTATTAGACAACAGGAACATGGTCTAACACAGAGCTTGCAGGTGCAGAGAATGGGACCCCTCAGCTGGGTCCATTTTGGGGGGCAGTGAGCCAGACAACCACGTCTGCACTTCACTCCATGTCTCCAGCCAGCCCCAAACTGAAACTCCCTCCAGCCCCTCCTCCTCTGGGCTTCCTCCCTTTCCCGGGCCAGGTGGTCACCTGATTCCTTTGTTCTCCAACCCTTTAGCTCTCACCTTGCAGGGGGGAAGGGCCAGACCATCAGTTGCCAGGAAACAGGGTGTTGGCCATTCTCTGTGTCCAGACCCCTGCACACCCCTGCCCTCTAGGGCTCTGCAATGATCATACACCCTTACCCCACCCCCTAGATACTTAAGAACTGCATAGGGGAAACTGAGGCACCCCCACACTATTCAGAGGAAACATTAAGAACTGTCCCACTTCATCACACCATGACAAACCTGCTACACCCAAGACTCCTCCAGCTGAGCACATGCCAGAGGCATGCAGGGCAGAAATATATGGGGGCACACTAGGGTTGTCAACTTTCTAATCGCACAAAACCAAACACGCTGCCCTGCCCCCTACTCCAAGGCCCTGTCCCTTCTCTGAGGCCCCGCCCCTGCTCCATCCCCCTCCCTCCATCGCTCGCTTTCACTGGGCTGGGGCAGGGGTGGGGGAGGGGTCAGGCTGGGGGTGTGGGCTTTGGGATGGGGTCAGGGATGAGGGGGTTGGGATGCAGGAGAGGGCTCCGGGCTGGGGCAGGGGTGTGAGCTCTGGGGTGGGGCTGAGGATGAGGGGTTTGGGGTGCAGGAGGGGGCTCAGGGCTGGGGCAGGGTGTTGGGGGGGTGCGGGAGGGGACTCCTGGTTGGGGCAGGGGGTTGGGGTGAGGGGTCCTGGCAGCGCTTACTGCAGATCCCAGGAAGCGGCTGCCAGGTCCCTTCAGTGCAGCCCCTAGGTGCATGGGTGGCCAGGGAGGCTCTGTACACCACCCTCACATCCACGCCCCACAGATTCCATTGGTTGCAATTCCTGG
Source organism: Caretta caretta (assembly GCF_965140235.1). Classification (NCBI taxonomy): domain Eukaryota; kingdom Metazoa; phylum Chordata; order Testudines; family Cheloniidae; genus Caretta; species Caretta caretta. Next base: position 1,708,449 of record NC_134219.1, read on the forward strand.
CCAATGGGAGCTGTGGGTCTGGCAATAGGGGTGGGGGCAGCATGTGGAGCCTCCCTGGCTGCCCATGAGCCTAGGGGCCAGAAGGACCTGGCAGCAACTTCTGGGAGCTCTGCAGAGCTAGGGCAGGCAGAGAGCCTGCCTTAGTTCTGGGCACTCGCTGCGCCACCAACCAGACTTTTGATGGCCCTGTCAGTGGTGCCGACCGGAGCCACCAGAGTCCCTTTTTGACGAGGCATTCTGGTCAAAAAACAGATTCCTGGCAACCCTAGGGCACACAGAAAGGGAAATCTGCCCATCAGTGAAATTCCAGAGAGAAAGAGGGAACAAAGTAAAGCAGGAGTAATGAGGCTGGTCCCCAGGGTAGAAAGGGACCTGCCTGCTTCCTTGCTTCCCTGGCACAGAATCATTTCATAGATTTCCAAGGCAAGAAGGGATCATTATGACCATCTCATCCAACCTCTTGCATACCCCAGGCCAGGGATCCCCAACCAGAGAACCTAGTGATTGCCGCAGCAATCCAAACAACTTGTGGTGGAGCTACACCATCTCTTTTAGGAAGCGAACCAGTCCTGACGTAAAGCACCCATCCGATGGAGAATCCCTAAAGTTTCCACTCAGAGGGAGTGCTGAAAAGCAAAGACAGAGTGCACTCCCACCAATGAGGAACACAATCGGCAGCAAGGAGGCGGCCTGTTGAAGCATGGAACAAACTTCCCTGCTTCCCAGCACAGGGACCAGGTGGAGTTCCCAAAGGTTCCCAGTTACTCAAGGAAAACCCAGTCAGAGACCAGCAAAGCATGATTCTTGACCTAGCTGCCTTTTTTAAAAACACTCATGGACAACTTTCTTGTATGGGAATAGAATACAGAGAAGATGGCAGGGACACTGCACACTTTACTATGTTGACAGCTATTCATAGAATATCAGGGTTGGAAGGGACCTCAGGAGGTCATCTAGTCCAACCCCCTGCTCAAAGCAGGACCAACCCCCAACTAAATCATCCCAGCCAGGGCTTTGTCAAGCCTGACCTTAAAAACTTCTAAGGAAGGAGATTCCACCACCTCCCTAGGTAATGCATTCCAGTGTTTCACCACCCTCTTAGTGAACAAGTTTTTCCTAATATCCAGCCTAAACTTCCCCCACTGCAACTTGAGACCATTACTCCTCATTCTGTCATCTGCTATCATTGAGAACAGCCTAGATCCATCCTCTTTGAAACCCCCTTTCAGGTAGTTGAAAGCAGCTATCAAATCCCCCCTCATTCTTCTCTTCCACAGACTAAACAATTCCAGTTCCCTCAGCCTCTCCTCATAAGTCATGTGTTCCAGTCCCCTAATCATTTTTGTTGCCCTCCGCTGGACTCTCTCCAATTTTTCCACATCCTTGTAGTGTGGGGCCCAAAACTGGACACAGTACTCCAGATGAGGCCTTACCAATGTCGAATAGAGGGGAACGATCACATCCCTCGATCTGCTGGCAATGCCCCTACCTATACATCCCAAAATGCCATTGGCCTTCTTGGCAACAAGGGCACACTGTTGACACATATCCAGCTTCTCGTCCACTGTCACCCCAGGTCCTTTTCTGCAGAACTGCTGCCGAGCCATTTGGTCCCTAGTCTGTAGCGGTGCATTGTATTCTTCCGTCCTAAGGGCAGGACTCTGCACTTGCCCTTGTTGAACCTCATCAGATTTCTTTTGGCCCAATCCTCTAATTTGTCTAGGTCCCTCTGTATCTTATCCCTACCCTTCAGTGTATCTACCACTCCTCCCAGTTTATTGTCATCTGGAAACCTGCAGACGGTGCAATCCACACCATCCTCCAGATCATTTATGAAGATACTGAACAAAACCGGCCCCAGGACCGACCCTTGGGGCACTCCACTTGATACCGGCTGCCAACTAGACATGGAGCCATTGATCACTACCCGTTGAGTCCGACAATCTAGCCAGCTTTCTATCCACCTTATAGTCCATTCATCCAGCCCATACTTCTTTAACTTGCTGGCAAGAATAGTGTGGGAGATCGTGTCAAAAGCTTTGCTAAAGTCAAGGAACAACATGTCCACTGCTTTCCCTTCATCCACAGAGCCAGTTATCTCGTCATAGAAGGCAATTAGATTAGTCAGGCATGACTTGCCCTTGGTGAATCCATGCTGACTGTTCCTGATCACTTTCCTCTCCTCTAAGAGGTTCAGAATTGATTCCTTGAGGACCTGCTCCATGATTTTTCCAGGGACTGAGATGAGGCTAACTGGTGTGTAGTTCCCAGGATCCTCCTCCTTCACTTTTTTAAAGATGGGCACTACATTAGCCTTTTTCCAGTCGTCCGGGACCTCCCCCGATCGCCATGAGTTTTCAAAGATAATGGCCAATGGCTCCGCAATCGCATCCGCCAACTCCTTTAGCACTATTCTCTAGCAACTCACAACTGGCAGCCTCACTCTGCCCAGCCTGAGATGCCAGGCCCTGAAGTCCAACTGTAAATGTTCTTTTGGAATTTTAGCAGCTACCCAGCTCCCTTCCCATAGGTGCAAATTCCCGCTACTCCATCTGTGCAACAACCAAGGTATTTGCATTTGATGTTCTTGGCAAATGAATCCAACCGACATTTGCTTTGCAAATGGAAGGCGAAAGGGTGTACACAATCAGGGGTTCACAAAGTGTCATGAGGTTCACATGCCAGCCACTGGGACCCTGGGTTCAAATCCTGAAGGTGGTGATAAATTTGCAAGTCTTAGACTACCCCTTAGAAAATGATATTTCTCCACATCACACAACCACAATGTCATTGGCAGAACTGTGTCAGCCCAGAACAGGAAGATGCCAAAGGGTGTCAGAAGTCAGGATCGAGATGCGCTGGCAGACACCTGGCTTGAGGTGGTGCTTTTAGTCACTCTGTTTCATGAGCAGCAGTCATCATTTCAGGAACCCAATCCAACAACAATGGGCATCATTCCCAAGAGCCCACAGTACCCTCCAGTGACAAAGAGGAACCCTTCCACAGAGAACTTCTGGTAAATGTAAATTGGGAACAGCCTCTCAGAGCAGGACGCAAATCACTGTAAACAAAGTCTCTGTTGCTGTGGAAACCATTAAAAATAGATTCCCCACACTCCCCTCTTTGTGCTGGGTTTTATACAGCTGGGTTCCTTCATTCCACATTATTATTACTTTTTAATTATGAATAATTTCCTCCCTTCTATAGGAAGATGGATTAAAACTCAGAACTTTCCACATGAAGCCCCTTTAGGAGGTATTTCAATATGCCAATGAAGGCAAGCCCAGATTCTGTAGTGTTTATGCCACAGGGTAAAAATCTCTCTGCAATTAACCCTTCTCATTCCATGCTTCCTCTAAGCTTCTCTTTTTCTCCATCCAGGAAGCTAGCTGGCTTTCACCTGTCCCTCAACAAAGTTTGCTCAGGAACTATGACACTTAGGGTGAAGCCCCTTTCCGCAAAGGGATCAGCACAAGGCTCAAGCGCCACGTAAGTCCCTCTTCAACCCTGTGGAGTTTGTGCATGATTGTATTCTGGTCACCCTTGCCTGCCCGCTTCCCCTCCACTCCTGTTTGTCTGATATGACCTCTTACTCGCTAGGTCCAGTTACATTTAGTGGGTATGCTCTTCAGGCCAAGGACCCTGCATCCCTTGGTTTATGAGGCACTCAGCATATCGGGTGCTCATATAATAAGAAACACCACCACTGTTGCTCAAGGCTTCACACCCACCCACCCAGTGCCCCCAGCACTAAGCTACCCACAGGGCAAGGATCAAGCAGAGAGAGAGGCGGGACAGGCTGCCCCAATGGGAATGGTGCTGCTATCCTCCTGTCTTACTGAGGAGCAACAAAATCCTATTTAATCGTTCTGTCCTGGAGCTTTCTTCTGAGGATTGTGATTCTCAGCCTTAACCCTACAAATCAGAGTGGGTGTTTGCAGCAATCCTCCACTTTCCTATCATACCCCTTTCTATGCAGAACTCAGTCTAGCCCAATAAAATGTCTGCTTTAGCCCGGCTCAGCCCAGAGACCTGTTCCAAAGCTTGGAGGAACCACTGAACCAACCATTGTTTGCACTCTGCAAGCCTCCGTACAGGAAATTCTCCCAATCAGGAATGATGCCAAAGGACTGGAGCACACGGAACATCTGTTGCCCAGCATCAGCACAGCCAGGAATTCAGGAAGTGATGTGTATACATCCCCCAGTGCAGCATGTCTGCTAGCAAATGGAAGTGCAAGGCTCTATCCAAGGGTGAAGGAAGAGTGAGATCATGAAAGCTGCTTGGTTACCCTGTGGCAAATTACTTACCAGGCTTTAATTTTAGATTTAAGTGAATTTCATGCTGACAAAGAGCGCCAGATGGACAAACACTGGTAACCAACACTCTTTATCCCCAGGACAAAGCAAAGGCAGCAGCAGGGCAAGCTTCCTACACACTGCCCTGCCATTGTGTTTCCCCTTCGCCCACCTCTAGGGATGAGAGGAGAATTCAGTCTCCATAGTCCATTCAGTCCCTAAACTCTGCTGAATCTGTTAAGTGCTGATTGTGCAGGTGGGTTGTACAAGGTGGGCACCTGTCCACGAGCCACTGGATTGAGATTATGAAGAGATCTCGCACAGGAGTCACTAGACAGTTGTCTGCATGGGCAGAATGACAGAACAAGTTACAAAGCTCAAGAACTGCACAAATCTCAAAGCCCTCTACAAACCAGCTCCAGTTTTAGAGAACGGAGGGAGTGCTCTGGTGCCTTCCAGAGGAGGGGGTCCAAATGGGGCTGTGTGTACCACTGGTGGTACGTGAGCTTGATGAGCCAATCCTTCACTTCATAATTTGTTTAAGAAAGTGGTACATGAACTAAAAGTTTGGGAGCCACTGTTGTAAAGCAAGATTCTCACAAGAGTTGGGGACATGATTTCATTACCTCCTGTTGTTTCTCTTAGATCAATTTTTAGTGCACTGCCTCATGATACCCACCTGTGACGAAGCGGGACTGTTCTTAATGTTTCCTCTGAATAGTGTGGGGGTGCCTCAGTTTCCCCTAGGCAGTTCTGAAGTATCTAGGTGGTGGAATAAGGGTGTATGATCATTGCAGAGCCCTAGAGGGCAGGGGTGTGCAGGGGTCTGGACACAGAGAATGGCCAACACCCTGTTTTCTGGCAACTGATGGCCTGGCCCTTCCCCCCTGCAAGGTGAGAGCTAAATGGTTGGAGAGCAAAGGAATCAGGTGAGCTCCTGGCCCGGGAAAGGAGAAAGCCCAGAGGAGGAGGGGCTGGAGAAAGTTTCAGTTTGGGGCTGGCTGGGGACATGGAGTGAAGTGCAAACGTGGTTGTCTGGCTCCCTGCCCCCCAAAATGGACCCGGCTGAGGGGTCCTGTTCTCTGTACCTACAAGCTCTGTGTTAAACTGTGTTCCTGTCATCTAATAAATCTGTTTTACTGGCTGGCTGAGAGTCATGTCTGACTGCGAAGTTGGGGTGCAGGGCCCTCTGGCTTCCCCAGGACTCCACCTGGGTGGACTCGCTGGGGGAACCGCACGGAGGGGCAGAGGATGCTGAATGCTCCGAGGTCAGACCCAGGAAGGGGGAAGCCGTGTGAGCTGTTTGCACTGCAGACAGTCTGCTCCCAGAGAGGAGACTTCAGCAGAGGCCTGCCTGGCTTCGTAGGGAGCAGTTCCAGAGCATCGCTCGGGGACTCCGTGACACCACCCCCTTTCTTGCGCAAATCCCCATACACCCCAACAGAAACATGGAACCCCTTTAGTTTCAGTAATGGCAGTTCAGTGGTCAGTTTCCTCTGTCACGGTCTGACTCGTAACTTTGGCCCCCAAGTAAAAATGCTGTAGAAATATTATTCAGAGCTGATAAGGCCCGAAGGGACCACAGTCTGAGCTCTTCTAGAACACAGGCCAGAGAACCTCCCCAATAATCTCTGCATCAGGCCCAGAATTCCTGTTTGAGCCATAGTGTATCTTTTGGACAGATATCAGTGTGCTTCAAGTGTTGGAGAATTTACCATGTTCCTAGGTAATTTGTTCCAATGGCTATAATTACCCTCACTAGTATAAACATTCACTGTATTTGTTGCCTGAATTTGAATAGCTGCAGTTTCCAACCATTGGATCTCATTAAGCCTTTTTCCACTAAATTAAAGAACCATCTACTATTAGAAATCTCTTCCCAATGTAGTTATACTTTTAAACCACCACCAAGTCGCTTCTTAGCCCTCTCTTGGGTAAACTAAACTCCCTATGAGGCAGGTTTTTCAGACCTCATTTTTTGTAGATCTTTTCTGACCCCTTTCCAATTTGTCAGCATCCTTTTTGAAGTATGGACACAGCATCCAGTAATGGTCTCACTAATGCCATATACAGAAGTCATGCCACTTCTCTACTCTTACTTGCATATTCTTATCATGGACATTCATTATACTCATTCTGAGTATGGGCTGCCAGGGGAAGCATTTTAACAGCCAAGGACACCGAGTCAAAACCTACTGGCCTGAGTGGATATGAAAAAGGAGCCCACTCTGGGCATGTGTCCGGGACTTAGTCACCGAGGCTGAAGAGATGTTGCTCTCTTGGTGGATGGAGGCTCTGAATCCTTTATGCTTAAAATATTGGCTATTAAAATATTTCAACAGCAGCTACAGCAAAGACAGACACATGATTTGTTCTTTGCATCCAGGCCCAAGGAGTTTGGAGGGGAGCCAGAGGCATCAGTAGGGAGCCCCCTTGCCCCAATTGCTCTGGCAGTGTCAGTTTCATAGAAGCAAGCTCCCAAAACACCACACCTTGCTAGTGATTGGATGGGGAGCAAGGGAGCAGAAGTCCTCCATCCCCTCGAGCTGATGCAGTTGTGGCATCAGCAGGACTTCCTCTCTCCTCAGCTTGCTCAAACAACAGATCAGGCATTTTTGTTGTGAGCAGATAGGAGGAGAAGCAACTTGTCCAAACAAAGCAGAAATGAAAGAGCAATACCCCCAAACTACTGCAAAGTATGTTGGGAATTCATCTACACAGGAGCTTGGCAGCCAAAGAACAACAGGAACGGAGGAGTTTGTCAGGGCTTTTTAATACAGAAAGAATCTCTGGTGTGTTTCAGCTTTTCAGAATCATCAAACAGCCTGGCAGGAGGTGTAGGAAGTCGGGGGGGGGGGGAAGTCCCCCCTGGAGACACCTCCCACTAACACTCCGAAAGCACGTGTGTGGCACTCGTACTACTGTGTAGCTGAAGAGTTCACCAGAGACATCATGTGCATCCTCTGCCTCCCCAGCTCAGCCCTTAAAGGCGCTAAATTCCCTCTGGTCTCCAACAAGTCTGCATTCTCATAGGACCCCCGTTGCTCCTGGACGGCAAACTGGGCATTCGCTGAAGAGCTGAGGAAGAGCAATGTTAAGCTATGTGCTCTTGGTGATGCTGCTGGCAAGCAGGCCACACTTGATTCTCTCTCACCCCCTCAGACACCGAAGGCAAGCAATTTAATACAAGTCCCACCACACTAGCACAGACACCAGTTCCATTTGATACTTCGCCTGCAAACCAAGTGAATGAGGAGACAGTTTTTGTTAACATCCAGGGGCAATACTCACAGTTGGGATGGACCCAGACAGCAAATCCACTCCGATCAGACCTGCCATTGGAAAAAGAGAGAGGGGAAAGGTTTTTGCTGGGAATGCTGTGAGGCACAGAAATCCCACAAGTCCTCCCTTACCTCCAAAGGAGAGGGAGAAAGCAAGCAGTATCCTTCTCAGTTCTGGGTGTGTCTGGCAAGGAGAGGAGGGGGGAGACAGAACTTTCTACACTCTCAATCAGATGGGGGCCACAGCCCAGCTAATACTGCTGCCTTATTTAATTCACAGCAATTATATTTGCATTCTACTAGACAAATAGATTTTACAAGCCCTCAGTTAAATGTGGGTAATTATGGCTGCCTGCGTCAGGGGACAGCCCTGCCCGGGCTCAGGAGGAAGAAGCACATCCCAGTTCCACTAATGCTGTAAATTAGCAGGGCAGCAGACTAATTACCAGCGATTTCATTTCCCCCCCTCACTCTCTCCTCTTTCTGTGGGCTACTGCATTCTCCCTCTCCCCCCCACTGTGTGTGTGTGTGTTCAGGCATATGCTGCTGTTAATGGGGCTTCTGTCACTTCATCTGCTGGTGGAGATTATTTTATCTTGGGAACCCTCTCTTGGTGTCAGACCAGAGACTTTCGACTCTAAATCATCAACGGGGGGAACAATCTGTTGTATGGCAACGAAAAATGAAAACGTCAACTTTTTGATGGCAACTGTTGTGCTCAGCAGTGTTCGTGATGAAGGCTCTGATACGAGGGGGGGAGGGACCCTGACAGGACCCGGCCTGGCCTGACAACTCAAGGAGCGGGATGGCTCCATGCACACATGCTCAAGGGCGGGGTAAGGCTGCAGTCATTTATTACATCATGTGCATGAAGCCGAGACAATGCAGGATTGGGACCTGCAAAGGGATGGGGGCAAGAGGATGAGGGGGAGGGAAGCCTTTAGCCATTATTAAATCTAAGTGGAGAAGGATGGAAAGTAATTGTGTGAATCCACTGTGAACAGGAGGTGCCAAATCTGCTTCTGTCTAGTGTGGGGCAGAAGAAGTCCTTGGAGCAAGCTGTGGGGGACACAGTCTTCTCCCTGTACTGGGCAGAGGGAAGCATTATGGGGACAGAACCAAGTATCATGTACATGGTGCTTGATATCTCCAAACACAATACAAACACTAACTATTCTTCATACACCCCAAGAAGGAGGGAGGTCTTACCGCCATTTACAAATGGGGAAACTGAGGCACAAAACAGGGGAGTGACTTGCATCAAAGGGCAAACAATGAGCTGGAAAAAGAACCCAAGAGAGTCCTGGCCCCTAGCCCAAGGCTTAGCCCACCAGACCTGGCTGTCTTCCTTCAATTATTTCCCTCCTGAGTACACAGCAGCTTTCACATTGTGCAGCAGTGGGATTTCAAAGCCAGATGTCACAAGCATTCCTGGAGGAGGAGGAGCCAGAGCACTCCTTCACCTTGTCCCATGGTGGGCAGGGAGGAGGGTGACACCCTATGGCCCATCCCTGGGCCCCAGAGACATTCTCACTTCCCACCCACCTGACACTTCTGCAATTGAGAGTCAGTTGAGCTGTACAGAATTGCTGCTTCCTGCTCCACCGTCCACACAGCAGCACCACAGTAATGATAAATAAGAGAAACCGAATGAAATCGCCACATTCTTCAAACTGATCTGCCAAAGTAAAACCATGTAATCTAGTTTCATTAGGCCCTGTTGTCCCACAGATGACTATGTTGTCAAATATCAGGTAGAGGGATCTCTCGCCAGCTTCCTATCAGTCTCCTTCCCCCCTCCCTAGGATGCGAGAGGGAGATTGGCTGGATGGATACAATTTCAGCCAACCCCCATGCTTGCAATGTATCCATCACCGACCTGAAAGCCTTTAGGGCGCTGAACAACTGATGTATGGACCCAGCACTGTCCACAATGATTTATTAAAATATTACCCAGATGAAGTTAGAAAAGACACAGACTGGGGCTGCTGACTTCCAGCCCCAAACAGCAGGCGGGAGCACCGGGCTGCTGCAGCACCAGCATGAGGAAGATGGAAGCAGAGAAGCTGCTTTCTATACCCTATGTGCACTCTGTCCTGGGGACCTCCTGGAACCCCAAGATGAAGACAGGAAATCAGGAAGCTCCTCACAAGGCTAGGGTGAGGGCTCCAAGGTAAGGCACAGCCCTGGAGCAGAGAAGCAGATTTCAGGGCAGGGCTTGTGCCCTCATACAGGGAGTATTAGGCCAAATTTGAACAACAGTGAGCCCTAGCTCTTCCCATCCCAGGGCTACTTGCTGGCCTAAGGGGAAAAATGTCCAGCCCCTAGTGTCGTATGCAGCGTTGCTGTAGCCGTATGGGTCCCAGGATATTAGAGAGACAAGGTGGGGGAGATCACATCTTTTACTAGACCCACCCTTGTTGGTGAGAGAGACTAGCTTTTCGAGCTGACACAGAGCTCCTCCTCAGGTCTGGGAAATGTACTTAGACTGTTCACAGCTAAACACAAGATGGACAGTTTAGCATAACTAGTTAGCACATATTCCAAGGGCCCATGCAAAGTGAAGTGGCCCATTAACACCCCTGTAGTCATGGGACTAAAAGGGGTTAGTGGGTCACAGATTGTTACTGTTCAAATGGACAGATGTTCGCAGTGCAAACCCACCATTGCCATCAGCTCTAACTGCCTCCTCCCGTCGCCCGCTGGCAATCTGAACAGAGGTGCTAAGAACTGGGAGTCTGAATTCTCTCCCATCTCTGAAGACTGTTCCCGCCAGGGCAGACCCGAAGCACACTGACAGGGAGCGCTGGTGGTGAAATGTCCTGCCTGTTCTGGGGATAACTAGAGGACTCTAGCCCCTTTCACCAGCACTGCAATGCACACAAAAATGGTTTTAAATAGCTTATTTACACTTACAGCATTGGAGCAGCACAGCTGCACCACTTAGTACTTTAACAGACACACTCTTTGCCTTTGGGACAGAGCTTTCCCATCGGTGTATTTAATCCATCTTCTGGAGAGGCGGTAGCTATGGCAGCTGGAAAAGCTCTCCCGCCGACACACAGCTGCCTACACAGGGCAGTACGGTCAGTCTATGTTGCTCAGGCGTATGGATTTTTCACACTCCTGAGCAATGTAGTTACACTGATATAGGTCTGTAGTGTAGATCAGACCTATGTCTACACTGCAACGTAAGCCTGTGCTTCAGCCCAGGCTCGAGCCTAACACCCCTTGTGCCTACACTGCAAATGCGCTAACCCAGGGCTCGGACCCAAGGTCCCAAGACCCTGCAGGGCTGGGGGCTCTGAGCTTGAGTTAAACTGGGAGCCAGGATCCAAGTCCTATTGCTTTGCAGTGTAGATGCAGCCCATAGGCACTGACTCCATGGGTGCTCTGGGGCTGGAGCACCCACAGGGAAAAACTGGTGGGTGCTCTGTACCACTGGCAGCTCCCCGCCCCAGCTCACCTCCACCTCCTCCCCTGAGCGCGCCATGTCCCTGTTCCTCCCCCTAGCTCCCAGCGCTTGTCATTGCGAAACACAACACCTGTTGCGAAACTTTACAGCCTCTGGTATTGATCCACTTCATGAAGCCCAGAGTGCATTATTTTCTTCAGACGAAATGGACGAGTCAGAAGTAGATGACATGGACTGCAACTCAGCAAAGCCACAAGCACAAGGCAAGGTGTGAGGTCTCATATATCGGCATTCCAGATCCCAGTCTGTTGCGGATTTGCCAGTTTGCCCAGCCCTTGGATGGGAACAGGGAGGGGAAGGGGTCAAGGAGCCTTCTCTAACCCCACTTCATGCACTCTCTCACCCTCTGCACTCAGGGGCCTGCTCCCTCCCTGCGTCCCTAAAGGGACGGGACCATGCCTACATCTACCAGCACTGCAAGATCAAGTGTCAGAAGGGTAGCCATGTTAATTTGTATCCACAAAAACAACGAGGAGTCCGGTGGCACCTTAAAGACTAACAGATTTATTTGGGCATAAGCTTTTGTGGGTAAAAAACCCCACTTCTTCAGATGCACGAAAGCTTAAGCCCAATTAAATGTTAGTCTTTAAGGTGCCACCGACTCCTCACTGCAAGATCAAGGTGCTCCAACTAACAGGCTATTGCAACACTTTTTAGCTAGTGTAAACAGGCCCTAAAAGGCTTCTGCTGAGTTGGGCTCTGCACTTTGCTGCTCCACCTAAGTTTCTGCATTATCTAGGTATGCTGCACATGGAGCAGAGACCTGCAGCAGCAAGTCTCAGAGCCCAGGCCTACAGACTCCGGCTACAGTGCTAAAAACAGCTGTGTAGATATTTGGGCTCAAGCTGGCGCTCAGGTGCCGAACCCTACTAGCTTGAGCCCAAATATCTACCGATATAGACAGCCCAAATATCTACATAGCTATTTTTAGCACCGTAGCGTGAGCCCCGTGAGCTGGTCTGTAGACCCGGGCTCTGACGGCTGCGGGTTTCTGCTTGCTGGGCAGATGTACCTCTAGATATCACAGTGTCCACAGCAGCTTTTCCTGAGGAAGCTCCTTCCAGCACTCAACTGACGTGGGCCAGAGCAAGGAATGGATCAACGCTTTCAGGAGGAATGGAACACCCTCAGTATCCCTGAGGCCTCGACTACACTCAGGGCTTAAATTCTTAAATTATTTCCAGCCCCCGCCATGCTATAAAACCGCCAGGGCCTACTGTGGGGATTGGGGGCTCGGGGCTTCAGCCGCTGGGCAACTTGGGGCTTCTGCCCTGGGGTGGCATGGCAGGGCTCCAGGCTTCAGTCCCAGGGTGGGGCACTGGGGCTCACGGCTTCAGCCCAGTGGGGGAGGCAGCACCAAGGCTCTGTGCTTTAGCCTGACAGGGGGTTGGCACCGAGGCGTGGGGCTTCAGCCCTGTGAGGCGTACCAGGGCTCCCCACGGGTTTGAAAATATTTACAGGAGCTCTGCTCTGGACAGCTCCGGCTGAATTTAAACCCTGGCTACACTACAAAGGCAGCTGGGCTAGGATCCAGAGCTTAGGAACCATTTCAGCCTGTGGCATGCAGAGAGAGAATGGGACTGAAACAATTCTGAAAACTCCTCTGGAGACTAAGTCGTGATTCCAAGGAGGCAATCCTGGCACCGCATGTTCCACAGGGGCTCTCATCTATTGAGCAAGCTCTTACAGCATGTACCACACCAGGTAAGCCCACAGGCTGCTCAGGCACCCGAAAAGCACTGCCAAGCCAGACGAGTCACACAGACAAATGTGCCGCACATACGGATATTGTATAATGAAGGTACAGCATACAAACAGGCATGCTGCATACCCTGGTATGGCTTGGCTATTTAAATTACTTATGGCCCTCCTCACTACAGCATCCACAGGCCTCCCTGGACAATATATGACCCCTATCCACAGAACCACACAGGGCGTGTACAGGGATCTCCATAAAGAGTATTGTTCAGGGATGCTACACGCTCCAGGACAGCACAGCTCCACCCCCTGTTCTAGTACACTGCACAGACAAGCATGCAGCATACTGAGGTCTGCCCCAGGTCTGCCATGGACTTGTGCTTTCCCAAAGGGCCCATCCTCTCAGGGAACACCTAGCCATTTGTTTCACCCCAGATTCAGTATGTGAACCCTTCTTAGTGCTCTGCCCAATCAGGTCCTTCAGGCCAGCACCAAGCCTGCTGCCTTCCCTTCCTCTCTCATGCAAGAGCAGCATGTCACTGACCTGCGGGCTTGGAAAACTCCAATATGTTTACGTGACAGCTGTCCATCTAAATACTTTTAAAGCAGAGGTTCCATGTGAGTGACTCCCTCTCCCCACTCTTCCAGAAACACAAAGAGCCCATTACATTAATAATGTTCGGTAGGAAAGACAACTGAGGGACAGGAAAGCCTCAGGCTCCTGTGAGCAGCAGCTGCCAATCAGTATCACCCTGAATCATGTGTGCACTGGGTGTTAACCCAGGCCCGCAGGCCCAAGGATGATTGGGAAGGCTGCTCTTTCGTGCACTGTACTCAAGTAAGCAAAGCCATGCCAGCGCTCCATCTGATCCTCATTTCCTTCCCCCTTCCTCCACCAGGTAGAGCTTTTGTCTCTTACCTTCCAATGCCCCTATACACCAACAAAGGGACACAGCCCTCGGCTAAGGAGACGGTCAGAGCAGGTCTGATGGGTTGGGTAGGGAGTCTCAGGCTGAAGGCACCTGCAGGCCCTAGCCAGGCTGCTGGCACTACCTTAGAACAATGCGCTCTCACAGCTATGGGACACACAAAGATTTGCCTGGGAGGGAAGTAGAGCTTCAGCTGACAACAGCTGCAGTGTCTTTTGCTCAGCTTTGATCCTGCTATGGGGGGCATGGGCAGGACTTTGAACCTTTGGGACAGCTGATCAACTCTCACCCCACTTCACAAGGGAATAGAGCTAGCTGAGGGCATGTGTCTGTCTAGGCACTCAGCTTACCCCAGAAAGCAAAGCAGGGCATGGGAGAGGGGTGGGGGTGGGAGGGAGTCAGTCATGGCAATGGCAGTGGGAGCTATGATTTATTTATTAAAAGCAAAAATTAGATATCCCAAGAGAGAAAGAGAGGAGACTCAGGGTTATCCGGGCAAAACGATGGGGCCATGTGTTTTGAATTGGCAACTGTTCCAAGACCAGGAAGTAGGGGCCACCAATGCACACCCCCGAGAGAGAATGGACCATGTGTCATTCTGGCTTCATCCTCTTAGCAGCTGGAGAATTGTTGTTTCCCCTTATTTAAAGGGCACTGATCTAACCCCTGGGGTTTGAACAAAGCAGGAATTTATTTACTTAACCCAAATTCACTGTATTTTCTACCTGATCAAAATAGGACTCTCCCTGCTTGGGTGCCAGAACCCTCAGTGAGGTCTAAAGCAAGTGAAAGGACCCAGCTTCATCTTAATGACTGCACTGTTTATAAAACCCCACCAGGCTGCACTTCCTCCCCATGCTACCAGCTTCAGCACCTGCTGCTTCTGACACATGCAGCAGAGTTTTTCCCAGAAGCCATGGGAGACAACTGGGGAAGTTGTTCACACCAGCATCACAGTCTCTTTACACAGTACCATGCGGTACCTGCAGGAGCATAACATCTCTGCCCCAAAGAGATTACAGTGTGGACTAGCCAGACACAGCAGGGCAAGCTGACCATGCCAGAGGAGAGACTGGCATTTGAAGGCTAAGTGGCAGACGGGGGCATCATACAAAGGGGTTTAAAGAAGTGAGGTAGGGCACTTGAAATTCAACACAAGGCCCTACGTGCTTAGGTGGGACTTCAGTGGTGCCTAGGCCTTGTTCTGGCCCTTTGCACAGGGGCATGTCGCCCCAGTAAACATGAGAGAGGGAGGAGTATGGGCTGGGAGTGAGACACACCTCCAAGTAGGTGGAGGCAGAATCCAGTTTTGTGCTTGTCCCTAGCACTTTGTTCTGCCAAGCCCTGTTCTGGGCGAGGCCTGACCTTCCATGTCCCTGCACCATCCTGCCCACCCTGCTGCCTTTCCATTATTTTAATATTACTGCTCACGTTTTCCCTCCATTGAAGCCAGGGCTGCCAAGGTAGAAATTTTGCCTGATGAAGTGTCCCAGTGGCTGTGAAACGGGAGCCGGGCATGATAGATTGCAGGAATAAAGCTGAGAGAAGGAAGAGACAGGCAATCGGCAGGGACTGTCTGTAAATCTTGGTTCTGATGGGGCCGGAGATGAGCTGGTTAGTTTATGGGTGGGTGGGGGAAGCAGCAGAGAGGATAAGCTGATAATGAGAATGATGCCTGGTTTCTGATCCTGCCCCGCAGCTGGTGCAGGATCCTGGCTGGCAGAGAGAGAGAGTGGAAGTATGCGAATGCACCACTGATTTTTAATGAAAGCAGGTAACAGACTGAACATCTAACACACCAGGTTTCTCCTCCCTTTTTTCCTGGGCTCGCCCCTTTGTCCCCAACCTGCTCCGCCTTCTCCAATTGGCATAGAGCGGTAGTGATCTTACAGCAGTGCAGCTGCATGGGTACAGCTGTGCTTCCATAAGGTGTCTGGAGTAGACATGATCTAAGTGGCTATTCACCCTCCCCCATATACACAGCAGAACTATATTTCCTTCTCCACACAGACATGACCTGCTGCTCTGCTCCTGGGTGGTGGGACTCTTCCCTCTCTGCATGTCCCCGGAGAATGGGAATATAATTGCCTTCCCATGCACATATGTGCATGCATAGCGTCCAACAACTCGGTCCCCGTTCACGCTTTCCCTCATGGTAGAAAGCACACAATACAAGCTGAGTGAGATGCTCTGCCCCTGAAACAAGCATTTCCTCTTGGACAGCCTAGCGCTGTCTTGTATCTTCAGGAATTTAGACCTACATGGGAACTACCCTTTTCTTTTGTATCAGACAGCTACACATTCTTGCACAGAGCCTACACCCTACACTCAAAACAAATTACTCAAAGATGGGGCTAAAGCATGTCTGTCTCTCTCAGGCAGAGCGCATCCTCAAACCCTGACAGACCAGAACTACTGCCCAGAGTAGTCTGCACAAACTGATCACTCCTGAAAGTGCTGGTGAAATGCCAGCCACGTGGCTCTCAGTGTTAACCCTACCCAGCCTGCATTCGCACTGGCAGGGGACATGGTCTAGTCTTTATAACAAAGGAATGGCAGTTAGGACTTCTGGGCCCATATTTCTGAAGGTATTTAGATGTTGCTGTGCTCAGCGTTGCAACAACTAACTGATTTTGGAGCCTAAATCTCATTTTCAAAAGGGATTTAAGCACTTAGGAACCAAAATCCTATTGACTGTTGATGGGATTTAGGCTATGTGCCTAATTCCCTTTTGAAAATGAGTTTTGGGCTCCTAAATCGGTTAGGCATTGCAACACCAAACACAGCAACTGTTAAATACTTTTTAAAACTGAGCCTTGGTTTCTACTCCCAGCTCAGTCACTAAATCTGTGCCTCTGTAAATGGAGCAACATTCCCTACCTCAGAGGGAAGCTGGTGTGGCGTAATTCACAGCTATTACAGTGCTTTGAGAGCTTACCCACTATTGGATCTAAGCGCTGGCCTGGAATCGAAGGGGCTCTACAAGGGAAAATTGTCATTACTGTTTATACCTTTGCCAGTGCTGCCTGCATGCCTACACCGCTACTGAATGCAAGGCCAGGGCACTGGGCTGAGGACAGCCAGTCAGACCAGGGGCAGGCCAAGAGCCTGGGGTCAGGGTTAGTCCAACACTTTCAGGGTTAAGTATCAGAGGGGTAGCTGTGTTAGTCTGGATCTGTAAAAGCGGCAAAGTGGCACCTTATAGACTAACACTTTCAGGGTTATCATAGAATCATAGAATATCAGGGTTGGAAGGGACCTCAGGAGGTCATCTAGTCCAACCCCCTGCTCAAAGCAGGACCAATTCCCACTTAAATCATCCCAGCCAGGGCTTTGTCAAGCCTGACTTTAAAAACTTCTAAGGAAGGAGATTCTACCACCTCCCTAGGTAACGCATTCCAGTGTTTCACCACTCTCCTAGTGAAAAAGTTTTTCCTAATATCCAGCCTAAACCTCCCCCACTGCAACTTGAGACCATTACTCCTTGTCCTGTCCTCTTCTACCACTGAGAATAGTCTAGAACCATCCTCTCTGGAACCACCTCTCAGGTAGTTGAAAGCAGCTATCAAATCCCCCCTCATTCTTCTCTTCTGCAGACTAAACAATCCCAGTTCCCTCAGCCTCTCCTCATAAGTCATGTGTTCCAGACCCCTAATCATTTTTGTTGCCCTTCGCTGGACTCTCTCCAATTTATCCACAATTTATGGATAAATAAATTCTTTTTTGTTTTATTCCTCCTGAATTCACTGCTGCAAGTTAGCCTGCATATCCACTAGCCACGTGCAATATGCAAACACTGCCCCTTTCTTCCCACAGCTTGCATGATGTCAAAGGAATACAGCCAGGATCAAAATGGACCAGCTGCCAGGTATCATGGCAGAAAGAGGCAAGGTGAATCAGGGTGGGAGCTGGAGCAGCCTCTGCAAAGTGATAACTGTGGCAGCAATAAGAATTTGTCAGGCACTTCTCTCCCTGCTGTCAGGATGCCAGGTAAAGGTGTCCTGCTCTGTTATGAAGATTGAATGCCAGCTGGTGTGGCCTTATTATTACACGTTAGCAACTACACTAGTGAGTTGCATAAGACACAGGTCTGTGGATGAGATTAAATGCAGGGACCTGAGACAGGTAGGGGCGCGTGTGCGTGAGTGTGTGTGTGAGTAAAAGGATGGAGGGAGAGGCAGCAATAGAAAAATGAGGGGATGGACCAGACTGCCTGAAGGAAAGCTCAGTGTACGTGTGCGAGCGCACATGCACACTCGCCTCCCCTACTGATATGTCAGAATGATTAAATGCAGAATGCAGGCACCATAATGGTTTCATCAACTTCGCTACTTTTTATGAGAAATTTGTTCCAATCCCTTCACTCTCCCTGGCTGCTGTCATTTTAACAGATGCCAAACCAGAAGGAATAATAATCATGATAAGAAAACTTTGAACCACAGCAAGTGACTTCCCAGAGAGGTGGACGGGGGATCCGAAAAAACCTTTTTTGCAGGCAGCTCAAGAACTACCTGGAGATAATGTAGGGGCCTCTCTGCTGAAATGTTCCAGCCCAACATTCAGTGTTGCAATGAGACACTCCCCCACAACCGAATTCCAGGTGTAGTTTAGTGCTCACAACACTGAAGGACACATTGCTGTGGTGAGAACCCCATAGCTCCTATCCTGCCCCCCAACCCATCCTGGAGCACTCTTCTGTTCCAGTCCCAGGCCCAATTCAGCTCTGTTAACATATCTCAATCCTACCGTGCAGCAACCCTGCTATCCTAGTTCAGTCCCGCATGGCTTCTACTCTGCACCCCGCCACTCTGCTGCTGCCCCTCAGTCTGAACTTGTAGCTCCCTTTGCTATTCCATCCCTCAACACCCCACCAAACCTCTGGTGATGCCCTGTCAATCCTGACCTACAGCCCCGCTGCTATTCTAGCCCTGGGGTCCCCACACACAGCTCTGCCAATGCCCCTCCACCTCAACCCACCTGACATTGCAATCTTGAACTCCCACAACTCGCCCACCCACCTCAATTATGTCCTACACCCCTGCTGTTTGACTCCTTCCAGCCACAGCTTTGCCACTTAACTTCAGTGCTTTCCTACTTAATCCCCTGTTGTTCCAGTCAAGAACAACTTGGAAGCAGTCTGGGTCAACTGGGACGGTCCTAGGATATGCACACAAGAGCTAAGGTCAGAACTAGCCAACTCATTTCACTCCTGTCAAGGTTTAAGCCCAAGACTTGAGCAGTGACAAACTAGATCATTAGTTCAATGTGCTCCATGGCACCACCTCCTTCCTAGCACTGCTCCATTCATAGGTTTTCAGGCCAGAAGGCACCTTCCGCAGAACATAGGCCAGAGAATTCTACTTCCTGAACTCAATATGGATTTAAGTACACAGTAAAACATCATACATGCTAATGGTGACTAGGCAGTCTTCAGACAGCCCTGCCAGTTAGCAAGTGACAGCAGAAATCACCACCCAAAGGAAGGGCAGGCAGGCTAAATGTGAAATGTAGGCTCTGTCTGGGAGTGTTACAGCCACACTGCATGACCAGTTCCATGTCCTCCAAAAGAAAACACAGTAAACAGGCTGCATTCTGGCACCAGAACAGGGCAGATATCCACAGGAGGTGGGAACAAGCTGCTCAGATCAGTTTTTTACCTGGCTAGGGTTTAGAAACAGGCCATTATCCCCATGGAATGTATTTGTTTGGGAGTTTGGTCTCCTCCCAGAAATGTGACCCAGCTGTTGTTGGTGAATGAGGTGCTTAGACCTCATCAAAACAACCTTTCCAACCCAATTTCCTAAAAAAATAAAAAATGTTGGGGGTGGGGAAGGGAGGAGAATAAACAATTGATCCATCAGTTACAGTGGGACCTAATCCTCAAAGTAGCAGTCCCGCTACAGAGACTCTTTCCAATCGTTACTAGAGACCTATGTACCAAAGGGCCATCTTCCTGACAGATCTTCACAACCAACATGAAAGGAATACAGGTCCCTTGGAGCCCAGGGAGTGAAAATGATGATCCCCATTATCCCAGAAATGCTCCTTTCCTTGGGGACACATTTTGATGGTGGTTCAAAATCCAGATTGATCTTGATCTGATATTGAAACTTTGTACAGTCAGGGAAAGATGTTGCCAGCTATTCATGTCTCAGAAAGGACTTGCTAAATCTGCCTCTTTCATGGGCCTTCAAACATTCACAGAGCTTCACTCCTCATGCCCAGCTATGCCCTGATGAAAGCTCCCAGACCCATAGCAAAGGACAGGAAGCATCTCATAGGCCTGAACTAACCCTGACATCTTCTTAGCCAGAGGGAAGGGAGAGATCTGGCTTACAAGCAAGAGCAGAAGTAGAAAGTTTTTGCTCCTCCCAGCTGCAGTGCAAAGCAGAAACAGATTAAGATGCATTGCTGGAAGAGGAGGCCCCCCCATGGGCCTCTTCTATTTACATATTTCATGCAGCATTTCACACCTCTGAATGAAGGCATCAAATAGCCTTCCAGGCTGCTCTGCACTTACTAACTTATCTGATCCATAGGCCAGTCTGCCTGTTGGGGTGGGGGTAAAAGACAGCAGACAACTCAGTTCCACACACTGACACAGGTGGTGTCTCCTTTGAGGTCTGGGGGAAGAACTACAAGGAGAAGTGAGCCAGAGACTGCAGCCCATCAAAGCAGGGACCTTCACACATTCAGAGAACTTTGTAGAATTTTTACTGTACTGTGTCTCTGCCCTGTGACGATTGACTGCTCCAACCCTTGCCCTCCATTGCAGTCTCTTCACTTCAGATTCACTCCACACCTGTCCCCCTCATCTCTTCTCCCCTGCCCTGTCCACTACACCCACTCCCATTCCCTTCAGTGTTCCCCCCACCTTCACTTTTCTTTCCATTTAGCTGCTCTCCTTCTAACTAAACACATCCCAATACATACATTAAATTACATTAACACACCTTTTGGTGCTGCTACAGTGCTTCCTCCGTTACGTGTCACATCCCTTCTCCCACCCTGTGTCTGGGCTATATAGACTGTAAGCTTCTTGGGAGAGGGACCATCTGCTACTCTGTGTTTGTACAAGGCCTAGTACAATGGGGCCCCATTCTTGGTTGGTCCTTACACACTACCGTAACGATCATCATCAAAAATACATTTGCAAACACACAACCAGTGTAGTACTGGGCATGTTTCCTCATCCATACACTGAGCATGTGCACACACCCCCAGGCAGGACAAGGACGTTAACTCAAACAGCTATTGCAAAGTTCAGAGGAACAGCCGTGTTAGTCTGTATTTGCAAAAAGAAAAGGAGTACTTGTGGCACCTTAGAGACTAACCAATTTATTTGAGCAATTTATTTGAGCTCAAATAAATTGGTTAGTCTCTAAGGTGCCACAAGTACTCCTTTTCTTATTGCAAAGTTGCTGCCTTGATTTTTTTCCATCATGGGCCCTTTGGGAAAGGAGTAAATGAGAAGCCTCACCAATGTGACCATGGGACTCAAAAATCACTTTCCCAGCATGCTTAACAGGGTGGCACTCAGCAATGAAATGGGGCACCCACATGCCAAATACATTTGCATCCCCATCCCATACCAGATACCAGGTTTCAGTTGCGGCTGCACCTCCTGGAAGCAAGGCCATACCAAAGGCCCTGTTCCCATGCCTCCTCCCTTCCCTGAGACCATCCAGCACAGGCTCTCTCCCAAGCTGCTTCCTCCTCTACAGTTTGCAAACTTTGCATAATTGGCAATTAGCTGAGTATTCATCATTTAGTTAAATGTCAGGTTTCAGAGTAGCAGCCGTGTTAGTCCGTATTCGCAAAAAGAAAGGAGTACTTGTGGCACCTTAGAGACTAACCAATTTATTTGAGCATAAGCTTATGCATCCAATGAAGTGAGCTGTAGCTCATGAAAGCTTATGCTCAAAGAAATTGATTAGTCTCTAAGGTGCCACAAGTCCTCCTTTTCTTTTTAGTTAAATGTGACTACCTAGTTGCCTGTATTGCAGACACCCCAGCCTCTCTCCTACACCCCCCACGGGCGGTCACTCGGTGGGAAAGCATAGGGCTGGGGGCAGGAGGTACATCAATGACCATAAACCAACCCTGGAGAACTGCAGAGGTCAGTATAAACAGTTTTCAGAGG
This sequence comes from Caretta caretta, assembly GCF_965140235.1. NCBI lineage: Eukaryota > Metazoa > Chordata > Testudines > Cheloniidae > Caretta > Caretta caretta. Next base: position 1,730,273 of record NC_134219.1, read on the forward strand.
AACAGCCGTGTTAGTCTGTATTCGCAAAAAGAAAAGGAGTACTTGTGGCACCTTAGAGACTAACCAATTTATTTGAGCATGAGCTTTCGTGAGCTACAGCTCACTTCATCAGATGTTTACCGTGGAAACTGCAGCAGACTTTATATACACACAGAAATCATGAAACAATACCTCCTCCCACCCCACTGTCCTGCTGGTAATAGCTAAAAACAGTGAATACTAAGACAAGCGCAGCAAGTGAGTGGAGTCAGGAGAAACCATGACAAAGAGGCAACAGAAGGTTTAAAGCCATAAATCAGTGCACACACTTGCCCTGTCCCTGACAGGCTGTTACCCTGCCATTATTTAGCAAGGTCAGCACACTTCCACTACACAGCAGAACCTCAAAGTTACAAACTGACCTGTCAACCACACCCCCCATTTGGAACCGGAAGTATGCAATCAGCAGCACATTACAGTGCTGTGTTAAACATAAAACTACTAAAAAAACAAAGGGAAAGTTTAAAAAAAGATTTGACAAGGTAAGGAAACCATTTCTGTGCTTATTTCATTTAAATTGAGATGGTTAAATGTAGCATTTTTCTTCTGCACAGTAAAGTTTCAGAGCTGTAATAAGTCAATGTTCAGCAGCCTGTAAACTTTTGAAACCACCATAATGCTTTGTTCAGAGTTACATACAACCTCCATTCCCGAGGTATTCATAACTCTGAGGTTCTACTGTACAACCAGCCTGCTCATTAATTAACCACTCATTAGGCTAATCACAGCTTTCTCATTTCCCACTGGGGGGCGAAGGGGGGCAGAGATGTCAGCACAGCAGAACGTCAGGCTCAAAACGCAACTGAAAGTCTGGGAGACAGGAAATTTCCTGTACCAACCCAACGACACAGGAGCAGTCGTGCCCACTGCTCCCAACGCCAGGCCTGGGTACTCCTACGCCTCTCCCGGCACTGCATAGTGGCAGGTAAAGGTGCAAATGCCTAGAGACAAAGGGACACAGAGGAAAATAGGCAAGGGCAAGGCAATGTGCTGATATGTTTCGAACAGAGAGAACCCAGAATCTGCTGTTCAGAAGTGGAACTAGCGAGCTGCTCACCTGAAATTCCCCAGCCCATTTGCTGTACTGTTCCCAAACACTCCTGCTGGTTTTTGTCTTCTACAAACTCTTTGGAAAAAATCTACAAAACCTGATGCAGCCTCCCCTGCCCTGTCCCCTTCTCCCGCGTCCCAGTCAGACACCTTCCTAGCTTGCCTCTTCTAACCCCAGTCACCTGCCCCAGGTTTCTTCCCCTCACAATACAAACATGCCTTGTGCACCTCTTGTGCACCCCACTCCACCAATTAGCATCCTATCTCAACTCACTGAGCCTGCAGTCTGCAACCACCTGTTCCCCAGTTTTCCCTACCTTCCACCCCAGCCTGTGTGTCTCACCCAGCTGTTAGGTCTCTTCTTTCAGATTGTAAGCTCTTTGGGGCTGGGACCGTCATTTACCATGTTGGAGTGGCACCCAGCACAATGGGGCACCTCAATACATGTCTAATAAATATTAACTTATGAGACAGGGACTGCGTCTTCTCTCTAACTCTGTACAGAACCAAGCACAATGGGGCCTAAGGCACAATCAGCTGTGCACACAACCACCACCACCAGGCAGGCAAGTGTGCGCACTCACACTTCAACATCACACCCAGACACACATGTATGGTATAGGGCATACACTGACAGCCCATTCAGAATTAGTTTTAGCTTCTGAATTGGCAAAGATAACCAATCAGTGTTTTACAAATCAATATTCTCAGACATCAAGGAATGTTTTTGGGGCGTGGCTTGCGTGGGGGTGATAGGTGGGAGAAGTGAGGGATGTGTCATTGTGCAGTGAGCATGCGGCCTGAAAAGGTGAAGGGAACAGAATGCCCTTCCCAGCTGCAAAGCCAAGTTGTCTCAGTCCTGATCACAGGGTAAGGACTAGAAGCCGTTGGGAGGAGAGGGTTGATGCCCACTGAGTGGCTAGCAGGATTGCATGGTCAGGGTTCGTGCTGACTTAGGCTTGATTTGCCACCATCCTGTACTTTGTGTGTTTACTTACCCCTGTGCAGAGTGAGTGTAAAGAAGTTACCAAACCAAAATAGTACCATCTTACACCCATTTACCCCAGGAATAACCGACACTATCAGGCAGTTGAGATCCAAGCAGAAGGATTGCCCCTATGCTGGAGCTCATCTCAGTTCTGGATGACATGATATTTAAGGGCCAATATTTGCTGGAAACTAAATTTGAACATCTGGACAGCAAATAAGGAAAAAAATGCATTGGGAAGTTTGAGTTTAAATGTCTTCGCATGCTAATGCATACACCTCATTGCTGCCCGTGTGGGTAACAATCCCACAAAGAGCCCAAGGAGCCCTTCTCTGTGATCTCCGGGTGCATTTCTCAGCCTTATGCCCATAGGAGCAAGGGCAAGCTGCCCTAGACACTGGTACAGCTACCAGAAGGAACACCTGTTGTGAATAAAGGCTCTGGGAGCAGCTGCCATTCTGGCGCTTTGCTCCCAGGAGCCTTCGGGTTTAGTTTAGCCTGCTAGTGGGAGGACGGCAAGAGACTGCACTTAGCTCACTTCAAAAATAGATCAGACACTCTGCCATGGAGCCATTTTATTACAGCCGCCTCAGGTGTTTGGCTGGTGACACCTGTGAGAAAACTTTTCTGCCTGTATTTGTAAAGCCGGTGTGGAGAAGAATGGAGAAGGATAGCACAACCACCATTTTTCAGGAGAGCATCTCTCTCAGACATCCCCTCACGTTTTGCCTGTAGCACCAGAGATCTCTATTTTATGGTTCTATAACGAGAAATGGTGAAAATCAACTTGTTCATATATGTTAAGGACTCCTCATACAAGCTCCTTAGCTGGGCCCCATGCTCTGTGCCTGCTACTTCCCCTCCAGTTCTCTTTAGTACCTGCAGCCCTCACTACTGTGACCTCTCCAGGCCACTTTGCAGTTGGCTCTGTCCCTTACAGTTTGGGCACCACCCACCCACAGAGTTGGTGCTGAACTCCTACCAAAGGAACACTCTTCAAAAAGACACCAAGCAAACAGCAGTGGGCAGAACGGCAAGACAAACCATGAAACAAAGTCCTGCTTATGCTTCACCTTGCAGCAAGTGCCTCAGCATGGATACAAAAGCAGCTCCACAGCCCACAGCCTGAGGACCAGTGCTAGAAGTGGAGTCTTCCATGGCTGCAAGAGGGTGTGGTGAGGAAGATGCGGTTACAGCTGTGCACAGGGTTAAAGGGCACTGAGTGCAGAGTGACAAGCCAGGGGCAAGGCGGCTCCATTTTTGTGCTCAAAGCTCCTGTTGCTGATGCCACCTCGTGTCACCTTCAAATGTCAAGCTGAGTGGTTTCTAGGGTTCCCCCAACTCTGCTGCAGACCACACGACTGGCCGGGCAGGGGAAGTCCTCCAAGGCTCGGGACATGCCTTCTATTTCATGGGGGAGGCAAAGAGGGCTGGAGAGAACACGCAAGAAAGGCTTCTTAAAAATGGGTTCTTGGTGTTTCTGGCAATCTGTTTATTTTGCTGTTATTTCCTATCTTTGAAATGCTAATCAGGGAAGCCCCACACTCCTGAAAGGGCTTTGGATATGGAGCCCCTTTTTTGAGGGTAGGGGTGGGGGAGAAATGGGGAAGGCTCCTTAAAACCCTTGATCATCAGAGATAAGAAATACAGGGACATTTCATGTCATGAGGACAGTGGTTCCTTAGGCTGCAGGTGGGAAGGAAGAGTGGGTACAGAGCTCTAAACATTCCTGTGCCCAGAATTAAGATGGCTTTTTGCTGTATACAAACGCACCACTAGAGGGCATCACACACTTCACAGTCAAGATCCCTTTCCTCATCACCTCTGTCCCCCTTTCCCATGTCTGAGTCCCACTGCACTGTAACCAAACTGATCAGGACGGGTCACTCGGACCTACCTGAGCCCAAAGGTCTGGGAGGGTCCGAGGGGCCAAAGAAGCGCTTCATGTGCTCAGATTCAGACCTAGAGATATGGCAGGAAGCAGAGGTATCACAACAGCAAACCTGATGGCCTTAACTGACAGAAAAGTGACTAGAAGGTACTCCATCTCTCACCACCACGTCAGAATAGCTGCTGATTGTTTCCCGCTTTGTTCAGGTTCTTACACCACCACATCACTATGGAATCTGATCTTTTAATTGGACTTCTCTGCATACATGTAGTACCACACACCGTCACAGGCCACCACCCAATGGGGCTCCCCCTCCCAAACCTTCTAATATTTGAACTGATCCAGTCTGATGACCTAAGCCCTAGACCAATGGTTCTGAATTCCCCAGAGTCACCAGATGGAGCTGCGGGTGCCCTGGGCCCCTCCGGTCCAGCTTGAAACCTCCAGCCAATAGCAATGCTATCCACAGAATGCAGTGTGCCCATCTTCCATGACCAGTCCATGCGCTTATCCTGTGGGAGGGCAGCTCAGCACCACCGATGCTGCGTGCGTCACACTGAAGGATGCTGCCGCGGGAAAAGCACCTTGAGATAGGATTTTATAGAATTCTCCAACTTGGCCCTGAATGTGGCAGCTGATTTATTGTACCACATTCACCCTCCTTTTCCCCTCTCCACATCCCAACATGCAGTCGTGCCTCAAAGGGGGGGGGATTACTAGACCAGTTTCCAGCTCCACCAGAACTTAAGTAGTAATCAGCGTGGGGGTCACCTTTCTCTGGGCGAGGCTCCTCTCACTCGGCTCCTGCTGTCATGAATACTGGATACATACTTAGAAAAACAGAAAGACAGCTCAAGATTGGCATATTGATTGGGGACAGCACCAGCTAAATGGGAGGCTCAGCACTGTCTAGATGGGGGTTCAGCAGCACCGTCTGACTGTTGAACAGAAAAAACAATTGATTGGTGTCCAAAGACTCTTGGTGGGCTGCATGGGGAAGGAAAGCAGAAAGAATTAGTAAGAGAACAAGAAACAGAGCCTGAATCCATATGCAGGACACGCCACTAGAAAATCGCTGCTACTCACCTTCCCCTCACTCCCTGTTCATCAAGCCATTTTCTCCCTGCTGCCTCAGTGCTGACTGAGTTTGCAGCATGGTCACCAAATCTGTTTTGTCAGGTTGTGAAAATATCTGAGGAGGAAGCCGATCTCCCACTGCTGTTCCCCTCGCCAGGTGGGAGGGAAGGGCTGTAGAAGGCCTGGGAAATGCTGCCTCTGTCTCTCCCCCTTTACCTGGTTGCCCTGCTCACCCCAGGGAGGTGCCATTACAACAGCTGGGAGGGTCAGATCAAGGCTCTCACCTTTTTCAAGGGCCCAACCAGGCAAGGTTCTTTCTGCTGCGAAGGACCTTGGACTTGTGGGGATCACTGTAACTAGAGGAGGAGATGGAAATTCCAAAGCAGCTTCCTAGGGGCTGCTGGGGTGCAAAGGGCTGTTTGAGCCCGTCACTAGGAAACCTGCCCTTAAGCTCTACAGGAAGAATCCAATAAATGGGCCCTGGGGGCCAAGGCAGAAGTCATTGGCTACAAGGCCTTGCACAATGTCCCAACAACCTCATTAAGATGAGTCACTCCCACTCCAAAATCACAGCACACTAATGTGACTGGATTTGTCTTGGTCATAGGTCACAAGCTTAAGTGACAGACAGCCTTTGCGCTAGGAGACATGCGGTCACGAATCCACAGGGTTGGTGCCACGCCCCCAGCTTTGGAACAGTCTCTTGGAGGACCCCGACAGTGTGTCAGCCCCTTCCTTCAGGCAGGCCATGCAGCCGCATTGCCTCCTGAGACTGCACCTCTGGCTTCAGCCCTCCTTTTTCACACTGAGTTCCATTCAGCAATTCCCACTGAGCTAGACACCTGCTTAGAGACTTGGGTACTTTCAGCATTAATGCACCTCACCAGTTATTCACAGTGACACTCAAGCAGTGTTTTCAAAACAGTCAGGTTTATTAGTCACCTGCCACACAGTTCCGGACATCTTCAGGTTAGCACAGAGAAATGAAGGTTACAGCAAAGTCCATTCTGGTCAGCCCAGAGCACAGCCAAGCTGCAGGGAACTCCATTTTAAGTCTCTGGCCAGGACTAGACTACAAAATGATGTCGACCTAACTCATGTCAGCATATACCTACCGCAGTTATTAAATCGCTTGTGTGCGCACCCTTGGCTCCTGTGTCAGCTGTGCGCATTCTCATCAAGGGCACTTGTATCAATTGTACTGCCAGTCTGGGGCATCGTGGGACGGCTCCCGGATGCCAGTAACAGCCAACGGAAGCAATGCATGTCTATACTGACACTGCGTCGACCTAACTACATTAACTGTTACTCTATGCTGCTTGGGGAGGTGGTGTTACTAAATCAGCATGGAGAGGGACAGAGCTGAATTTAAGTGAAGACGCTTCCACAGCTAGATCGATGCAAGGCAGCCAAGGTTGACCTAACGGTGTAGTGTAGACCAGACCTGTCTCTCTTTCTGTCTGAACTCCTTAGTCAGTTCCCAGCTGATAGAGCAACCAGCTTCCTCCAGAAGCCAACACCTATCACCCCCACCTCACACCTCAGTCTATTGTTCTCAAAGTGGGGCCTTTCTTTGCTCAGCTTCCCTGCTGAGAGGTGGGGAAATCCATGAGTCATTACAGCATGCATTGTCTCTCTGGGTTGATTTCAACTAGTTCCTTAATGACTATTCTACCCTGACAAGAAGGTGACACACATATATGTCTCTCCAATTCTGCCCTGAGAGCAAGCTTAATCTGTTTTCCCCCACTGGGTAGGCATGCAACATATGGCGGAAACAGACGCATACACATAGGGGCATAAACATTTTTTTTAAAATTCCCATTTCAACACATAGGGCCTAATCACATCAGCCACACTATCAGATGCTCGTTCACCTGCACATCTACCAATGTGATATATGCCATCATGTGCCAGCAATGCCCCTCTGCCAGGTACATTGGGCAAACTGGACAGTCTCTATGTAAAAGAATAAATGGACATAAATCAGATGTCAAGAATTATAACATTCACAAACCAGTCGGAGAACACTTCAATCTCTCTGGTCACTCGATCTCTGACCTAAAAGTCGCTATATTACAACAAAAAGACTTAAAAAACAGACTCCAACGAGAGACTGCTGAATTGGAATTAATTTGCAAACTGGATACAATTAACTCAGGCTTGAACAGAGACTGGGAGTGGATGAGTTATTACACAAAGTAAAACTATTTCTCCATGTTTATTTCCCCCCCACAACTGTTCCTCAGACATTCTTTGCAAAAAGAAAAGGAGTACTTGTGGCACCTTAGAGACTACTCATGAAAGCTCATGCTCAAATAAATTGGTTAGTCTCTAAGGTGCCACAAGTCCTCCTTTTCTTTTTGCAAAGACAGACTAACACGGCTGTTACTCTGAAATCAGACATTCTTGTTAACTGCTGGAAATGGCCCACCTTGATTATCACTACAAAAGGTTTTCTCCCCCCCCGCCCCCCCTCCTGCTGGTAATAGCTCATCTTAAGTGATCACTCTCCTTACAGTGTGTATGATAACACCCATTTTTTCACGTTCTGTGTGTATATAAATCTCCTCACTGTATTTTCCACTGAATGCATCCGATGAAGTGAGCTGTAGCTCACAAAAGCTTATGCTCAAATAAATTGGTTAGTCTCTAAGATGCCACATTTCAGAGGAACAGCCGTGTTAGTCTGTATTCGCAAAAAGAAAAGGAATACTTGTGGCACCTTAGAGACTAACCAATTTATTTGAGCATGAGCTTTCGTGAGCTACAGCCGAGCTGTAGCTCACGAAAGCTCATGCTCAAATAAATTGGTTAGTCTCTAAGGTGCCACAAGTATTCCTTTTCTTTTTAAGATGCCACAAGTACTCCTTTTCTTTTCAACACACATGCCTACATCACAAAACCTGCCTACAGTATAAACTGAGTGCCTCATGGCAGAGACCAGCCCTCTTTGAATATCTAAATACTGCACATCATGGATGCTACCAGGGACAAATAATTCACACAGAGGCAGAATTTGCTCAAGAGATTCCTCAGGACTGGGAAAGCAGGTGGGGGGGCCTGCATGCCAGGACTCGGGCACACTGACAGAGCTGGCCGGGGGGGAGAGGTTGCCAGGACTAGAACAGAAGAGGGGGCTGCCTCAAAAGAGGAAAAACATTGTTAAACCAGCTTCCAGCTCCCCCAGGATTCAGGAATTTCTCTGTGTTTGGGCTCCCCTTTTCCCAGACAGAGAGAAGAGCATGGGCAGAGCCAGGAGAACCAGCCCACATTGTACCTGCCTCTAGCAAGGGCTCTTGATGTTTTGCTTTCACATGCACCACAACTGACTCACACTTTTAAAAGTAAAATGGGGGGGGGGGGACAGAAAAAATGCCTTCGTACCAAGCATCAGAGAAAGTGGGGGAGCCCCACGGGGAAGAGGAAAGTGCTTTCTATGTAATTCACCTTTTGTCATTTAATCACACCCCCGTGATGTCAGCAGCAAGGATCCATTGAATTGCTGGGTCACAGGCTTGTATGCTGGGAAATCTAGGGAATGCATGCTTGTTTGCTCCCCCTCACTAAACGCTAACCTGAGTCAGAAAACTTTCCCTCCCTGATCTGTTCTGCCCTGCCAAGGATAGGAGATTTCCTCTCCTCTGAAGGAGCTTATGAAGCAGTGGGAAAATGCCAGAGTTTCTTTTTAGAGAAATGTTAATGATGCCCAGAGAAGAGTTAATTATGTGTCACGGACACAATTTTGTGCCAGTCTCATACCACTACATGATCAAAGTCCCATGGCAGGGCAGCTATGTCTCATTTGGTCTGTGCGTATAAGTCTGGGGAGCAAGTGGCAGGAGTACGTGTGTCTCCTTTTACTACAGCACCGTAACTGGAGTTACGATAGGTCAGGCATAGGTGTCAGAGGGTATGAGTGGGCACAGGTATTTAACTAGGTTACTTAGCAATTCACTGACTACATCCATCCAAGAGCTCCAGGGATGAATTTCCCCCATAACACTGGGAAAACCTCAACAGCTTCAACATGCTTTTACCAGCCTGACAAATTCCCAGCTCTTAAATGTTTGGTGATCAAACTCTTTAGAGCTGCATGGACCAACAGGGAGCACAGCAACTGTCAAGGGATTAGATCAATGATTCATCTAGCATCCAAGGCCAATAGCAGATGTTTAGAGGAGGGTGTAAGACCCTATAATGGGCAATTATGCAACTACATACTGACAGAACTCTTCCCAAACTTCCCCCTTATCCTCAGGCAGTTAGTGATTGCCTTTTGTCCTGAAGCAGGATGGTAAATATCACAGGCTCATTTTATTCTAGTCAGACTAGGGACCGAATGGCTAGGCAGCAGTTCTGCAGAAAAGGACCTAGGGGTGACAGTGGACGAGAAGCTGGATATGAGTCAACAGTGTGCCCTTGTTGCCAAGAAGGCCAATGGCATTTTGGGATGTATAAGTAGGGGCATAGCCAGCAGATCAAGGGACATGATTGTTCCCCTCTATTCTACATTGGTGAGGCCTCATCTGGAGTACTGTGTCCAGTTTTGGGCCCCGCACTACAAGAACGATGTGGATAAATTGGAGAGAGTCCAGCGAAGGGCAACAAAAATGATTAGGGGTCTGGAACACATGACTTATGAGGAGAGGCTGAGGGAACTGGGATTGTTTAGTTTGCAGTAGAGAAGAATGAGGGGGGATTTGATAGCTGCTTTCAACGACCTCAGAGGTGGTTCCAAAGAGGATGGTTCTAGACTATTCTCAGTGGTGGAAGAGGACAGGACAAGGAGTAATGGTCTCAAGTTGCAGTGGGGGAGGTTTAGGCTGGATATTAGGAAAAACTTTTTCACTAGGAGGGTGGTGAAACACTGGAATGTGTTACCTAGGGAGGTGGTAGAATCTCCTTCCTTAGAAGTTTTTAAGGTCAGGCTTGACAAAGCCCTGGCTGGGATGATTTAATTGGGGATGGGTCCTGCTTTGAGCAGGGGGTTGGACTAGATGACCTCCTGAGGTCCCTTCCAACCCTGATATTCTATGATTCTATGAATATAACTGAGGATATTGTGATCATCCATATAAATAGCTCATCCTTTTTGAAATCCCATTAAGCTCTTTGCTTCAATAGTATCTTGTGGCATCAAGTTCCACAGACTAATTATGCTATAAAAACCATTGCTTCATCCCAGTTTAAATGTGTTGCTTTTCAATTTCACTGTTCTTCTATTATGACAGATGACAATCAGGAGCCCTCAGCTGGCCCGCTCTTATTTCCGGTAGATACTCTGAAATGAGTTGAGTAAAATTGAACGCAGTGCACTTGCCAACCGTAGAAGGGGGCTGAGGTGCTAGGCAGACACCTTGTTTTAATAAGATGGGAGAACAGAGGGAAAGTGCAAGTTAATCTGTCCCTCGTGACTACCAATGGGACACCATGCACCGCTGGCCAGGGCAGACAGCTCCAAGGAGCATGTAGCCCATGCACATTGTGCAAGTCACACTACACTAGTGGTTCTCAACCTGCAGGCCACTTGCAGCCCACTCAGCACACAGCTGCAGCCATTGTGACATCCACAGGGCCACAGAGGTAGTACTGCATGCAGACCACAATGGTAAATAGGTTGAGAACCACTGCACTACACAAACACACAGGCCTACAACTCTTGTACAGGCACTGGGTCAGCAGACAAGAGGGATTTACCAGAAGGTGGCGAGAGTTCAAAGGGGGGAATGCGGAGTCTCCCATTTACCCAAAGTTATTTCCTCATCCTCGTTGTGCATTGAAACTGTATGGTGATGACAACGCACCAAAAGCCACCTTCCCCCTCCTAGACGTGAGAACCTGCCACCACAAGCTGGTGCTCTGTATTCCATTCAGATCGCTCTTCGTTAGCTCGGCACAGAAATCGGAGCTGCTACTCAGACAGAAAGCCTCCATCCCATAATAAACAGCATGAACTATTTATAAACCTGAAAATGTCTTTATTATTATTATTTTTCCCCCAGAAAAATCTTACACAATACTGTTAACTACACCCCACCAAGGACTCGCAGGTCTGCAGCGCTGGTATCGCTTCCTCAGGCAGTGCCCAGTGGAACAGATGGCAGTGTGGGCGTTAGGTACCAGCCTCCTGGCAATATGAACATCTGTTACCGTTAGAAAATGCTAATTGCCGTCAATCAGGACGGCACCTACCCACATTTACATGCAAGCACAAAAAAATTACGCCTAAATTTCTCTGAGCACAACACTCACTGCATGCTAAGTAACTGGAGCAACTCAGATGCTGCAAGCCAGCCTGTTATGAGTGGCTACAGTTCAGATGTACCACGCCCAGGCTGGACTTACCCAGCTTACCCAGTGCAATGCAAATGGCTTGAGAGCTAGAAAGGAATGGTAGTCTCTTGCTCCCCTTTCCTCCTTCTGTATTTCTGGGATTTGAAATCACAACACCAACTGGCCCCACTCTTTCATTTCCAGTGCAAGCAGGAGCCATGTCTCTTTAAATTTCAGCATCCGGTGCACATCAGAGGAACGAATCCTGCTAAAATGCAGATTGAGGGAAGACACTAAAGCTTCTCTACAAGCTCTTCAGGATAACTGGGTATTCCTCTGTTGTCTGATTAAAACCCCCCTCTGCAGCTTCCCCCCCACCTGGCAATGGGCAGGGGCACATTCCTATTAGAATTTACACCCCCTCGTGCCAATTTGGTCCAGGAACTCTAAGACGTTTATTGTTGGTGTGGTTCTCTCCCTCCCCACACCAACTCCTTTTGGTTAAAAAATCAGATTTTTCCAACACGACACTGCAACACAAGTTCAAGCTACCTCAGAAGCGCTCTATTGCCTACTGCCAAGGGGTCCCAGGGAATGATGTCTAGTATGCCATATCTTTGAGTGCAAGATCTTTGGGGCAGGGACCATTTCATATTCTATGTTCAATAGAGAGTCAAGCACATTGTTGGCACTCAGATAATAATGGCCCTAGATATTTTTATGCAACTCAATCCTGACCTTTGGCAACCCCTGCTTTTCCAGGCTTATTAGATCTCCAAACACCTTCGGCTAATCCTCCATAGTCCTTCCCTGCAGTACCTCTTGCTATTGTAAAGCAGAGTGTCCTCAGCAGAGGCTGACAAAAACTCTCCAAAGCCTCTAAAAAGGGGGGCACTTGTACTAATGGGTTTGGGTCAACGGTGTATAACATCGAGATGATCTATTTCATTTGAGAGTTATTGGAATATAGAGCACTCACCCCTAGTCCTGCTCCTTCTACATTATCCACAATATAGGAACAAGGAGACTCAGCAAAATGTTACTATATCTCCAGAGAGCACACATAAGAACATAATGGCCCACTGGGTCAGAGCAAAGGTCCATCCAGCCCAGTGTCCTGTCTTCTAACAGTGGCCAGTGCCAGGTGCCCCAGAGGGAATGAACAGAACAGAATCCATCCCCTGTTGCCCATTCCCAGCTTCTGGCAAAGCATATCAAAGAACAAAAATGGCACCAACATGATTTATCAGCTCTGTCCCCAGAAGTTATATTAAGGGTCATATCTGACCTAATACTCTGTAATGTGGGAGGGGCCTTAGCTCTGCTAGCAGCTGTGGGAACCCTACAGAGAACTGCAGCTGAACTCTTGCCGGCTCACTGGAGCAGGTGTGGCACATCGGACTCCATCAGGAACATAAGGAGGTGGAAGTAGTCCTTTGGCCAAAGGAGCTAGGATTTGAGGCAGACAGCTTCTCAGGGAAGGAACCCAAGGCACAGCCACACCTAAGGAAAAGGCTTATGCAAGGCAAGGGGGCAGATTTTAGGTGTTTGCTTGGAAGTAGCTTTCTGCAAGCCAGATCTCAGGAAGGGTAATGCCTGGAGTGTACAGTAAGTGTGCAGCATTCATCTGGAGCTGAAAGGGGACCCCACCACCTTAAAATATGAAATAGCAGCATCCTCTGCATTTGCCTAGGACAGGGTATCAGCTATCAATCTGTGATCAAACCCATGCTCTAGTCTGGAATACTCCACCACCACCACCTTTGAGCAGCACTGGCTGGTCCCAGACTTAGCGTGCTCTTGCGCAGGCAGACATGTGTATGTTCCGGAGTGAAGTGAGTTAGTTCAGTCCACTTGTACCATTTGGTGAGCACACTTGGTTGTGGAAACCACACAGGCCCCAATTTACCTGGTGTCACTAACTCCAGCCCAAGGGATCAACAATTCAGTAAAAAAAAATCCAGCTCCCCCATGAGGCCTATAAGGGGATGTCTACACAGCAGAGAAAAACCCCACAGCTGGCCCAGGCCAGCTGACTTGGGCTTGTGGGGCTGTTTCATTGCTATGTAGACTTCTGGGCTTGGTCTGGAGCCCGGGCTCTGGGACCCTCCCACCTCACAGGGTGGACATACCCTTAGACACAGGAGTCAGCCCTGCCTCTGAGTTTCTGTAAACTCGTCAGGGCAGGGACTTGTTATTGTGGACTTTGCACAGTGCCAAATACCTTTCCCGGTGCGAAACAAGCATCACACGATAGTCACAGCATTAGCTTTTTGAAGACATCATAAACAAGTTACTTTGAAAGTTATCGGTGTTAAAATAGCTTACAAAATAGCTCATCTGGTAAGAAATTTACAAGTTAAAGCATCAGCAATCCCCTTCACACCATTACTGGGTGACCATGGAACTATAACCCACCTGTCAGCACTGGCTCCTGCTCCCAGTCCATGGGATCTCTCACCCCAAAGAGCAGAGGAGCTCTGGGTCTCCCGGGCAAAACAGATCCATGCTGCACAAGTCTTACAGCGCACGCCTACTGCTGAGGAAACACTGTCACTCCCTTGAGCCTTTGCGCAACCATGGCCTCACCTGCTACCGCACCGTGCACCATGTCCACATCGCCATCCACCACACACCCTAATTTCCAGCAGGAAAACAATGTGAAGCAGCTTCCACTCCCCATGCGGGGTTCAAGGGCTTACATGTCAGATCTCAGTGACTCCTGTTCTCTTGCCCCGCCCCTGGGATAACTGGTGAAACGGCGCGTGCCGAGTTCACACTGCTGTCCGAGTACGCCGGGCAGAGCGAGATGTGGCCCCTTCTCTCCCGACACTGCGGAGGCTGCAGAGATCCCCCCCTCTCTCTTCACCTGCATTTCCAGGAGCAAATCCCTCCACTTCTGGGGCAAAGAATCGCTCCTGTCGCCACGGGGTTGTGGAAGGGGGTGCAAGGGTACCCTCCCCGCAGGTGCTGAGGGGGCCGAAGGAGAATACCACTCTCTCTTCCAGCAGGCTCTAGACCCCTCCCCATCCATTTCCTGGAGGCCGGGGCTCTCTCTGCCCCCTGCTCACGGGCCCGCTGGTTCGCCCTGGCTTCCCCCACGCATCTGCCCTTGTCTCTGACGCTACCCCTCCCCCAAACTGGGCCAGGGCTGAGGCTCCCCTCCCCCCCGCTCTGACCAACTGCCACTTCCAACTGCCACGGAACCTTCAGGTGCCAACGTTCCACCTGCCGCAGTGCCGCTCCCGAGCTGATCCAGGAGAGGGGCGAGGAAGGGGGCTTAAAACGCGTATCTGCTCCCAAGCCATCACTCCTCCCTGCATCCTTCTGCTCTCGTCACGTCACTGGAACTCCCTAGCCAGGCTTGCGCGCCGCACAGGAGAGAAGTGCCTTCACAATGAGCCCCCCGGCTCAGAGGGGTGGGTTATCAGGACAGCGGGGCACCATCTCACTCGAGCCGTTGCACTTCCCCAGCAGGATGCTGGCGCTGTACAAGTGGGAGGTGATAGTAACCCTCGCAGCCCTATATGGCACTGGGAATTCATGCTTCCCCATGCTTCAAACGCTGGTCAGACAGAGGCGCCGCTATCGGAGAGCCAGTTCCTGTCTGGTGCGAAGCAAGTAGGGACCTTATTCTAGTTCCCAGTGCACAAGGGTCCTCTCCACAAAAGCTGTCAGCACAGTCAGCATTAGCCGGGCAGGGCCAACATGCACTGGCAGGGAGCAGTTTGCCCAGCCATTGCCAGCACTGTCCTGCTCTGGGGACAGACCAGGTGGGTGTACCCTGGTCTTCAGGGCCCTCCGCCTGGTACCACAGAAGGGTGCTTTTTTAAGAAAATGAAGTTACAGAGGGATATATATATATATATTTTTTAAATCTTCGCAACTGATTCAGAGCCTGGCTCTGCCCACCTGACTCACAAACCTGCTCCTTTGGCTCTGGTGAGACAGCTCATGTGAGCAAGGAAACATGGGCCAGTGCTTGCAGCTGCCATAATCTTAACTTACCTCTTCATCACTCCCTTCACTTGGGGCTTCCAGCTCAGCTAGCCGCACCACCCCGTGGAATCCACCGCGCCAGTTCAATGAGGTCACGTCCCACGGTGATGTCTTGCCCAATCATACACACTGCAGAAGCACCATCTCTAGCCTTTAGAGAAAGCCCAGTCTGGCCCAGAACTTCTCCTGAGAGAGAGAGAGATTGCCCCACAGGCTGGGGAAGTGGTGGTACAATGTTTGGGAGCTCTCAAGACATTTCCAAGAAGACCCTAAGCACACATGCATTATCTGGCTCTCATTATAGAACTGTAACATGTTGGGGGAGGCAGGTAAACACAATATATAGTTCATTCCCTTGTAACCATTACGTAATGGTTACCGGGCTTTGGCTCCTTCCCCTGGTCCACCCCACATCCCTCCTCAGGATTGGTTTCCTGACTAACTCCCACTGGTAAGAGCAGGTTGTAGCACGACGGCTTCCTGCTGCTCCAACCATTACTCAGCAAGTGAGGGAATCACTCCGTGCTCCAAGGTCACTCAAAAACACCATCTGTCCATGCACTGCATGCCGCTCCCCCAGAGAGTGTGCGAGAGAGAAATTATTCCAATACGCTGAAGGCCACCCTCCCCTTTCCCCCACCCTCCATTCTAGAGGCAGCCAACACAAAGTCAGTCCAACTGCAGTTACAGAGTGCTAGCTTGGTCCGGACTGGGGAGAGCCTGTGGATCTTGACACCAAGATAGCTGGTGAGCCTAAGGCAGCTACAACATCCCCTGGCCAATCTGCAACTCCCCATATAGCCCTCTGGCACTAGGTGTGCTGAGATCCCCCCCCTCCTATATCATCACCCAATTACAAAGTCGGAAGAAATAACAGTCCTCTGGCCCTGGGACAGGGCAGGTGCTACTCTCTGTGCTCATGAAGGAGAGTGCACAGTCTCGCCTCCTCACGCCCACCCTGAGAGCCTCCCCTCCAGCCCCTGCTGCTTCCAGGCAAAGGATAAACACAGGAGCCTCCACCCGACAAAGTCCCAAGACATCAAACAAAGGGGATGGAAAACCCCCTTTTACCATGCAGCTGAGCATAGCCCCAAGGAGCAGAGAGAGGCTCTTCGGGTACGTCTACACTGCAATGTAAACCCAGGGTTATTTGGACTCAAGTGAGCTCACTTTGCAAAAGGCTTGATTGGTTCGCTCTCCATTGCAAACCCAGGAGGCTCTCTGACTGTGTACTTGCAGACTGGTGATCAGAACAGAATGGGTTAATACAGACCTGAGCTGCTGCCGTTTGCAAAGTGGGGGTGGCTTCTGTTTTCAATAGAGCAGATCGCAGATTGTTGGGCTAGAGAGGACTAAGGAAATTGTCCCGTGGAATTGTGGGATACTTCCAGATGACTCCCGGGACCCGTGTCAAGCGGGGCTGCATCTACACTGCAAAGCAGTAGGGCTTGGACCTTGAGTCCTGGCTTAACTCGAGCTCAGAGCCTCCAGCCCTGCAGAGTCCTGGGATCTTGGGTCCGAGCCCTGGGTTAGCACAATTGCAGTGTAGACACAAGGGGGTTAGGCTCAAGCCCAGACTTATATTTCAGTGTAGATATACCCACAGTGTGCACAGCAGCTAGCCACCCCAACTCTAGAAGCAACAGCCCACCCACAGAGGCAGTCCAGGCCCACTGTTGTGCTGGAGAGACCACCTCATTGACATCAACACATGCCCCCTACCCACACCCTTGCCCAAAAGGAAGCACATTTGGTTGACAAACAACACTCTAGGAGAAGTGTTTCAAGTGAGCAGAGCTGCTGGGACGCAGACAGGCTGCCTCTAAATATGAATGCTCCAGCCAGACAGGTGCTGGGAAAAGCTCCAGGCCAAGAGGGGAGGGCAAGCATCTTGTTCAGACCCATCCTTTAGCTCTTGCCATGAGCGTTACACATTGCCAAAGACAAAATACATTCACAAAAGCCAAAATTCTGGCTCTCATGCACAGCCCGCTCCGCCAGGCTGGGGAGGGAGGAATGCCCCCCGAAACAGCCGAGTGAAACAGTGCCCTGCAGCCACCACTCTACTCTCCAGCCTCCTGCACAACCCCATTCGCAGGGGCAACGGAGCAGCCTTGCGGGATACACTGGCCCTGCCCTGTCCATCCCCAACTCTGAAACGCACCCCTCCCCCTGCACAAACCATGGTCAAAAGGCCCTTCAGAGCCACAGAGGGGGGGCAGGAATGACCTCAGACATCATGCCCACTCCACACGTATTATTTATAAGTCAACTCACACCCAAAGCAAGCCACAGCGTGAGCTCCCATGGCGTCCTGACCATTCACAGACACCACAGGAGCAGCATCTCTGGCCATGCTGCCTCAGCATTGCCCCCAGGCAGAAACACATTTCCGGACAGGCCAGGGAAGTGGGATATTTATGGGGAGTTGTAGTCACCTGCACCCTGAAATGGGTATTAATCCATATTCACCATTCCTGGGTTGCCATATGTATATCCAAGGATATCGCAATGAGAAACCCATTTTTAACAAAGCCTTGCACACAGCACCTCTTTGCCCCATTTGCACCCACATAGCCACTAGCTGCCCACCCCCTACCATTCCTGTTCTCTTGGCCAGGACACAAACCTTTCAGGCTGGGTTGCTTTAGGTTCTTCTAAACTAACAATTTGAGTTCAAGCCAGTTCTGAACAAAGAGATGGCAAACTGTGACCTCAGAGATAACTCAGTCAAGAAATAAGCGTTTGACTTTGGTTTAGTTGCCATCTTATTGAGGGAAGTTCTTCAAGAGTGCCTAATGGATTTAGGAGCACACATACCATTTAAAGCCAACGGGATGTGTAGCTATTCAGAAATGTTCAACGTCTCCCAAAAAGCCCTACTCTCACGTGTCGCGGTTGTGAAGTACACCTTCTGATGAAAGAACCAGCAGCGCTAGCTATTCTTTGTGAGCAGTAGTAATAATCAGTTCTTAGCACTTTTCATCCAGAGATCACCACACTATTCTCCCCATTGTACACAGAGGGAAAGCGATATGCCCAAGGAGACATGGTGAATCAGTACTAGAGGTGAGAACAGAACCCAGGAGTCCTGTGTCTTATCCAGTGGAACAGAGTGCTTTGGCAACGCTAGGGCAAGGGATTCTCCCATCTCTGTGTCCTGCACAGGTCTGTGGTGCCCTGAATATTCCTAGCCCAGGAATCCTGCACCGGCACCCCAGCCCATGGACTCGCCTTTGTGGTCCCATTGTTGTGTTGCGAGATTGTTTCCATACAGGAGCAGCCAGCAGAGCCGCCAGCTCCCAGCTCTAGTGCTTAACGCTACATCTGGAAACTCTTCTCACCCTTAATTGTTCTTAATGCTTTAACACACCGAGTGACTAATAGACACTAATTGGGCGGCTTTAGCAGTGAGAGCACGCAAGGAACATGGCTGGCTGCGCCCTCTGTGCCGAGCTGGTACTCTCCCAGCCGTATATCTGCCATCACATTACAAACATCATAAATCACCAGCAAAAAAAAAAAGCTAGACTAATTCTCTCTGTTGTCCCTCTGCAAAGAGAGGCACAGAGCCTGAACCCTGAGTGCAGCAAAGACAACTTGAGACAGAAGCAGACAGCTTCTCTGACCACTTTCATTACTTCCAAAACCATCACAACGCCACCCCTCAAAACCATCCCATCACAGCGCTGACTCACATCGCACGGCAGCCACTCGCTCAGGGACGTTTGGTTCCACTGAAGGTAGTTATGAGCTGTGCATTCTGGACCTGTCATTGAAGCTCCACAAGTGAGAGTCAGCTTCCACACAGAGCCTGACTGGATCCCCCCCGACAATCTAACTTTCCGAAAAAGGCTCCTTTGTGCCCAGAACATGCCATTCTCCATCACTCCCTCAACAACATCCCACAGCACAGGACCTCTCTCCAGGGGTGTTTAGCACAGGATTTGGGGAAGCACACACTTCACCGTTACTGCTGATGCAGGCAAAGCTCCACTCCTGCTCAACCCACTTTTACATGCTGGGTACCCCCTGCGTTGGGTTCTGGTTTAACCTTCTGACCTCAAGCAGACACAAGAAGACAAGTGATGGATGGGCACAGGGGGCAAAGTAACTTTCAGAGGATTTATGGGTAGCAGGATGGCACTGCTGGGGAAGAAGAAATGTGTTGTAACAAAAGGGCTCAGGGTTTTACTACCAGGTTATGAAGTTGGAACGGACTTGTGGATATTTGGCATAGGGCTGCAGTGGTCTAGTGAGTTATGAGCTTAGGGCCAAGAGTTAGAACTGTTGGGGTCTATTCCAGGTTTGCCACAGACTTGCTGTGTGACCTTGGGTGAGCCACTTAGTGTCACTGAGCCTCAGTTTTCACATCTGTAAAACGGGGATGCCACGGAGCCATCTTTGCAAAGCATCTTGAGATTCCCAGGGGCTTGCTAAGTATAATCATCATTATTGCACACCCCATGAGTGCAACACTAGCTAGCACAACTGGTACTATCTGCTCCAGACCAGCCTAAGATGTAACTAACAGGGAACAGAGCAAGACAGGGCTGGAAGGCTGGACCTCCTGGGTTGGGTCTAGTCGTCTGCTATGGCAGGCAACCCCACCATATAATCCTATTCATACATTTATCAAGTTCCTTCCTCAAAATAGTTGGGTTGTTTGCCCCCACTCTTCCTAGTGGGAGGTTGTTCCAGAACCTCCCTTCTCTAATAATGAGAAATCTTCTAATTTCCAGCCTACGGTTCTGCCTACACCACAGCCGATGTCACTCAGGGGTGTGAATATCCCCACCCCGAGTGACACACGTTACACCAACGTAAGCGCTCATGTGCACAGGGCTATGCTGCTCACAGAGGTGGGTTTTTACGGCAAGGGGAGAGCTCTCCCATCGGATAGAGCATCTGGTGAAGGTGTATATGTACAGCGTTGCACCGGCAGAGAGTATCAACACAGCTGAGTCACTGCAGCACTGTACTTATAGACGTGGCCTAAACGTATTCCTGGACAGTTTGTCCCCATTTGTTCTGGTGCCAGCATTGTCCTTTAGCGTCAATAGCTCCTCGCCCTCCCTGGGGTTTACCCCCAACGTGTTTATAGAGAGCAATCCGATCCCCTCCGAGCCTTCCCTTTGATAGGCTGAAGAAGCCAAGCTCCGTTAGTCTCCTCTGGTCAGCTCAGATCTCCACTGCCCCGATCATCCTAGCAGCCCTTCTCTGCACCTGCTCCACTCTGAATTCAGCTTTCTGGAAGTGGGGGGACCAGAAGTCCACACGGTTTTGCAGGTGAGAACTTGCCAGTGCCTTGTACAATGGCATTAGTATTCCCCTGTCTGTACTGGAAATGCATCTTCGGATCGCACTTACCTTCCTCACAGCTGCATCAGTCGTCCTGTGATTGACAAGTACACCCAGGTCTTTCTCCTTCTCTGTTGTTTCCAACTGAGAAACCCACAGCCTACAGCAGAAAGCCTTATTATAGGGCATGACTCTGCACGATTACATTTCATCCCAGGGTGTTGGGCTGGCAGATCATTCTGTTGGGGGATATGCCCTTGAGCAGACAGCCCCTCAAGGCCAGGCCCTTTGGCTCAGGGAGTCTGGAGGGGGTGTGGAGGCCTGGTCTGCATGCGCACAGGACCGGCTGTTCTTACCCGCACATGCTGAACTAGCAGCAGCACGGCTCCGGACTACATCTTACAGGCTGACAGGTCAGAGGCGGAAGGCAGCTGCCCGCTATCCAGGCTGCCAGCTCAGCCTCCTCTGCGACCCTGGGAGCACAGGGCGTTCACTGAAGTTGCACTGCAGTAGGAAATAGACTCAAGTCTTGTTACACAGGGGCTAAGCCTCCCTGGCCATGTTTTCTATAAATCTCCTGGAATTTATTATACGATAACTAGCCTGGAAAAGCTAAATTAAATCCACAGCCAAGAAACTGACTTTCAAGCGTGACCTAATTTACTTTCTTGAAGAAGGGGGAGGAGCTGAGGGGGAGGGATGGGGTAATACCTAGACGACCTCTCTTTGCAGCTGCTCACACCTTCCTCCTCCCCCTCCTCCTCCTCTCTGCAGCCTCACCAGCCACTTTGGGGATGGAGCTGCACAGCCTTTCATGTCTAAGAGGATCTAGCACTCCCACTCACCAGAACAAAAGCACCTCAAGGGCTCCCCTTTTAGATGTTTTTTCCTTCAAGAAGCACTTTCTTCCCAGGGGGTTCCATCACATTTCAGACTGACAGAGAGTATATTTGCCAAAGCTAAGTTACACTGTGTTCTCTCCTTGATCCAGGCTGTTTCTCCACCCCATTAACCCGATCTTCATGCAAAGCACCCAGCATCCTCACTTGAAGTTTGTGGCTTAGAAACCAATGCCCTCTTGCAAGGCCTCAAGCAAGAACAAGCCCCTCCGCCCCCCACATGAGAGGGGGTTGAAGGATAGCAAGGAAAACAAGACAGCGAAAATGTGGGTGGGGAGATGCTAGGGGTTTGGAGAGTAATGGAGTGTAATGCTCTAGAGCCCAGAGGTTTCCAGACTGTGGACCACGGAGGCCTGACTGGCCACATGCAGCCAGCTCCTTCTCCTTGTTTCCAGTGGCTAAGGCTAGGTCTTCACCGCAAGAACAGGGACATTTTGACTCAATGGGAAAAACCAGAGAAGCCCAGACACAGGTTGATTTTACCTCAGTGTAGTTGAGATCAACCCTATACTCCCCACCTGGGGTGTTAACCTTGCCTACTTGGAGGTAACGACCACCTGAACCTCGCCTCCACTAGGGGAGAGCTCACTGGATGTCAAATACGCACCTATTGCTGCAGTGAATACCTAGCCTGAATCATAGTAAGAGACGCTACCTGTACATCAAACACTTCCCCCGGGTTATGATGTGACTGTAAACTGGAGGAGAGGGGGGTCCATTGGATGGCCCATGGAAGGGGAGGTGCCCACAAGACACTCAATCAAAGGCTGCCCTACACACCAGATGGAACCAAAATAGCTCAGCCACTAACTTGCTCTGGAATAGAAGTGACCTATTTCAGTGTTGCTTAAGTGGGTAAAAAACGACACAAGTTAAGTCAACGTAAGAGATTTATCTTGGGCCAAGACCAACCGCAAGAGTCTGGCACGGAAACACCATGTTGTGCGAGCTAAAATCCATTTATTATGTGGTGCCAGGTTGTGTGCAGACCAGCCCTAAGATGTGCTCCCTGGGTGAAAAAGTCTGAGCATCCCCTGCTCTAAGCTTCCACCTCCATGGGATGCAAGTCTGGTGATCTGAGCCTACTCCCTTTGCCCAGTGACTGAGACACCTCTAAGCTTTGGTACAATTCAGAATGACTGGCAGCCTCTGCTCAGGAAACACTCACGACTGCAAGAACAGGGATGCAGGATACAAGCTAGGACTGAGGTGCATCAGCAGAGCTGTGTGTGGGGTGCCCTTGGACCACAATAGCTAGCGGGGCTGCGAGAGGACTGCAGTGTACTGGCAGAGTAAGAGTAGGGGTTAGGGCAGGAATAGCCGAGTGCTGCTGTTCTGGACCGAGGCGCACCGCCAGAGTTGTGTGTGGGAAGCTTGCATAACAATGCCTGCCCACACAACGCCTGCCTGTAGCCAGCGTGATCAGAACCTCACTTGCATGAGCAACATCATCCACCCAAAGTTTGGTAAGAGACTAAAAAGCTTCAAGGTGATATACAGAGCTCAGCATCCTTTGCTCCCTTCAGACTGATTAATGCAGCTAAGGAAATATGCCTGGGCAGCCTCTTCACAGAGGCAAGGCTTCTCTTTAATCTGTCTCTCACAGTGACCTCTGCCCCCAGCACAGGGATGAAGATTCTTAAAATCTCGTTCCTTATTTTACGATTTCACAGCATGCACTTGAGATTGACAAAAGAACGGAGAAATTAACGTGCAAAAATCAGCCACTGCAAGGCAGAGAGATGCACAAAAGCCAGCCTGCCGAGCCTCGTGCTCCTCGGATACACAGCAGCAGGCTAGCTGGGGAGGGCCAGGCTGTTCCCACCTCCCAAAAACAAAAGGGACCACGAACTCCTGCTGCCAAAAGGTTACACGGCTGTGATGGAACAGAGCCACTGGGTCTGGCTTTGGCTCTTCTGAGATGTCTACACTAGATTATTTTTTTTTTTAACCTGGGGGTGGCTGCAACTAGCTATGTCAATGTAAAAATTACCTGGTCTCTGCTAGGATTTCACAGTGAGATCACGATCTCCAAGTAAAGACACTTTGGGGGGGGGGGGGCACTAAAGACATAGCCACTTCGGCATCTAAGAGGCCCTTACAGCCAGCTCTCCAGATCACATCCTGTAAGGAAAGGCCACATTTCCAAACCCGGATGTGTGGTTTGCCTGGACAAACAGGCACAGTGGAGCAAAAGGGTCCTTCTGCATGTGCAATAGGTCGCCCCAAGCAAACAATTCAGACATTTCTGGAAAACCCACCCAAGACGTGACACAGGCCCAGCATCAGTACTCGGGGTGGACTGTGAAACAGGTCTTTGCAACTGGGGGCAGAGGGGAGGGGCAACCAATTCTGCTGCACTAAAGGTAATGAAAATGGACAGAAAACCCCTTTTGCTGGCATTAGGCGTCTTTTCCATCTGCCACCAGCTGAGGTCAGTGCTCTCAAAGTCACAACTTCCAGAGACCGTTCCACCCGGCCTTGCTCCATCTGTGATCCTGCTCCACCCCAACCACTAGGTCAGAAGCCCAGCTCTGCCTGGCCACACCACAATCCTCCCAGGACACAGCGCACTTCACTGCTATGCTTAAGGCTGGAAAGGAAAGATCCTGAGGGCTGGCCTAGGGGAGAAGGTAGCAGTAGTGTAACCGAAGGTGTGAATGTAAATCCATCTTGTTAAACTGGTGTAACTGAGCAACGAACGGGAGAGGGGAGATGAATTAAGGGGAGGGGGGATACCACAGTGAGAAGGGGCCATATACGTACTTCCACAGACACACAGGGGAAGGGGGCGGGGGGAGCTATGCCACAGGGAACAGAGACAGTATTTGACAGTGGATCTCACAGAGGGGCTGTGGACATAGAACGTTAGTTTTGCATTATGTATGTAATGGCACATGCACATTTGTGCGTGACGGTGCAGGGGTGTTTGCATATGGGTGCATGCACGCACCTTGGTAATTCCTCCTCTTTCTCAGTAAGATTTTCCAGGTCTGTACTTGGAACAAAGCTTCTCCCCAGGCTGAGAACTATCTACAACCAGCTGGGGAGACAGCAGCCAGCAGGATAAATGCCCCCTGGATGTGCCCTCATGTCTCATCCTCCCACCAGGACCTGAACACTGTCTCATGGGGCCAGATCCTTCCTGCAGTCTTTCCCCTGAAGGTTCCCACTGTCCAGCTCCCTTCACAAGGGGCTGGAACCAGGGCACCTGCATAAACGTGGATGTGAAGTCCCCCTTTACTGGAATGCTTGTGTAAGATTTCCCAGGGGAGTGCAGCACGCACACTCCTGCTCCCCACAGCACCTAGAAGGTAAAATCTCATGTCCCAGCTGTACAACACCCAGTTTCCCCCACCTCCATTCTGCTCCGCAGAAGAGTCTCACCTCCAAGGAGGGGCACCTCTCACTGAGGGCACTGTGGGTCTGGGCCTGGTGCCGTTAATTCACGAACTTTGCTGGCCCTCAGAATCGGAGGCAAGAGCCGTCAGGGTCTCCGTGGCAACTTCTGAACCTGAAAGAAAGAGAGAGGGAAACTCCAGATCCTGTTCCCATCCCAGTGTCCTCATCAGTAATAAAGGAGGGAGGAGGATGCAGACGGCAGAAAAGCTCAGTTGTTTCTAAATGGCACAGTTTCCATGTGGCAACAGACTTAATTAAGTCTCTTTTATTATTATTAGAATATGAGTGCCTCATGGGTAGCAAACCGCTCTGAATCCCACTTGCATTGGCCTGTGAGCAGAAATGCAACAGCCCCATCTACCCAGGGACACTTCCACCGCCTGAGATTGTGGGCCTACCATCCGCTTTTCTTGCCCTACAGGATGGTCCCAAGCAAAGCCCTGCATCATCTTTGAGCTTGTATCTCAGAAGATCCAAATGTAAACCACAGGTGCCTTCTGCCGCAGCCCTGGCCACTTGCTGCTCCTGGCCACTCACCCCTGGCTACAACATAGCATTAAGAATCCAGGAACCCAAGCTCCCACTGTGAATGGGAAGAGTCGGGGACCTCTGGCACGTGTGGTCACATCAGTGAAAGGAGAGAGACACATGATGCCCTATACAACCCTGCTACATAGGCCGCCCTGGAGAAGCACATTTCGCCCCTACCCTGCTGTCCCTGGGCACAAAGCAGGTTAACAGCAGACGCTTCATTCCAAGCACAAGCCTGCATAAGTCTGGGGGCTTAACATTCCCTGTGTTAACATCTCTGGCTCAGCCTCCAGGTCTGAAAGGGAGAAGCAGTGCCCTGCTCCCTAGCTCAGCCAGCCCCAGGAGTGCAAGTACCAAGGCAATTCCTCCCTTTGTAGGGCATGGATGGCACTCTTGGGCTGGATGTGTGGAGGGTGTCCCACAGAGCAGTGTTTGGGGGATTCTTGGCTGTGCTGCGGACACCAGAGAAAGGCATAGCATCTTTAAATCCCTCTGCCTGCCCATTTCTCCTCCTTTCTTTGAAAGCTGCAGCTTCATCCCACATTGATCGCGACAAGTTTGTTTTGTTTTTCGGGACCCAATGGAATGGAAAATAATTTAACAGCTTGTCCCGTATTATAATGGGACTTTTTCCCTTACTCCTCACTAGGAAGACCATCAATCACAGCACTGAATAGAATACATTCACCCCATGACCTCAGCCATGCAGTTCCCCCACCCCCCACCTGTGAATTATGGAGACCGCATCGCTCGGTGGGACAGGCTCAATGCTCCAGCTTCAAGCTGAAAGCAGAGATTTATCCCCTTGGCAGAATAGGGGGCAGAGGCCAGAAGATAAGTCACAGAAAAGCCGCAGGAGCCTCTCTCAAGGTCCTCCAAGGTTGGCTCATTAAAAAGCAAGGAAAGGAGAAGAAAATGCCCGCAGTGGCGCAGCTCACAAATAACCCTCCAGCTTTCAAATAAAAGAAAAGCTGAAAGGGAGCCTGGCACACCTGGGACGGGCTCTGCAGCAATGCCAGCTGAGCTCACCCGTGGAAACACCTGCTGGGAGGCCGTGCTGCAAAGAGCCTAGGCTGCAGAAGCTGTGAAATGGACAGCTCCCTGAGCACCCATCTCATCAGGGAGCCAGGAAATGACCCCATCAGTGCTCCTATGGGGGCTGCCACGCTCCATCTGGTGCAGCAGCGTGACAGCCCCCATCTTGCACTGCCTGCCGTGGCACTGGCGGAAGGGAAGAGAGAGGGGAACAGCCATTTCGTAGCCCAAGCAGCCCTTCGGACTCTAGCCAGGGGGCAGACGCAAAGCAGGGCAGGTGGAATCCACACACCACGCACAGTACCGCCTCTGCCATCTCGGAGGAGATGCTGGGAGAGCAGCTCCCTTCTTCCCCAGAGCTGCACAGCTCGCTCTCCTGCCCCCAGTGTTGCAAGGGCGAAGGGCAGGGTAATGGGAGCAGGTGTTGCCTTGGGTGGAAACTGTTCATCATACACAGTACCAGCTGTTCAGCAGGCCCAGGAGAAGGCAGATCCCACTGACTATGGCACAAAAGGCAGCATCCCTCCCTCAGTGGTCATGCCCACCCCTCCTTCCCCAGAAGACCCTGACACAGCTGCCAGAGTAGAACCCACACCCCCAGGAACAGGCAGGGACCAGTTCTGTGGGATTCACCCCTCATGGTCCATAACAGGAGTAGGAACAGTAGGGCTGCTGCCTGCAAGCCTGTGCTGCACCCAATCCCTAACCAGCAGCTGTACCATGCGGGGGGCTGGTGGGATTCTTCCCTTCTTCCTCCTGCAGCAGCTGAGCAATTGGCCTGGGCTGAAGCCCCTCCTGGGAGACTGGCGCAGTCTTGAAGGGCAGCGTGTGGCCTGCTATGCACAATCGTGTTCCCTGGCTAAATAATTAAACCTCTGACTGGGAACCGGAGGGGCTTGGTAATTGAAGTAACCTCAGGCCGCGGAGGTTCCATATGGCCGGAGCGAAGCAATGCAGCCCCCAGCACCGGCGCTGGCCCAGCTCCCAGCAGGAGGCAGTGGGACACGGAAGTGCTGGGCAGCAGAAGGGAACAAACTCGCTCTCCAAGTGGGGGCAGCTTTGCTCTTCATGTCTCTCTCCATCCCCAACTGCCAGGCTCTGTGCCCTCCTCGCTCCAGCTAGGATGGGGTCTGGCTTGGGAAACGGCACTTACTTGGCTGCATGGGGGTGGAGAGAAGCTGCTGGTGGACCGCCCCAGGCTGCCTGCCCCATGCACTCTCACATGCAGCAATGGGCCCCCCCAGACCCGTTCCACACCACACACACCCAGAAATCCAAAGAAAGAATGCAGACAGGGTGCTGGTACCCCAGGGCTCTTCCCCAACCCCCAGGAGCCAAGGAGAGAGGGCCCTGGACCTGTAGGGAGCCTGGAAGGAAGAGCCGGAGGCACAGGCAAAACGAGAACAGGGATACACCATCAGGAGCGGAGGGGAGCCTGGACAGAGATGCTGACACTCGGCCAGACACCAGGCCAGGCCCAACAGGAGGGCCACTGGAAAGAGCCTGCTCAGATGGTGACTCCAGCAGAAGATGGCCAGACAGCTCAACCACCCGAGGCCCCACTCCTCCAGCAACCACCAACCTGGGGGCAGTTCTAGAATTCCCACCCCCAAGGACCGCAGCAAGGAGCCTGCAATAGCAAAGGTAAGGCGGACACCCATCCTGTTACCCCCGCAGCATGGCTCATCGGCTGCCATGACAGTCACAGGCAGATTCCCATCAGCCACTCCAGGAACAGCTGTTTACAAAGTCATCAGCAAGTAAAATCCATCTGCCCATTCCCAGACAGAGCATTGTCTTGTCTGGCCTGCACTCCTCACCAGCCAGGAAAGGGAACAATGGGCAGTACCTGCTACAAGAGGATCCTTCTTCAGAGGGGTTAAAGCAGTTTACACACAGCTGGCCTCCCACTGAAAGACAGGAGCCTATGGAGAGGGGAAGTGACTGGGCCGAGGTTATAAAGTCACCAGCAGAGGTTGGAATGGAACCCAGGAGTCCTGGTTCTCTGTTCCCTGTTCTGATCATTAGTTAACACTGCCTATGGCAGCCAGCCCTCCCCCTGCTACATGCATTGGTTATCCACCAACCTGCCAGGCTGCTCTTTCTCTCCCCATAGCTTGCTCCAGCCCTACAGTGGTTTAATATGTGCTGTAATGAAGAAGCCAGCAAACTTGGAAACTTTTAGGTGCTTTCCAAGAACGAGAACAAAGCAGCAAATTCATGTATTTCTTCTCAGTGTTCAAATCCCAGAACGTCCCCTGCCCTGCGATCCCGCCGCACAATTCAGTCACAGAGTCTCTTCACATGAACAGGAAATTGCTCCTGGAGGAAGCTGTGCCCACGGGGCCCTGTAGACAGGAGGGAGGCCGCAGGGAAGCCCTGCTGGGCGGAAGGGTGATGCTAAGCCTGTCGGTGGAGGGAACGGATCTATCCTGATCCTGAAGCCATTCTCTGCTTTACAATAACTAATTAGCCAGGGTGAAAGGTTACAGCAGGAACTCCCAACCCTGCTCCCCCTCATAGCCCTTTCCAAGCCCTCACTAATTAAGAACCATCTTCTGCTCATCACACGCTGAACTCAGTCACCCATCCCTGCCTGGCAGCATCAGAATCCACCACTGTCACTGAACCCGGGCAGCCTCTTTTCCCTGGACTTGGGGCAAATGCACTAAACAGCACCAGTCCTCTCCTAAATGTGCTATCACAGACTGAATAACCCACATGAGCTCTGACCATGACATAACACATGGGGGCGGGGCGGGGGGGGGAGGGGAGGGAGGTGTTGGACTGAAAGATACAAACACAGACCCTGGAATCCCCACTCCTGGATTTAGCACCAGGGAACCTAGATTCCTGCCACAGCATCCAATCAAAACTCACCACCCAGCACAAGGACACTGGGCAGAGTAGGCTGCTGCCCTCCCGGGAATGAAGAACCTCAAGAAGTTCTCCGGCACTGCACAAAGCCAAGCTCCACTGCAGAAAGTGTTAATGTTTCCATCCCACTGCAGAACACATGACACACAACCCAGAGAAAGAACAAACCTGGGAAGTAACTTTGTACTAACAAAAAGCTGTGACCTGCCCAAACTCACTGGAATTCCCCTTCACCTAACTACACCCCCTCCTAGTCTGCCTACTCCTGATTAACATGCACAGCGAGGTGGCAGCTTGGTGAGAGCTTCCAGCTTCACCAAAGCTCACTCCTCCCTCCGCCCCCACACTCCATGCCTCTCATCCAGCCCCCTCCATCAGATCCACCTTTGAAGTCAATTTGTCATGGCCCAGTTTTCTAAACCACTCTGCAGAGAAGCCCATTTGCTGTTCTCCCTTAAATTAATCTGTTTGTGGCTCCTCTTCCCTCTCCCTCTGATTAATTTTAAGTTACAAGAAACTAGCTCCAAGTTCTGGGTTAAATGGGGATTCAATTGTTTGAGATTTTTAGAGGGGTTTTTGATCACACATCAAGCTTTTCTTGTCAATATCTCACACAGCTGCTGTTAATCACCAAGAAAACCACAAACCCATATGCTGGGCTCTGAGCTCACTGACAGCGCCAGGGTAAGAAGGTTCCATGCACATCACATACCAGCAACTGCAGGGTTAGGAGAGCCGGCACAGAACCGCTCTCCCAGACATTCTGCCAGCTGATAAATAAGGGGGAGGACCCCGTGCTGAACAAAGTCCTATTGCAAATAAAGAGGGCCTTCCCCAGAACTTCCCAGCCTTCCAGACACAGGGAAAGGCACCCAGAGACCATTTCAGCTGAATGCGCATGGGCGCCTAACCCCTATTTGAAAAAGCCAGTGCAGCCGCTTGTCAGTTGGAGGTAAAGGCCCAAAGGACAACATCTGAGCCTGTTAAAGAACTCTGGTAAATATGGGGTGACTACAGCAGTGCGGCCCAAACTTTTCCTCTCCCACCCCCCTTACCAGTAATGGAATGTGTCTGCACACACACCCTGGGCTGGGATCAGGAAGCCACGACTGGGAGCGGGCCCAGAGAGGAGCTGGAGACAGAGTGGGGCTGGGTGGCGCTCTGTCCCAGCCTCCTATAGGGGCTGGCCAGGGCCCTGCCATGCACCCCGCCCCGCATTCCTCTGCACCCTAGGGTGACACACTCCACAGTTTGGGGACCACTGCTCTACAAGGTGTGCAGGGTTTTTTAATCAGAGTTCCGAGACTCACTACCAACAGCTCAGCTCCCCGATGGCCCATAGTGGGAGTGCTGCAATGGACCGAGCTCAAGGCACTGTCTGAGGGCTCATCTACATTTTAAACATGATAGTGGTGTAGCTGCAGCACTTCAGAGACCACCCTACCTATGCTGACAGGAGGGCTTCTCCCATCAGCGGAGCTCCTCCATCTCCCCAAGAGGCAGAAACTAGGCTGACAGAAGAATTCTCCCAACGACCGAACACTGTCCACACTGGGGGTTAGGTCGGTTTAACTGTGTCATTCAAGGGAGTGGATATTTCACACCCCTGAGCAACAAAGTTATACCAACCTAATTTCCTCGTGTGGACCAGGCCTTAGAAACACCTCGTCTTCAAGAGCTAGAGACCCCAACACATCCCTAGGTAAAATGTTCCAATAGTTAATTACCCTCCCTGTTAAAAATGTAGCCCTTATTTCTAATCTGGCTTCTAGCTTCAGGTTCCAGACATTGGTTCTCATTAGTTATCCAAAGACTCGTGGTGCTGAACAGACCTACAAACACCATTGTTAATGCCGGTCATGTTTAACGCAGGGCCAAGTTCCAGGCACTGCTGCTTCACTCCTACTGTGCAATAAAGCTGCAAACCTTAAAACGGGATGAAATACAATAGGATTATTTTTTCAGTATCTTCCATGCTCTAATGCAAGCCTGTGTGTGGGCAGTGAGGGTGGAGAATTGGGGCTGGGATGATCTGCACCACCAGCCTGTGAGCAGTGGGAGTCTATTATTTCCAACAGGAGAGCATCTCATTAAAAAGAAGCAAATCTTCCCCTATGCAGAAATGTGTTCAGACCCACCAGAAAGCCTCTGCCTACAGTGTGCAAACACAGTGGGGCTGGAAGCCCATTGCCAAGCATGGCTGCGCAGCTCCCTCTACAAACTTTTACTGCACAATAAAACATTGTGATTAGTTCTACAAACCAAAGCCAGCAGAACCCCAAGGAAGGGACAGAGATAAGGGAAGCCACTTGCAGCACTGGCAATCCCAAAACTGACCCAGCAGATGCAGGTAAGAAAGGGGAATTTGGGAGGTGCTGCATGGCCTGGGTTTGGTCCGGCTGTGCCTGTCTCTCTCTAACACAGACCATGCTCCACCAGGGACAGACAAAGGGAACATTCCCAGGAAAATATCTCGCCCTTTTGTCCCGAGCAGTGAGTCAAAGTTTGGTGCTCTGGGAATGTTCCAGTTGGAAGTAGACAGATGCAGTTTTGTTTATTTGCAAAGAATGTATGAAGTGCTGCATCTCTGAATTAGGGTTGCCAACCCTCCCGGTTTCGCTGGTTTCTGAACTAGGGTTGCCAAACCCTCCTGGTTTCCACCTGGCCGGAGCCTGCACCCCTCACTGCCTCCCGCACCCCAAACCCCCAGCCCTGAGCCCCCTCCCAGAGCCTGCACCCCAACCCTCAGCCCTGAGCCTCCTCCTGCACCCAAACTCCCTCCCAGAGCCTGCATTCCAGACTCCAACCGCCTGCCCCAGCCCTGAGCCCCCTCCAGCACCCAAACTCCCCTACAGAGCTTTCACCCTGCACCCCAACCCCCTGCCCTAGCCCAGTGAAAGTGAGGATGGGAGAGAGCAAGTGACAGAGGGAGGGGAGATGGAGTGAGTGGGACGGGGCCTCGGGCCTCGGAGAAGGGGCAGAGCAGGGACCTAGTGGAAGGGGCGGGACAAGGGTGGGGCAAGGGGGGTTGGGTTTGTGTGATTAGACAGTTGATTTCAGAGGAAACCAAGAACAAAAAGAGCAGTTTCTTAGCTTACAGCCCCAAGCCTCTTTGGTCTACACCTGCCCCCAAAGTTCTTTCTCTAGCTTTTTCCAGGTTTGCACGGCTCACAGGCTCCTGCTTGGCCTTTCTTGCCTCTATTCCTCTATTTCCTTCTGTTCTTGTCATCTGTGACCTCAGTATCTGTGCGTTTACTCACACTCCCCACACACATGCCCAAAACAATATGCAGCACAAAAGCTCCTGGGCTGCTCACCTTTTGTCTTAGGAGGGGCTTATACTTACAGTTATGTTAACTGAAAGGTGAGTTCACACCTATCAACCTCAACTGGGTTTTAAGCCAACCCATAAGGAGGTTTCACCCAGCTCATAATATTTTGCCAACCCAGCCCAATGCTACCTTTTTATTTGCTTGTTTGACTTGAGATATCTTTGCGACACACAGATACACACACACTCATGCCGTAGGAGTAGGGATAAGGTTCACAAGAGGTGGTGATGACAGAGGATGGGAATCTGTGGCTTGGATTTCACCGTCACAATGGTACTATTGAAAAGCTTTTTTAGAGCTAGGCAGGCACTGGAGGGGACAGTTGTGAACAGACTGTGAAGGTAAATGCCATCAGCAGTAAAGAGTGGAGGGAGGGGGCCTTTCAGCAGAAGGTAGCACTCTAAGTGTGTGCAGCCCAAGATATGGTCGCCTGCTCTGAGATCAGAAGCTATTTCCCACTTATCTGTTCTGAGCCTGGTATCTGTGCGACAGAACATGGCATTTGGTAATGGGATTTTGATGTTCAAGAGAAGATGCTTTCCTGAGTCTCACTTTACGTCACATGCGACAATAACCACGACTATCAGGTGCCACCGAAGAATGCTAAAGAGTTAGAACTTTTACTTGAGGGGAGTGAGGATAACTTTGTATTTAATTGTGAACTTGGCAGAACTATTACATATTTATTTCAGCCTTAAGCTGCCCATCACAATGTCCCCTCTCCACCATGGCAGGTGCAGCTGGTAATCCAACAAGGACATCCAAGCACCAGCCTCTCTTCTAACTGAAGCCCACGGCCGCCTGGCAGGCTGGCTGCCTTATCCTTCACCAGCAGTGCTGCAGTTCTGGGATTGCAGAGACACTATAGGTGGCCATCAGTTCCCACTCCCTGCCCTCACTCACGTCCAAAGGGCTGGAGCTCAGCTATCAATGCACGACACCACTGCCACGGGGCTTCACTGAGAGGAAGCATGGGTGTTTTTAAGTCATGGTGGTTCAGTCTCAGCTACAAAAGTAAAACCGGACAAGTGGGCGGAGCACACCAAGTGGCCACTGCCAGTCCAGAGCAAGCTCCCATCTGTGCCGGTGCTGCAGGACCACCCTTGTCCCAGTGCAAAGGGTGAAATGGGCCTAATGGGGGCCAAACAGCTCCCCACTCTCCTGGCTCATGCAGCTACCCCCAACCACCGTATCCTCCGCAGTCCTGCTCCTGGAGATCATTGTCTGCACTCCTCCACAACAGTCTAGGCTCCTGCACAGCGTATGTGAACCCTGCTACAGATCCTGCTTAGAGGAGGCTCATCCCAGCAACCCCCTCTCCACCATAGTGGGACTGCTCCTTGCCCCCTTCACATCACCCGCTGGGGCCCCAGAACTGCTTCTGGGCTCTAGAGGTTGCATCTCGGACCCACGCCTCGCTGACCTTTGGGGAAACACTCCAATACCACACTATGGTCCGTGACTACAGCACCTGCCATAAGCCCATTTCAAGGGATGCCCAAAGCACGGGCGTAACACAGAAACCCCAGGAACAAGACCCGCCCACCCCCATCTCCAGTAGCCCATTGCCACCCAAGCAGCCCTCGGGAGGAATGCTCCTGAACTGAGAGGTGGCTGGGCTCTCCAGTGCAGCGAGATTGCTTTACTCCATTTATCTTAGATAGCAGTGTTACAATTGCCCCTCAGAGTCCTGGTGTCTCAGACCCAGCTACACAACACCACCTCGGGGGGCAGCGATGCCACAGCACACACCTGGGAGAAATTAAATCCAGACAGGGCTTCCTCACCCCACTCACCCGAGGGACTCAGCAAGGTATCAGAGCAAAGACCCTTTATCTCTTCTCTGGGGATGTACCCTCCCATTTGTGTCTGGCCTGAAATCCTAGTGCTAATGCTAGCGGGCTCTGGTCTCCCCTGGATGGCTCTGCCCATCAGTTCTGTGGCAGCTGTTAGTCTGGTGAGGTCTCTCTTAAAACAGCCTGAGGACTCACACCCCAATGAGTGAAGGGTCACCCCACTGCAGGGCACGCTGACTGGACAAGGGCCTGAGCCACGAAGCTGCTAGCCAGGACCAGAGATTGGGGGTGTCCCCCCCACAGGGAGCTAGGCAGTTGGGAGTCTGAGTGTGTTTGGGCCCAGAG
Source organism: Caretta caretta (assembly GCF_965140235.1). Lineage (NCBI taxonomy): Eukaryota > Metazoa > Chordata > Testudines > Cheloniidae > Caretta > Caretta caretta. Next base: position 1,765,111 of record NC_134219.1, read on the forward strand.
CTTGGTCTGCGGCCCAGTTCTACCTGAAGCCCACAGTCCTGCCAACACTAGTCAGAGCTCCCGAGGTGAAATGCTCAGGCCCAAGCCAGGCCCTCGTAACACCAGGTGGGGTTGGGGCTGCAATGCAATGTGGGGCTGGAGGCCGAGCAGGAGGGAACTGGAGCCCAGCACTATTGCATATGCTCTCTCGTGCTGGGGATTCGCAGCATGACTCCTTTAACCCTGGCCCACCCTCCGTGACCGCCCAGAGCTGCCTGTCAGCACCGCAGCATCCAGACACACTTCTCTGGGGACCACCATGTTCAGACAGGAACATGGAGCCAGAGATAGGGATCAAATCAGAGAGCACAGAACCACCTGCCACCTCCATGCCTCATTCCCCTCCCTGTCCCCAAGGAGACGGAGGGTGCCACATCATACCCTGGCAGATGGCAAATGCCCAGCTGCCACTGCAGACAGAGCAAAGGTAAAGGAGTCACTAGGGATACAGCCTGACTGGCGTCCCCCCAAGAGGAACACTGCGGCCAAGTAGAAGGCAGGAGTCCTCTCTGTAGCTGCCATCACATGGCAGGAGCCTGTGATGCAAGCACAGGTGAAGAAGAAGGGCAGACACACACACCTGGGGGGTGGGAACAAATGCTAGGAGAGATGTTCGGGCAACCATCAGATCTCAAAGAGGAGAACAGGAGGGTGCAGCAGATTTTCCTCCACAGCCAGTTCTGGCAGGAGCCACCCTGGAGTGCCCTTCCCCGAGAAAGGAAGTGACGCCACCTCGGAAGGCAGGAAGAGGAGCTGCAGAAACAGGAAGCCCATTTCCTGCAGAAGTGTCATGGAGAGCACCACGCCTCAGGACCGCACAATGAGAACACGCCCTGGGAAGCAGGGCCCTTCGCGGAGGGAGGCAGCGGTGAAGCTCTGCTCACAGGAGACCATGGAGGCCAAGACGACGGTCACAGTCTATTTTTCTACACAAGTGCATCGAGTATTCCCACAGCATACTCGCTGTAAAACTCCTCCTGCTCAGGCTCACTGCCGAGGGCCTCCGATGGTCGATTTTCCATGGTCATGACAACAAAAACTAAAACTGGGTCAGACCTGAAAGGTATTCTCTTCCTCCAAGCTGCTAAAAGCACAATAGTAATGAGGTTGGTTAAGCAATTCACCCAGGGACTGCATTATTTGCTCTGAAGATGTATTAACCAGTTAAATGAGCGTGATAAGGCAGCTCTGCTTATTTCTCTCACCAGTCACACACAAGATCTGAGGTTCCAGGTCTTCATATTCTAGCTAATAAAACAAACCCAGCAAACATGCTGACAAAGGAGAATGGTGCACTCAAAGAGCCCCAGGCCAGGCTGCTTCCCACTTGACCCGTTGTAAGAAAAAGAGAACTTTAAAAGCATCCAGCAGCTGAAATCTATTTGAAAAAAATCATACTCCCCCCTTCCACCTCTTCTTTTTTCCTTCTTCTTTCACTCTCCCCTTTCCCAAGCTCCCGATAAGAATGAATTAACCGAGCAGAATCCCAGGCAGTAAGCAAGGCAGAGAAAGACTTAGAAGAAACTCAGCTTCCAGAGACAAGCTCACAAACTTGCCCAGCTCCCAGGGGTTCACTCTAATATATTTCCACATCATACTATTCTCTTTAGAAACTACTGATTCGTTTCACTGGCCACCCACTCACCTCCTGACACAGCATTAAAGGCTTCATCCAAAAGCACCAAATGAACTTGCCTTTTCAAGTTATTGCTAGCAACTCACATCGGAGGAAGCGCTGGCATTTGGGGTCTGATGAATCTCAGGAAGTGGATTATGCTGCATCCAGCTATTTCTGGACACAGAAGCAGCCTCTATCAGTTTGCAGGGCACAGGAAGGGTTTGGAGTGAAAGCTCTGTCGTGTCTATACAGATTGGGGATTGTGCCTGCTTTGAGCAGGGGGTTGGACTAGATGACCTCCTGAGGTCCCTTCCAACCCTGATATTCTATGATTCTATGAGTGTCCATCCGCTGGGGCCCTGATTCTAGCACAACCATCACAATACAAACACTAAGAGTTGTGGGGGACGGGACCTTTATTCTTTATGGGATTTTTTTTGGACATAAACACTTATTAATATAAATGTCACTGACATAAACAAAACTGTGGCCCTTGAATCCATGTGAGGTTTTATGCGTGCTATGTAAACAAAGAAAAAAAACATTTTAATTAATGTTATACAACCCTGAAAGAAATAAGACGGAACACCATGGAACTGTAATAAAAGCATCTGTTTACAATGACATTAGCAGCTGACACGGGCTGAAGGGTGTATCAGTTGTCTAACATCTCTGTTTCCTTTAAATGCCTTGACCTCAGTGCAAAGTGGACCAGGCTAACTGTTCCTCAGTCTCAAGACTACTGAATTACAAACGCTTCGTTCAGAAAGCGATGCCCAGTCCATCTGTGCCAACTGGCACAGCTGTGGTGCCTGGAACAATTTCGAAGCTCAGTTTCCCACCATGAGCCGACACGTAGCAAGGCTGGAGCCCGAAGGTTTTGGGTCTGGAGCAGTCACCTCACTCCGGGAGCTGCTCCTGCTGTTGGACCCTGGCGTCTCTCTGATGGAATTACTGCTGAATTCCTGTATCGATCACAAAGAGGACTGAAAGGGGAGGTGGCTCAGCTTTCTCGGAAGCTGGCTGCCTGCCTGCCTGCATCCTGCGGGGCACTCCAACTTCCCACTGGGACAGCCAGATGCAACTCCAAAGAGTGCCAAGGGGCTGAGGAAAGGTTCAGCTTATGCTGCCCCTGGAAGCGGAATCCCCCAGCAAGAAGCTTGAGTTGGGGTCGGCCAAGCACATTTCCAGGGGCATTTTCCTAGTGCTCTCTCTAGACAGGTGCTGAAGGGCAGGATGCTGGGGTATGTGTCAGAACAACTGGGAGCATGGAGCTCCCTCGTTAGGAGAAGGGGGATCCAGTCAGAACTGGGAACGAGCAGCCTGCTCAAAACAGGGATGCCTCCTGTTATTCCCCTCTCTGGGAAGCAGCTGACAGGACAGAAGGACTGTAGATGATTTATTCCCAGCCAATGAAAGCGTGTGGGTGAGGGAGGGGAGAAAAAGCAAGAAGTTGCATGGATCATAGCAACTCCCATTGAAAGCTGGCCTGGAGGTGTGATCTGCTGCTTTGGCGCCATCCCCACCCCAAGAGCGCAGAGGGCTCACTGAGTGGGGGAGGAGGAAATGCACATTTGCGTAATAATGTAACATGCATATCTGTGAAATAATGAGCTCTGTCTGCCACATCAAATGATCAAATGGCCACCAGAGATGGCAACAGCAGGCTTAAATCACCCATGAGCAGGACCCAAATGACACATTAGGGAGACGCATATTCAGCCTATATTTTTTCCTGATGAGCCTGCTGGCAATGTGCCACGAGGAAGTAGCTGTGTGGAGAAATGCCAGCGTTTTCTACTGTCGAAGGCTGCATATATCCTAGCAGTGTTTGTCAATACACCTTCCCGAGATCCACCTCCTAGATGGCCTTAGGAGAAATAACGACAAGCCCTTCAGAGAGAGGTAGCCAAAAGTATCACCAAAAGTGGGGGCTGCAGCTCAAGAGGGAGGGCCATGGGCAGAGCTGCATGCATGGGAAGCCCAGAACTGGAGTAGCTGGGGGGAGGCCCATCAGCCGGGGTGAGGGTGTGAGGCGGGGAAGAGAGAGAGGACCAGAATAGCAGGAGGGGCGTGGGTCAGGAGGGAGAGCCATCAGCAGACCTGATGGGGGTAAGCCCAGGACTGGACCCTCAGGGGAGCGACTCTGACAGAGCTGTGCAGGATAAATGTCTGCACCTGCCCACACAATGCTTAGTTCTAGCCAGGCTCATTAGTTCCTCACTCCCTCTAAAAGCAATGAGAGGGAACATGCGGAACCATGAAGCACAGCAACCCTACAACTCTGGCTGCGTGGAGTACCCACTTTAACACAACAGCGCCGAAGGCTGAATGTGACTAACACAAAGGGTCCAGGTGCTGCCACAGAACCCAAGACACAGCCTTTCCCCCACACAGTTTGCTCTGCTAGGCCAGGGCGCACAGAGCCTGGAGCCAATGGAAAATGCCTGTCTCACTGCCCTACTCCTGTGGCATGAGGGCTGGCAGAGGGGGTACCAGAGGGATTGAAGACGTAAAAATGAGCAAGTCTGAGAAAGAGGTCAGAGGCGAAGGAAAGAGGGCAGCTGAGCCAGCCACCAGCCTTTGTCCCCCCGGCTTTGGGGGGGTGCATTTCCTGATGCTGAGCACCAAGGCAAAGCTCCAGTTCTTTGGCAGACATGCATGGCCGCTGGCCAACTTGCAGGGATCCCAGGAGACCCCGTTCTCAAAGAGCAGGGATCAGAGCAGCAGCAGTGCCCTAAGGCGGATCCTGGGAGGGGAGGACACACCCAGGACTGGACTGCCTAGACAAAGACTGAAAAGGCAGAAATTGCTCACATAGCTGCAAAAACCCCACAGCACTGGGAGTTTCTGTGCTAAGTACCCCCCACCGCCACCGGGCATGGGAGATCTCCTGACTTTCACACACCAGCAAACCCAGCTCTCCTACATGGTCAGGGACAGCACCAGACAGACAGCGCTGCCCCAGCCCATGCTGCCACTAGCCTGCCAGAAGAGGCAGGAAAGCCCAAGCTCCACCAGCTTCCCCCTGCAGTGGGGGGGGGGGGGGGAGATAGTGCTGGGGAACGTTAGCGTTCAGAATGCACCCGTTTACGTGCACCAAGCAAATATCACCTGCTAACAGGTCCCTGTGTTCATTCTAGATTCAGATGACGGCCAGCATGCTGCCTGGAGAGGGACCTCCACTCCCCATCCTCTGACAAATACCCAACCTGTCTCTCAAGGTGACACCTTGGAAATACAGGGATGTATTTATTACATCCTTCTCACTCCTCTTCCTCTTATTAGAGCTTAAACTCTTTCGCCACCATCTGCCATTCACAAGTAATATTTTAAAGAAGGAAGTGACAGCTTCCCTTTGATCAGCCCTCCAGAAACCCCGTCAATTCAGGTGCTGGAAATGAGGAGAATTCATAATTCTGACTCGGGATGGACTCTTGACCCCTGGCCGCACCCCAGGGACTGTCAGCTCTGGCAAGCACGTGCCCGACTGTCGATCCCATTCATATTCTGTCCCCTCTTCCAGCACGGCAGGCTCAGGTTGGCTTTTAAAGTCATGCCTGGCTCAGCCAGGGAGTTCTTACCGAATTATCTTCAACCCCGTATATCGGGGAGCATTTATACAGCTGTCCTTCCCAACAGAAGACAAGGCTGTTGTGGAGAAACTAAATGAATTCTTTACATCAGTCTTCACTGCAGAGGATATGGGGGAGATTCCCACCCCAGTCATTGTTTTTAGGTAAGAAATCTGAGAAATGGTCCCAGATTGAGATGTCCAGCACAGGAAATTTTGGAACCAATGGATATTGCTGTTTAATTTAACTCACCAAGAGCAGGTGGTGTCCACCCAAGAGTTCTGAAGAAACTCAAATGTGAAATTGCAGAAGTACTAAACTGTGGTATGCAACCTATCAATTAAATCTGTCTCTGTACCAGATGAGTGGAGAATAACTGATTATCATGCCAATTTTTAAAAAAGGCTCCAGAGCTGATCCTGGCAATTACAGGCTGATAAGCCTAACTTCAGGTCCCAGCAAATTGACAAACTATAGTAAGGAACAAAATTATTGGACACATAGATGAACATGATTTGTTGGGGAAGAGTCAGGACAGCTTTCATAAAGGAAAATCATGCCTCACTAATCTAATAGAATTTTTGAGAATCTCAGCAAGAATGTGGACAAAGGTGATCCAATTGATATAGCACAGTGGTTTTCAACCTGTTGTCCACAGACCCCTGGGAGTCCGCAGACTATATCTAAGATTTCCAGAGTGGTCTGCACCTCCAATCAAACAATTTTAGGGGTATGCAAATGAAAAAAGGTTGAAACCATTGATACAGTGTACTTAGACTTTCAAAAAGCCTTTAACATGGTCCTTCGAAGACTTTCAAGCAAAGCAAGCAGTCATGGGATAAGAGGAAGAAGCAATTATGGATCAATAGCTGGCTAAAAGATAGGAAACAAAGGGCAGGAATAAACAGTCAAGTTTTCACAACAGGGAGAGGTAAACAGCAGGGTCCCCCAAGGATCTGTATTGGGACCAGTGCTGTTCAAAATATTCATAAATGATCTGGAACAGTGGGTGAACAGTGAGGTGGCAAAATTTGCAGACAATACAAAATTACTCAAAATAGCTAAGTCCAAAGTTGACTGCAAAGAGTTACAAAGGGATCTCACTAAACTGGGTGAGTGGGCAATAAAATGGCAGATGAAATTCAAATGTTGACAAATGCAAAAAAATGCATATTAGAATAAAAAATCCCAACTACAAATATAAAATTAAGGGGTCTAAATTAGCTGTTACACTTCAAGAAAGATCTTGGAGTCAATGTGGATAGTTCTCTGGAAACATCTGCTCAATGTGCAGCGGCAGCCAAAAAAGCAAACAGAATGTTAGGAAGCATTAGGAAAGGGATAGATAAGACAGAAAATATCATACTGCCACTATATAAATCCATTGTACGTCCACGCCTTGAATACCGAGTGCCATTCCGGTCACCCAATCTCAAAAAATATGTTAGAATTGGAAAAGATGCAGAGAAGGGCATCAAACACGATGAAGGGTATGGAACAGCTTCCATATGAGGACAGATTAAAAAGACTGGGACTGTAAACCTTAGAAAAGAGAAGACTAAGAGGGTGTACAATTGAGGTCTGTAAAATCATGAACGGTATGGAGAAAGTGAATAAGGAAGGGTTATTTATCCCTGCACATAACACAAACTACGGGTAACACAAGAACTAGGGGTCACCAAATGAAATTAAGAGGCAGAAGGTTTAAAACAAATGAAAGGAAGTATTTCTTCAGACAACGCACAGTCAACCTATAGAACTCCTTGCCAGAGTATGTTATGAAGGCCAGGACTATAACAGGGTTAAAAAAAGAACTAGATAAGTTCACGGAGGACAGGTCCATCAATGGCTATTAGCCAAGATGGTCAGGGATGCAACCTCATGCTCTGGGCGTCCCTAAACCTCTAACTGCCAGACGCAGAGACTGGACAACAGGGGAGGGATCACTGGAAATTGCTTCAGAGGGAGTGAACAGAACAGGGCATCTGGCACTGGAATGGTCAGACACAGGATACTGGGCTAGATGGGCCATTGGTCTGACCCAGTATGGCCATTCTTATATTCTTACCATTAGACCTCCTAGGTCAGTATCTGAGTGTCATTTATCATCCCTACACAGAGCATCACATTATTATACCTCCTTACTGCTGGATTTAAAAGCAGTTTCCTAGTCCCGTATTTCTATCCTGCCCCTCCCCCTCCTTGGAGACATCTGCCCCACTGCCAAATACAGATCCCTTTTGTCCTTTCCACCTCCTTCAGCACAGGGAGAAAGGACTTAAGATCACCACAAGGATCTGATTTCTCAATTGCCTGCTCATCTGGAGACTGGCAAATGTCAGGAGCCCAAGGGACAAGCCCCAGATTTATGACCAATGTGGATGAGGAGAACATAGAAGCATTAGTGAATCTATTTAAAAACTCATTGGAAAGAGACAGACAGTGATGGATTGGCATGACCAGGTAACACCCTAGTCTCTAGGAGGGAGTCAGAAAGAGCTAGGAAACAGCTGGCTTTGGGAAGGGGAGATCTGGGTCGGGAGGATTTCAATGAGGACAGACAGGTGTGACTTAAACACAGCGCCTGAGGCTATTCGCCAGAGTGGTGATCACCAAGCACAGGCAGGGGGGTGCTGGGGGGACAGGGGAGGGAGGCTTGGCTGAGATAGCAAAGGCAGAAGGTGCCCAACAGCACTTCCGGGCTGGGAGGGAGAGGCTGCGCTCCAATGCCGAGGGGAAGAGGAGAGGCTGTGGAAGGGAAATGTAACAGATATTTCAGCCACATGCAGTATCTGTCAGGATCATACTGTATCATATTTAAAGCATGAAAACCTCCCAAGGCCACTACACTGAGATGGCCCAGGCAGTACAAGCTGTACAACAGTCATAGCTCTGATGTGCAGGTGTGTCCCCCTGGCTCACTGGGGTTGGGGTGTTCCTGCAGAATCTGGATTTGCTATGGGGTGATTCATGCAAAATCCCAAGGCAGTGCATGGAAGGGAGCTGTGCAGCCTGAAAACCTGGGTTGGATGGGAGTGGATCAGGGTCCTTGCCCAGAGGCAAGTGACAGGGGGAAGAGAGGGGCAGTCTACCCCCAAAACTGAGACAGGAAGATCTTTCACCAGGGCTCAGGCAGATCCTGGGGAGTCTTGGGCCACCTCACACTGAAGACAGTGTGGCTTCTGACTCCCTTTCTTCTCCTCTTTCAACGTTTTTCCCTCCCTCTTTGTTATTTTTTTCAGCTCACACCGGCACCTGGGCAGTAGGTAACTCCCCTGCAGATCACTCAGCAGCAATCCCCTGCCGGGGCTGACCAGAGGCTTAATGACTCCTCCTGCCTTTGTGGGGAACGTGCACATCCCCCCAGGTCTGCCTCTGACCCCCACCCCACTCATCTCAAGACACCCCTCCCCCAATGCTGCGGGAACTCACTAATAACCCCCATGCCCTTCTTGTACACAGTGCTGACAAACCCATGCCAGGATCAGATGTCCTCATAGCCCTGCCCCAGGGCGGTCACTAACATTTGTTCAGATGCCTCTGCACTCCAAGGCCTCCTGAACAACCCAGTCCCAGGCCAGCAGCGAGCCGGGCATGGCAGCACGCTGTCAGCAGAGACAGCCGCAAGCAGGCTGGGGGTAGGCTGCTGCCAGGGAAGGAATCAGAGCCCCCCTTTGGTAATGTCACAGAAGTGAAAGAATGCCAGCAAGCAGGGATTTTGTTTCCTCTGCTGCCCTCAAGTCTTGAGATGCCTGGTCCCCAGGCCAGCGATGGCCATTTCAGAGGAAAGGGTATCGAACTGCAGCCCCAGGGCAGGGTCTCCAGCAGCCCTTTGGGAACAAAGGGGGAAGCACAGAACTACAAACAGCACCTGCAGCCTGGACAGAGACTGGAGCAGCACGCTGGGCTCTGCATCCCCGGGTGGGACTCTGCTCAGACTGATGCCTGTCCCAGGGAGGAGCAGACACCGCCTGGAAGGGCTAATCCCTGCAGCCCTCCAAGGCGGGCCTGCCCCATCACCTAGAGGCCCCGCTGCCAGGTTGCAGGTCCCTGCATCCCATGCATTAATTAACATTCCACATGTAAAGCGGGGGTTGTAATTACTGCAAGTGATTAACAGGCTGAAGGTAGCCTGTCTCCAAGGAGCAGATTAACAGAGGCGCCCTCCAGCTCCTACTCTCACCTCAGCACCATCGATGCATTTTAAACAGGGACCCAATGCCCCGACAGCCTGTGATTAATGGGCAGGCTGAGGAGTAAGGATGTGCCGGTGGCATCTGCCCCCAGGTGCCCCCTCTTGGTGCTCCCCCTCTGGCTCGGGTGGCGGGGGCGGATGCACTCAGGCAGCCAGGGTTTATGTGAACAAAGGCCAATTCCAGAAGAAGGCAGAAGAATGGCTAAAAATCAGCACTAAGGGGCTGGCAACGCTCAGGGCCCGGGGAAGGTGGCCAGCAAGTCGGGCCATTGCTGCTCTGCCCATGGCAAAATCCCAGCTCCACTCCCCTGATACTTCTGTGCTCCCATCACAGGGCTCTTGCTCAGGGACCACAACACCTCCCCACCCCCAGTGCCTACCTCTGATCCGTGCAGTGGAAGGGATGGGATATACCGGGGGCCTGGTTTGCTCTCTCCTGTGCTTGTCGTCCACCTTCTATTACAGATGAGCAACAACAGAGGAGCTGACTGAGCCCTGGGCCCCTGGGAAGAATGGGGTGTGAGGGACGAACATGAGGAGGCCTGGAGATAGAGAAGGGTCGCCATGCAGATGGCGAGTGGCAGAGATGGAGGCCACACTGCAAGATCCCTGACTAGTGGTTCTTTCCCTCTAACACTGAGCGTGCCATGCTGGAAGGGAAGGACTGTTGCGGAACTAGCCCACTCACTCCATGCACTGGGCATGAGGAAATCAATGCAGGACTCCTACTAGCCTCCTACATGCTACTCCAGACATGCCGTTACGTCACACCGGGGCAGTGCGTCATGGAAGGCAGAGCGCATTCTCCAGCTGGCACCAAGTCCCGGGATTGGGACTGATCTCCAGAGCCCGGCTCTCTGGTCCGTGAGCTCCAGCACTCAAGCAGCTCTGAGATTATATCTATTCCTCCAGTCCATGGTGCTCAGGGAGCAGATTTGCAGAACATGCAGCCAGCAGGCCTGGGATCCCATCAAGTCTCCTGAGCCTTGGTGAGTAGGAGACCACCCAGAAAACCCTAGGGCTGCAGGAGGCGAAGCTGGTGACTCCATGTCATTCCTGAAGTCATTAACCACTTACTGTTCAGCACTATGGTCACAGGCTACGAGAGCAGTCCCTGCGCTAAAGAGCTCAGCGGCAAAGGGCTGCTGCTCAAATAGCGTTCTTCAACTGTGCTTTCAACGTGATTCTCAACAGTCCGAATACACCCCCACCTCTCAGCCACGCGAGGCTCCTTTTCTCACGAGAGTCAGCCCTTCCCAGCTCCCCTACCTTTCACCGAGCTTTCCCAGACACACAGAGCAGGCAAGGCTGAAGGCATGTCCCCCCAGACCACCTTTCAGGCCTTCCCCATATGTCATGAAGGAGCAAGATCAGCCCCCAATCCCTTCAGGAGACACACACAGACCTGCTGAAGCTTCCCGCAAACCCTGGCTGAAAGCAGCCCTGCTTCTGTTCCTCCCCCACACATAAAGAGGGGGATCAGCCTGCTCCACTTCCAATCCTGAAGCCAGATTCTTCCCCAGGGAATACACAGCCATTTCCACAGCAACTAACAGGCAGAGAAAAGGAGCTCTGCTCTGCTCTCTAATCCCACTACCAAACCGCCGCGCAGAGGACAGGGAGGGATGGGGATGCAGAACTGGCTGCTCCCTTTGAAAGAAGGCACAAGATCCACATCCTGAGGAGCTGGCTGCAAACACAGCCATACTGAGCTGAGCTCTGGGGCTGGTCCTCCCCCTCTACCTACCCCATACCCACAGAGTGCCACACGTACCATTGGTGGGATGCGAGCGTGGCCGCCCAGCCATTCACTTCACAGCAGCTCTTTAAGATGGTACATGAGCCAATCCAGTTTGGAAGCTGCTGTTCTCAGTCAGACACGGCTGCGGCAAAGAGACACTCTGGGCCGGTTGATGGGAGTGAAGCTGGGAGAGCCGGCATGCACAGAGGGGTCCACAGGAATAAGGGGGTCCCACCCCAGCCTGACTCCAGCCCAGGGGCGCTGCTCCTGTTTGCTGCCTGTGGTCTCCCTCCATCCATCCCAGGAAGTGGGACATGGAGTCAAAAGGGGGAAGGAAATCCAGAGCAGCTCTGATGAGGAGGTGGACTCATGCGCACCACACACACACACACACACTCCCCACGCAGCTGCTCTCTCTCCATCCAGGGGAGAGCGGGGCAGAGGCTAGAAAGCGTTCCCTTTGCTGTAGCCATGAGCCACCCCTCCCCGTGTCATAACTTCCTTGTAAGTCTGGGGGTCTTTGTCCAATATACAGGCGCCAGAAGGGGGGCAGGGCAGGTCTGAGGCCCCTGGACATTTGCTGCCTCTGAGCCAGGCCATTATTGCAAAAGAAACAAGAAATCTCTAGAGTCATTCCAAGGTTGTCTCCCCCCCTCAACACACACACTCACTCCCTCCCTCCCTTTTTGGGTAAAAAAGTATGCAAGAACTTCCCACTTCCAAAATGCTCAATTCTCCTCACACTCCCTCCCACCCTTCAATCCCATCCCTTTCCCCCACACAGCCACCCTCCCCACAGGCTGCCTGTCCAAGGTCTGCCTGTCCCGATCTGCACCATGGGGAGGGGGAGCTGCCAGCAGGAGCAAGGCCAAGGAGACTCCAATAATTACAAGGAGATAAGGCTATCAGCTGTAATTAACCACTACCCAAGGCAGACCGCTTGGCTGCAGAGACTTTCTTCCTTCTTTTCCCCAAGACTGCAAAATAAATTATCCTGCAAAGTTAGCAGGGGCTGAGCTATGGAAACAATTAAACAAAATTAAATCTAATTCATTTATACTCTGAGCACAAAGTGGATAATGTGGGGTTTTTTCCTCTCTCTCTCCTCTCTTCGCCTTGGTGTTAGAGGACTATTATGGGAAATTAATCATGGGGAAAAGCAATGAACGTGATCTATCTCTCTTTAAAAGTGCACTGAAGTGATTATATAAAAATCTATTAGAGGGGCCAGGAAATTTAAGAGTGACACCATTTAAAAGGAAGAGGGAGACTGGGCTAGCAGCAAAGGGGATTGATTTCTTAACTGACAGATTCTTGAATAAAGACCTGGGGAGCACACAGGGTTGATGAACTGGTCTCGCTGGGATGTAGAGATTCATGGGTAAGAGAGTTTGAGAGACTGTGGCCAGTCCTCCGGGAAGTCAGTTCATGGAACAAAACCACCCCAGTTTGCAATCCCGGCTCATGAGGAGCCTGTGCATTAACAAAAGGTGCCACAGGACAAAACTGAAGGACACCAGCAGATCCATGAGGTAGCAGCGCAGCACTGTCATAGCAGGGGGCTGCAGGTTAGGTCTGAGGGGCATTGGCACAGCTGGGTGTGGCAGGAGCCCACGGCTGGGCGTCAGGGACATCAGAGCTGTGTGGGAGCCCAGGATTGCAACTGCCTGCACTGTGCCTGGTTCTGGGCACTCATAAGCCCCTTGGCTAGGTTAACACACATCCAACTCAAGCACAGCTGAAAAACAATACCGAGCAGGGCCTGGCAGCCTTCCACATGGGCAACGTTCCGACGGGAAGCCCCAGATCCCCAAGAGGGAAGCTCCATCCACTCAGAGCCGTGGGATGGGAGGGGGCAGCTTGGCACTGACTCAGTCCTGACCACAGCAAACGTCTTGGCAACCACGATGCTCCCAGGGAGCAGAAGAGACACTGTCACTCGGCAAACCAGCCGCCCTAACTGAGACAGCCAGCAGGCCCAGGGGGCAAGGACTGTGTTACATGGGCCACGAGACTGAGCCCGAGACACAGCAGCCAGCAGAGAAGGTTCAAAGCACCGATGCTGATGCTCTACAGAGGGCCAAGTACGGAGCCTCGGGCAGGGCAGGGGATTCTCTGATGGCCGACTGTGCCACTCCGGCAGGGGCCGCGAGACTCCCCAGAGCAGTGGAGTCTAGCTGGGCTGCACTTGTCAGCAGAGCTCAGCCATACGCATGTGAGAGCAGGGACGGGGAGAGCTGCCCCAAAACCAGAGCCCTCCACCCCACTAGCGCCCCACGGAGGGCAATGGGATGGCATGCACAACTGGGAGCCAGCACTCTCAGGACTACTCCTGCCACTGCCTCCGGCAAGCCGCCTCAGCTCCCCACTCTGTGTAATGGGGTCAGCTCACCCAGCATACAGTGGCACAGCTGGCATCTGTGTAGGTCCGTGTCATAAACATAGAGCTAAGCGTATCACAAAATCCCTCCTTTACCTGTAAAGGGTTAAGAAGCTCAGATAACCTGGTTGGCACCTGACCGAAAGGACCAATAAGGGGAGAAGATACTTTCAGATCTGTGGGGGCAAGGTTTTTGCTTTGTCTCTTTGTGTGTGTTCTCTCTGAGACAAAGAGAGAGACCAAGCAAGTAATCTAGCTCCTACTGAATGATACACCCAATTTACAGAAATAGTAAGTAATAGCAAGGAAATGCGTTAGAGTATCTTTTGTTTTAGCTTGTGAATTTTCCCTGTGCTAAGAGGGAGGTTTATCCGTGTTTTTGTAACTTTAAAAGTTTTGCCTAGAGGGGAATCCTCTGTGTTTTGAATCTTATTACCCTGTAAAATTACCTTCCATCCTGATTTTACAGAGGTCTTTCTTCTACTTTTTTTCTCTTTATTATAAAGTTCTGTTTTTTTAAGAATCTGACTGGGGGAGGGATAGCGCAGTGGTTTGAGCATTGGCCTGCTAAACCCAGGGTTGTGAGCTCAATCCTTGAGGGGGCCATTTAGCGATCAGGGCAAAAATTGGAGATTGGTCCTGCTTTGAGCAGGGGGTTGGACTAGATGACCTCCTGAGGTCCCTTCCAACCCTATGATTCTATGACTGGTTTTTAGTGTCCTAGAAAACCAAGGGTCTGGTCTGTGCTCACCTGGTTTACCTATTTTGTTGGTAGATTATTCTCAAGATTCCCCAGGAAAGGGGGTGAAGGGGCCTAGGGGGATATTTTAGGGAAACAGGAACTCCAAGTGGTCCTTTTCCTGAATCTTTGTCTAACTCACTTAGTGGTGGCAGCAGTACCCATCCAAGGACAAGGAAGGATTTTTACCTTGGGGAAGTTTTTAACCTAAGCTGGTAGAAATAAGCTTAGGGGGTCTTTCATGCTGGTCCCCAAATCTGTACCCTAGAGTTCAGAGTGGGGAGGGAACCTTGAAGGTCTGTAAGGTCCCTATCGCATGGTGCAGACATGCAGGGGTTAACTGGTCTTGTCAAAGGCTTGCACTCCCTTCCCTCCCACTAGGAATCCCACAGCATATCCCCTCCAGGTACACACAGTCCCTTCTTAATGTCTTCTGAGCTGCAGACCCAGGAGCCTCCTGCCTGTCACCAAGAACCCCCTAACGGAGACAGGGAAGGGACACCAAGGTACCAAACCACTGTCACGCTGGGCACCTGATCTGTAGGCTGGAAGCCAAGGGTTTAGCATGAGCTACACACTGCAAGGGGAGCACAGAGTGCAGAGACTGACCTCTGGAGCCAGCGGGTTAGAGCTCAGACAGTTCCTGCTCAGCTCCCAGGCTGGATTTTAATGCACTCCAGCTACAAAACAATCTCTGTCCGCAGAGACCAGATGCACAAGGGGCCTGCACTTCTTTTGTCACCTTGTTTTCAGCAGCATCTGCTTGCTCTACCGCTGCTGTGAAGCCTGCAGTGTGACGGCGGAGGGGTGTTACTTAACAGTAACAAGTCACCGGGACCAGATGGCATTCACCCAAGAGTTCTGAAAGAACTCAAATGTGAAATTGCGGAACTATTAACTATAGTTTGCAACCTGTCCTTCAAATCAGCTTCTGTACCCAATGACTGGAAGATAGCTAATGTAACGCCAATATTTAAGAAGGGCTCTAGAGGTGATCCTGGTAATTACAGACCGGTACGTCTAACATCAGTACCAAGCAAATTAGTTGAAACAATAGTAAAAATTGTCAGACACACAGAAGAACATAAATGTTGCGCAAAAGTCAACATGGCTTCTGTAAAGGGAGATCATGTCTTACTAATCTATTAGAGTTCTTCACGGGGGTCAACAACCAAGTGGACAAGGGGGATCCAGTGGACATAGTGTACTTAGATTTCCAGAAAGCCTTTGACAAGGTCCCTGACCAAAGGCTCTTACGTAAATTAAGTTGTCATGGGATAAGAGGGAAGATCCTTTCATGGATTGAGAACTGGTTAAAAGACAGGGAACAAAGGGTAGGAATAAATGGTAAATTTTCAGAATGGAAAGGGGTAACTAGAGGTGTTCCCCAAGAGTCAGTCCTAGGACCAATCCTATTCAACTTATTCATAAATGATCTGGAGAAAGGGGTAAACAGTGAGGTGGCAAAGTTTGCAGATGATACTAAACTGCTCAAGATAGTTAAGACCAAAGCAGACTGTGAAGAACTTCAAAAAGATCTCACAAAACTAAGTGATTGGGCAACAAAATGGCAAATGAAATTTAATGTGGATAAATGTAAAGTAATGCCCAATGGAAAAAATAACCCCAACTATACATACAATATGATGGGGGCTAATTTAGTACAACTAATCAGGAGAAAGATCTTGGAGTCATTGTGGATAGCTCTCTGAAGACATCCATGCAGTGTGCAGCGGCAGTCAAAAAAGCAAATGGGATGTTAGGAATCATTAAAAAAGGGACAGAGAATAAGATGGAGAATATCTTATTGCCCTTATATAAACCCATGGTACGCCCACATCTTGAATACTGACAGGTTTCAGAGTAGCAGCCGTGTTAGTCTGTATTCGCAAAAAGAAAAGGAGTACTTGTGGCACCTTAGAAAACCACTGAATACATCCGATGAAGTGAGCTGTAGCTCACGAAAGCTTATGCTCAAATAAATTTGTTAGTCTCTAAGGTGCCACAAGTACTCCTTTTCTTATCTTGAATTCTGCGTACAGATATGGTCCCCTCATCTCAAAAAAGATATACTGGCATTAGAAAAGGTTCAGAAAAGGGCAACTAAAATGATTAGGGGTTTGGAACGGGTCTCATATGAGGAGAGATTAAAGAGGCTAGGATTTTTCATCGTGGAAAAGAGGAGACTAAGGGGGGATATGACTGAGGTCTATAAAATCATGAGTGGTGTGGAGAAAGTGAATAAGGAAAAGTTATTTACTTGTTCCCATAATATAAGAACTAGGGACCACCCAATGAAATTAATGCGCAGCAGGTTTAAAACAAATAAAAGGAAGTTCTTCTTCACTCAGCGCACAGTCAACCTGTGGAACTCCTTGCCAGAGGAGGTTGTGAAGGCTAGGACTATAACGGGTTTAAACTTTAAAGGGTTTAAAAGAGAACTGGATAAATTCATGGAGGTTAAGTCCATTAATGGCTATTAGCCAGGATGGGTAAGGAATGGTGCCCCTAGCCTCTGTTTGCCAGAGGGTGGAGATGGATGGCAGGAGAGAGATCACTAGATCATTACCTGGTCGGTTCACTCCCTCTGGAACACCTGGCATTGGCCACTGTCAGCAGACAGGATACTGGGCTGGATGGACCTTTGGTCTGACCCAGTATGGCCGTTCTTATGTAGTGGTGAAGGGAGGGGAAGGGATCTCGCACCTCTGCAGACTGTCACCTGCAGCCCAAGTCTCCGACCCTACTTGGGCCTGCTCCTAAACCAGCCCTGGGGGCCAACAGGGTGGGGAAGACCCATAAGTGGTTCACTCAGGTTCTGGTGGTTCTACAATCCAAGGGGAGGGCCCAAGCTCTCCCTGAACTGAGAGCTGGGAGAGGATGCTGGAGAGACCAAGCTTTGGGACAGACAATGTTCCTGGATCCATACTGGCCATGGTTCTGTCTTTTCCCCCTCCGGTCCCAGCCCCAGAGCTCTGCAGCAGAGTGGGGAGCAGAAAGGACATGTGTTCAGCAGGGGATTCAGCATCACAGAGCTCACCAGCCCCCCCCCCCCCCCCCCAGCCAAACTCCAGTTCACAGTGGCCAGGGCTACAGACCCCATCAATCAATCATGATAATTGCAAATGAACATTACTGCGTCTCCAATAAAACCCTGGCTCTTCCTCACCCTGCAGCTCCCCCAGCCAGACTGGCTGGGTAAGGGAGAAGCTGCCTGCTACCGCTGGCCCTGGAGCACACACTCGGCTCTGTTTAAAGCCTGTGATAAACCCTTTGCCGAGGCAGACTCCGCCATAAATTCCAGTTCACAGTGGCACTGTCCCTGGCCAGCCTGACACTTTAATGAGATCATCAATTCCAGAGGAACCTGCTGCTGCTGGGGCTGTAATCCAAGGGAGAGCATGCAATAGAACTGCCAAGCCCAGCAAGAGGGGAGGGCATGCTGAGGAGTTCTGGCTAGTCCCCCACTCCCCACTGATGTCTGATCTGCCACGTCCTCCAATGGAGGAGAGAGAGAGAGAAACATCTTGTACCCTCCTCCCTGGGATCCGATCGCCAGCCAGTTGTTGGGGCACAACGGAAACGCTCTGTACAAGGCATAGTTCAGTCCTTGCATAAGCAGGTGCAGGTCCCAACTCCTCCATACACCAGGCCTGAATTTGGCACATGAAACCGTGAAACCCTCCCAACTCAAAGGGGAAGGACTCCCTCCTCAGCAGCAACATCTGGGGCAGGGGCTTACTACCCATTCGCCCATTTGTTATTTTGTAACCTCAAGGTGGCCCTGCAAGTGGCTGCGGCCTCAGTTTCCCTCTTCTGTATTCCCCAGTAACTCCTGCAAGCTTTCCAAGAATAAATAGCCCTTGCGTGGTTAATTGATCACCAAAAAGCCCTGTGCACATTGTGACACTGTATGGAATACATTGGACACTTTATTATATTGTTGACACCAATATTATAAAATTGCAAGGAATCTGACCAGATATGCCGTGTGAGGTATCTATGAAAATGTTATGATTTGCCAAGTATGATAATCTTGTTTATATGTTTGTATTACCTTTGTATTATGAGTTATGGATATGTAGGGTATATCTGTATCTCCAAACTTGTGCTGTGTTTCTGGGCGACACTCCTAGATAGATTGTTAGCACTGCCTAGCCAGTTTGATGGCCCATTTCTACAACGAACCCATTGAAAGGGCCAGGGGCTGCACCTTATGACTCAGCAAGGCATGCTGGGGCAGGCCTATGGACAGAACTCTATGGCTTTCCAAGCCATGTGCTGTAAATTGTATTTCCGACATAGGAAGTACAAGCCACATGGCAAAAGGAATATAAAGGGCAGCTGCATCATCTCCATTTTCTCTTCAATCCTGCTATTTACCTAGAGTGACTTCTCTACAAACTGAAGCTCTGAACAAGGGACTGAATGACACATACAAGCTGTGGATCTGTTCCAGAGGGACTTCCAAGCCAGCAAACTCACCAATAACGCTAAGAACCTGATCTATGGACTTTGATAGTCTCTGTATGTATGTGACTGCTTTACCATTTAACATCTCTCCTCCTTTTCTTTTCTAATAAACCCTTAGTTTTCATTACTAAAGGACTGGCTGGCAGCTTGGTATTTGGGGTAAGATCCAAACTCATATTGACCTGGTAACGTGGCTGACCCTTTGGGGTCAGAAGAACGTTTTAAAATAACTTCTCACTGTACTGGACCTACGTGCTGACTGGGAGCCAGAGAACTGGAATGCAATAAGGGGGCTGTGCGATTCCCCTTTTTTTGGTTTGTTTTTTGCTTCTTGATAACCGAGGGATCAGAAGCACAGTTTGTGACTGGTTGGGGAGTTTAACTTCAGTATTACCCACCAGTCTTGGGAGTATCTGCTCTCCTTTTTGCAGGCTGCCCTGACCTTGGCATCTCCAGTGAGGGCTACCGTGGGTCACACACAAATAACCACCAACGTCCCACAACCCTAATCCAGAATTCCCCAACACAGTCCACAAAGTACATTCAACCTTTCAACTCCCAACAGTCTCATCAACTCACCCAGTTCAGCCCCATCCCCTCTCGCCATCGCCAGGCTCCCCGGCATGGCTCTGGCCTCCCCCGCCACAGCCAGGCTCTCTGGCCTAGCTCTGGCCTCTCTCACACCCCACCCAGCCCCTCTAGCTGGGCTGCTCCTCTGCCCGTTTCATTCTCCGGTCTGGTCCTAGCTCTCGCCCAGAGACATCAGCGCACTCACCTGTCCATCATTCCCCAGCCTTCAGCCCTCTGCAGCCCCAACGAGCCAGCAGGTACCTCCCTCTGCAGCTCTCAGCCTTCAGCCTGCTCTGGCCTGGGCAAGTTTGTGGGTGACCCCCCCCCAACTGCCTTGCTGCCTCCTGCTTTCACCAGCCTCCCCTGACTCCACGGCTCAGCAGGGGCCCTCGCCACTCCCTCCTTCAGGGCAGCCCAGCCCAGCCTTGCTCTGAGCGGTCTTCTGACTCTCTCTCTCCTCTCCAGAATATCCCTTAACTTTGGACTGCCTCTCCCTTGTAACTCCCAAGGCAGCCCTGCCTCCTCATTGCACCAAAGTAGGGTGCCCCTGGACTGGAACGAGGGTGCTGGGCCCCTTAAGGGACATCAAGCTAGGGCAGTGTGTCCCTAAACTTCTCCACTGATGGCTAAAAATGAAGCCCTCAGCTCAGCCCCCAGCTGGGGAGATATGGCCCCATGGAGCACAAGGGCTGGGAGACTCCTCAGGTTCGGGTGTACTGTTTGGGATGCTTCGTGAGCCCCTGGAAATGCCTCCCCGGCCAAAGAGAGATCTGACCACAGCATCATGCCTGAGGCACAAAACATGATGTCACTCTCCCCTTACATGCTTCCATACGCATGAATGCGCCATTCCTCGTTCTGAAGAAGGGAACTGCCTGGCATTTGTCCCGCCCTTTTAGCGCAGTGAAGGAAGGAGACAGCTGCTTTGGGCAATCCCAGCACCTTGGGAGGGATCTCTCACACACACACACACAGGTTTGCAACAGACCATGTAAAGGAACCGAAATTGAACCCCTCCTCCCCCCGCAACCCACTAACAAAGCCTCCTGCTGTGATCCATAGTTAGCGTGTGGGTTCAGGTAAACCACTTCGTCAATCCCTGAGGATCTGCAGAGCTGCCTCCTCCTGGCTTCGGGCAGAGTAGCACCGTACGGTCACAGGCCTGCCAGCAGGGTACTCAGGAGGGGACAGGTTCTTGCTTTAACCCACAGGTTTAACACACACTATGGTCTCTGGAGACTCAGGCTGCCTTGGCTCCTGAGCCCCGCAAACAAGACTCTGAGTTCTGTGCATGTGTGTTGGGGGCTTTTCCAGGTGAGACTTTTAAAACCATGCCCTGCTTCCACCAATATTAGCCCTTTATATAGCAGTGGGATTTCCCCATAGACTACCCTGGGAGAAAGTTTCTCCTGCCTTCACTATTGGGTTGTGGCCCATTTAGTGCTGCCCTCCCACCCCCAACCACCAAGATGCCTGCATTTCACACACCGACAGACACACAGACAGGAGCTTGGGAATGAAACAGGTCATGTGACAGTTAATTATTAACCTTTTACGACTGGGGAAATAAAATCTGGAAAGCCAAGATTCCACTGTAACAGTGGACTGAACACATTGTCCTTTGCACCAGGTCACTGAAGTTAGAGTAAAATGACTCCTTATTGTATATAATGGATTCATACCACTTCTCCGTAAGCGTATGAAAGGAAACAACACACCAGCAGGTTTATGAATGTACACAGCACAGCCTTCCAAGGCCATTATCCTAGAACCAATATTTACAAACACTCCATTTCTACATTAACATAGGCAAATGCCTTTATGTGAATTTAATGGAAGCTTCTCCTTCCCACCAGGCTAATGGAAACAAAAGCACTCTCCCTCAGATGCATCCTTTCAATGGTTTTAAAAAGGTAAAAGAAAACCCTTTGATCTCAGCAGCCAGTTTGTTTAGTACCATGCAGGGATTTAATTGACAAGGGATGTCCTTGAATACATGCAGAAATGTCCTCACTCCCCAGGAAGTCAGCCTCAAGTTATAAATCCACAGTGTGAAGTTTTTTTTGCTCCTCCAACAATGTGCCAGAACAATATGGTTCAAGGTCTGTTGCTTCAAGTTGAATGCACTGCAGCTGGAAATGAGCGTGGGACTCAGCAACTAGAGGTAGATGCTCCCAGCCATGGAGCAGGGCAAGAAATGTATCAGATTCACAGGGAAAGCACTCCCTTCTCACTCCCTGCATGGGGGGAATTTCCAGAGCCGAAGCTCCAGAGGACTTGGGTTGGGTGGTTTCCCTTTGGACTTGTTTCTAAAACACTCTTTGCTAAATCTCCTAGCCCCCAGGAACTGTAACCTGCTCTCATCAGCCCAAGTGTTCTGTCACACCAGACCTCAGAAATGAAGTCTCTGCAGACAACCTCAGGTCTGCCCTCATGCACAGCTTCCGACAGACCACAACATCCTGGAAAGTTTAGGCTCCCAACCTGCCAGACAGAACCTTCTGGCAGTCTACGGCCCTCTCCACAGTAGCCATCTCTGCAGTGGTGCAGCTAACCCAATACTTGCCCCATTTTACACGAGCCTGGCTCATCAACACTAGGAGTAGCAGGGGGTCAGCTACATGTGGGTAGTTATTCCAGGACAAAAAGCCCCAGTCAGACAGACCCTGGGTGAGGAAGGAACATGGAGGCAGTCTTGCCTTCATGTCAGATCCGCCTAACAGCCCGTCAGGAGGCAGCTCTCTCTAGTGATTAATTCCTTTCATCCTGAATTGTGGGACATCACCCATGCCCCTTATTCCACTGTACTGATCCAGAGCATCATGAACAGTGTTCAACCTAAGGCAGGCAGGCAGGCACAGCAGTGCCCCCTTCCTCCCCCAGAGCTGCTTTTCCCTTTGCTTGGCAGCAGGCTCCCACTGAGGCCCAGGGAGCGGGAGCACAGAGGAGGGGGCCAGCGAGGAGCAGTGGTGACTCAGCTCTGAGACCTGGCTGTTCCAAATGGTGATTCCTGCCCCACAGCAAGCGACAGAAGAACTGGCCCTCATGGGCCGGGCTGCCTAGGAGCAAATAGCCTGACACAGCACTGGTTCTTTCCAGGGGCTTTGCTCCCCCGCAGGTCCCCCTGGAGGCTGGGTATGTAGATCATGCTCCGCACTTGCACAGCGCTTCGTACCCCAGACACGCTGTACAAACACGGGTCCAGCGGAGGCTGGCAATCATCATCTCCCTTTTACAGGCACAGAGCACCGCTGTGCTGAGAGAGGAGAAGGGCACAGGGAGCTGCCGCAACGTGGGCACAGGGAAAGGCTGCTCCTGGGCAAAGAGCGCTGCCGGGAACCACCCTGTGTGTTAGCAAGGCCCCCTGGGGCTGCACTAGGGGCAACATGTGCACGGCCTCTAGGACGAGAGCTCTCCTGCATTCTGCTGCTTCTGGCCTCCAGACAACCCTTATTGCCCCTGGGTCCAGCGCCAGGAGCCACAGGCTGACCTTAAGTGATCTGCCCAAGGACACAGAGTGAATCAGTGGCAGAGATGGGATGAGAAGGCCAGCGTTCCGAGCTCCCATCGTCTTGCTCAGCCCACTGAGGCCTCAGTTCTGTAGGGCTGTCCCATCATAGGGGCCAGGCCAAACCTGTGTGCCAGGTCCCAATACCCAGAGCAAGGAGCCATGCCCAGACAGCCACGGGAGACGGTAGGCACCACTGTAGACTCGCTGTGCAACTCCCCTGGGCCTCCTAGGCCCCTGTGGCAGAAGCTGTCCTGCTTTAGCCACTGGAAATCTTAGGCAGTATGCGTATGCCTCACTCAGCCTACCCCGATAAAGAGGGGAAGCAGCTGGAGGGGGGTTCCTAGCTTACAGGCCTGGGACACTGGAAAGCTCTCCTTGTCAAAATCCAGTGGGAGGAGATTACCTCCAGGGATGGGTCTGAAGCATGTTCCACCATCCCAGCAGCACATACTGGAGCAGCTCTCCGTGAATACCAGGCGCTCCCAAAGTGGAGCTTGACATGCATTACGGGAGCACACTCCCAGCAGGGTGGATGGCCTTGGTGGGGGTCCAGGCTGGCCAGCTCTCGTCAGTACTGGCCCGTAGAGTTCCAAGCAGGTGGCAGCACTGGGGATCGCCTGGTTACAAGCTAAAGGTGCAGGGAGAGGCCTGAATGATTCCAGCCTGGAGCAGAAAGGAGAGGTGGAGAGTCCAGCCCGCTCTCCCTGCTCCCCAGAAAGGACATGAGGGGAATGGCCTCCCTTAAAGAGACTGTGCTCAGGACCAATTTAATGCAGGTTTCCCTTCAGAAAGGCATGAGGTTTGGATGCTTTTCTTTGCTGGAGGCCAAGCTGGGCACAAAGAACCGGTGGGTCCAGGAATAAAAATCAGTGCGCACCAACCATAACCAGCCTCTTCTCACTTCTTATCCCTACAGCCTGCAAGCCTGGACAGCTGACTGGTCACAGCGGGTGGGGATGGGCCTAGAGCACGCCTACACGCACGCGCCACCCCACCCCAGCTGCCATCCCATGTGCACAAGCCTGGACAGCTGACTGGTCACAGCGGGTGGGGATGGGTCCAGAGCACACCTACACGCACGCGCCAACCCACCCCACCCCAGCTGCCATCCCATGTGCACAAGCCTGGTCCCACTTACCCCCGGAACACATCACCCCACTCTCCCCTCCCTGCCCTTGCCCCTCGGAGCACAGAAAAGATAACATGAGGCTCTCGCCTCTTTGTGCCAGGTTCATTCGAAGCAGCAGATAAAGCAATCCACTCTCTCCCCAGTACTGCTGTTAAGAACAGAAGCTGGTGCAATGCTCAGAGGTTAAATCACCTCCTTCTCCAGGCAGTTTTCTAGCAGCCTTAAAGTCTACTTTCAAACGCCCCTCAGAGGACAGGGAAAAAAGGCACTTGGTAACACCCTGCGGTTGCACGTATCAATCAAAGGGAAGAACTAGAAATGGGAAAATGAACATTGAGAAGAGAATTCTGCAGCTGTATCCACCAGGGCTGTGGATTTGGTTGTTTAATCTCCTCCCCTGCGCTGTCTCCCCGCCTACAGCCTCCCACCCCCAGGTCAGTAGCTGATTAGTGAGCATTCCTCTCTCCCCTAACGGAGACTTTAGGTGGGTGTCTTTCTATAGCATCGCTCCTGCTGCTGCGGCTCCCACGCCATGAAAATGACACGTTATGCTAATCAAGCACTCCTCCATCTGCTACCACTGTTCCCCACCTCCCCATAATCACCTGGCTGAGGGCTGCAGAGCATGCAGCAGATGCCAGAACTTTATTTTCACAGACCCAGTTGGCCTGGAACGCTAGCAGTCGCAACAGTAACGCGGGAGCCCGTCTCTGCAGCTTCAGGAGAAGCAGTTTGAGGTCTCATTAAAATAAGCCTCATGCCGCCTGCGTGGAGGAGGCTGGGTGAAGGAAAACAGCAGCAAAAGCAGCAAACAACACCGACTGATTCCCTCCCACCCGCTGGGGATTTCACCTGATCAGCACCTATTGGGGAAACTCCAAAACAGCAACAAGCTGTGATTGCAGAGAGACAGCCTCAGGCTGAAGGGGACCCCCCTCTCTGCGTCACCCAAGGCTTTTCCCAAACAGTCCCGGTAGGCGACAGGTAGAACAGGACAAGTCCCCCTGCCCCCCAACACACAGAGAAATCCAGAAAAGGCATTACAAACAATCAGGCACAGTCAGCAACCTAACAAGGAATGAACCAACAGCCCGTGGTGTTCCCTGACCATATTAAACGGCCAGCTCGGCAGGTAAAGACCTCCAGGGCTCTCACACTCACCCTTCCCATGCCATCTCCACAAGCTCAAGAGCACTGGAAACCTCCCATCAGCCATTACTTGCTGTTTCTTAGTTCTTGGAACAGGATGGCACGCCGCTTTGGTGAGCCCTCCTTCGCCCCCGGGCCAATGGTTGCTTTAGCGGGTCTTCAGTGACTCAGCCCTTCAGCCGAGTCTCTCACACTGTCCGTAGGTGGACCGGAAAGAACAAACCCCTTCCGGGGCATACAGTTTTTACTTCCGCCAAGGCTTCCTCCCTGGAGACACTGCCCTCTATACCAGTCCAACAGTACCTTTTGCTTGATCCGGCGAGGTTCTGGGCTCAGTCCTTGCTCGGTCCTCTCAACCAGCCTTCTTTACTCCCCTAGTCTTCGGCAGCCCTCCCTGGGCTCAACCCTGCCCACGCTGATCTGTCTGTGGTCCTGCTGTTCTTCCAGCCATCTAGAAACCCGGTTGTCCCTCTTCCAGCTCCAGGCAGCAACTGACTGCTCTGTCTCACTCTGCTGCTTCTTTTTATATGGCTCTCCTGGCCCCTGATTGGCTGCTTCACCTGCAGCCGCTCTTGGCTGCCTAAAAGACTTCTCCTCTGATCTTTTCTGGGGCAGGGCCACATGGCCTCCAGTTGGGGACCTCCAGATCTTGACTACCCCATCACACATCCCTGACAGATGAATGTCTAACCTGCTCTTAAAAACCTCCAATGATGGAGATTCCACAACCTCCCTGGGAAATTTATTCCAGTGCTTAACCACCCTGACAGTTAGGAAGTTTTTCCTAATGTCCAACCTAAACTGATCTTGTTGCAATTTAAACCCATTGCTTCTTGTCCTATTCTCAGAGGTTATGGAGAACATTTTTTCTCTCTCCTCCTTTTAACAACCTGTTACATACTTGAAAACTCTTATGTACACTCTCAGTCTTCTCTTCTCCAGACTAAACAAACCCAATTTTTTCAATCTTCCCTCATAGGTCATGTTTTCTTGACCTTTAATCATTTTTGTCGCTCTTCTCCGGATTTTCTCCAATTTGATCACATCTTTCCTGAAATGTGGCACCCAGAACTGGACACAGTACTCCAGTTGAGGCCTAATCAGTGTGGAGTAAAGCGGAAGAATTACTTCTCTTGTCTTGCTTACAACACTCCTGCTAATACATCCCAGAATGATGTTCTCTTTTTTTGCAACGGTGTTACACTATTGACTCATATTTAGCTTGTGATCCACTATCTATGACTCCCAGATCCCTTTCCAAAGTACTCCTTCCTAGCCAGTCATTTCCCATTTTGTATGTGTACAACGGATTATTCCTTCCTAAGTGGAGTACTTTGCATTTCCTGATTGAATTTCATCCTATTTACTTCAGACCATTTCTCCAGTTTGTCCAGATCATTTTGAATCTTAATCCTATCCTCCAAAGCACTTGCAACCCCTCCCAGCTTGGTATCGGCCGCAAACTTTATAAGAGTACTCTCTATGCCATTATCTAAATCATTGATGAAGACATTGAACAGAACCAGACCCAGAACTGATCCCTGCAGGACCCCACTTGACTTGCCTTTCCAACTTGACTGCGAACCACTGACAACTACTCTCTTGGAACGGTTTTCCAACCAGTTATGCACCCACCTTATAGTAGCTCCATCTAGGTTGTATTTCCCTAGTTTGTTTAGTAGGAGGTCATGCGAGACAGTATCAAAAGCCTTTAGTCAAAGCAGTCAAAGGAAGCCTTTCTTGCTTTTGTCACTACCTGGTGACAAAAAAGTTCTCAAAGAGGTGACTCCATTGGATAAGCTGCAAGTGACAGAGTAGAGAACCGATCAACAGCTCACTGCTTGTAGGAAGGTAAAAATCGTGGGATTTGAGCTGCATCCATCCAATCTACGGCTGCCTAATCTGCCTTGCCTCCCTCTCAGGCAGAAAAGGCTCAGAAGGTTAATTACACTAAATGGTGACTAAGGGTTTGGAGGGCCACCTTTTTTGGAAGGGGGGGTGCAGAGAGAGATGTGGGGAGAACTTAACTGAGCATTTCCTTGTTTTCTGGAAGGGATTCAAGAGCAGAAGGCACTGCGGCATGCTAGCAATTGTAACTCCATCTTCAGTGTTTTCTGTAAGTGATAACCACGCACACTTACACTTTGCCTGTTCAAACTCAGTCTGACATGCCTGAGACTCATGATAATCTGGTGGGAAATCCATCTGTTTAAAGTATTTATAGAGCTCCAATCACCATGGAATCTAGGCACAAATACAAATTCAAGAGAAGCATAAAAAGCCTGTACATGGAATTTGCTGTTCACCATTTGGAGTCTGGTCATTTCAACCTGAATTTTCTGCTAGTTCTGGTCGGTTTCTGCAAGGAGGTGGGTGTAGCATCAGGCTGTGAGAACAGGCTCACTCTACCCGTTGGGGCCAGGTATTGCACGGTCTAAGATGCTGTACCAAGGACTCCCAAGAGTCTCATCACAGGTGCTTCTAGTTTGTGTTTTGCCTGATCAGGGACAGAGGGTGCTCTTAAGTAGCCCAGTCCTAGACCACGGAGAGCTTTGAGGATTAGGACCAGGATGCATAGGGAGTGGCACTCTCAGCTGCTAGCCCCAACCAGAAAGTTCTGGCTGCCACATCATACAAGCTGGATGTTTTGACTGGCCTATGTAGAGGGAGTAGGCCAGTGACCCAAGTGTTTGCCACAGAGCCTAAGCCCTCATCCTTGGCAAACGGTGGGGCCTCCTAGCAACCCCCGCAGCCAAAGGAGGTCTTCCTTGTTTCTGCACTACCTGGTCACCTCAAAGAGGTGACTCCACTGGATAAGCAGCAAGTGACGGTAGAGAATCAAAGAGCTCACTGCTTGTATGCAATGTAAAAATAGTGGGATCTGAGCCGCATCCATCCTATCCACTGCCATCTAGTCTATCCAGCCTGCCTCCCAAGCAGAGAAAACTCAGAAGGTGAGTTACACTTAATGGTGGCTAAGGGTTGGGAGTGCCACCTCACAAGAGCAGTGGTGCACCATCCCTTTTGCTTGGCAGTCCCCACATACTCCCTGATCAGCCAGGCATGCCTGTGTGCTCTCAGACACTCTCCAGCCAGCTGAGAATCTGTGGAGGGGAGGGAAGGGAAGCAGCAGAAGCCTTTGATGTGGAAATACCCCTGTTATTTCCCTTTCATGTCAGGCAGGTTTTCTGCTTCTCCGTTAAATGATTCAGACTTTTCTGTCATTTCTGGGTGGCTGTTACAGATTCACATCAGCAGAACCATGGACGGGAAGAACAACACAGCTCCAGATAATCCGTCAGAGAGGGAATCACAAGACATACCAAAGACATCTCCAGCAAGCACCAACAAGGAGACACAGAGAATCACGCCTTTCACACCTGGGGAATAAGAGGGACTTCCCCAGCTGGGATGGACCCAAACAGAGGGTGTTAATTCTCTTGTAAACGTAAAACCAACAACCACTGCAGTACTAAATGCTCATCGGTAGACATACACAGAGGCCAGTCAATATGAGAGGTGGGGCTGAAACACCCACTCAAACAGGACAAGCTGCATAGAACTGTCAGATATAAAAATCAGAGCTGGTGCTTGTAGTTTTAACACATGTCACCTGCCAGCTTCCTTGCTCTGTGATGCTGCAGGAAGGCAGTGGGATAGGTATGTTAAATTTATTTATAGTCATTTCTGTTTCATGGCAGTGGTATTACAACTAGAAAGGTACTTAGAGCACTGATCACTTAACAACACTCATCAAAAGTAAATCCAGTCCTGACGAGAAATGGGAGAACGCACAGTGTGTGGATAGGTTTCAGAATAGCAGCCGTGTTAGTCTGCATTCGCAAAAAGAAAAGGAGGACTTGTGGCACCTTAGAGACTAACAAATTTATCTGAGCATAAGCTTTCGTGAGCTACAGCTCACTTCGTCGGATGCATGCAGTGGAATAGGATCTCTGAATAGAGCTAAGACAAATATTTCATCCAAAACTTTTTCCAGGCCAAAAAAATGCAGATTTAGCCAATGAAAACAGTTCATGAATGTACGTCAATTTTGGGAAACTGTTTCAAGTGAAATGAAAACAGAAGCAATAATTCAGAAACATCCAAACAATTCATTTCAACATTATCAAAATGAAACATTTTGAGTTTGTGGGCTAGATTCACAAGAGGCTTTAGGTACCATTCACAAAACACTGGTGGAGCCCCCGCCCCTTTATAACAACAGTAACTCAATGCTTAGGGCACTCACTTCGGATGTGGGAAATCCAGGTTTGAATCCCTTCTCTGGAGCCAGGCCTGGAACAGGGCCACCCCACTCCAGAATGAGCGCCTAACCACCACAATAGTTATTCTCACAATCTCACTGTGGACCAAAGTGGAACTGCTTCAATAGGAGAGTCAGACAAATCCATCCTGGGATGCCCTATAGCCCAGTGGTTAGGGCACTCAGCTGGGATGGAGGAGACGTGGGTTCCAAACCCTGGCTTAGGAGCAGCAAACTGAACCTAGGTATCTCCCCTCCCAGGTGGATGCCTTGGGTATGAGGGTATCATAGATTCATAGAAAGGTAAGGCTGGAAGAGACCTCAAGAGAGCATCTAGTCCAGCCCCCTATGCTGAGGCAGGACCAAGTAAATGGAGACCATCCCTGATTGGATAAATTCCTATCTGTTCTTTAAAACTGATTGGACCCTACAACCTCCCTTGGAAGCCTGTTCCAGAGCTTAACCACCCTTAGAGTTAGAAACTTTTTCCTATTATCTAACCCAAATCTCCCTTGCTGCAGATTAAGCCCATGACATCTTGTCCTACCTTCAGTGGCTATGGAGAGCAATTGATCATCATCTTCTAAGAGCCCTTCGCGTATTTGAAGACTACTCCCCGCACTTCCATTTTGTGACTCCAGCCTTTCATTTCCTTTGCTTTATTAAAAAAGTTTAAAAATGCCCCAAACAAAACATTTTGTTCAAGATTAAACAAATTTTTTCTGATTCACCAAAAATTCTGAAACATTTTATTTTCAGTTTGGGTTGGACTGGTTTTTGTTTGTTTTTTGAACTGCCAGCGAACCAAAGAAATCAGTTATTTGCCCATCTCTAGCTAGGACAACTGATCTGTTATGACTTGAACTTCATTCATGAGGAGAGACAGGATTAATTCACTTGTGGCTCTGCTACTCATGAGCTGCATTCTTACACAACACACAAAAAGCACCCATGTGGTTCACTTGGTAGCACTATTGCTACTAGGTCAGAAGGCCAAGCGTTTGAGTCATGCACAAGGACACATCATCTAACACACTCTCTGGCACAAAGGAGCTCGAGCCTTCTAGGCACCATCCTTTGCAAGAGAGGGCATCAAGCGAAACTCCCTGGATGGCACATCAGACAGCTAAAGATCCTGCAACTTCCAGAGCAGGACAGGGAGAACCCTGGAATCCAAGCCAATGTTTGCCTCACAAAAGTCATCAACGCTTCACCCCGTCACCAGCATAAGCACACAGCAGTCTCCACATTGCCTGTGCCTATGAACTGATGGGGCCTAACTCACTGCTTTGGAAAGTGTTCTATGATCCCTGGAGTGTGAAAGATGCCAGAGAGAACCAGCCTGGCCTTCAGGAGCCTGGGGTAGGAATCACCTGTTCGCCAGGCTTCAAGGCAGAGGTAGGTGCCCCTAGGGGAGGCCCTTTGGGCTCAGGAAGGCTGTTTATAGGGTCGATTGATTTACATTGTGTTCAGAGAGGAGAACAGGCACAATGGCGGGGGTGGGGGGAGGTGCTAAATAAATTCTGCTCTCAGAGAAGAGTTGCTGCGAATGGAAGTGCTGAGAAGGTGTGAGGGGAACAGCCGGCTCATAAAATTGTTCATCTTTCAACAAATTGGATTTAGGGATCCACCAGAGAGCTGTGCTGCAGGAGAAATCACAGCACGTGGACACCACTCTGTACCCCCCACATGGGGTGGGTGGGTGTCACAAGAAGGTCCCTGGATGGCTCCCCTGCATTGCGTTTGCTCCCCATGTTTTGCTACTGAGTGGGAGATGCTTGTTAAAGGACACACACATGTTCCCTTGCTGTTCAAGAAAGGAAATTTCACAGGCTAGTGAGTGAGAGCTTAACTGGGTTTCCGCGATAAACTGTACCCCGGAAACCTCAGCGAGTCTTATCAAGATGGTGAATGACTTAGCTGGAAAATCTATGGATCTCAGGAAGGCCGTCAGGGAGAGAGTTCAAAGAAGAGGCTGACAAGTGCACATGAAGGTTAGCACTAATTGCACCGCTGCAAATTCACTGCTGGCACTTTAACCCTCTAATCTGCTCATTTCCCCTCTCTTCCCCTCGAGATATTTAATTTCTGCTCTTGCTGGAATGATGTGTCCGCTGGCACACAGGGCTTGGAGCGCTCACCAATTATCCCAGCTTTCCGGTGGGAGGAAGGGTGAAGGACAGAAGTGTAAATATTCGGGTCATAGATCCTCCCTCCTACTGCTCCATGATGCTCTTCAGAAACAAACCCAAGTCTAGTCAGGGGAGCATCAGAGCAGCCAAGGGGCCGGAGGCAGGAGGCCCCTGACAGCTCTCCAGAGAACCTTGCCTCCAGCAGCCCCAAAAGCTGCTCAAGCAAAGCACTAGGTGCCAAAACGGACACTGCTCCTGGGAAGAGCCAGGGTCCCATTTACCTCATTTGTGCCCACAAAAGTGCCCCTTGCTGGTTCCTTAAAGCTGAATTGCTGGGCTCTTCTGTGCCTGTTAGAAGGGGGCACAGCAGAATGCAGCACGGAAGCGGCTCATGTGCTTGTATCTGAACACTTGGGGGCGGGGCAGAGATGACTTTTGACACTCTAAAGCGCTGAAGAAAGTGAGATAAGTGGAAAGCCGGGATTCTGCGCAACAAACGCTCGCAAGAAGCCTTCAGTGGGGGAGGCCCTTCTAGTATCCCAGGCACCCAATTCCGTCCTGCCGCAGCTTGCTGCCCTCTCACACGGCCTGCAGCAGCCCGCCCCCAGCCCTAGCTGATGGGGCTTGCACCACTGCTCTGAAAACAGCGGTTAGCAGCCCTTGGAAGCTGCAGTTCAGGCTGGAGCTTGGGCTCTGAGGTCCATCCCCCCTGCAGCGTCTCCGCAGCGTCTCCACAGCTCTCTGTAGCGTGGCAGCAGGAGCCCGAGTCTGCCGGCCCGGGCTGGAAGCTCGCTGGGCAGGCGGTGCAGAGATACGCCGAGGGCATGTTTACACCAGCTTCCATCTGGTTCGCATGAGTAAAATCAGCAGCAGAGACGCAAGAGTGCAGAGCCTGGGCCCGCCTGGGACCCCGAGCCCATACAACACTGCGGTCACATCGTCACTGCTCTTTGGCCACGCCAACGAGGTGAAAGCTGGCACAGGGATGCCAACCTGCGCTGCAGTCACCCCGTGGAATGCAGTGTAATGTGCCCCTGGGGGACCCACCAGTGTCAGGGCGGAAGGCAGCAGAGAGCCCGGGGAGAGGGCACGCTGGCAGAGGGGGCAGAGCTTGTCCAGGTGAATGCCTTACCCATTTGTGCGAAAGGTGGCTACTCGTCCTGAGCCTTCCAAAGGCGAGTCCTACCCCAACATCTGCACAGCAACTGTGCCGGCAGCCACACAGCTGATGCTGAGCCCTTCTTGCTCACTGGCTTCCAGGGACCCCAGGAAGCTCTGC
Source organism: Caretta caretta (assembly GCF_965140235.1). Taxonomy (NCBI): domain Eukaryota; kingdom Metazoa; phylum Chordata; order Testudines; family Cheloniidae; genus Caretta; species Caretta caretta. The sequence continues at coordinate 1,797,905 of NC_134219.1, forward strand.
AGAGTAACATCTCCTCATGCCACGTCCGGACACCCAGCGCTCTGCCTCTCAAGTGTGGCTGGGACGAAACGGTAACAACGCCTGGCACTTACACTGGGAAAGCACTTCACAGTCTTCAATAATTAATCCTCAATGCCCTGCCAGCTAAGCAAGCAAACCTGTACCCCGCTTCACAGAGTACGGCGGAGAGAGCTCACAGGCTTTCCTGGATGGGAAAAAGGGCGTGTTTATCAATTATCTTGGCTTAAGTTAACACAATTAGGAAACCCTGTTACGATTCGGGCAATGGTTTGAAGCTGCACTAGCTGGCCGCCACACAGCCTGGATGGGGGTCCCTGGCCAGCTAGCTACCATTTGCCCTGTGTACACTGGAATGAGGAAATGTCATACAGAAGACAGGACCACTGAGACTCAGGCAAGAACAAAGAGCAAGGCTCACAGAATCCATCAGAACCCAGCAACTCCTGGCTCCCAGTTCTGTGCACGGTCCACTAGGCTGTGCCACTTTGATGAAAGCTAATGGCATGTGCCTCTCCCCAGTGTTGACTCGGAGGCAGTACCTTTGACAGCACATAAACTCCATGAACAGCCATTCGGGGAGATGGAGCCATTGTGAGGGTAAAACGGCTCACCCTGCCCAACCTAAGTTGCATGACAGGCAACTCCCAACACTATACTGGGAACAGAGAGGCTCAGGGCGGCCTGGCTGGCTAAGCGTATTGCCCACCCCACTTCCCCTGCCTCTATCACTGGCTCAGCTTACCAGCTCCTCTTGTACACCAGTACTTGTGTCTTTCTCAAAGGAATGCAATTAAGCGGATACTGCAGCAGGGATATAACTGGCATTTCCTTAGCTTGGCAACACGACCCTGGAAACCCCCATTGTACTAATCACTCCCAAACAAATACAACTGTAGAACACACACAAACCTGGTGTACTTCATGGTGAAATAACACGCTGCAGAAGGCTGAGCAGTTGCATAACTCTGCTTAGCACTTAACGCTGCCGTCTAAATGGCCCCGCTTAATTATAGCTCAAAAACATGACTTTAAAGAAATGTCAATACAGTCAAAAATCAACCCCAATGACGGACAAATGGACGGCCTAACATCTTGCTGACCCCACCAGCTGGACCATTCTTCCCAGGCACTTCCTTCCCTCTGCTCCACTGCAGAAACTCCTCCACTCCAGCTGGCTCTGCCAAGGTCTCCTGCAGGAAGTCACCTCTTTCCAACTCAGCCCAGCTTCTTGCTGCCAAGGATGGTAACCTGGATGTCCTCTACATGCTGCCAGGTAAGAAGATTTAGCTTCTAAGTGAGGGGGTGACCAGCACTCCCAGTCACCCTTCTATCTCCGGTGCAGCACACTGGCCTGGCAGCTGCAAACAACTTACCTCCTTTCTACTCCCAGTCCTGCCCAGATAGACCCATGTGGACACTACAGGCCCAGCTGCTCTCCAATGGAAGCGGTTTTTAACCTGCGTTCTTCTGGCGATGCTGAAGCCGCAGCCAAGACGATATTAGCATTACAACCCACACTGATCTTTGTCAATGATGCTACAGTATTTGAGCTCTAACCAGCTTTAAATTGAATCAGGACGAAATCATCAGTATGAAAAGAGCCTGCACCAGCCTTTCAATTCCAGCACTGGGGGGAAAAACGTTAGACATTTCATAGTGGCCTTCTACCCCATAATGAACAGGAAAAATAAATTAGATTCCCAGCTAAGGGTATATTTATACAATTTCATTATGTGCCCATGAGCGAGTCTGGTTTTCACCAAGATAAAAATGAGCTCTCAGCGATGCTCACACGAAATCAATGGAGTGATTTAACAGCTTACGAAGGGCCGGGAAAGAGGGACTGAGCAACAATGTCAAAAATGGAAAATAAGAATAAAAATGTTAAACACTGGCTCTTTGAACTGCACTGCTGCCTGCCACAGAGCTTGGCTCAACTCCCTCCTCCCCGAAACCCCAGCAGCCACGGCGGGGCCACCTCTGGAATAATCCATTGCCTGAAGGGATTCTGAGCGCACAGAAATCGAAGCAGAGGGCTGAGCGGGGATCTATGGCGATTCCCTCCATCCCCAGGCATGCAGAGCTCTGCACTGCTCACAAACTGTGGCAAGACTGAGAGTCCTTCACATTCTTTATACTCTTCAGCCCATGACTGGCTCTGAGAAGTTTAAAAATTACATTCCTTCCCCTGCAGGCTTAACTGTTCTCCAGCTGGCAAACACTGCAGTTCAAAGCAACCGGGCTCTCTCTTGGTTTGAGCTTCCTCCGTAATATGCTGGTACCACTGAGGCCAGTTCAGTGTGTGTTGGCTACCACTTGGGGAACCAAAAACCGCTGTTGTTTTATGTCGCTCTTCACTGCGGGTTTGTGGTTTTCCCATGATATGGATAGTCTGCAGGCTGCTCCCAAAAGATTCAAAAATGTTAAACTAACTCAGACCGAGGGGCTAACTAGTGCAGAGCACGATAGCCTTCCTGCTTGAGTCTGGAGAGAATTCTTTTTTGAAGCCAGTTATACTTTTGGCCTTCACAACATCCCCAGGCAATGAGTTCCACAGGTTGACTGTGTGTTGTGTGAAGAAGTGTTAGTTTCAAACCTGCTGATTATTAATGGCATTGGGTGACCCTGGCCTCTTGTGTTATGTGAAGGGGTAAATAACATTTCCTTATTCACTTTCTCCACACCAGTCATGATTTTATAGACCTCTATTGTATCCCCCCCTTAGTCACCTCTTTTCTAAGAGGAACCACCTCAGTCTTTTTTAATTTTTCCTCATACGGAAGCTATTCCATACCCTTAATGATTTTTGCTGCCCTTCTCTGTACTTTTTCCAATTCTAATGTATCTGTTTTGAGATGAGACAACCATAACTGCACGCAGTATTTGAAGTGTGGGAGTACCCTGGATATATACAGTGGCATTATGATATTTTCCATCTTATCTCTCTCTTTCCAAATGGTTCCTAACCCTGTTTATTTTTTCAAATGCCACTGCACATTGAGCAGATGTTTTCAGAGAACTAGCCATAGTGACTCCAAGATCTCCTTCTTGAGTGGTAACAGCTAATTTAGACCCCATCATTTTGTGTGTATAGTTGTGATTTCTTCCAATATGCATTACTTTGCATGCATCAACATTGAATTTCATCTGCCATTTTGTTGCCCAGTCACCCACTTTAATTGGATCCCTTTGTAACTCTTCACAGTCTGCTTTGGACTTAACTATTGTGACAAAGTTCCTCCTCTGCCTTGGTGGGTCCTGCGCTTATTGGCGGATTTTCTCGCCTCAGAGGTTCCCGGCAGCCCTCAGATTGGCCACTTTCGTGGCTCAAATCTGCCATTCACTCAGTTAGGCTCATCACTGGCCAGCATCGGGAAAGGAAGAAGAACAATCCCCGCAGTCTCTGCTGATCCACCTAGTAGATCAGGGAACAGGCCAAAGACCTTCCCCTCGTGTAGAACCCACAGTCCAGTTCAACTCCTTTGGCATCACGTAGGGAGTTGGGGGGGTGGAGGGATGGGGGAACCCGGGTTCCAGCCCAGGGCTCTGTAAATTGCAGCTGTCTACAGTGGCTCCTGTAACAGCTGCGTGACAACTACAACTCCTTGGGCTACTTCCCCATGGCCTCCTCCCAACACCTTCTTTATCCTCACCACAGGACCTTCCTCCTGGTGTCTGATAATGCTTCTACTTCTGTCTTCCAGTAGTACGCCTTCTCACTCTCAGCTTCTTGCACTGCTTGCTCCCAGCTCCTCGCACACACACCACAAACTGAAGCGAGCTCCTTTTTAAACCCAGGTGCCCTGATTAGCATGCCTTAATTGATTCTAGCAGCTTCTTGATTGGCTGCAGGTGTTCTAATCAGCCTGCCTTAATTGTTTCCAGAAAGTTCCTGACTGTTCTGGAACCTTCCCTGTTACCTTAGCCAGAGAAAAGGGACCTACTTAACCTGGGGCTAATATATCTGCCTTCTATTACTCTCCTATAGCTATCTGGCCCAACCCTATCACACTATCTTAAGTAATTTTGTACCATCTGCAAACCGTGGCACCTCACTATTTATAAATACATTGCACAGCACTGGTCCCAGAACAGATCCCTGGGGCACGCCACTATTTACCTCTCTTCACTGTGAAAACTGACCATCTATTCCTAGCCTTTGTTTCCTAGCTTTTAGCCAGTTACTGATCCATGACAGGACTTTCCCTCTGATCCCACGACTCCTTACTTTGTTTAAGACCCTTTGGTGAGGGACTGTGTCAAAGGTTTCCTGAAAGTCCAAGTATACTCTATCCACTGGATCACGCTGGTCCACATGTTAGTTCACCACCTCAAAGAATTTTAATGGATTGGTGAGGCATGATTTCCCTGCACAAAAGCCTTGTTGACTCTTCCCCAACGTACTGTGTTGATTTGTCTGATAATTCCATTCTTTACTATAGTTTCAGCCAATTTGCCTGATACTGAACTTAGGTTTACTGGGCTGTAATTGTCAAGATCATCTCTGCAGCCTTTTTTTAAAAAATCAGCATTATATTAACTATCCTCCAGTCAGCTGGTTCAGAGACTGATTTAAGTAACGGGTTACATACCACAGTTAGTAGTTCTGCAATTTCATATTTGAGTTCCTTCAGAACTCTTGGGCGATACCATCTGGTCCTGGTGACTTATTGCTGGTTTGTTTTTTTTCATCAATTTGTTCCAAAACCTCCTCTACTAACACCTCAATCTGGGATCCTCCAATTTGTCACCTAAAAAGAATGGCGAGGGTGAGGATCTCCCCCATAGCCCCTGCAGCGAAGACAGATGCAAAGAATTCATTTAGCTTCTCTGCAACAGCCTTGTTTTCCTTCAGTGCTCTTTTAGCACCTTGATTGTCCAGTGGCCCCTCATTGTTTCAAAGACTTCCTGCTTCTGACGTACTTAAAAAAATTTGCTGTTAGTTTTGTTAGTTTTTTGCAAGTTGCTCTTCAAATTCTTTTTTGGCCTAATTATACTTTTACATTTGACTTACCAGAGTTTATGCTCCTTCCTATTTTCTTCAGCGGGATTTGACTTCCAGTTTTAAAAAGATGTCTTTTTGCCTCTGATTGCCTCTTTTACAGTGCTGTTTAGCAACTGTGGCATTATTTTGGTCCTCTTGCTTTTTTTTTTTATTATTATTATTAGGGGTATACTTATAGTTTGAGCCTCTAGTGTGGTGTTTCTAAACAGTTTCCAGGCAGCTTGCAGGCATTTCACTCTTGTGACTGTTCCTTTTCATCTCCATTTAACTAGCCTCCTTGTTTTTGTGAGTTCCCCTTTTTGAAGTTAAATGCTACCGTGGTGGGTTTCTTTGGTATTTTCCCCCCACAAGGATGTTAAATTTAATTATATTATGGTCTCTATTACTGAGCAGTTTAGCTATATTGGACCACATCTGTGCACCACTTAGGACTAACTCAGGAACTGCTTCTCCCCTTGCGGGTTCCAGGACTAGCTGCTCTAAGAATCAGCCATTATGATGTCTAGAAATGTTCTCTCTGCTTTCCGTCCTGAGGTGACATGTTCCCTGTCAACATGGAGATAGTTGAAATCTCCCATTTTTATTGGGTTTTCTGTTTTTATAGTATCTCTAATCTCCCTGAACATTTCACAGTCACTGTCCCCATCCTAATCAGGTGATTGGCAGTACATTCCTACTGCTATGCTCTTATTATTCCAGCACAGAGTTTATATTCATAGAGATCTGACGGAACAGTTTGATTCATTTAAGATTTTTACTATATTTGACTCTATGCCTTCTTTCACATATAGTGCCTATTCCCCGCAGTGTGACTACTCTGTCCTTCCTATATATTTTGCACCCTGGTATTACTGGGACATGTTGATTAACATTGTTCCACCAAGTTTCTGTGATGCTTATTATAAAAATATTCTCTTTTAATACCAAACGCTCAAATTCACCCATCTCACTATTTAGACTTTTTGCATTTGTATACAAGCACTTATAAAAAAGTGTCAATATTTAGTTATCTGCCTTCATGTGATGTAACTGAATGGGATTCTTTCATTTGACTGTTTCTCTTCAGTTTGCACCTGTTCTTTCTCAACTTCAATGCTCTCCTCTTTACTAGGCTATAGAGTACCCCCTTTACTAAATCCCTTCCTAAGGGATGTGTCTGTCCGAACCACGCGCTCCTCCACACCTGTCACCTTTCTCCCAGCCCTTAGCTGAAAAACTCCTCTATGATCTTTTTAATTTTCCATGCCAGCAATCTGGTTCTGTTTTGGTATAGGTGGAGCCCCTCCTTCCTAAATTGGCTCCTCCTTTCCCAAAAGGTTCCCCAGTTCCTAATAAACCTAAATCCCTCCTCCGAATACCACTGTCTCATCCACGCACTGAGTCTCTGCAGCTCTGCCTGTCTAACTAGCTCTGTGTGCAAAACTGGAAGCATTTCAGAGAATGCCACCATGGAGGTCCTGGACTTTAATCTCTGACCTAGCAGCCTAAATTTGGCCCCCATACCTCTTTCTTACCTTTCCCTATGGCATTGGTACCTACATGTACCATGATCACCCAGCACTGTACATAAATCTGTCTAGCTGTCTTGTGAGATTCGCACGCTGCAGGAAATTTACCTGTGGATTTTGCTGTCATCACAAACCCTATCTATATTTCTAATAATTGAACCCCCCCATTACTACTACCTGTCTCTTCTTAGTAACTGGGGTAGCCTCCCCTGGAGAGGTATCCTCAGTGCGAAAGGATACATAACATCATCTTGAAGGAGGGTCCCAACTATGGGATCATTTCCCTGCGCTCCAGCCTGATGTTCTCCTTCCCCGAGACTTTCATCCTCCTCCGCAGCACAGAGGCTGGCAGACTGGGGCTGGGACTCACTCTACCGTGACCTGAAAAGCCTCCTCTGTGCATCTCTCTGTCTCCCTTAGCTCCTCCAGTTCAGCCCATACTCGGTCGCCGAGGGCCATGAGCTGCTCGCACTGAACGCGCACACACGTCCCCTGCCCAAAAGGCAGGGAATCATACATACAGCATTCCGTGCAGGACTTCTGCCTGCATCAGTTGCACTCTTGCAGGGGGTACTGGTGTTTGTTCTATGTGTGGTTTCTGTTTTGGTTGGTTTGCTTTTGAGGGTGAGGGGGTTATTGCCCTACGTTTGGACAGAAGGTATATTAGGGTTATCTTCCTCTCCGCCTCCAAAATCCCTTGCAAAACTCCCGTTTGCTGCTCCTGTTCACTAGCTTCATATTTACCTTCCTAACATGTTTTTCTGGGTGCTATGGACTTGAACGGGGATTGACACTAGATAAGGCAGGGATGGGCAAACTATCGCCCAGGGGCTGCATCCGGCCCTTCAGACGTTTTAATCCAGCCCTCGCGTTTCTGCCGGGGAGCGGGGTCAGGGGCTTGCTCCGCGCAGCTCCCGGAAGCAGCAGCACGTCCCTCTCCGGCTCCTACGCATGGGGCAACCAGGGGGCTCTGCACGTTGCCCCCACCCCAAGCACCACCCCCGCAGCTCCCATTAGCCAGCAAACGGGCCAATGGGAGCTGCAGGGGCGGCGCCTGTGGACAGTGCAGTGCACAGAGCTACCTGGCCGTGCCTCCGTGTAGGAGCCGGAGTGGGGACATGCCGCTGCTTCCAGAAGCTGCTTGAGGTAAGTGCCACCCGGAGCCTGCACCTCTGACCCTCCCTGCATCCCAACCCCCTACCCCAGCCCTGATCCCCCTCCCGCCCTCCAAACCCCTTGGTCCCATCCTCCTACACCCCAGAGCCCGCACCCTCAGGGGATCCCTCATCCCCCCACCCGCACCCCAGCACCCTGCAGCCCCCTCCTGCACCCAAACTCCTCATTTCTGGCCCCACACCAGAGCCCACTACCCCAGCTGGAGCCCTCACCCCCTCCTATACTCCAACCCCAATTTCATGAGCATTCATGGCCCACCACACAATTTCCATACCCAGATGTAGCGTCTGGGCCAAAAAGTTTGCCCACCCCCGAGATAAGGGAAAGTAGCTTTAAGTACACAGAAGCCAGCACGTTGCCTCTCTGCCAAGGCACCTTCCATGCCACTCCTCAGCCAGAAGCAAACAACCCCAAGGGTTTATGGAGAGAACCTGCATGTATTCCAACCCCCCGTCTCCCAAGCAACAGAGTCACCATTCACGCTCAATGCTCCAGAGCCACTCCAGGAAGGGACACGCCAACGGCCACCAGCACTGGTACAGAGCACCTCGAACGGAACCACCTCTGCCCAAACCCTGAACACGAATCCGAAGAATAAAGGTCACTGAGGATTAGCCACTTTGAACATTAGCCCAACATTGTAGCCTAGCATAAAACCCATTAATTTGCCTTCCTGGGACAGAACGGAGTTCAAGGGCCCAGTGTAATTCTTGGCCACAAGCCTCTTAAAGTGCAAAGCCACTTGCCTATGAAGTACACATGTAGCGAGATCCTCTCTCCACTCGCTACGAGCGGGAATTGCTTTGCTTCTTTTCCTTACAGCGGGATATTGTTCCTGCTGCTTAGCCCACTGTTCCCCACAGGCCCCGCAACGCTGCTGCAGAGCCCGAGAGCAAGCTTCCGCTGAAGAGCCCCTTTTCTCGACAAACTTTTTCCATAGAGGCTGGGATGCAGTCTTAGCTCTCAGTACTCTGAGAAGAGCTCACTCACAAACCAGCCCCCTCCCCACCCACCTAGAGCAAACACCCCCCCCCCGGGGCAAATTCTCCATAGACGACACATCCTTTGCCCCATTGCTCTAGAAATGCAACCTCCCTGGAGCCAGAGCGCAGGGAAGGAGTTGCTGGCAGCTCCATGTTTTAATCTCTTTTGCTACCATGCAGGAATGTCTCTGCTTTTCCCAGGTCCTGATAAGCTACCTGTGCTTCTCTGCTGGGTGGAAGGAATGACATTTTAACCCAGGTTCAAAGAGGAAAGAAATAGCTCCTCCTTCCCCAAACAGGGGGAGGGGAGCCAGGCCCAAGCAGGGAAATGCTCCAGGGTCGGAGTTGTTTTTATTTTTGCATTCTGAAGTGAGGTCAGTGTCATCAGAAGCTGAAATTCTGTGCTGTGAGCACCAGGGGGCAGAGCAGAGGTGTGAGCACAGCACTCGGAGCCAAGAATGCCCATCCTAACCCTACCCTGACACTGCCTCCCACTGCAGCCTTGGGCAAGTCACTTCCTCCCTGTGTCTCAGCCCCCCTTCAGAGAGCAGATGGTAACACTAACTCACCAGAAAAGGGCTTGCTGCCATTGCTGCTCTGGAGGGAGCAGTGCAGAGGGAGCCTGGAGCTCTCTGGGAGTTCACCCTCACCCACAAGGCTGCATTTAAAGTGTCCTCTGTGGTGGGATCACACGCACCACTGCGTGGCTGTCACACTCCAGGGCAAAGGAGGTCAGTGGAATCAGACACCGCCAGCCCTACTGACTGACACTCCAAAGTTCGCTTTCTTCCAGCTGGCTGACTCTTGCTCTCTGCCAGTGTTTCCTTCCAACCAATTTCATCAAACCCAGAGGGAAATTCTTAATTCCTTCCTCCAAGACAAGCTGTTTAATCAACCTCCTATTATCCAATTCGGCTACAAGTTGAAACTGTGGCTTGCTTTTCATGTTACTTTTTCAGCCTTTCTGCTTGTCTGAAGCTGCGTCGTGCGTCCTCACCTCACTAACTCACACACAGTGAGCCAAGAGGGGATCAAACCAGCCCGCTCTGTGCGTGCCTGCACACACGCATGCTCAGGGGTTAGAACAGGAGTTTTGCAGCTTTTTGAAGGTTATCCCTGCCTGGTGCCGGTTCTTCCCTTTATCAGCTTCTGCTGCTACCAAGGGCATTTAGCAGGATGTCAGATATTCCTGGGGCCTCTTCCAACACACACAGCTAGGCCCAGGCAACGTACTGCTTCTCCAGCACAGCCAGACCAACCCTAAACCAGTTACCAGAGCTGCCAGCAAACACGCAGGTGCCTGCAGCTGGAGTGAACAAGGCAGAGCAGAATGTCTGCCTTCTTTTTATTCACTGAGAGAAGATGTGTTCTAGAGGAGGGAGCTGGAGACTAGGCTCCAGCAACTCCTGAGTTCGGATACTGGCTAGGAGAGCGACTTGGACCTCTAGGTGTTCCATCTCCCCCAGGCCCGCTGCCCCAGGAGCTGTGACTATTAATGTAGTTAAACAGCACGGAGAATGGGGGCTCCCCTTCCCTGCCACAAAGACCAATCACCAGTGCGATTGTAAATGACCCTTGCGTTCAGTCTTTCCAAAAGGCACCATGACTGGAGGAGGAGGCGGGAAGCTTTTCCTAGAGACTCCCCTCTCCCTGCCTGCCACAGGGCTTTGCTTTGATAGCAGAGTTTTTGCTACTCATAATGTTTTCATAGCCTCTTGCCTGCACCTTTACCTTGAATATTATGGAAAAATAAATTTGCTGGAGAAAGCGTCCGTTCAGGAGCTACTGAACACTGCATGCAAGCATGTTGCAAGCCCTGGAGCTGGATGGCGTTTTCTATTTAAGAGGAAGAATTATTGAGCAGCCTTGAAGAAATCTCTGCTCCAGCTCTCTGCATGGGGGACCTGAGGAATTCAGCCTATAAAAGGACACAGACTGATTAACAGCTGATTTATTCTCTGAGACCTTAATAAACGCAGTCAGAGCAGCTAGCCTCAAAGTCATCATCAGACTACCTGCCTCTCTTCATGCCCCACCCTTCCCTAGACTCTCAGGCTGTAATTCCTCTTGGTGCTTTTACCCAAAGATCTCCTGATGACCTGAGACACAACCCCAGCAGCTCTGCCCAGCTTAGCTCCCCAATTTATGTTTAGTGCTGCACTTTACAACACCTGGACTGCTGGTCCCCAAGCCGTGTGCATTCAGGATCTCTCTCCTTTATACTTCAAAACAATAATGAAATGCACTGACTTGGTTGTATGTGTCTGATCTAAATAATAGCCAGATCATTTTTAAACATAATATTCTAATCAGCTACCAGCTGAAAGCAGTCTCCGAGGTTGCTGGAATCCTTCACAACCCCCTGAAGGATTAGCAAATGATTGTTCACTCTTCCCTTCGATTTGAGAGAAGGAGAGGTATGTCAGCTCAATAGTAATTAGAGTGAACTGCAGCTTTTAAGCAGTCGAAGCTCATGTTACCACTGAGACACAAGAATGATCTAATCAGACACTGGGGTCAGATAACCCCAAAAAATCTTTAAAGAGATCATAACAGTTTGTATCTGCTATGAGATTAGGCTGCTGTACCTGCCTGCATCCTAAAGACAGACTTTGGGGGGGCCATGCCGGGTGACAAGTGGAGGGGTGCCTCATGGAAGAGAGAGATCACATTGCAGTTAGTGAGAGAGAGAAATAGAGAGCCAGCTACGATGGCAAGAGGCAAGAAATTCACGAGGCAATAATGGGAACCAGTAACCTACTCACTTTCACACGGTTTTATCCAGAGGAGGAAGAATATTTCCAACTGCCCATCCATTACAGACACTGCAAAACACCCTTCCCTCCTGGGCCACACATGCTCTGCAAAGATCATGATTAGCTTCCTGAGGGGGCAAGGGCGCTTCGAAGAACTCCACCAGCCAACCTTGATGGGCTTCAAAGACATTTGGGGGAAAACCAGAGGATATAGTCTCATTGTATGGTGATAGCACTCTTCGCATTCCACACGTATCTCAGGAGGATGTCAAAAGGAACCTACTAATGTCAAACATTTTTAAATAGCAGGTCCAAATAACATGCTACAAGAATTTTGAAAGAGCTGGCTGAGGCACTCGCTGGACCATTAATGTTGATTTTCAGTAAGTCTTGGAGCATTGGGGAAGTTCCAGAAGACTGGAAGAAAGTGTAAGTAGTATCAATTTTTAAACAGGGTAAATGGGATGACCCAGGAACAGGCCTGCCAGCCTAACATGGATCCTGTGCGAGATAATGGAATGGCTGATACAGGACTCGATTAATAATGTCACAGCCCACTATTACTGAAAAATGGCTGACTTTCTCCTTTTTACCGTCTCATAAAATAAATCAACTGGAATATAAATATTGTACTTACCTTTCAGTGTGTAGAACATAGAGCAGTATAAACAATTCATTCTCTGCATGAAATTTTAGTTTGTACTGACTTCGCTAATGCTTTTTATGTAGCCTGTTGTAAAACTAGGTAGATCTCTAGATGAGTTGATGTACCCCCTGGAAAACCTCTGCGTACCCCTGGTTGAGAGCCACTGTTTGCACCACTTCCTGATGAAGCAGGGAGGAGGCAGGCGCTGGGCAAAGCACTAGGATGCTGGTTTGAGAATGTCACCTCCATTTTTGCCTACAGCTTTAGAGGCCAAGTTTGTGGTACAGTATGTTGCAACACAGGGAGTGCAAGACCCAAGTGAGAGTTGCTGGCTCCATGTGGCACCAGTCACAGACGAGAGGGTCACTACAGCAGCCCGCGGTAACTGACCAATCAAGCAGCCAAAATTCAAACGCACCTCTGTCTCTGAGTGTGCAAGAGTGAACGAGCAAGCCACAGCTCTGCGCAGTGAGGAGAGGCACCATCAAACGTCTATAATGCTCACTTTAGTGAAAACCCCTTCCCAGATGCAGCCAGCACCGCTTCGGCAAACAGGCCCTTGCTGGGAGGGTTCCATGCAAGATTAGAAACTGAATGTCAATGAGAAAGAAGAAGAGAACAATTTGCTGGCTGCCTAGCTCCCCATCCTCCCTTTCCCGGATGCTGCTCTGTTTCTTCCCTTCTCTTGCTCTCTCCCCTCACTCTCTCGCTCCTTTACTCTTATGCCTTTAATCTACTTTTTCCCCCGTCTCAGACTCAAGTAGGATGCATGTTCAGTTGAGCTGGATGCTACAGATTAGATTGCATCTGTCTGGATATAAATAATGTACTGCTTGATGGTCAGAGTGAATTTAATTAGTTCTTATTCTCCGGATAGAATCAGCCCAATGCTGCTAAAGCATTTCACTCCGAATTAGCCTGAAAAGGACTAACAAGACAATGCTAATTTTACACACACAACATCCCCCCCAGCCTCTGAAAATACAGACATACTGCACAACGAGCCGCACGGCCCAGGGCAAGGTTCTGGGGGCCCAGGATGGGCCAGGGAGAATGGAACCTAGGACAGACCTGGGAGGAGGGTTGGGTGGAGACATCCCAGCATGGAAGAGAAGGAAGAAGATTTGCACTGATTTACAAACATGCACTTTCTTCCCCATTTGCTTTAACCTCTACTCACAGCCACTGTGGGCAGCAGGCAGGGGGAGAGAGGGGCAGGGAGAGCCCCACAGGCTCCACTTTGATTCCTCCAGCAAGGAAAGCATTTCAGATGGCAGAGCTGCTCTCCACAGGGAAGGGCTCTGCTGCACGCCAAGCCTCCATCTGCCTGGCAAAAAGGGAATCCCAGAATGGTTCTTAAATCCCAGCAGGGCTGAGCCAGCAGCCTTTCTCCACCTCCTCCTACCCCCTGGGCTAGGGGTCAAACCTAGCAATTTCGGGGAGGGGTGCAGATGAATGCCTGACATTCCCCTTTAAAAATACCCAAAGTACAAGAGAGTCATGAAAACGAACAGTCCTGTCACCAGGAAAGGAGAAGGGAGAGACAAGAACCTGACAGACAGGTTGGGGGGAAAGGGTTTCATAATCTCCAAGCCGTCTTGCCAGGCAGAAGCAGGGAAGGCCCCGCTGCCAGCTCAGGATGGAAGCATCCCCCAACCCCAAAGACGTCCTGGCCCCGTAGCAAATGGGGTGGCCTTTCAGGTGGGAGCACTCTAGGGCGGAGGGCAGGGGCGGAATGGGGGCTGCACTGCAGCTGCCCTCATCCCCAGCGGGATTAAAAATGAAGGGAGCCAGTTCACAGTATTTCCAGTCTCCCAGCCCACATGGGACATGTGCGCGCATGGGGCGATTTAAAACAGTCAACCGGAGGGTAACGATACGTGACGAGTCTGAGCAACAGCCACCCCTTTCCCCTCCCCACCGCCTGCCTGCCTCACCTACCCCCAAAGCCAGGCCTGTTTAGCCGCAGGTCCAGGAGGCAGAGCCTGTCATTCGCCATAAGAGAGGCTACAAAGGATCGAAGAAAATAGTGGAAAAAAGGGAATAAATCCGGTGGCATCAGCAGCTCAGCAGCTGCCTGCCCATCCATCTGCCAGCGGCAGGGAGGCACCCCCGCCTTTCCCCCATGGTCCCAGGTCTTCGCTGTTTCTACTGTGAATCCTAAAGTAAAACTTGGCAGGAGAGCGAGCAGAGCATCTTTTCACTTAACCCTTTGTGCCTGTGGCTTCCTTCCTCACTCACTGGGAGCCTTCCCTACTACACAGTGCGGACAAGCCCCAGGGTCATGACCCACAGAACAGAAAGGTTTTAGGGTTAGATATCACAAGGTCATTGGCACGGGAACAGGGGAACCTAGTGACACAGAGAGATGGGCAACACGGCTCAGTACCAATGTTGCTAGACGAACTTTCTTGAAGACAGGTGTTGCTGCCAGCCCGCAGGGGATGGATTCCACGGAACTACAACACTCTGAACATCCAAACCCTTCCACTTCAACATCACAATGCGCAAAAAGCCACAACACGGCTTCTATCATCAAAAGAACCATTTTTCCCAAACCAACCCTTCACGCGTCCACTCGTCTCAATTACGGCTCTTCCTCTCTTCAGGGAAGCAGGGCAGTTCTGGGACCATCTGGAGTCCTCAGTTCCTTTACCCTTTGAGGCCTGGTTTTACACCTCAGGATGGCTTGAAACTCCTTCCGGTGATGTAGAAAAGGCCAAGGGTCCAAGCCAGTACTCTCAAAATTGTCAGCTGTCCTTTGACATCATTAACTGATAAAGTCGGGGCGCTGGACTGGTTCCAGTCATGTATAAGAGAGGGGCTGGATGGCAAAACTGGACCACTGGCTCTTCTGCTCCAAAGGCTGCCATGCAGGGTCCCTCAAGCTCCTATTCCATCACTCCTGCTGGTTACCCTGCCACAAGCGGAGAGCGAGTACTGGGGCACACGGTGACCTTGACACTCCTCCCTCTCCTCTGCCCCTCGGGTTCAGACAGCACGGCTAGCTCCAAGTTAAGAGTGGGGCTGGAAAAACAGCTTGCTTGCTGAAACTCAACCAAGACCACAGCTAGGTTATGGGAATGGGCTGGGTGGCGGGAAGCAACTGGAAAAGATGGAGGAGCAGCTGTCAGCTCCACTATGTCAAGTGTTCCCCACGGGAACCCCAGTCTTCTAGGATGTCCACTGAGCAGCAGCAGGCAAGAGTGCTTCTTCCATCTATCCAGCAAGATGACTATGGCCCATTCCCATCAGGCATGGGCTGTGCCAGAATAACCCGCAGCTTTTGCGCCACCAGACTAGCTTACTGCAACCCTCTCCATTCTTGGCGCTGTATTTAAAGATCACCCAATACAAGAAGCAACTCTGCTCTTACCGCATACAACAAAGGTCCAATCAGCTACAGCAAAGCCGACATCCCAACGTTGCACAATGCGCTGCATTTTCAACATCGTGCAGGAGCTGTGAAGCAAGCACGGCTTGCTAGCCACACTAATCCCCAGGCCCTGGAATGGAAGTGGACTCATCCTGGATGCAAAGGGGGAAAGCCTTTGTAATCAGAGGCAAGCTTTAGAATAAAACAACAGTGCCAAGTACTGATGGGACTTTAACACCTGTCTGTAAAAATCTTTAATTGTGTGAGAAGTCCCTGTTGCCTTCCCCTTGGTAAAGGACAAACATACCGCGTGTTTGTTTAAACTAGGAACGGCCCTTGGGAGATAACGTAAGGAGAGTCAGTGCCCGGACATCTACTCTTTGTAAAGCAACACCAAATGCAGCAGCAGTGGCCAAGCTAAAGCAGCTGAGATGCAGGACAAACATCAGGTTAAAGTGGGTCTTTCACAGAGCAAACAAGTTAGAGTCGGAAGAAAAAGTCTTACTTTGTACCAGAGGCGACCCATGCCTCCGGATAGCCGGGGGGCAGAGTGAGGGCAGCCGGCTTCAGCAGTGTCATTGGTAAGGCTCTACCAAATTCACGGCCATGAAAAACACATCACAGACCCTGAAATCTGGTCTCCCCCTGTGAAATCTGGTCTTTTGTGTGCTTTTACTCTGTGCTATACCGATTTCTCGGGGCAGACCAGTGTTTCTCAAACCGGGGGTCCTGACCCAAAAGGGAGTTGCAGGGGGGCCCAAGGTTATTTTAGGGGTGTCACAGTATTGCCACCCTGACTTCTGTGCTGCCTTCAGAGCTGGGCGGCCGGAGAGCGGCGGCTGCTGGCCAGGATCCCAGCTCCGAGGCAGCACCGCCGCCAGCAGCAGCCCAGAAGTAAGAGTAGCAGAACCACAACCCCCCCTACAATAACCTTGCAACATCCCCCGCCCTCCCCCCCCCCCACACACCCCTCCTTTCTGCGTCAGGATCCCTACAACTCCAACACTGGGAAATCGCAGATTTAAATAGCTGCAATCATGACATTTATGATTTTTTAAATCCAATAACCGTGAAATTGACCAAAATGGCCCATGAATTTGATAGGCCCTAGTTATTGAGCATCCTCAGCCCGTGTGAGCACGCTCAGCACAAGCCAAGCAGCAAATCGGTGCAAGGGGCTGGTGCAAGGGGCTGGTGGGAGGGAGGCAAGGGACCCGCATGTTCCTCCACCCATCGCCTTTGCTTTGTACCCTCAAGAGATGGCAGCAGGTTTTTTTCTGCTTCCTGTAACTGTTCCCCTCAGACTCATGGAGGAGGAAGGACAGACACAGGACATGCCCCCTACATCCAGTTAAATCCACTTGCCCTCAGTTCTGGGCCCAAGGGAGCTACTCCTAGTCCTCGGCTGAGTTAAAGTACGGTTGCCCGATTGTGGAAAGATCAATTGTGGGGACTCCAATCCCAGACACAGCAAGGTGATCCACCCTTTCGCAGCAAGCCACCCCTAGGCCCCCCATACCTGGGGATATGTTGGCAGGGTGGATTGATTTAAATCAAAGTGACTTATATCACTGATTTAAATCATGATTTAAATCACCAAGCAGGAAACCTTGATTTGATTAATTGATTTTAATCTGGTTTTGTATTTGTTCTTTTTTAGTTATCTTTCCAAAGAATCGTTATATCAAACTAATGAAAATGAACCACTCAAACATGTCAATTCCAATTAAATATAAGCGTTTGCACTTAGTATGGTATTTCTTTTTGCTAACCAGGATATGCTACAGCTATATACATTTATTTAAGCAATTATATAGCTTAGCATAAATTGAATGAAGTTCTTAATTCACTATTTTCTGTGTAAAAAAAATGTAAAAATGTTGCATTTCTTATTTACCAGATTATGATGGTTTTACTTGTGATTTCTGTCAAGCTGCATTTGGATAGGAATTGGAATTTAGTTAAAAATGCAAAAAACCAGCATTTTAAAGGGTATTTTTATTAATTAAATAAAGCTATCTTAAACGTGGATATATAAGAAAAGTTTATAAAACCATGTTCTGCATTTAAATCTGATTAATTAAACAAAGGCAGTATGAGACGTAGTTTGTGAACTGACTGTTACCAGAGGCCAGATTTCAAAGGCATTTATGCACCCAAAGATGCAGATGAGCTACGTGCTGAGGGGGCTTTTCAAAAGTACCTGAACATTAGGTCCCTAGCTCATGGGAGTTAGTCACCTGTAATCTGCTTAGATGCTTTTGAAAATCCCCATAGACACCTATCTCCATCTTTAGGCATCTCTGAAAATCTGGCCCTATGTTCTTCAGGTTTTTAGAACAAGTAAGTCTCATCCTCTCCCACCTGGTTTTAATTCATAGACTGGAAGAGGAAAACAAGCTTTCTTGCTTTTTCAACTCCCAGCCAGCTTCTCAACTTTGAATGAAATAATCCAAATGGGGAAAAAAATTCTTTCTGCACTTGCTAGTTAAACTGAAACCAAAAGTAAATTAAGGCAAAAGCTTCTCTGCACAACTAAAAATTACTTGCATGTGGAAAGATGTAAGTACCAGCATTATCTCTATTTTAAAGATGACAATGTATTTTACTTAACGTAGCATGACATCGTAACATATTTATAAAGCCTGAGTTGACCTCAAAAGTTAAAGATGTTTCCCCCATGATTCTGTATATAATTTTAAAAGTAGCATCCTTTAATTTATTAAAATTAGCAGAGGGCTCATTGATGCAATGTTTTTTTAATTTCATTTTATTAGACTATGATCTACTGTAGTAAGTTTAGGCCTTAACATAGGTTTGTCTTAATTTCAAATTTAACTTCAAACAGGTTTGGTTTTTTAAAAGAAAATTATTTAATTTAAATTAAAATATCTGGTCTTTCTAAAATTTAAATCCACTTTTACCCACCTTGTATATTGGTGATTTAAGTTCGGTCAGGGCATTCCCTTCCAAGGGCATGTCTGGGACAGCCTGCAGGTGTGAGCCACACTCTGCCTCTGGGCCTGGGCATCGCACCTTCTCACTCACCCAGCACACAGATTTAGGAGCTGCTCTTCCACTGACATGATGGATGGTAGGGAGAAGGTCGGAAAGCAACTGCAAAGCCCTTTCTGTCTTTGTAATGTATCTCATCATGTTTTCCCTTCTCTTTATAATTAGAGGCTGTTTCTTCTCTAAGGACTGTCTCTCATTGACCGTAATGCTTTACTGATCCTGTCTCCCTCCTCTGACCTACCCTGTCTCCACCACGATTTATGCTGCACATTAGTAATCGGCCAAGGCCTTTTCTCGTGCCAACAGTGCAAGAAGACACTCCTTGGAAGCCTGCAAGCTCTGCTGTTGCAGCTGTGTTGAAAGTCCCAGGTGTCCTGGAGCTGCTGCTTTCACGGTTTTGGCGGAGGCCGAGGCAGAAGCAAAGCCCGCCCCATTAACACAGATCGTTCAAATTCACAGACCCATAAGCCAAGGAATGCCACTGCAAAGACTTGGCTCAAAGTCAGCAGGTCAGCGCCATGGAGCCTGGCAAGGCCTTTCAGGAAGGAGGATCCCTGGCAAGTTTAATCCTCGTGTTAAAGGGATTGCTTCCGAGGCTGCCTTGACTCTCAGCATGTAGACGTCACAACAGCGATCACAGTGCCCCTCTCTCCAGGCCCATGCAACGTGGGTTCAGTGTGAGCAGAGAAAACCAACGGCACCAATTATTCCCAGAGCAACCAACAGCTCCACTGGCGAACAGGACAAGATGCCACCCAGGCGGAGAGAGTGAAATCCCAGAGAGATTTCCCTTCTGTCACACTTTGCTCGCCTACCTGATCCTGCAGAATTCACTTAGCTAATTAACCACACATACTCTTCCTTTTACATCCCTAAGCACAGCTCAGATACATACTGCAACTGCACATGTGACCGGGATGGTTTTCAAATATTGGCTATATTTATATTTTACATGCAAACTTTCTGCATCTTCACGCCTGTTCCCCTCCCTGAGAACAGTTCATGACTGTTCAGGAGCAGTTCTCTCTCACTTCCAGAGATAGGAAGTGGGAGACAAAAAAGTTTCCCAGAGTCTAAAAAACTGGTATTTTAAATCTTCTAAATACGAAGACTTGCCTCTGGGTAGAGGCTAAACATGGGAGAGTTCAGACAAAGGTGACTGCTTTGGAAAGTTTATCGCCAAGTGAAAACAAGGGGCTACACTGAAAACTATTTTCCCTCTCTAACTGTTTAGGGAGGAGGGGGCAGAAAGAGGATTCTGCCTCCACTAAAGCCATGAAAGCAGTGCCAGGCAGCAGCTCCAGGATACCTGGAAGAGGAGGGACGGGGTGGAGCGGGGGCAGGAAGAGGTGGGGTGGGACCTTGGGGAAGGGGTGGAGTGGGGGTGGGGCGGGGTCTGGGGCTGAGCAGGAGGGTTGCGGATCCACTACTTCAAGCCGGGGGTGAGGCAGCCCCCCAGCTCCTCTACTTCCAGCGCCTGTGCACTAACTGCCCTGCCCTGTGACCTGACGGGCTAACTTGTTCCACTCGGTTCCTAGTCAGGAGACCCCAGCTCTAAAGCCTAATCCAGCACCCTGCACTTCACTCGTAAATCACCAGCAACGGCAAACTAGCAAATGACAACAGGCTGTTGTCAAGAACCTGTCGGCAAAAATTCTGAGACTCTTGCTCAGAGATCTTTCCTTACAGTGACAAAGCCAACAGCAGGTTATGAACTCTTCCTCCCTCCCTGAAACACAGCCAATGCGGGAACCTAGACAGACAGCAGCCTCACAAGAACGACACTGGGTCAGACCAAAGGTCCATCTAGCCCAGTATCCTCTGGTCCGACAGTGGCCAATCCCAGGTGCCCCATAGGGATTGAACAGAACAGGGAATCCTCAAGTGATCCATCCCCTGTCACTCATTCCCAGCTTCTAGCAAATACAGGCTAGGGACACCAGCCCTGCCCATCCTGGCTAATAGCCATTGATGGACCTATCCTCCATGAATTTATCTAGTTCTTTTTTTGAACCCTGTTATAGTCTTGGCCTTCACAACCTCCTCTGGCAAAGAGTTCCACAGGTTGACTGTGTGAAAAAAATACTTCCTTTTGTTTGTTTTAAATCAGCTGCCTATTAATTTCATTGGGTGACCCCTAGTTCTTGTGCTATGAGAAGGAGTAAATAACACTTCCTTATTTACTTTCTCCACACCAGTCATGATTGTGTGGACCTCAATCATATCCCCCTTAGTCATCTCTTTTCCAAGCTGAACAGTCCCAGTCTCATTACTCTCACCTCATACGGAAACCGTTCCATACCCCTCATCATTTTTGTTGCCCTTTTCAGAACCTTTTACAATTCCAGTACATCTTTTCTGAGATGGGGTGACCACATCTGCACACAGTATTCAAGATGTGGGTGTACCATGGATTTATATAGAGGCAATAAGATATTTTCTGTCTTATTATCTATCCCTTTCTTAATGATTCCCCACATTGTTAGCTTTTCTGACGGCCGCTGCACATTGAGTGGATGTTTCCAGAGCACTATCACAATGACAACAAGATCTCTCTCTTGAGCGGTAACAGCTACTTTAGACCCCATCATTGTATATGTATGGTGGGGATTGTGTTTTCCAATGTGCTTTACTTTGCATTTATCAGCATTGAATTTCATCTGCCATTCCATTGCCCAGTCACTAGTTTTGAGAGATCCCTTTGTAGCACCTCGCAGTCTGCTTTGGAACTAACTATCTTGAGTAGCTTTGTATCACCTGCAAATTTTGCCACCTCACTGTTTACTCCTTTTTCCAGATCATTTATGAATATGTTTAACGGTACTGGGCCCAGTACAGACCCTTGGGGGACACCCCTATTTACCTCTCTCCATTCTGAAAACTGACCATTTATTCCTACCCTTTGTTTCCTATCCATTAACCAGTCACTGATCCATGAGAAGACCTTCCTTCTTATCCCATGACAGCTTACCTTGCTTAACAGCCTTTGGTGAGTGACCTTGTCAAAGACTTTCTGAAAATCTAAGTACACTATATCCACTGGATCCCCTTTGTCCACATGCTTGTTGACCCCCTCACAGAATTCTAGTAGATTGGTGAGGCAGGATTTCCCTTTACAAAAACCATGTTGACTCTTCCCCAACAAATTACATTCATCATCGTGTCTGACTATTCTGTTTTTAGTTTCAACCACTTTGCCCGGTACTGAAGTCAGGTTTACCAGCCTGTAATTGCCGGGATCACCTCTGGCGCCCTTTTTAAAAATTGGCATCACATTACCTATTCTCCAGTCATTTGGTGCAGAAGCTGATTTAAATGATAGATTACAAACCACAGTTCGTAGTTCATGGCACAGAGTCATCCATAAACCACACAGTGATGCAGGAGACATTGGAAATGGAGCCTCAAGCCACTGATCCAGCTCCTAGATTCTCAGCCATCTCAGACAGGACATTTCCCTGCAGTAGTTTTTCTAATACTTTGCTTATTCCAGTGGTTTTCAACCAGTACTCCACGGTCCCGGGGGGGGGGGGGGGGCGGGGGGGGCACAGACTACGTCTAAGATTTCCAACGGGGTCCGCACCTCCATGTGAAATTTTGTAGGGGTCAGCAAATGAAAAAGGTTGAAAACCACTGGCCTATTTTATTAAATGACTGCCACATTCAAACAATAAGTCCTTGCACCAGCATGACCCTCATTTCTGTCCATGCAGGAAAGTTAACACCGGTTGAGGAAGAGGAAGCTACGGAACCCGTGTGACCATAAAAGAAGTGCCGTAGCCACATGCTCAGGAAAAGCAACTACCTGAAATATGGAAGAGGAGGGTGGGGCAAGCAGCATATGAAATGGTGCTGGCAAGAAAGGCACGGAGACTGGGAGAAGGAATTTATAGGACTGAAGCTGTAACTTTGTGGAATTATTTGGTGCTCAAAAGAGCCAAATTCCAAGCCCCAAATATTTTCCCCAATTATCCTTGGTGCTGAGATTTCGACTGGGCTACAGTCAGAGTCTTACCAGACAAATTATGGTCCTAATCAATATTTAGCCACTTCAAAATGTTATGCAACTGTTCTGATGGCCACTGGTGTTCTGCCACAGTGTCAGACAGGAGCTGCGACGGCCTGGGGTCCACATCAGCGCTCCAGAAACACAGGGAACTTCCTGGGGCACTAGAAATACAGCTGGGATTCAACAAGCAAAAGATCAAGAATTTAAATTCATTTATCCCTTTTCCCGCCCCCTGCCCCCCAATGGAAAAGCTGAAACGTACCCACAACTGTCAAACTGTCCTAGCAACTCGGCTTCCCCTTCCACCTGGCCACCCAACACTCTAAGCAGACAGGATACCTGGGCCTACAACAAGGCCAAGTCCCTGCTGTCTGCCTATTTTTGTCCCTTTTCCTATTTACATGTAAGCAGGGCTGACATCTACTCTTCATCACAGTACCAGGGCTCCTCAGAAGCCATGCATCTCATGCAGGACAGCCCCATCAATACTGCATAGGAGGAGTTTCTAATCTAGTTATGGGTTCAGCCTCTCACATGCTTCCATCAGGGAGCCCTGGATTGAAAGTGAAGGGAATTAGTACAGCTTGATCAGGGTTTATTAAGCCTGCAGTCTTACATTTTTGATCTACAGTTTTAATTAAGTTTTAAGTCAAAGAATGAAGCATCTCATATTTTATCTCGCCGCGTCACGTCAGAGGGAGGCAGTTAATCAGCACGTACAAAAACTTCCCATCGCCAATGATGAACGTTCATGAACTTTGCCTGGAGAGACTATCTTCCTCCCATCACTCATCGCAGGGAACCACAGCTTAATCCACCCCCTCTTCCATTCAGGTTCTGTCCTGTCCTTCCAGAAACTCCCATTTGGAATCTGCCAGGAACACAAGCGTGTCACCAGCATTAAAAAAAAGAAGTGGACTCCGAAGAGACAGACGAAATGCAGAGGACAAAGGCAAAAGACAGCTGACACCAGGGGACTGTTCTTTAGTCTAGTTTTAATAGCAGCGGCTGCTGCTGCCACCCACAGGGGCAGGGGACAGTTTAGTGATAGATCAGGACTGGAAAGCGCCAGAATGGAGTATCCCCCATTCACGCTCTCTTCCTGTAGTACAGCAGAGCATCAGCCCTGCCAGGCCCTGCAATGGGACGGAAACCCACGGGTCAAGCTAGCAGACGCACAACTGATTGGGGCTATTGCAAAACACAGAGCCCTCCCAAGACCCAAAACACAGATAAACAAGTTACCCCAACATACAGCCCGATGTTAAGCAGCAGGTGCCCACACAGAGGCAGTGGAGAAGGAGAAGGGAATGTGGCTGAGACAGGACTGAAAGGCAAGGGAGGAACGGATGGTGCCACATTCTGGGATCTGGGTTCAGTTTCCCAGCAAGAGCCCTCAGTTTCTCTTTTCTGACCCGCAGGGCCCTCAGGAGCAGGGGCTCAGGTGGGCTGGGGAGAGC
Organism: Caretta caretta; assembly: GCF_965140235.1. Lineage (NCBI taxonomy): Eukaryota > Metazoa > Chordata > Testudines > Cheloniidae > Caretta > Caretta caretta. Next base: position 1,821,860 of record NC_134219.1, read on the forward strand.
TATGCCATGGGGAGGGCAATCACAGACCAGAAGGGCTGTACCCCAGTTGGCTTCCGCAGTCTGCACCCAATGCACTTTCCACACCAAGGTCATAGTGGGGAACACAAATCCCCAGCCAGGCCTGTGCGACCAAGCCAAGGCTTCCCATATGGCTTTATGCTCTCAGGACACCAGAGACCAGCTGAGCGTCCCCAGCAAACATGTGGATCTTTCATATGCAGCCAATTCCTGACAAGTGCCTTCCACCCACCTCCTGCAAACATTTTTGGTGCTTGGCTGGGTCCAGCATCCTTTCATATCGCAGTACATGAGCCAGGGATCTGCTCGGAGAACTGCCCTGCTAAGCAACAGCCATCTCTGGTTTTACAGCTGTGGCCACTCAAACCTTGAGAATCAGCACGGAGAGAATTGCATCTGGGATATTCCAGTCACGCCAGACTCCCCGGATTGGCCTCTAGCTCATCAGACCATTTCTTTCAATAAACCATCTTCAACATCAGCCTAAACGGTAACTTCTCCCCTACCCCTGCTCCAGCCCACAGCCCAGCACACAACCCTCCACTCACACACAGCAGCTCACAATCCACATCCCAGATCACAGCCCTCCCCTCGCACACACCCCGCAACCTCGCACACAGCAGCTCACATCCCACAGCCCAGCACACAGCAGCTCACATCCCACACAGCCGCTCACACCCCGCAGCCCAGCACACAGCCGCTCACACCCCGCAGCCCAGCACACAGCCGCTCACACCCCGCAGCCCTCCCCTCGCACACAGCCGCTCACACCCCGCAGCCCTCCCCTCGCACACAGCCGCTCACACCCCGCAGCCCAGCACACAGCCCTCCACTCACACCAAGAGAGAGCAGGGTTCTTATTTTATTTTTATTCATGTTTTGGCTGGGTAGATGCAATCCCAGCCCTTACTTGGCACAGACTGTCGCTTCCCAGTGATGTGCGCTGAGTGGCACAAGTCGGGTGAAAACAGACATGAGGAAAAGGACACACACTTTCTGCCGGGCATTTCCTCACCAGAGATGGCGTGTGCATGCTAGGGAAGGGGCTGTCATTAGCCATTCACATCTACAGAGCTTTCAAGTCAAATACAAAATAAAAATAAAATGGTTTGGGGGGTTTGAGGTCTGTGGATATTTGCCAGAGAGGGCAGCAGACAACATTACACGCCGAGCACCCAAGGCCATTCCTAGTTTGTACGACTCTCAGGCTCTGCTTAGAAACAAGGCCTGGGGAGAGTTATTTCTCTTGTTAAAATCTGAGGGCAAATTATAGATCAATTATTAGTGCTTGTAACAGAAAGACTGATTCACCCTCGTTGGAGCCAGAGGTAACACAGAGTGGGCAACAAGCAAGGTTTCCAAGTACAGCTCTCCTCAGGCACCTCCATCTTGACCTGCAATTCATCCTTGCAACTCTGCCAACTGCACCTCAATCCTGACCTGAAGGCTCCCCACACTATTCCAGCCCTCAGCTCTCCATAGTTTGGCAGATGCAGCTGCCCCACCATCTCCTCCCTTGCTTGTTCCAAGCCTGAACCTCTTGTAAGCAGTGTATTATCTCAAACCACGAAGTAGCATTTCAGACAGACATTCGCCACAGGCCAGACTGAGACAACCCAAATGCAACCTGTGGCCGCAAGCAAACAGACTCAAACTTGCGTCTCAGGTGAACAACTGACCCAGAGCACCAGCTAATCTCTCATTGACATGGGGCCAGAACAGAAAAACCATGGAAGAATGGGGGACAGGATGGCCCCTGCACACCCCTTCCTCCCCCCTTAGATCTCCCCTTGCCCCTTGACTGAGGCGTCCCCAAAGCATTTCTGGTTATGAATAAAGACAACAGCAAGCGAGAAATATATTTCAAGTCCTTGGGCTTCTCAAGGGTCTGTTTCCTCGTTGGCACAGCTGCAGACAAAGTCCCTGCATTCTGCCAGAGAGAAAGAACTAAACTCTTCCCATACACAAGTAGAATCAATTAGAGCCGCACACAAGAGGAAAGCAGCTTACTGCAAAAGTGTCTCTGTGAGTCGAAGTGCTTAAAAATTTATCATCGAACTTGCAGAAATGAACTCAATTAAAAACCATTTTAATGATACTACATAAAAAATAACTCTTGTATTTTTAGTGTCAAGGCTCCCCTGCATAAGAGAGGCAGAAATTCCCACAACTGCAGCATTAAAAGTGATGGATACATATTCTGCCAATTAAAGCCTCCATTACCAGCCAGCACGCTTCTTGCCACGTGTCCTATTTCCAAAGAGGCGGCGATGAAGTTATCGCTCCACTCCCTTTATTCCCAAAGCAAAATGCAAAGAGTGAGCTTTTGCAGTGTGTGAAGGGAGAACCCCCTCCCCCTCTCCCACACACACAAAAGTGAGGGACACACTGTATTCTACACACAGGAGACCAACACCACTCCACACAATATGTTTTATTAACCCCAGTGCATTCAAAGGATGCCCAAACACATCCACGCTGCTGGTTGTGCAGGTCTCACTCAACGCTCAAAGCTATCACAAACTCCCAACCTGCAGTACGGGCGGTACAGGAATAGCAGGGCTTGGCAAGCCCTTCCTGGGTGCCCACACATATGCAAGGAGCACCCAAAAAACAGCTCCCTGGGCTTGTAGTCATTCCCTCCCCCCATGACAAGAAAACCTAAAGATGAAGAAACCCTCTTACGTCCTTCTCTGTAGCCATGCAAGGCAGGTCTATGTCCCTCATATACTGGGTTATAAGGCAAGCCAGATGTTTATCGTTCTGAACCTGATCCACTGAGAACAAGCCCCTGCTCAGGTTCTGAGCCCCATGTGCTCTCACTCCAGAGAGGGAGATTTAACTTTGCCTTGGTCTGCTCAGCAGCACTCCATCTCTACTCAGGTGCAGCAGTTACTAGGCATGGAAGGGAGCATCCTCCATCCCTCCTGACACCAGAAGGGCTGCAGTGAAGCGAGGCCTGTTAACAAGAAGGGAAGGAGAACAAGGCCTTCATGAGAAGGTAACAATTGCCTCACTGGAGCAAGCCAATAAGAACAGCAACCGCTCTAGATTCGCTAGGACAAAGTTACAAGAGCTTGCAATCCTCACGCTACAGGACCCCACCAGCAGTCCCCTCCAGAGGAGGACTGCTCAGATAGGTGCATTTTACACCTTCCTAAGCCTCTGACATAGGTCACCCACCAAGTCAGGACATAACCCTTCATCCAAACACAATCTGGCTTCTTTAAGAATTACGAAACTCTTTGCCTCAAGGACATTCTGTGGTGGGCAATGCCACGGGCTCGTTATATCCTGTGCATAAACAGCTTTCTTGTATCCATTTCTGCCGGCTGGCTTTTAACGGGAGAGCCCCCGTTTCTGCACCAGAGAGCAGGAGCATGGCTCCCCCAAGCCATTTGCTACTGTATAAACCACTTCTTCAGCTGCACCGTCCTGGTCTCCAAATCCCCCTGCACTCAGACCTCTAATTGTTTCTGCTGCCCTTCTCTGGCCTGCTGCCATATATCACAGGCCGTGCTCCTGTCAGCATGCACAAGCTAGGGAAGGTCAGGATGGGTCAGTATTAGCAGGGAGACTTCTGTAGAGCATCCAGGTGCTGCAGAAATCAGTGGGCCTCGGTCATTGAGTAGGTGCTCGCTCCCCCCTCCCAATCAGCTCACTAGGAGACAATGCTTTTGGACAAGACAAAACCCAGGCCTCAGTGCCTCACAGTCCTTTAAAACCCTGCCATACTATTCATCCAAGGCAGGGTCTTAGCCCCAGCGCCCAGCCACACTCGCGTTTGGACAACCCTATTCATTTCATCTGGATGCAGCAGCAGCGTTCCTCACAGCCTCTCCCAGGCGCTGCTCTGTTCAGAGAGGGTTGGAAAGTGGGAACAAATTTTCCCCCTAAATTTTGAAGTCATTTTCGTTCCACAGGTTTCAAAAGAGAACGACTTTTCATTTGTTCTAAACTGAAAATGTTAAGGGTTTTGGGTCTCTCCCCCCCACACACACACTTCTCTCTCCTCCCCCCCACTGAAAGCGACGAAACGGGGGTGGGGGTTGTGTTTTCAGATTTCATCAAAGAATGAAAAAATTCAAAGAACACTGAATTTGTGACTTTTTTCATTTTTTAATCAAGAGACCGCATTTCATTCAATGAAAATATTTTTTGTGGAAAAACCAACCAACCAGCTCTCGTGCTGTCAGACACAGCCATGTTTTCAATCCTTTCAACGGGTGGGAGAAATGCCTCATTCGCTGTTTATTTCTATGTACTGTAATCATCAGTGCCTTGGGGTGCATGTGGATATAAAGGGCTATGAAGACGGGAGACCACCATCACCTATCCATGCTCCTATGTCAGGTGCAGGCTGGACACAGGCCCTGGGATTCATGACTTGTGTGGAGGGCACCAGCCTGCAGAGTAGGTGATGTCTCACAGCAGAAGGGAAGGGGGATAAGCAGAAACAGAAAGGGAAGGGAGAGCAATGAAGCTCCATCGTAGGAGATACACACTTTGTGCAACAGCAAGATTGTCCTCAATAAAGACTCTGATCCAATGGTAAATTCCATGCCGGTGGAGAACCCCGTTCCCACTCCGAAGCTGGACAGCACAGGACTGCTTTGTGGAAACTCCTTAGTGCTTGGACCTCATTCAAAAATGAGTCAGCCATGAAAATCCTATGTGAGGATCACCACCTGGTTGGGAGGCAGAGCGCTGGAAATCCTGCCCCATGGAAAAAAATCCAGGCCAGCTCATCCCCCAAAGCTCGCAGAGACGAGGAGATTCTTAGCCAGCCTTGAAGCCTGACTGCACGCTGAAAGAGAAACGCATTTAAAACCAAACCAGAAAGGAGTCTGTGTTGGAGGAGAGAGAGATGTGACATGTCCCAAAGCAACCGTTTCTGTATTAATCAACTGAATCCAGGAGAGAGCAAAGCTGGGAGGCTATCCAATATGCATATGTTGCAAGGCAGAAGGTGTGTACAGAGCGGTATCCAGTCTGAAAAGGATTCCCTAGCAGCTCCGGGAAGTCTGGGGACTGCAGGACCATACAAACAGCTAGCTCAGAGGCATTATTCACTATGCAGTGACTGGGAACCCATTACTAAACCCTGACCATGGCTGACCCAAAACTGCCACCTTGGATTCCAGACGCTTACCACGTTTAGGGATTTATCATTATTGCATTTGCTTCCTCTGTTTAAACACATGCACATGAAACACATGCAGAGAAGTCTCACATTCGTGGAAGAGAGGGACTGTTAAAGGGTGAGAACCAAGCCCATTGCAGAGCCTGCTTCCTATCCAGTTCTACATGGCTCTGCTAACGCACCTCAGCACTGCCCTGAGACCCCCAGCATTCCAGTTCTGAGCATACGTGCGCACCCGTGTCCAACCAGCCTCATGCTCCAGGGTGGGTTTTTCTATAGTGGGCACACATCCTCGTGGCGGTCAGACTGAGCCCACGCTCCACTCCCTGCAACCTAACCCCGATCTACAGTCAGAAGGCTAGCACGTGAGCCCACCAAGCCACTTCATCCCCGGTACCTGCAACCTATTATGCCCTCTGCATAGCCAGCCCAAGGGGGAGGCCCACCTCTCCTGCTGCTCCCCTCTAAAGCACAGTGCTAAGGAACATCAATCAGAGGGGCAGCTAGGCCACCAGAATTTGCATTTTTTGACTGCAGTCTGTAGACTCTGCTGCCCTGGGGTCTCTCTCAGCCACCCTTCATTTACCAAAGGAAACTCACTCACTGCTGATGGGCGCACATGACACCTAGAGAATTCAACAGTCAGACACAGAAGGAGAATGCCTTTGCAGCCTCTCCTCCTGTCCAGACACCATACATCCCCAGCACCACTCCACAATGGTTCATTTCACAGAGGTGCGAGTGGGAGGGACATTCGCATCCATATGCAGAGGCTGCCGATACATCGGGCAGCGAGAGAATGGGGGAGAGCGCAAGATGGAGAGCGTGCGCGGTGTGCCATTTCAATGCATGTATTTATATCCTTCACAGACGCAGCATCCCTTTGTAAAGCCATGGAGCGTGTATAGTCAGGGCTGTCAGTTCAGCGGCATGTTACAAGTGTTTGATATGGAGATTTTGGCAGTGGGAATGGATGTACCTCACTGAGAGGTTTATGTAAAATGACAGCTTCTGGAAAATGAAGCACTCAGACAAAAAAAAAGGTACAAACAAAAGCGAAGAGAAGGCTTCCGCTCAGCGAGTCCAAAATGGATTTCTGCTCCATGCCAGCCTGCACGCAGCTCCCAGTCACGAGGCTGGAGTCAGGGAGCACATAGCTCCAGCAGGTATCTCCCCAGCTGCACCAACCCCCTCGCCCGGGTTTCTCTGGTTTGACTTCACACTCATGCTCCCCCTCCTCACTCGATCACCCCGCTTCCCTTTAACTATTCCTTGTCTCCTTCCCCCTTGTTTTACTGACCGAGTCTTTTGTCACTGAATGCTGAGCGGCTGCAGGAGGGAGAACGCTGTTGCCAAGAGATCCAAGAACATTTTTTGCAATGTGTTTGCCCCCTCCAGTTTTCAGGATGGGGGTGGGCGGGTCACCAACTAGTCCTTCGTGCAAGGCTGAGAATTGCAGGGAACTGCCCTTTCTTCAGAAGGCAGGAGAGTCTCCCTGCAGAGGGTATGCGTATATGCAGAGGCAGAAACCCACAAACCAACCATCCCGAAAGGCAGGCAGACACCATGTTCTAGTTGGTTTTGTTTTAAGAACAGGCAGATGCCAATCACTCCCTCTGAGCCTCCCCCGGCAATTCCATGGTTGGCACGGACGCTGCCCTGAGACAGTCCAGTCAAGGGCAACCGCTCCTTGACCTGGCAGCAGTCAAAGAAAAGCAGTGGCAAGAAGCCAGTAAAAGTCCAGTTTCACGACACAGCAAAGCAGGAGGATCTGGCTCTTACATTCACATTTTGCACCAGCTCATGAGACTAGCGATTTACCTTTCCCTGACAGTAAGTAAGTGGAAGCACAACCAACAGCAACACAATATAAATACGGCCTCTCACCCAGCCCCAAGAATAGGGAATCAAATACCCTACTCGCCACCATTCACGTCTATTGAACTACAGAATGTCAAACCCCTCCTGCTAGCCGCCAGGGAAAGGCCTCCCATCATCCATTTATTCTAAAGCAAAAGGCGCCCAGCCCAGCCCAGCGGGACTGGTGATGGAGCAGACGCATCCTAGCCCTGGGCCAGCACCTCTCACGTGGGGTGAAAAGCTGCTCATGTTCCGCTTTGGGCAGAAACCGGCAGGAAGTCGCCACAGTCAAATGTTTCTACACATAACAGAGGTCAAGAGACGGGCAGGATACCCCCAACAAACCCGCTACACAAGTCAGTCTCCAGCTCATTCTAAATAAGATCCCAGAATTCATCTGACTCCCTGCCCAAGGATCAGAGCTGAAGGGAATACCATCTTCCAGCTCCTGGGGAGAATCAAGAACATGTTGAGGCAAAGTCCAAAGTGTTCCTTACGCTCTCCCCTCTCCCACCTCCCCATCTTTCTAGAAGTGAAGTGGCGGCTCAGGAGAGGGAGAGAGCATGCAGATTTCAGAGCCTAGAATAAGGATGCTGCTTCCTCTACCAAGCAATTTGCAGGTGGATAACAGACAATGCTTACCAAGGCCATTGCAGAAGACAGCCCTTGCTCTATAACAAGTCAAGGACACCCACAGATTTATGACCCTCAGGAGCACCCCATACGCCCTGAAGCAAAATGGTCTTTCTGAGCAGCCTTCACCTTCTAACTGCCACGCCATAAAGGCTTCAATACTGTGCAGGGAGAATTCTCTCTCACTGGCTCAGGCTCTTGCTGCAGCAGCTGCAGACCCTTTTGCTTGTCACAGCATCAACTCCAAATCACTATTTCTTCCTGGGCTACCATAAGGCAACCAGCATTCAAGAGACACTCTTCTGCCCATGGAATGCAAGAAACCGTGCCAAAGAGATCACCTGTCTCTGGAACAGGTTCGTGGACCTCTAGCTAAGTGGCTCCCAAACTCTACATGCAACCGTACAAGTTTTGGTTATTGAGCCTGGCTGCAGCAGCCAGCATCCACCACCTCCCATTCCAACGGGGCTCGGGCACCTCCAGTCCCTGCAGGTCAATGGGAGAGTGCTTTTAGCTCACGCTCTGTGGCTAGCTACAGCACTCGAGCAAGCAGAAAGCAGCAGCAGTGAGTGGGATCCCCCTACACACACACACACATCATAGAGGTTCACCCTTATAGCAGGAAAAGGGAGCCTAAGACACTAGCTACGAAAGCTTCAGTACCAATAGCAGGATGTGTCCCAGCGATGGAGAACCTCCCTCCTGGACGACAGCACTAGACAGAACCTGCTGCTTTGTGCAATTAGCCCCCGCATAACGGACTCTGCATTCCAGCTGCTTCTCCAGCGCACAGGAAGGAAAAGAGGTGTGTTTCTGAATGGTCCTGTCCCTGACACAACAGGACTTTCCACCTGAAGTTCCATCCCTCAAAGTACAGCTGATCTAAACAGCCTTGATGCTCAGCTCACTGCTCGTGTGAACAGACATCCCATCTGAGCAAAGTGACTCCGAGCCTGGACCAGAATCCTTGCCGCTTCTGTGCCCGGACTCAGACTCCAGTGCCCCAAGTATGTGCATTGGTAGGTATACACCACATATAAACACGCTCCTACACATGACACACCCCGTGTGTACAGAGCTATAAATACCTAAATATGCAAGACCAAGAGTGACAGTAAGGGCTATAGGTCAGTTGCATTTTATAGATTATATAGAGATAGACGCACACACACTGAATTCTCAACAGCCTGGTATACAGATTTTTAAAGGGGCCCAGGAAGACTGCTTTGATGTCTCTCACATGTTAACAAGAGCCAACAAACAATTCCTACTCCCCCTGCATGCCCCACTCACTTGCCCCTTCAGCCCAACCCTCTCCTTGGGCACCATCACAACGACTTTCTTACCAAAACCGGTAACAACACTTGGGGAAAGTATTGTGAAGGTTTGGTCTGACTCCAGCACCAAATATAACTGAAATGATCGGTGCTGGCGTTCGCTCATGGCACCATGGCTATAAAGCTTTGGAAGGCAGAGCTGACTGGTTTCAGGACCAGATCTGTTCTAGTTCCAAAACCTAAAGGATTTGCTACATGGAGATAATTACTGACCAAGCTTAGGCCATCCACGTGAACACTGAACAAGAGCCCTTGGGTGTAATCGGCCCTTGCTCTCCTGGATCCTCTGCAGGCCAGAGGAGTGTTCACATTTGTTTCATTTCCATCTCTCATCACCTGCTGGCAGGGGAGTACCAGCTCCCCATGGTCCCACCCCTAGGCAGCAGCATTCATAAATCAGCTCCCTCTTCTGCTCATTTACAATACCATCATTTATACTGAGCCACAGGTGCGCACAGCACATCAGAGGCAGAGGAGCAGACAAGCTCCCTGCCGCAAGAGCTTACTTTCTAAATGAGACTGCTACCAGGAAACAATTATAACAGACCACCGAGGGGTGCTGCTCCAGGGACACAGACTCCACATTCATCTGCCCCCCCATCGGGAGTTGTTGCCGCGGACCCTGCCAAAGCAGGGACCAGAGCTGGAGAATGACGGGGAGGAGCACTTCAGAGGGGGGAAAAGGAGGCCACTTTACCTCCTTCCTGTTCAAACCCTGCATCCCCGAGATCTTAGCTCAGGCAATTCCTCACTGGGCCAGAACCAGTACTCCGGCTGGGCTTCTCAAAGATCCATGGGGTGGGGGGTCTGGAGCCGGGCATCTGAGGAGGGCACTGGAAAGAGTCTCAAACTGGCACCACCCACGTATGCTGCAGCTGGCCAGCAGTTCAGGAGCTTGCTTATAAGAAAGCTGGACCCCTCTCCCCAGGGGAGTAACCTTGGAGAGAATAAGCCTGTGGCATCTTCGCTAGAGGATGGGTCACAGCAGAGGGGAAAGCAGGACAGACAAAACCATGAACCCAACTCTGCTGCATACACGCCTACTTCCCACTCCCTGCGATCAAATCCTGCCGTCTCCGCTCCCCGGCCCCCACCATAATGTGCAAACCAAGGGCTTACAACACCAACTTCACTAGAAACTTCCCTGCTCTGCACCTTGAGCAAAGAGATTAAGGATCCCCAACACCTCCAGCATCTAATCACTACTCTCAGAGCCACAAGGAGCCGGATAATTAACACTGGGTTCCTTGACATTCTGTCTCACAGGACTGCATATTAAACAGCCTGGCTGCTTGTTTGGCGGCTGCTGTCATGGCTCACACGGTGATAAAAGTGGGTGGGCGGCTGTGCAGATATGAGAAGAGGAGGGGTAGGAGGGTCGCCTGAGAGAGACAGATGCAAAAAAAAAAAAAATCTGGAGAAAATTAACATTGATACCCCAGTCTCAGCAAAGCAGCTGCACCCCCAACTCAACACCTTTGGGGGGTGGACAGGTGCACCTCCAGCATGTGCTAGCTGCTTAGCTCTCTCTCTCTCTCTCTACCCTTCTTCCACCTTTTTAGAAGCTAAACTACTTTTGTGTTGCAAAGGTTTAACACATGCATGCGCATGTGTTTTTACTCCAGTCTTTAAATGGAGATCTTTGCCAAGAATTTACAATTCCCCTGTGGCCTCAATCTTGCAAAGATTGCTTTTTTAACACTGTTGGGCTTTAATTCTAATAAGCCTCCTCTTCATTACAGAACCAGGTCACATTGCCTTGACACTGCAAGAAAATATTTCACCAAGAGAGGAAAAGGGATAAAAAATAAAGAAAGAGGGATAAAGGAGAGAGAAATAAAAGCAAGTCATTCGCTTAATCTGGGGAAATTTTTAAAATAGTGAAAGAAGGGAACGGTCAAGCAGTGTGGCTGTGAGAGAGGAGAGATGTTTGCCCAGGGCTCCAATTACACACCCAAATTCTTAGAAATATTTCTAGTTAGGGTCTCCTCCTCCTGCCTTTGCTGCTTAAAAGTGACAGGAGAAACTGGAGAGGGAGCATGACAAAACTTTGATCGACATAATGAGGACAAAGTTCAGCTTCTGTCCTGGACAGATGGCTGTTATTACTAGTCCAGTGCACTCCACATTACCTGAGCGAATTCACCGGCCGGTGCAGCAGGGAAGGGAAGCAGCACAGGGGAAGCAGCAGCTCGACGCACTGGCAAGGCCAGTTTTCCAGAGCCCACAAAATTGATTGGGACTTTCGGGGGTGGCGGGGGGGGAAGATTTACAATTTGTTTTCCATTAGGGAGGAAAATCATCCAATCCCCACCATTTTTTGTTTTTAAAGTCCCCCACCCCCCTTCACCAACACACACGATCCTGGTCAGACAGATTTCAGAGAAGCAGGGATTTGCTGCCCTGGAATAGCACTGCAGCATTGTTTTGCCTGGCTCAGGACAAGTTTTCCCAAAAATCTCGTGTGTTGGGCAGGAGCTGGGGACTGCTTTCCCTTCCTTCTCCAGAGGAGCCATCCTCTGCTGTCCTACATCACAGCCATCACCATGGAAACATGGATATACCCTATCTCCCTGCGTCTCCTTAACTAGATTGTTATACTACACAGCCTCTTCTGCCATGGAGGGGAGGAGGAGGGGATGGGATGTTTGGGAACCACTCTTCTGTGCAGGTCTGAACCAGGACTCCTGGGTTCTATACTCAGCTCTGGAACCAACTTGCTGTGACCTCCCTGCTTCTCTATCTGTAAAATGGGGTTAATATGACAGAAGTGTTGCCAGGCCTAGAAGTTTGTGAAGCACTCAGAGACCCTGGGCTTTGGGAGGAATGTTACGGAATACATTACCACACACACTGCATATTCGAGGAGGGCAGCCACGCTCTCTACAGGAGCCAGTGAGCCAGAGGAACACGGCCACGAATACGAGAAGCTATGAACTCCACACTGGTTTGAGCCCATGTGTTAGCGAGCAGATACATTAAGCGTGAGCTTTGCCAAGTGAAAGTCTTGAAGGAATTTGAAGTCTTTAAACCATGATTTCAGGACATCAGTAACTCAGCCAGAGGTTAGGGGTCTATTACAGCAGTGGGTGGGTGAGGTTCTGTGGCCTGCCATGTGCAGGTGGTCAGACTGATGATCATGGTGGTGCCTTCTGACCTTAAGATCAATGAGTCTAATTTACAAGGGACTGAACGCTCTGCAGATGGCTATACATATGGAAGCCATTAAACCAACTCCTGGGGAGAGCAAACATCCGCTCAAGTCCTCACTCAGCTGCGCTGCTCTAAGGACTAGATTTTCAGAAGTGCTCAGAACCCAGCAGCCCCCACTTTTTAAAAACCAGGCCCCAAAGGCATTGGGTCTCCTGCAGCAGGTTATCAGAAGCAGCCAGGACCGTTTCCTCCTCCGTATCCTCCTTGCACCAGCAGAGGGCCAGAGCAAAACCTGGTGTAGAACAGCAGCTCCCCGCTTTCTTTCCAGTTTTAGAAGCAGGCTGCTCCTCTGGTTTCCCTCTGTTCTTCAGAGCACAACAAACTATGTTCCCTCCTGGGGTCAGAAAGGCAGATCTGCGGAGAGCCTCCCCCTGCACAGATAGGAAAGGGTCTTTTCATGAACAGGAGAATATCCCAGTATGAGCCAACAAATGATGACTGGTGCCCACAGCCACAGCTTGGAAATAAGTTACTTTGGAAGTACTTTGCACCTCTAATGCTGCACCCCTGCAGTGACAACACAGGAGCCAAGGCCCATTGCAGCAGAGCGCGTCCCAATTCATGCCAGAGTGAAATTCTACCATGGCACGCAAGGAGCTTCGCAACATGCAGCAAATTGCAGCATCTAAGTAGGCCACATGTATGAAATCAGCATAAACAACATGCTGCAAAAGCTAACTTACATTCTGGAGGCTGATGCAAATACATTCATGCACGTGAGCTACAAACCAACAGCAATGGTCAGACAGGCACTCACAGAGCAGGCTAATCTGCCCATCCCTTCAAACCACTCCACTGAGCCCCAACACTCCAGAGCGGGGACGGGGGGGCCAACCTGAGCCTGAGAAGGAGCCAGAATTTACCAATGTACGTTGCCAAAGAGCCACAGTAATACATCAGCAGCCCCCGATCAGATCCCCTGACCTAGGTCCCAGCGTCTCCTTCCCACAGGCAGATCCAGGGCCGACTCTATCGTTTTTGCCGCCCCAAGCAATGAAAAAAACCGTCGCCGCCGAATCGCCACCACAGACGGCGGAAGAGAGAAGCCGCCACCGAATCGCCACCACCGCGGAAACGTTGCCGCCCCTTTCTGACTGCAGCCTCAACCACCTGCTTGGAACGCTGGTGCCTGGAGCCGGCCCTGCACCGATCAGCACCTCCCCACACCTCCCCATGAGCTGTTTCCCGGCGTACAGGAGGCTCTGGGGGGGAAGGGGGAAGAAGCGAGGGCATGGCAGGCTCAGGGGAGGGGGTGGGAAGGGGTGGAGAGGGGACAGGGCCTGGGGCAGAGCAGGGGGCTGAGCAGCGAGCACCCCCCGGCACACTGGAAAGTTGGCACCCGTAGCTCCAGCCCCAGAGTCGGTGCCTAGACAAGGAGCCGCACGTTAACTCCGGAGCCCCAGGTTGGCCCCCCCTGCTCCAGAGGGCCCAGGGAAAGCAAGAAGCCATTTCCATAACCCCAGGTCCCCAGCAGGAAGCCCCATCTATCTGGACAGACTGGAACTCAGCTTCCTCCAAAGTAGGTGCTCTCGGTATGGGAACGGGGCTCAAACAACGGAACTTTGTTACGGCAGCGTGTTTCTCTACTACTTACAGCTAAAGAAATGTAATAGCCAGCCCCTCCCCCTGCTCCCGATGAACACAGAGCAATCAGACAGCTAGGTCACTGGCTGGGGTGCTCTGCTCCCACAGAGAATGGCACCCAATGGGTGCCAGTTTCTCCCACTGGATCTGTACAATACTGCACCTGCTCAGCTCCAGCCAGACCGTGTCCACCCCCACCCCCACCCCTCAAGTATGCCCCCTAAGGCCCATCCTCTGAGCAGCTCCTCAATGAATGCCTGGTGCCCATGTGAGAAGGGCTATTGGGACAGGAGTCCCAGTCCATTTGCAAAGCAGCCTCTCCCCTCACCAGCTCCCACAAACAAGCTCACAACCTGCTATTGTTCCCCTCCGTACATCCCACATTTTCCACAGGAGGCCCCATCCAAAAGAATTCCAGATCCAGTCAAACGGCGACAGGCTCAGCCAGCAGCAACACACTGCATTTGACGTCCCAATACTAGGCTCTGTGAGAACAAGGAGCTCCCCCAAACCTAACAGATGGAAAGCAGGAGTGCAGGTGACAATGAGCAGTGTGCGAAGACACCCAAGTTACAAGGCTAGCTCATATGTCCTGTCAATCTAGGAGTTATGTTCACCCCTCCCTGTGGGCATGACTGTGTCATAGGCTTTCTGGAAAAGGCATTACAGGTCTCATCAGATAGGGGCCTAGGCACAGGACTAGGCTTGGAGATGGGGCAGGAAGAGGACAGCGGGGCGGTGAGCTGCTGACAGGTCAAACAGGAGCTGGAGAGTGCAAGGCCTTGCAGGCTACAATATGGAGCTTAACCCTGATGCAGAAGGTGAGAAGTCGGCCAATGGATTTGGTGAGAGGACTGGACAGTCATAGCAGTGGGTGAGACAGTCAAGTCTCATGGACACACCTCAGACAGAACGAAGAAGGCAAGGCAAGCGTCTCCAAAGCCCAAGGAGGAGGTTTCAGTTATCAAGGCAGGAGATGGTGGGGGTCGGGCAAGGATTTGATGGCTGGCATGGACATTAACGTGAAGCAAGGAAACCAGCATGCCATTAACTACACCAGGGTGTGAGCAGCAGCATTAGAAAAGTGCCAGCTGAGCATGGTGCATCAATTTTGCATTGAATTTACAAAGACAACAAGGCAGTACGATAGCTCTGCTGGGAGGAGAGGAGAGAGGAAACCTCTCTCTCTCCTCCACCCCCGTCCACCCTCCGTTCATCAGGACCTGAACGCTGCATTTTAAGTTCTCTCTGTTCTTGGCTAGAAATAATTATTTTAGAGTGGGAGAGAAATTCTGCCACCCCCAATCTCTCAAAACACTACATTAGAATATCCCCTTCCATGATCTCTGAACTGCAGCTTTCCTCCACACAAGAGCACAAACAGGATTTACGACTGAGTTAGACTAGGGAAGCTCCAAATGGAGATGTTTTAATTCTTAATGCTAACAGCTGCACTTAAGGCAAGACAGGCATGGAAGCCATGCCTGGGAGTAACCATGGCAACTTCACAAAAGTTAAATAAAAACTACTTTAAAAAAAAAAAAAAAAAAAGATAACAAGGTCCCTGAATCACGCTTTATCAGCCACACTGCTACACGGATCAAGACACAGCTAGCTCAGGATTCCTAATTACCTTTGCAGTACATTGTATATAGGTAGATTGTAAATACAGTTGGACCCCTCTTTATACATGGACATACGCATATTATATAAAACGTGTTCACACACAGACACAGAGTTAATTCAGGCAGGCCCTTGAATTCAATGACTCCACACTAACGGTAGATCTACAAAGGGTGTTTAGAACCTTGTGCATTGGGAGGCCAGGATCCATTGCTCTTAATGGTATGTGTCCACCATCCATACGGACACCCACAGATACAAAAAGCACTGCAATTCTGCTGCCCGTTAGCCAAACCATAGCTATAACATTACAACTGTGACATCACAGCTGTGTGAGGTCATCTTTTTAAAGAGCAGAAAACCCTGGAACATTTAATAGTGTCTCAGCCAATAAGGCAGCAGTTAATTAAATGACAACTTCTCCAATCAGTGCACACTGATCTTGATGTCACACCACTATCACTCAACAAGCAATTCCACCACTGTCCTGAAATCAAACCATATGCTGTTAAAGACACCCAAACTTTTTTCCTTCGGAGATCAAACCAATAACTGGTAGGAAAGCAAAGACATTTCCAGTCTGTAAATGGGGAGGACACTTGCCCTCCTTTGGAAAGCACTTTGAGAGCTTGACTGAAAAGCATTCTAGGGGCTGAGCAGCACAGAATATCAGGATTGGAAGGGACCTCAGGAGGTCATCTAGTCCAACCCCCTGCTCAAAGCAGGACCAATCCCCAATTTTTGCCCCAGATCCCTACATGGCCCCCTCAAGGATTGAACTCACAACCCTGGGTTTAGCAAACCAATGCTCAAACCACTGAGCTATCCCTCCCCCCATCATTTGGGATCAGAATTTTATAAAGCTCAATTAAAACGTGCAATGTGGATCAATTATGAAAACACAGCCACAGGAAGACTATAAATAAACCTGCACATATTTCAGAGCACTGACAGCATCTCCAATCACTTTGTTCCCTCCTGGTAGGCAGTTACCTGTATAGCACTGCACATGTGCAATCAAAACTGATGTCCAGGGCTCATTCCTGGAGATGCTGTATAAACACAAGACACTGATGTTTCAACAAAATTCTTCTGTGCTTCCCATTTACCCTCCCACCTACTCTTCTGTACAGTTCCAGCCCTGGGAGGAGTGAGATGGGAAGGTCTCCTGATCCTAATTTGATAGAAGAATTTGAGTCCCCAAAATAAATAAGTTGAGTGCATTAGAATTTCTGTAACTCAGACTTGCATGAATTTCAAACAGAGCATGCTCTGTGCCTTTAAAGCAGACCTGCTCAGACCTTTAAGTGAAGGTGACTGATTTATTCTGACTATTGCTCTCTTCCAACCATGCAGTACTTTAATTGTCCATCAGTGGAGCAGGAAAGAGTTGTAAATCTTTGTTCCATGTTCCTTGGAGCTAAACACCGCTTGACCTCCACTTGCCAATCCCATTCACCTGCACCCATGCTTGACGGTGGGAGGGAAGGCTCCTGGCAAACAGATCACTAGACTCTCCCAACCCCTGGGGTCATTGCAGAGAAATGCTGCACAGACAAGGTTTATCAGTGCAGCTGGGAAAAGGGGTGGCAGAGATCTGCAGTGTTCTAGGAGCTACTGCACAAGGCTGCACTCTCTGAGCGACCACACCTCCCCTCGCAGTCCGTCCACTCTGTATCAGGGAAATTCTCATGGGGGGAAGAAGCCTGGTGGAATTTTCTACACGCACAAGTCACGCGGTAACCCGACGAGGCCTTGTCTGCACTGGGGCTTTGTCAAGCCGTAGTGCAGCCCCCGAGCGCAGAGAGGAAAAGGCGCTGTTTGCGCTGATGGAGTTCTCTCTAATTTCAAACAAATCGTGGCCGAGAGCAGCGCAGCCTGTACCGGCAGGGCTACACCGGGGGCTGGCCACGGGTGCGCTATCAAATCTGTGCGCGAATAAATGAACCCTCGCTACAGAGGCCGGGCTTCTGACGGTGCATGACGGATCTGAGACAGGGAACTGGGAAGCCAAGGCACTAGTTATCTAGGGTTGTGGTACAGCACCTAGCACCAGAACATCTGGAACCCTGCCCATTAGGCACAGCTCCAGGCAGACTCTCATAGAATATCAGGGTTGGAAGGGACCTCAGGAGGTCATCTAGTCCAACCCCCCGCTCAAAGCAGGACCGATCCCAACTAAATCATCCCAGCCAGGGCTTTGTCAAGCCTGATCTTAAAAACTTCTAAGGAAGGAGATTCCACCACCTCCCTAGGTAACGCATTCCAGTGTTTCACCACCCTCCTAGTGAAAAAGTTTTTCCTAATATCCAACCTAAACCTCCCCCACTGCAACTTGAGACCATTACTCCTCGTTCTGTCATCTGCTACCATTGAGAACAGTCTAGAGCCATCCTCTTTGGAACCCCCTTTCAGGTAGTTGAAGCAGCTATCAAATCCCCCCTCATTCTTCTCTTCTGAAGACTAAACATCCCCAGTTCCCTCAGCCTCTCCTCATAAGTCATGTGTTCCAGTCTCCTAATCATTTTTGTTGCCCTCCGCTGGACTCTCTCCAATTTTTCCACATCCTTCTTGTAGTGTGGGGCCCAAAACTGGACACAGTACTCCAGATGAGGCCTCACCAATGTCGAATAGAGGGGAACGATCACGTCCCTCGATCTGCTGGCAATGCCCCTACTTATACAGCCCAAAATGCCATTGGCCTTCTTGGCAACAAGGGCACACTGCTGACTCATATCCAGCTTCTCGTCCATTGTAACCCCTAGGTCCTTTTCTGCAGAACTGCTGCCGAGCCATTCGGTCCCTAGTCTGTAGCGGTGCATTGGATTCTTCCGTCCTAAGTGCAGGACTTTGTACTTGTCCTTGTTGAACCTCATCAGATTTCTTTTGGCCCAATCCTCCAATTTGTCTAGGTCCCTCTGTATCCTATCCCTCCCCTCCAGCGTATCTACCACTCCTCCCAGTTTAGTGTCATCTGCAAACTTGCTGAGGGTGCAATCCACACCATCCTCCAGATCATTTATGAAGATATTGAACAAAACCGGCCCCAGGACCGACCCCTGGGGCACTCCACTTGATACCGGCTGCCAACTAGACATGGAGCCATTGATCACTACCCATTGAGCCCGACAATCTAGCCAGCTTTCTATCCACCTTATAGTCCATTCATCCAGCCCATACTTCCTTAACTCTCATCCACCGTCAAACACAGGGGCTAGAACCAAGGGTGCTGCTGCACCCCCGAGTTTGAAGTGGTTTCCATCATATGCAGGGTCTACAGCTTGGGTCAATGGCACTCAGCCCCCGCCATCGTCACATTGTTCCAGCACCCTGCTCTCAAACATGTGTTTTGCAATAAGTGCTTTCTGTAATGTGTCTATGTAACCACATGTTATTACTTCAGATAATAAAAAGTCCTTTTTCTTAAAACAAGAGTGTGCCAGTAATTACTTGTAACCAGTTTGGATTGGAGCTGAGTGCAGTCTTGGCAAGTTTGAGCAAAAGCAAAAGGAACATACTTAAAGTTTGCCAGCCTTTCCAAGTGATTAAACCTGTGTAATGTCAGTCTGGTCTCCAGCCCCAGTCCTGCAAGGAACTGCACCCAGACAGACCCCCGCATCCTTGCAGGGCCCTGTGGGGCTCCCTGAGGCAGAATTAATTACAGGATCAGGACATACTTTCCTGTATGGTGCCTATCATCATGATATCTCAGTTCTTCTCTTCCTCTCACACACATATCCTCCACCTCCTCCAAGCCAAAGTAGTTGCGGGAGCTTCAGGGTCTGAATACCACTACCAGTTTGGGTTTTATAAGTATACGCAAGATGGATTCTCCTGCACGATCTTCAACAGAAACCAAATAAGCTGCTGCTGAGTGCTGAAAGCATTCTAGCACAACTGGATGGATGCATGCCCTGTAGCAGTCATGAATAGGGTGACCAGACAGCAAGTGTGAAAAATCGGGACGGGGTGGGGGGTAATAGGAGCCTACATAAGAAAAAGCCCCAAATTTCGGGAGTGTCCCTATAAAATCGGGACCCTAGTCATGGATCTCCTACTAGTAAGCTCATGGAAACTTTAGCGGTTCTGTTTCCAAATGGCAAAGGTGTTGTATCCAAGTGACAAATAGCAAATTAAGGAAAAAATCCAAGGAGAAAATAAAAAGAAGCACACCTTGCTCAGGAACATTCCTGCTCACTCTTGTGCTGAAGGGGCTAGCGAGCCAGCAAACCTATTCCTTTCCTCCTGCCAGCTTGGTTTCAAGACTGGTTGTGGCTAGCAGCCTGCTAGCAGTTCCCCTGAGCAGGGAGTGGTGGTGGTGTTACATGTACCTAGCAGAGTAGCCTGCCAAGTGGCTTTATACCACAGCTGTAAGTAAAGTAAATACAGAAGTGCCCTTCTGCCCACAATGGCCACAGCTAGAGTGCTGCAAGGAAAACCCAGGCTGAAAGGCAGCTCTTGCTAACAGGGTCTCAGCATCCACATGGGTATTTTGGGGACAGGAGTAATGACTGAAGAGGAGTTTTTAAACCTACATCTTTAAACTTATTTGCTAATTCTCCCTCCTGACACCACACAGATGGTTCCGCATTGAGGGGAGGGGTTGGGAGGTATGCAACAAGGCAAAGAGGATCAATAGCTACAGGAAAAGAATAGGAACTAGCAGACTCCTGGCTTTGATGGCGACTCCTTCTTTTGGTTTTGTTTTTTTATGATGGATAAAGAACGGATGGAAAAAAAGGCGGGGGGGGGGGGAGGGGAGGGGAGGCCCTTCCCTCCCTTCTGATTGTTTTATGCATTAGAAATTTAGGTCCTGTCCAGCCTGGAAAACACTATGCTGCCTAGAGAGCTACTGAAATGGTGACATGCCAGGAGTCTAAAGCGTGAGAGTTGAGTGTGGAAAGATTCATAGTCAGACAATTTAAAACTTTGTTTTTATTAAACCAAATTTAACTCCAGTGACCAATAAACGTCTCAGAGAAGGAAAATCTTTGTTACAGATTCAACCTCAGCCCCTTCAACTAGAGCGCAAGTGCCAAGAATACACCCCCACACACACACAAAAATCATCCTGCAAAGCCAATGGACACCACTTATGATACGCCTGCTATTTCAAAGGTACGAAACAAGGGGAAGAGGGACCTGTAAAGGCTGGTAGCACTGGCCTGCCACATTACACCCTACTAGCAAGTGGAGATCCAGTGGGAAAAGGCTCTGCTGACTCACTGAGGCAGGTGGCTCATGACCCCACCCAGAGATAAGGGAGGGAGGCATTCCCTGGAGAAGCAAGGAACTAGAGTGTGGGCTGAGCAGTCCCCAGGGTGAAGAATCCAGAGCCAGCCAAGCCACAAAAGGAGGTCGGAGCCGATTAATATTCCCAAAACTCCAGGAAGGGGATGAGCTGGGTCACTGTGGACTGTGAATGAGTGTGGGAGGGCATAACAGCTCAGACACTCTTAAAAGAAACAAAACACCCATACACCCTTCATGTTCTCTTTTATCCATCTCAAAGAAGCTCATGCCATTTAAAAAAAAATCCCCTGCAGGTCACCTTTAGCTGAGACACTGTCTCACCCTGAAACCTTAGGGAAGTCCCTAAGTTGCTAATACTTAGTTACCCCAGCTGAAAAAAGGGGTACCAACAAATCCAACCCCACAAGACCTCACTGAGACATGGACAAGACATCGGAGTGGGGCCTATGCTAGTATCTGGGAAAATTAAAGCATACAGAGAGGCACGCAGTGTGTACTTTTACGAGACAGGCTTCCCAACAGCAGCTATACCCCTTGAGTACACTGAAAAGAGCTGGGAATTGTAGCCAAGTAGAGATTCTTGCAAAATGTTCTGTTTCTGGTTCATAACCATATGTTCTTCCCTGAACTAGTGGAAAAACCAGGCTCTTCCTGAAGGTGAATGGACTTATTTGTGCCTTTTCACCAGCCTGTCTCCTCTCCACATCCTGGAGTTTTCAAGGCTCCTTTCTGTGGGTCAGAAGGGGTGGAGGCGAGGACACAGACCACAGCCATCTCCAGAAATGTTAGCAGGAAGGACAACGAGGCCTTGGCTGGAGTTCCTCCAGCTACAAGCTACGGGGAGAGTTGACCTCTATTGTTCTTCACACACACCCCACCTTTGTATGGTGCTTTGTGATACTCAGACGAAAGGTGCACAGTACAAAGTATCATCAACATAGTCATCTCCCAAACACCTAACATTACACTAGGATACTCATGGGCCCTCGAATCTCTACAGCCCCAAGCTCCTTTCGCCTACACTGTGCGTATGTCTCACCGCACCACCACTTTAGGCAATAGGTGGGCATCTCCCTTTGTGTGACAACTTCAGACCTTGTCCATCATTTTCTTACTTGCTTTCCATGGTTATCTAAAGAGAAATTATTTGCTGTAAACTCACCTCATGACATGCTAAATAAAAAAACAAAACTAAAGAACTTCCTTCATGTTTTGTATTATCTCAAATAACCTTCAAAGGCATTTATCTGCCATCAGCTGACGCATCTGAGAAACTGTGATGACAAACTAATTTAGTAAATGCAAGCAACTAAATGAATGAGTGAATATACCCCATACTGAATGAGGTACCTCATGGTAAATGTCTTCAATGAGGACACTTATCCGTGTGCTGCCAGATGCAGCAATCCAGCCCTGATCCCAAAATCCTCTCTGTGCATGAGGACCCTGACACCCAAATGGAGTCCCATGGGTGGTGTGTCTGTGCAAATCCAATCAGGGGTTTAGTTCTCAAGCGCCCATGCAACCACTAAGCTAGCAAACACCCTGGGCACCCACACCTAGCACACAATGGCAAACACATTAAACTGCTCCATCCAGAAACTTCATCTAACGAGGAAGACAAGAGACCTAATCAACAGGATGCGGAAGAAAAGCTATTACGAGACATATTGGAGGGAGAAAGCATAAATAAAAGAGGTGGTCATGATGGCAGCCTAGAGAGGATGTTTCAGAGAAGGAGCCAATGCTGTGTTTGTTCTGCCTGAATATCCTAGAAGCCTGTGACATAAATGTGATACTTGGGGCTCAGGTATCATGGTGAGGCTTGATCTACACTAGAAACGTATGTCGGTGCAATTATGTTGCTCAGAGGCATGGACAATCCACACTCCTGAGCGATGCCGTTATACCGATCTAACCACTGGTATAAATAGCGGTACGTCAGCGGGAGGACTTCTCCCATCAACACAGCTATTGCCTCTCAGGAAAGTGGAGTATGTACGCTGAAGGGAGAAGCCCTCCCATCGGTGTAGGCAGCATCTTCACTGCAGCCTTTTAAGTGCTGACAAGCCCTGTGAAGTACATGCAAAAGAGAGTGAGTTTTTTAAAAGGAAAAAAGGGGGGGGAGTGGAGAACTGTGCTAAGATGCAGATAGGCAGGATGTTTACAGAGCCAAGCTCCTTGTGAAGGAATCGGTCAAAGAGAGATCGAAGGAAACTGGGTTTCCAAGAGTGGGGACTTCATGGAAAACGCTTTCCCCTGCCCACCAGCCCTATTTCCAAAACTCACTTGCCAAATCCAGGACTCTGTCGGTTTCCTTCTTGTCTTTACGGGGGGGGGGAGAACACAGCCTTGCAGCAGACCCCCAGGAAAGGTAGTCCCCATGAAGGGACAGGAGACCTTTTGTTTCAGCTACAATTGCTTTGCTCCAGTCTAACGGGGGAGGGGGGGATTTTCACCTCCAGCACGCGCCTATTATCTCCTCAAATCCCAACATTTTAGAAGGGAAGTTTTTGTTCCCTATCCTACGGATCCTTAAATTAATACATACAAGCTGCAGCTCTGAGCCCCCCCCAGCCCAGGGTCACGGAAGGCTGTCCTGCCACTATCAGCCAACTTCTGAATGAGTTACTATCAGACTTTACCCACCTGCAGACTCATGAAACCTATTTCTGATGCTTTGAGATTAATGGCACTGCTGTTGGCCCACTGTGACCCCATCCCACAGCAAACCCCTGCAACCATCTATCCTTCGCCCTGCAAGGACCTGCTGGAACCCTGCAGCCAAGTCTTCCTGTGCCTTTTTCTGCCAAGGCTTTCTGCTTCTACTTCCCAGAGAGGAGAGTTTATTTTAAACAAACTATGAATCATTTTATGTAGGGGAAAAATCAGCTCTGTATTTTCTCTGAATCGTATAGAAACAAAGCCCCTCTGATGCCCCATGCTCCTGGGAATGGGCTCCCAGCAACCAGCAGAACCTTCAGGCCTGCCAGCCAGCCCCACATGCTTTGCAAACAACTCCTAACCCTACAAAAATCATGAACCTCAAGCATTATCTGTATTTCTATTCTACACAACAATAGCCTCCATTTTTTGCTTTGTGTGGTTTAATCATGTCTCAACCATTTCATCCAAAAACCAGGAAGCTCTTTGGGGAAGGGACTGTCTTAATCGGTGTTTGAACAGCAGGCCTCCTGAGACCTCAGGACTGACTAGGACCTCTGGGAACAATTGTAATACAAATGATAATACACCTTCAATGTGATGTAAAATAAATCGCAAGCCCCGGGGCATCTGAGGAAATGCCATCCCGAATTTACAGAGCGCAAAGAGAAAGAACAGGACATTCCTTAAGTGTTAGGAGCCCCCCAAAATATGTAGCCACCTACAAGTACTCGCTGGCTCTTCTGACCCCCACCCCGAGAGCCTTTTATCCCTCATTCCCCAGCGAGAGACCACAACCATATCAATGAGGGGGAGACAAAACGAAGCAGCAGAAAATCACTCCTGCCCAAGGCCAGGTTTTCACAGAGGCAGTAAGTGCGTTCCAAACCTTTATCAAAAGCAACTCAAAACAGTCAATGTCAGTAATGTCATGCTTACTGAAGCGAGAAGCAGAGAAATCCCTGCCCCCACCCCACACACACTAATGAAGTCTCTTCTGCTCTTCCCAAGGCAGGAGTTGTGCTACGCTAGCAAACCCTGGGTGCCCCAACTTGGTGGGGGCTGGAGTGAGGGGCACTTCACCCCTTTCCCTTCCACTGGAACAGCTGCATTATTTTGCGCACCCTCAGCTCCCAGCTGCCTCATGGTTTGGCAAGCATCTTTCATCATCAGCACAGAGCACCACAGGGAACAGGAGGGGTTCTCTTCTTTCTAATGCACTTCACCACTTAAAGCACATTTCTTCACATCAAATGCCTACATTAAAAGCTTTGGATGAAACATTCTCTATTTTGGTACTGTAAATATCGACCCACAGTCATACAAGTGGTTAAATACGTGCACCATATTTTTACATCTGCAGCATATATCAAGCAGGTGAATAAAAAGGCACCCTCTTTTTCCCAAAAGCAATGTTTCAGATTAACACTGCAGCATGCCAAGCCTTGCTTAGAATGAAATTCCGACAGACAGGAGCATGCTTCCAGCAAAAAAGAAAAACCAAGGAAGCTGCACAAGCTTGGATTTATTTGCACCCCCATGCAAACTGTAGAAACTGTACATTTCTATTCCAAACCGTAGTATTCTGCCTTACCCGCTTCACCCAGTTATCAGAGGTATGCAGGCCAGAAGGGGGTCGGGGTTCTCAGGCACCCTCCCCACCCACTTTTCCCTCCTCTTTAATCAGTCTGCACTTCATGCAACTTTTTCTTTATAATTTACATTGACCTGGAGGGTCTGATTTTAATTAATGTAATATTCCTGTTAACAACAGTGCCTAACTAAGACATCCGTTAAGAATCCATAATGTAAACTTAATGAGGAGTTCTTCTGGGATTTTTTTGTGAACAAATAAAATGCTGCATCTCTGAACTTTAAAAAACAATTACTAATAGGTATATTAAATGAATTAATTGACAGGGACTTAGGAAAAAGCCTACCTAGTATCATCACTCCCTGCCCCTGGTAGAACTTCTCAACAGCAACTCCACTGCTTGAAGAAATAATTGGGAATTATCCTCAAGAGTGCTATAGATTTTTATGAGATTTATTTGTGACGTCGTCTACTTCTGGCGCCAACCCAAAGCTCCTCTCTCATGAGCTGCTAGACTACAGTTCATGGCAGGTTTAACTAGCAGGCACTCTTCTGGTTCAGCTACCCAGGGCTTCTCCAACTAGGAGATTTTTAAACCATCTTCTTCAACCCGTTCTCCTCCATCCCACCCATGCAGAGATATTACATCTTACAAACCAGGAAGACAGCAAACACTACATATCAAATCTGGGAAGGAAAGAAAGAAAGAAAAAGACAAGATACAAATTCACACAGTACAGTAATCTTCCACCACAGCTAGTCTTTGGCTCTGCAGCTGGGCTTGCTAAAGTTATCACCTATTTCCCCTGAAGCTACTTTGCTCCAGACTGCCTTTAGGATGATTTCCAAGGGAAACGCTCATTGTGTGCTTCCTGCAGAGGTGCAATAAAGTGTGTGATAACCGTGGGGGTCTGGTGCTGGCGGCGTCCGAAGCAGTACACCCTGGGATAGTATTGCAGGGCCACCGAGGGAGCTTTGCTCTCTATTGTTATTCTGCACAGCAACCCAACTTCTCTGTGAAGGCTGCAGAAGAAACAATAAAAAGGGCTTTGCACTGCACTCCCCTATTACAGCCTGTAACCTCCCAATGTCAACGAAAAAAGAGGGGAAGGGAGGAGGGGATCCACTGAACACAGTAACTTCCATCCTACAAAAAGCTTCCTTAGTGACCCTTTAGGAACAGAAAGTTCAGCCACTCATCAGCTTAGGAAGCAGAATCCCCTATGCCCCACTGCAGCTACTCTGACCCAGTCCCACCTGAACTCCACTGCCCAGGGTAGGCCTGACAGTTTCCTGGAGCAGGATTTTTAACAGGTATTTCACCTGAACACATTTCAGAAACTCGTGGACAGGATACCACTGGTACCTTAACTCCATATGCATCCCCAGCACTTTCAGAGCAATTCACACCTGGCACCTCTCTCCCCACCCCTGTGATTTACAACTGCATGCCAGGCATCACCCCTGGGAAGAGACTTCATGCTCTCCACTTGCCCAAGGCATCCATCATTCACCTCTGGAGCTGGACAGGCTGACCCTTCTTCTCCTGCCCCCTAGCTAACAAGCAGGCAGGGTACCCACATGCAAACAGAGGTACAGTAACAAGGCAGAGGAAGCAAAACTTGCACCCTATATCCCACCTCAGCATCCCGGTCACCACCCACCTATGTACACTATTATTAGGGGGCACAGCAGAGTGGGGGGAGAGCCTGAGTATCTCTGTGCCTCCCCCCGCAGTGTCTCCAGTGAACCATTTCCAGCGCCTGTCTTCACAGTCTGCTCCCACTCATCTGAGGGTGACTGGCATCCCCTCCACCCCCATGCCCTGCCCAGCATCCCCTCCAATGACCCCCAGCTGGCACTCCCTCCCACCCTGTCTGGCACCCCCATACCCTGCCCCCATCCCGGCACCCCCTCCTGCTCCCATACCCTATCCCCCACCCACCACCCCCTCTCACCCCCATGTCTGGCACCCCCATACCCTGCCCCCATCCCGGCACCCCCTCCTACTCCCATACCCTGTCCCCCACCCAGCATCCCCTCTCACCCCCACGTCCGGCACCCCCATACCCTGCCCCCATCCGGGCACCCCCTCCTACTCCCATACCCTGTCCCCCACCCACCACCCCCTCTCACCCCCATGTCCAGCACCCCCATACCCTACCCCCATCCGGGCACCCCCTCCTGCTCCCATACCCTGTCCCCCACCCACCACCCCCTCTCACCCCCATACCCTGTCCCCCACCCGGGCACCCCCTCCTACTCCCATACCCTGTCCCCCACCCACCACCCCCTCTCACCCCCATACCCTACCCCCATCCGGGCACCCCCTCCTGCTCCCACACCCTGTCCCCCACCCAGCATCCCCTCTCACCCCCATGTCCGGCACCCCCATACCCTGCCCCCCTCCGGGCACCCCCTCCTACCCCTATGCCCGGCTCCCAGGCCCCCCAATGCCCTATCCCCATCCCGGCACCCCCTCCCCACGCCCTGCCCCCCAGGCCCCGCTGCTCCCTGCCCCGAGCGCGGCGGCGGCGGCGCCCCCCGAGCCCCCGGCCCGGGTCACTCACCTGCTCACGGGTCCCTGCGGCGGGGGCCGGAGCGCAGCCGAGCCCCGGGCGCCGAGCGGCATCTCCCGGGCAGCACCGGGCGGCGGCGGCGGGTCGGTGCCTGGCGAGGGAGGCGGCGGCGGCTCCGCGCTGCTCTGCGCCCACCCGGCTGCGCTGGGTCCCGGCGCACGCGGCTGCGCCCGAGCCGCCCGCCCCCGGCCGCCGGGGAGGGGAGCGCAGCGCAGCGCAGCGCAGGGGGCGGCGCAGGCCACACGTGCCGCGGCACCTGCTCCCGCCCCCGGCCCCGGCGCGGGCAGGGAGCGGAGCCGGCGGCGCCCGGAGCCTCGGACCCCGCCTGGGCCGGGGGGGAAGGGAGGGAGAGAGACAGAGAGACCCCCCCCCCCGGCGCCTCGCCGCGCCCCCCTGCCCCGGATCCCCCCCCCCGGCGCCGCGCCCCCCTGCCCCGGATCCCCCCCCCGGCGCCGCGCCCCGCCCCCCTGCCCCGGATCCCCCCCCCGGCGCCGCGCCCCGCCCCCCTGCCCCGGGCCCCCCCCCCGGCGCCGCGCCCCCCTGCCCCGGATCCCCCCCCCGGCGCCTCGCCGCGCCCCCCTGCCCCGGATCCCCCCCCCGGCGCCGCGCCCCGCTTACCGCGCACCCCGCCGGCCCCGGTCCCCGCCCACGGGCTCCTTCCCGGCAGGGCTCCGGGCTGAGCTGGGGGGCAGGCGGCTCGGGCTCTGACACCCCCTGAACTTCGGGGCTGCCGGGGGCTTCCTCCCCCCAGCGCCCCAGCCGCGGGCAGCCGGCCGGGGAGCCCGGGCGCTTGCAGCCCAGAGCCTTGGGCCTCCTTTCTCCTGGGCAGGGGTCGCCCTGGCCTGTGGCTGCACGTGTGGGCCATACCCCCCCCCCGAAGAAGGAAGCAGGAAAAGACCGTTTCCTATCGTGCTGACTAAGATGGACTCCTTGTAGTCCCGCCTGTCACCATCTGTCTCTTGTCTTCTGCTCCGATTGTAACCTGTGTGGGGCAGGGACTGGCTGTGCTCTGCAGCACCTGGTATGATGGGTTCCTGCCCATGCCAAGGGCTCCTAGGCACTCTGGCACGACAAGAATAGTAAGAAAAGGACTTTCCCAGAACCAAGGCAATGATTTGAATGTTTCTGACATACAGGACAGCGGTCTCTGCCTTCTCCGCCTATCCCATTTCATTCCTCACACTGCTCCAATCTGAGATCTTGCTGTTGCTCTTCTTGGACTGATTTCCTCAGAGACCCCATCCATAACCCAGGGGGAGAGTTATGCTTGTCAGAGACGCCATGCTGTGCTATGCTAATCAAGGTCCAGGTATAGGAACTAGAGGCTAAGGTGTTCTCAACTGGATGTCCCTAAGCTATAGGACACCAGACCACAATAACCAGCTTGAGCCCAAAGACCATACAACACAGTATGAGAGGGGACATAGTACCTCAGTTTTCTTGAGAAGAAGATTCTAGGCACAAACACACAATCCCAGCACTGATTTTTAATTGAGAGCCAGATTTGTTCCTGGTGTTTCTTCATTGAAGGTGATGGGGTTACATCTAACACACAGTGCTACTAAACACACTCCTGTGGACTATAATACACACCTTACACCTCCCCAATGCACATTTTACACAAGCAACATGTATATTTAATGTACATCCTGGAGTCAGTGCTGGGTGATAGCACCATTTCCCTCCTGAGTGAAGAAAGGAAGCAGAAGATTTGTTCATTCTTATGACACTTCTCACAAATGCAGCTAAATGATGGAAGAGCTCAGCCAACATGAATTCTTGGTCTGTCCCACATGGCTTGTTCTCCCTCTGCTCCCTCGGACTGAAGCTGCTTTAGGCAGCAGGCGTGGAGAACTGAGAAAGCTGGGAGCCTGGGGAAGGGTCTGAAAATGGCTCAGCTTGTAGTAGCCTGCGGGGTGGGTCCCCACTGAAATCTATGCATGTGATTGCAAAATAATATCCACCCCGCAGAAGAAACCTTACCAATCAGACGGTGCATGTGCAGGAGCTGAAGAAGCTAGCAGCTGCTGCAGCGATATGGTGTGGGATTGCTAGGCAACCCCTGCTTAAGTGTGGGAAAGAGGCCTGTGCTGAGCTGGTGCCATGGAACCGGGGCTTGTGTCCTGCAGGACATGCACATCTGGGCTTCAGAGAAAGAGAATTACAGATGCAAAGGAAATTTTTAAAAATATCTGTGGATTTCAAGGAGCACAAGCCAGGGGAACTAGAAGTGGGAGAGAAAAGAAAGGAAGAGATTAGCAGAGAGCAAGACAGCTGGATAAGGGGAAGCAGCTAGAAAAACATGAACTAACTAAAACATGCTTTATGCAACATTAAAATTGTGATACAGACCAGCATCTGGAAAAACATTTGTTTTTCTTAGTTTGTGTCACAGCCTGTCTGTCACTTTAGAGGGTCCCCCCTCCAATCCCAGGAGGGGTTTTTATAGGTTTTACATTATTTAAAACAAACATAAGAGTGATATGCTTACTTTGGAAAGGAATTCCTCTTAGCAAGTGGGGGTGCAGAAATCAAAGGGTAATAAACAACCATGGCTCCAAAATCCATCAAGGGCTCTTCCCCCTGTGCAGATGCTGTAGTAAATTGCCTCATCTTCCCTAGCTGTGCATGTGTTTACCCATTTAGCTACTGCGAGTGGGAGCACTGCACATACAGGGAAGACTAACTCCCCCATTGAGCAAGGTGCTCTGCACAGGCAGACCCCTGCACCTTCAGAGCTCATGCAGGATCAGGACCCAAGTTTGTGCATTAGATTTATCCTCATCTAGACCCCTGTGAACAGAGCTGCAGGATACAGTTTCTGGGACTATTTGTTCCTATTTTTAAATTAATTCATCCATCATATGCTGCTTGTTGATTTAGTTGCATCCAATGAAGTGAGCTGTAGCTCATGAAAGCTTATGCTCAAATAAATTTGTTAGTCTCTAAGGTGCCACAAGTCCTCCTTTTCTTTTTGCGAATACAGACTAACACGGCTGCTACTCTGAAACCTGATTTAGGACTGTGAACTGTACTTGGAAAGCACCTTGCACATTGTGGGAATATAAATGAATAATCATCATAGAGATGTTTCCTCCTGGAGTTCCTGCTGGGGCATGGCAGCCAGATATGCATTGTACGCAACACAGAACAGTGCCTTACAACACAGTCCAGTCCTGAATCTTTACCGTGGGAGGTAACTATCCACAGCGTACAGATGGGAAAACCAAGGCACAGAGAGGTGAAGTGACCTGCCAAAAGCAAAAGTGTCCACAGTTGGACTAGACCTTCGAAGTTCCTGGGGCTTATAGTTCTACATTCAGGGACCAACTCACCCCTCTCCCTGTCTTAGCCCGATCTTTCAGACAGAGAAAGTTTCCTATGTCAGGAGGTAGCGTGCCAAATGATACGCAAAGAAAGGGTCCTTTTGGCTGAAAAGTGAATGTATACCAACATTAGAAGCCAAATTTAGCTCTGACATAAGTTGATGCAACTTCCCTTTGACTTCAACAAGAGCTGCACCCAGTCATATCTGCACTAGATGTTAGTCCGGTCCATTTCGTAAGTGTTTCAGACAGTGCAGGGCCTCCTCTCTGTACCAGCACTAGAAGCATCTCACCATAATAATATCCAAAGGAACACTCCCTGTGCCCTCAGAGTCCTCTGCCAACATGGACAACGTGGCATGATGTGTCAGGGGCAAGGATCCTTGGACGGGGTGGGAGAGGTCCTAGACACATTCAGCTTTGGGTTTGTAGGAACACCATCAAACAAGCCATCCCTTGTCTTGAGTAAGTCCAGCCTGCAAAGCACTGGAGAGGCAAAAGCAGAGTCATGCTAATGTGCTTTGAAATAATGCTTTTTAAAGTATAATTTATGATGGATTATGTCGTTAAGTTATGCAACATAATGAGCAAATCTAAAATGTAATTGTCGCTGCACATTAACAACAAAATCCTGAACCTCTATTATACTAACAAACTTATTAAATCAGTGAACACTGCATTGCATCAGTCAATTACTAAAACAATGCCAAGATCACTAGCACAATCTGATACCCATTAGAGGGAAAGAGAGAGAGACCAAGCTACCAGAGCTGCCCACAATGGCTGCTACATGTATTAAAACATTAAATGCATTTGCATTTTTGATACAATGCAAAATTTGGTGGATATTTTGCTGCTGTTCAGCATGCTTCAGTCCAAGTGAAGGAACGTCAAGTGCACAAAGTGTGTGTTCTCAAAACTTCTGGGATGGAGGGGGCAAAATAATCACATATGGGCATGGGCAACCTTAATTCTGGCATTTCTGTATTAAATGCACTCAAACGTTAGGAAAACATTCTTTTAATATAGAACATTATATTAAAAATACTATTTTTTTTTAAAAAGAAAATGGAAAAAAAAATTCCATCACATGGAACCATATTGATCTGCTACATAGGTCACCAGCAGGGTTGGGACCTTTAGGTCCACACCACAGACCTCTAGCACTCTAACTAATGGAGTAACTGATAGCTGTAGTAGGCTGCTATCCTATGTAGACCAGCCACTGGAGGGGAAGGGACAGAGATTTTGCCAGTGGGTTTAATAGCTTTTTGCTGACAGCAAAGGAACGTTGTGTCTGAAGAATCCTGAGTTCAATTGCAGATTCCAGAGACACGTGCTCAAGTGGTTATAAACCTTTCTGCCTCTGTCCCCCACATCCCGTCTCATAGATTCATACATTTTAAGGGCTAGAAGGGACCACTGGGCTCATCTAGTCTGACCTCCTGTCTAGCACAGGCCCTAGAACTTCCCCAGAATAATCCCTAGAAAAGACCGTTTAGGAAACATACAACCTTGATTTAAAAATTGTCGATGGAGAATCCACCCTAACCAGCTGCCATGGTACAGCCGTGCTGGAGGAGCTGTGGGCGTAGGGCCACCCAGCGGACCCACGTTCTGCTCCTTTCGCCGCTCCAGTTCTGAAGTCTCCGGTGCAGCAGGAGGAGGACAGAGCCCTCTCCTCCCCAGGTAAGGGGGGTGAATCATGGGGAGGGGACAGGGAGAGTGTGGGGGCTGGGGGCAAGTCGGGGAGGAGTCACGTGGAGGGGTACATGAGGAGGTCACGTGCCCCGCCGTACCAGTAAAAAATGAATTCCACTTGCACCACTGATTGTGGGCTGTATTTTCAGCTCTCTCTGTGTTATGTGGGCCATATCCACCCTATATACGTACCACCTGTATGGCCCTGAGGATGCCACATGAACTGCAGCCTTGTGCTGATTGGGCCGCAAGCAGCCCATGGGATGCGGGTTGAGAACCACTGGTATAAGGCATGTTTTCCAATCCTTTCATCATTCTCGTGGTTCTTCTCTGAACTCCCTGCAATTTAGCCACATCCTTCTTGAATTGTGGGCACCAGAACTGGACACAGTATCAGCAGCAGTCACACCAGTGCCCAATACAGAGGTAAAGTGTCTTCTCTACTCCTACTCGAGATTCCGCTGCATTAGCTCTTTTGGCCACAGTGTCACATGGAGGGCTCATGTTTAGCTGATTATCCATCAGGACCCCCACATTTTTTCAGTTACACTTCCCAAGATAGAGTCCCCTCATCATGTACTTATGGTGTACATTCATTGTCCCCCCGGTCCCATCCCTCCAAATCCAGGTTCCTGTCTGCCTCTTGCCTCCTTTCACCCGCCACAGCCCTCAACTCGGACTGTTTCTCCTTTCTCCACACTGCCTGGTGCCTGCTCTCATCTCAGATGCCTGGTGCCCCCAAGGAGGAACAACCGTTTGTAGTGATAATCAAGGTGGGCTATTTCCAGCAGTTGACAAGAACGTGTGAGGAACAGTGTGGGAGGGGGGAATAAACATGGGGACACAAATCAGACGCCAAGAATTATAACATTCAAAAACCAGTTGGAGAACACTTCAATCTCTCTGGTCACTTGATTACAGACCTAAAAGTCGCAATTCTTCACACACAAAAAAAAACAAACACTTCAAAAAACAGACTCCAAAGAGAGACTGCTGAATTGGAATTAATTTGCAAACTGGACGCCATTAAATTAGGCTTGAATAGAGACTGGGAGTTGATGGGTCATTACACAAAGTAAAACTATTTCCCCATGTTTATCCCCTCCCCCCCCCCCCCCTACTGTTCCTCACATGTTCTTGTCAACTGCTGGAAATAGCCATCTTGATTATCACTACAAAAGGTGTTTTTTGTTTTTTTCCCCTCTCTCTCTCTCTCCTGCTGGTAATAGCTCACCTTGCCTGATCACTCTCCTTACAGTGTGTACGGTAACACCCGTTGTTTCATGTTCTCTGTGTATAAAAAAAATCTCCCTCCTGTATCTCCCCACTGTATTTTCCACTGCATGCATCCGATGAAGTGAGCTGTAGCTCACGAAACCTTATGCTCAAATAAATTGGTTAGTCTCTAAGGTGCCACAAGTCCTCCTTTTCTTTCTGCGGATACAGACTAACACGGCTGCTACTCTGAAACCTGCCAAATTTCAGGTACCTGTCCCAAAACAAGGAGACACGAAAGCTTCTCAAGGAAACAGTTCTAAGAAAAAAAAATACATTTTTCATTAGCCTTGTTCTTGGAAATGGCAGAACCATTTTAGTTGCAACTTTCCAAAAATAGCCAGACTGAGGCAGACACCCAGCATGGAAAATTTCAGTCTGAATAATTAACCAAAGTTAACCAAAGTTTTAAGCAACTGAAAACAGGGTCTTATAATAGAAAGTGTTAGTCATCCTTAACTATAGACATCACCATCAGCAATGTTCTCAGATGAAGCCCTCTGAGAGCATGTTAAAGGCAAAAGATTTACCCTTGATTGTCCACTACTCATGAGCTTTCCCAAACAAGTCCTAAAGTGTGGGCAAGGAGACATCCAGATTTACCATGCAGGGGACCCTGATTTGATGTTTTCACACTGGGAAGAGTCTGAAGGGTGGTCTAAGGGCCCAGAAATCAGTGCTCTCCACTGCCTTGCAGGAGACCTAGATTTGAAGCCCAAGCCTTAGTGTACTTTTTGTTATTGTATGGTTGCTCATGAATACTGAATGACTGGCACTGACTTTAAGTGAAAAAAGTATTTGTTTTGATAACAAAACTGCATCCATCTACAGAACAACACGGATTTTACTGCTATCAGACTCTAAACCTCTCAACCTTGACAAAGTCCCTTCAAATCTCCCATTCGGACACAGCTGAATGCAGGCACCATTAATGCGACATTCTTGCAGAATTATTAAAAACCAGTAAACAAGGAGGGTGAGAATTCCAGAGATCCTGCAAACACAACCACACAAACATTCAAAGCAAAGTGTGTTCAACACAGGACTAATTATGCAAATTAATCATTGGTAAATCAGGTAGCTTTTTATTTATTTAATTTTTTGTTTTGCACAGCAACCCAGCAGAATACGTGTTGTGTAAGGAAAGCTGTGAATTTGCTCTATTTATTCTGATAAGAAATGTTTAGTAACACGTTGCATGATCCAACCTCCCCTCATTCTCTTTCAGATTAAATTTTAAATTGATTTGCTGGTATCATACCGTTCATAGCTCTCAGTGTGTCATTGCAGCTAATGAACCATGCCAGTGACACATTTATAACCCTCTATTCGCCTTTTCCATCAGGAAAGGAATTTTTTTCTCCTTTGCATTGAAGTTCTAAAACTTAAAGAGAGAGAGCGCGAGCAAGCAGTTCTATCTACTGAAAGCTGTGGTTTAATCCCTACCATGGGGATGGGCTAGGGTAGAGGTGGCAGGAGGGAGAGAGAGAGCGCGCGCGCCCTGTATGCTTTCCCTGAGTCTGAGTGGTCTCTTTGGCCTCACTGACACTGTCCTCACAGCAGGGCTTCAGCTAACCTGGCTTCCAACACACTCTGGGCTGACTCAGGTGGATGGAACCAAGCCGTGGCTTGAGCTAAGCTCCTACCCAACACCTGTTATAAAACATGCCTTTAATGGGGTTTGCCAGCCAAACCCTGTAGGGAACTGTGTCTAAAGACTGCTGCAAAGCCAATATAGGGAGAGGTCTTTTACCCAGTTTCACACCACCAGTGTTCTGTTGCTCCCTCTGCAACGAGTGCAGGATTCCAACGTGGCAGGGATGCTCAAAGTGGGCTCAAGACAGCTACCAGACACAGTCTAGGATGCAGAGACCATTACTCTGCAGGAGTTTGTTTCAGATGACAGAGGCAAGCAGGTAGACATAGCCACTGTTTGGTTGGGCTGGGGGTACTATTGGCCAGCTAGGAGGGCATGCAGCAGGAACCACTGCTGGTGAGCACATCTTCTATTGTTGGAAGCCCAGCTGTTATCCCCACCCTTCAGGGACTCTGGTTTTGAAAGCCTTCAACATCACCTCTTCCATGTGTCACATTAGCAGGGCCCTACCAAATTCATGGCCATGAAAAACGCATCATGGACCCTGAAATCTGGTCTCTTGTGTGCTTTAAGCCTACACTACACAGACTTCATGGGGCAACCAGCATTTCTGAAATTGGGGGTCCTGACCCAAAAGGGAGTTGGTGGGGGGGGTGTCACAAGATTATTTTAGGAGGGTCATAGAATATCAGGGTTGGAAGGGACCCCAGAAGGTCATCTAGTCCAACCCCCTGCTCGATGCAGGACCAATTCCCAGTTAAATCATCCCAGCCAGGGCTTTGTCAAGCCTGACCTTAAAAACCTCTAAGGGGGAAGGAGATTCTACCACCTCCCTAGGTAACGCATTCCAGTGTTTCACCACCCTCTTAGTGAAAAAGTTTTTCCTAATATCCAATCTAAACCTCCCCCACTGCAACTTGAGACCATTACTCCTCGTTCTGTCATCTGCTACCATTGAGAACAGTCTAGAGCCATCCTCTTTGGAACCCCCTTTCAGGTAGTTGAAAGCAGCTATCAAATCCCCCCTCATTCTTCTCTTCTGCAGGCTAAACAATCCCAGCTCCCTCAGCCTCTCCTCATAAGTCATGTGTTCTAGACCCCTAATCATTTTTGTTGCCCTTCGCTGGACTCTCTCCAATTTATCCACATCCTTCTTGTAGTGTGGGGCCCAAAACTGGACACAGTACTCCAGATGAGGCCTCACCAATGTCGAATAGAGGGGAACGATCACGTCCCTCGATCTGCTCGCTATGCCCCTACTTATACATCCCAAAATGCCATTGGCCTTCTTGGCAACAAGGGCACACTGCTGACTCATATCCAGCTTCTCGTCCACTGTCACCCCTAGGTCCTTTTCCGCAGAACTGCTGCGTAGCCATTCGGTCCCTAGTCTGTAGCGGTGCATTGGGTTCTTCCGTCCTAAGTGCAGGACCCTGCACTTATCCTTATTGAACCTCATCAGATTTCTTCATGGTATTGCCACCCTTACTTCTGCGCTGCAGCCTTCAGAGCGGGGCGGCCGGAGCGTGGTGGCTGCCGCCTGAGGGCCCAGCTCTGCAGACAGCACCAGACCAGGCCACCCTGACTTCTGCGCTGCTGCTGCTGGCGGGGGCTCTGCCGTCAGAGCTGGGCTCCCTGCCAGCAGCCGCTGCGCTCCACCTGCCCAGCTCTGAGGCAGCACCACCCCCAGCAGCAGCGCAGAAGTAAGGGTGGCCGTACCGCAACCCCCCTACAATAACCTCCTGGACCCTGTCCCCCACAGCTCCTTCCTGGGTCAGGGCCCCGACAATTACGACATCCTGACATTTCAGATTCCAATAGCTGAAATCATGACATTTACCATTTTAAAAATCCTATGACCATGATTTTTACCCAAATGGGCTGTGAATTTAGGAGGGCCCTGCCTATTCGGTGTGCACTTTGCATAAAGCATAATCCAGCAGCAAAAGGGCTACATGCGTCAAACTATTGCACACAACCTGGGCAAACTGGAGGACCAGGTGTCTGCTGTATTCCTATTGACTAGAAGGGGCTGGGAACAGACAAGAGAGGTTACATTGTAGCACATACAGTTCTAATTTCCATCTCTGTTTAATTAACTAATTTAAGCGTGGGGCTGGGAACAGCATGCCACTTTGACAGCAGTTCCACAGTTGTGCTCCTCTCTGGAATTTATTTGTGTGTGTAACAAATATGAAGCACTTTGTTAAGGGGATCCACATGGCTGCTTCAGGATTCTTCAGGCTCCGCAAATCACTGGACTTGTCAAGTCCACCAGCAGCACCTCTAGCAGTCCTGTACTCCAGAGGGCCAAATATCCTACCCAAGATTCCTATTCACTCCAGCCTCAGAGACCAGGGGCCTCTCCATCCTCATTGCAATTCCCCAGTGGTCCTGGATTCAGAAAGTTAGCCACCGTCCCCAGCCTGGAATAAATGAGTCCAACATCCACACAGCCCCTCCCACCTCCAGCATGCCCTGGATTCCTCAAGTCGTTGCTCTCAAACACAGAAAGCAAACTCCTCCCTCATCTTGGGTTTGGTCTCTGGCTGGTACTGTCCTGTGGCCTCCATGCAGAATCCGCTGCCTGTTCTGGGAGAGTTTCCTAGTAGGCAGTGGGCGTGGTATAAATTGTCACCTCCAAAAAACAAGAGTTTGGAAGCATAAATCTCTCCTGTTTCAGAATCCGGTGATTCCCAGCAGCTAATGGCCTGGGCTGGAGATGGTGGTGGGATGGAGATGAGCAGTGAAGGTGGCAATCCCTCTGTACACATTGCAGGAAGACTGCACTTAGCTGATGAGCTGAGGGCCCCTTCATTCTGAATGCAGCCTTTCAGGAATGGAGAGACAACTCTATTGGGGGAACAAGAGCTAATTAAATTTACTGGGATCACTGAAGAGGAAATTATTTAATATTCTGTATGGAATTTAATATCTGAAAGCATGAATGGCCTTGTTTCATCACAGATCTGTTCCTTCCTAACAGCTGGATTTACATTTCATATCTAGACCTCTTGCTGAGGGCCAGGAAGCGGGGTTGCTGTCTGAAAGGACCAGTGCTGTCAGAATCACAGAAAGATACAGAGGAGAACAGGGAAAGGCAGAGCTCCAATGCCACCAAGCTTCTTGCAAGCACCCGGGATTGACTGTGTGGGATGCCCCAGCTACTCCTAATGGATCATCCCAGCTTAATGATCTAGAAGGGGAGCAGTTCTTATGGTCTCTGCCAATTCTCCTAGGGGAAAATTCCTTCCCAGTCCTAATTCAGATCACTACTTTCACACTGAGCATTGCTCGAGAATCACTGTGAACCAGATTGTGACCCCCTTACTCCCATTGGAGAGCACCTATTCACATTAGTATGATCATTATGGTCAATGGGATTACTCAGAAGAGTAAATACTCACCAGTGCAGCTAAGAGGTTCCCAATCTGGCCTTATATAATTAAAGCATCTGACCCTAGATACAGGTGATGTTCAGTTCAATTGTCCACTTTTTTTGCATTGAATCAGAAGTGGATTCTGGGATCAAAGAATACCAAACCTCAGACAACAAAAGCCCTTACATACATTTAGTCTGCTCATTGGGTACTGAATTTCCAGGAGTGTCCCTGTTGCTGCTAGTTACCCAGATCTAGGTACCATTTGCACAACAATTAGATGTCCCACAGCCACCTCTTCTCCAAATGCCATAGGATTTCAGGTCTTCACTTAGTCATCCTAGCAGAGACCCTCTACCCTATCCCTGGGACTGATTTTGTCGCTCTTCTCTGGATCTTCTCCAGCAGCCTCATGGGGCTAAGGTGTCCAGAACTGGGGCCAGCCTTATGGCCTGTGCAATGAGGTTGTCACCTCTCATCTCATTTATAATAATCCTTTTGATACAGCTGAACAATATATCCTCATCCCGATGTCATCGTTCATTTGAATCCTTGTGCGCCTTTCATTAGCAGCACGTTCCAATTCCGTGCACAGGACAGATTGTGCTTCTCAACATCATTCGGCAGCCTTTGTATCACTTGATATTTGCTGTTGAATTTTAGCGATTTCCTAGATTGCTCCCCTAAATATTGGTTATTCCCCCAACCTCAACAGTACAGCCAAAATACCACCATGCTCTGCCAGGCGGCGCCTCCCAGCTTGAACCTACACGCCACAAGGACAAACTTCAGGGCACTTCTGCCCTCCTCAGTAACTAATGGGTTTTATGAGGCAGCCTAGATGGGGATCCTCAGCTTTTACCTCTTCACCCTGAGTTCAGTCACCTTGCCTCCCTACCCCCACCCACGAGTTACTTGCATTTCTTGCCACCTTCTCCCAAGGCCAAGAGCTGCTTCCACTGCCAGTCACTAGGAGCTGCGTGGGCTGAAAGCACTGAACAGCACACCTACGCCCCCAGAGACCGCCTGGAATGCTCTGAGCTCCTCACGCTGCCACTGACTTGCAGGAGCAATTTACTGTTCACCATTTTAGCACAAAATACCCACTTCAGCTCTTCTCTGCAGAAACACAGAGCAGTTTCTGGTGCTATAAGGCATCTGCCGTGACCTGTCTTGCAGCCTCTCTCAGAAGTGCAGTAAGGTGATAACATTTACTATAGAAAAAGTCATTATTCCATGCTCCCTAGGGGCCTCCCAGGTGGGTTAACTCTCTTTGCAGCCCTGACACAGCCAGGTGGATTCTCTCCTGCTTCGTGCACCGTTGGCAGAACCATCAGCTGACTGGGCCTGTATTACTGGTGAGGGCGTTAGTGGCAGAAAACCCCCAGCTGCAGGTTCAGGCTGCATTTGGAGTCTGCAGGACTGGGAAGGCGACAAGATGGGGTTTTTTTCTGGTTCTTCGCTTGTGCTGTTAAAAACAAAGTCACTCTCCTGCCCACCCGGATGCTGACCAGGAGAACTTCCACCCCGACTATAGAGCCGATCCGTGATAACATAGCGAACTTTCTGAAAGATACACTCTAGCCCAAGGGAGCTTTGGGGGAGGTACCCACAGGCAAGGGCCACGCACGGAGCCCTCTGCTCCCCTGCCAGAGGCTGCAGGGACGTGGTGCCGGCCACTTCTGGGAGTGGCA
Organism: Caretta caretta; assembly: GCF_965140235.1. Taxonomy (NCBI): domain Eukaryota; kingdom Metazoa; phylum Chordata; order Testudines; family Cheloniidae; genus Caretta; species Caretta caretta. Next base: position 1,862,334 of record NC_134219.1, read on the forward strand.
CGGGGCCCGCGGTGCCACGGGGGTGGCAATCGCACGGCCCGGATTCAAAGCCCTGAGGGGCCGGATCCGGCCCGCAGTTTGCCCACCCCTGAACTAGTCTAATGATACACGAATCACTGCGCGGAACCCAATGGCCTGTGTTACGCTTCTGGCCTTATGAATCTATGCCACCTTGCACGGACAGCACATTTCATCTGGGGGCCTCCAGGTGCTTTGCCTCACAGTCTCCCCTAGGAGACAAGACATATTATCATCCCCATTTTATAGATGGGAAAACTGAAGCATGACACAGTGGAGTGACTTGCCCAGATCGCACCGTCTGTGGGAAAGCTAGGGACAGAACCCACATTCCCTGACTCCAAGTCCCTTGAGCCCAGCACAATATTACATGCGCATGGAGCCATGGTCTCAAACTTTTGTACTGCTGACCCCTTTCACACAGTTAGCCTCTGAGTGCGACCCCCCCCTATACATTAAAAACACTTTTTTTACATTTAGCGCTATTAGGAATGCTGGAGGCAAAGTGGGGTTTGGGGTGGAGGCTGACAGCTCGTGACCCCCCGAGGGGTCACGACCCCCAGTTTGAGAACCCCCGGCCTAGAGCGTCCACACTATAACACTGCAGGCACGTGCACTGACCGTGCACAGAACAGAAGCATACGCAGTATACTGTATATCTGGGAACGCTCCCATAGCCTCAGGAGCTGCAAACTACCCCAAGAGAAAACCTGCAAAAAGCACAGACCTTACAATGGTGATCTTGGGCTTTTTGCCTTTATGGCTACCTGCTTCTCTCTCCCCCTTTTGCCCTGATACTGTCTCTTTGTCTCTCCTACATGAGGACAATGATGAATACAGAAGCAAAATTACTGCTACTTATGTCACCAATACCTTCAGCTAATTCCTGTAGCTGCCAGCGAGGAAGCTGTCTGCTTTTGTCTGCAAAAGACAAAGTAATTATTTCTAAACATAGTTCCTGTTCCCCACCCTGTCACTGTCTAATGTGGTGAAACCCTGGTCTATTGTCAAGGTCCCTCTCTAACTAGCAGGGAAGGAGAGCAAGAACTGCTGAAAACTAATTTGATGGCATCAAACAAACAAACAAAAAAAGATACCCCAGTCTTATCAGAAGCCCAATTTCAGAGGCAACTCTAGAGCCCTGTTCGCCAGGCTTCTGGAGTTTGAATACATCACAAAACTGCTCAGTGGGGATGCAGACCAAGTAGTGTTTCACTTACAGGTAATGGGGGCAAACCTATGGCCTGGAGAGAAGGACTTAGATTAGCAGCTGCCTGTTAGCAAGGGATAAAAGAGAAAGAGAAGAAGAAAGCTGAGACCTCCCTTCCCACTCTGTGGATAGACTTGACATGGAAGCTAAGCAGTAGTAAGAGAAAGTCCAAGTCACATGGGTCCTATGCTTTGGTTAGTCCATTCCTGAAACAGGCCTTCTTTAAGCAGGTTCCACACAGTAGCACAGTGGGAAGAAATCCTTGGGCTTTGGAGTTTGTTTTCAAATACAGACAGCAGGTGAGGGCCATTTGGGATAAGTACTCCTTTTCTTTTTGTCCTCTAGCATGTTACCATCTCCTCTGCCTAGGAAGAGCCATTCCTTTGTGACCAGCAGGATACATTCCTGTTATGCAACAGAAAGACATCTTAAAGAGAGCACATTGTTTGATTCATTCCCACCTTCTCCGCATGCATGTAGGAAAGGAAGAGTGCTCCAAAGGCTGAACAGGGCACTGCATTGCTTGGTGTGATCAGGACAGTACCAAATGCTGGCTTCCTCATGAGCCTGGGGAATGATCAGCTGCACCAAATTAAGCTTTAGCCCTTCGTTCTGGGCTCCATTTATTGTCCAAGTGACAAACTCACAAAAGTAAAGCAAACCTTGTATCTGGGGCTTTCTACCCCGTCACAGCAGCCATGGTTCACAACCTGGAGTCTCCCTCCTGCTGGGACCACTGCAGGACTTGTCCCTTTCTGGAGCTTCTCCCTACAGTTCCCTTCACCAGGGTCACTTGCTGGCTTTAATAATTGCTTACTCCCTTCCTAGCTGGGTCTGATAATTGTCCAGGGCTGGCTGGTCCCAGGCCTCTGGCTCTTAAAGGGGCAGGCCACCCTCTTACAATAGGCCTGCTGAAGGTGAAGATAATGGCCAAAGAGTAATGTCTAAGCCAGATGGAAAGGGCAGCTCCACTAGAGACAAGGGGTGGCTATACTGGGTTGGCAGCAGTCTGAAAGGATGCAGGGGCTAGACAGAGTGGCGGTGGGGGGCACATGTTTCAGACTTCATGGGAACAACCAGACAAGGTTCCTGATCTTTTCCATATTTCTCCAGAAGGACGCGGAGGGTGGGGTGGAAGACAGAGTCCCTGTCAGTGTGAGATCTGGGCTGAGGAGGATGTTGTACACCTGGCAATGGCTCAATGGAACCCACATTTGTACCATGTGCTGCTTGGAGCCATTTTCAGCCTCTTGCTTTATGCATAAATGATTCCTGCTTCAGGTGAATAATGAACTTGGTCAGCAGCAGGGTGAGAATTCTGTGGGCTCTTAGCCATGTGACCAGGAGAGAGAAGATGGTTGGGTCCAATTATTGCACGACCCATCTGGTTCATGTTTACTGTAATATCAGAGAGACAAGCACAGCGTCAGTGAACACTGAAGGGAAAGATGGGCCTCTGCAGCACTTCCATTCAAAGGTCTTCATAACTCTCCCTTCATCGCTTGTGACATCCCAACAACAAACTCAACAACAACCAAGTGTGATGTCACAAAACAAAGGATGAGGGGCTTAGATAGGAAATCAGCAGCTGCTGGTGAGCTTGTAAAAAACAAAAGATCCTGCATTCACAAAACCCGAACGAAGGCAGAGGCAAGAGAAATACAGAAAATATAGGCAGGAATCTGAGCTCTCCCTAAACCGCGCACTTTCAGAGCTGGCCACAATGTGTCAGCTGCTCTTTAATTTCTGGGCTCATCTGCTTCAGCAAAAAAATGCTCTAGCACTCTATCCAGATGATTATAACATGGCACTTTCTTACCATTTCATCCCCACACATTGTACGTTCATTCCCAAGTGGATACACAGGGTGTCCTGTGCAGTCTCCAGAGCACTAGACATTATTATACCGTGGTGCACTTTAAAGGAACTAAAATAGCAATAAAATGGCAAGGAAAATGGAATATGGAACATAAAGAGCAGAAAGAATGTAAATCAAGTAATTAGCAAACTGTGACTCCCATGTACTTGCAAAGTGGCTGATCACCACTTTCTCAGCAACACAGTCCCTAGGGCAAAGGGGCTCTTCTGGCAGCAGAAGCATGCTCTGGTATGCAAATCCCCCCTGGGTGTGGTGTCACCCCGCTTTCCAAGCTACCAGTTTGTGCCCACTTTATGGAGGAGCAGAGGGGTTGAAAACACTTCGTGCTCTTAGGAAAGTGACAGATGAAACCTTGTGCTGACGGCAATGTGGGCTACATTCTGCTGGGTTTGTAAACAAACGGAGACTTGAGTGTTCATAAAACGAAGAGAATGAGCACTGCCTGAAGCCAGACGTAGCGTGGGCAAGGGCTTTCCTAGCTTCCCCCGGACACCCCTCTCTGCTAGGGTACCTCAGTCCTGACCTGTTCCATGCCTGGTCTCTCCACCACACAGTTTCTCCAATTCACCAGTCCTGGCCACTGCACACATACATCTTCACATACACCTCGATTTTGCCCTGCAGCTCCTGCTATTATTCCAGTGCTGGGCTCTCTGCACACAGCTGATCAGGTATACCTTGATCCTGCCCTGTGTCTCCCCCTACAACCCCAGTTCTGGGTTTGCCCAAGGCTAATTGTAACAGCTTTGTGGTGCCGGTAAATGTCCACTGCAAAGTCAGTTACAGGTCAAATCTGATCCGTTTGCAGTGTAACCTCTAGGCCTCCAGGGGTTAAGGTGAGTAACATCTTAGGGCCTGATCCCACAAGTTGTGGAGCATGCTGGCTCCAGTCCAGTAGCACTTACGAATGTGCTTCATTCTAAGCATGTGAGACAGCGAGTGCTCAGCACCTTGCACAATTGAATCCTTAATCCCCTTAGTCATTAGCATGCCCTGTGATTTCTACTCCCTCCCGACGAACTACTCCAATGGTGAGATTCTTCCCCCCCCCCAGTCACCGTGCAGACTCCTGTCAAACTTCCAGCAGCCCATTTCTCGCAGCCATGAGCATCACACGCCTCCCACCAGCTCTGGGGCATGAAAGGCAAAGTCACATGAACCCTGTGTTTTGGGAAAGAGGCTCACCCTCAGGTGTCATTCCCAGGACAGAGCCGAGAGACTTGGCTTTTTCGGTGACCAAGGAAACGTCTAGGGAACTGGGGCAAATAGTACTAGGGGAACCCCCCAAACTCTATTGCCCCAGGGCTAGAGGAGTCAGGCGTTGCCAAAAATGGCAACCCCTTAACGTTCACAAACATGAGAGAGAAGGAAGCGGGTGAAAGGTCAGCGGGAGGGACTCCCTTAGCAGGTTTCAGTGAATTGTTAGTGCACCGATTGGGTATTTTCTCTTTCTTGGAGGGTTTTGCCCTCACGCCCATCACCATCACATCAGAACGTCTGATACTGACGTGTCCCAGCCCTGTCTTCTGGAGCCCCAAAGGGAGCAAAGCGATCACGCCCCTGCCCACTTACCCTGAACTCAAAATAACACTAGGATGGGAGCGGGGTAGGGCGTGAAGCAGCCACAGAATTAAGCAGAGTGAAAGCAGGACCCCAGCCATGGTCAGAATGAGCAGATACCTGGAGGGAGCTGCACAGCTGGGTGACCTACAAATCCACCATTGATGGGATATTTAACAATTGTGTTACTATAGGTTATATACTGAAACCCTCTTGGCTTTCATGCAGAATGGATGGTGCAAAGCGACCCTCACGCTCTGGAGGAAAGCCCGACTTGCTGGCCTCAGATTTCAGAGAACCTCCCATGACCTGACTAAAACTCCATGTGAAGAGAAAGAATTAACAGTCGTACTGAGCACATCCTTTCAGGCAGGGTGCTCCCAAAGCCCTGTCCCTGCAGGCTCTGGGCTGGGATCACTGGGTAGAGGAGATTTCCTGCTTCGGTTGTTCCACGTCTTGGGTCAGAATCTGGAGGGACCTTCCCAGCATCTTACACTGCTGACTGCCCAAGTTACCTAGACACTTTCTTCCTAATTTTCCCTTTCTAATCCCAACTGCCAGGGTCCTTTGTGAAAGCGACCATCCCACCACACCCCTCTCCTTCCTGAGATATAATCCCAGACTGAAGAGCAGGTACCAAACAATAACATTGGGGGAATACTGGGGGTACCCCAAATTGGGATGAAGTGACTTGACCACCCAAGTCTGAATGACAAGTGTGCTGCAGCTCAGGCCTGAGATGCGTTGGTTGAGCCATGGCTGGAGACCCTGGGATTGCACGAGCTGGAGGTGCGAGAGGGCAAGAATGAAACGCAATCACTCTCTTGCAGAAAACAGACTGAGGAGATGAGACAGATCTCACTGTCAGAATGAAGGAAAAGGTCCCAGTTTCTCACCTAATGGGCCACTCTCACTAGTGAAAGGACACTGACCAATTAATGCCCCTCCCCTCAGGCCCAAGGCAAGGAACATATTCAGCTAAAACTCCTTTATCTCTAAGATAGAAACTGTCCTTTAAACATGCACTTAAATAATATTTTATATCCAAATTACAGTAGCACTTCCTGTAATTAACAGCAACGTTTTAATTAAACATTGATTAGCCACTAATTAGTCTAACGATTAGTCACCTGGAGGAGGCAAAGCAAAATACTGGGGCTGCCAAGTTAGAGGAGGGTGAAGGCAAATAATGAAAGATTAGAGGCAGATCTAAATTCCATTTCCACCTCCCTCTGGGCCAAACGGTTCTGATTATTTTGATCCATTATAAATGATGCCCTCAATGTGAGTTTTTCTAATCATGGTGAGTCTGATGGAGTCTCAGGTGAGTGATGCAGGGAAGATGAGTTTATTCACTGTTCCATCAGATTTCACCTTGTTAATTCAACTAAAGAACCTTTCCATACTTGCAGAAGAATTAGTCTCTGCCTCCATAATGAAGTCATCTGGGGGGAGTTTAGTGTGCACGCACACACATGTCAAGTACAATGGGAATATCTCGGAGTGCACAGACAATAGGCAATATTTGACTGCCTGGGAGGAGAGGGTTCCTGCAGCGTGAACCTCCCCAGCAGGGGGACACAGACTTTACTGTTGGCTTCACTCCCATAGGGCTCTGGCTGCTGTCTCACACCATGGGCAAATCATCCCGCTGGGGGGAGCCCAATATGAATGGTGAGGTGGGGAGAGAGGCGGGGGAGCTCCTGTGACCAGCTGCAGGCTGGGGAGGGGCACCCCAACAGTTCCAATTGCTGTTTTGCTGGCAGTTTCTCAGTGGCTGGTGCCCAGTGCCCCATGCTCCACACCCCTGCCCGCTGGTGCCCTGCCCAGATGGTGGTGCCCTATCCCAGCAGCTGGTACACAAGCTTCTGCCACTTCCCTGGACCTGGTGTTTTTGACCAGCCCTGCCGTGGCTGGAGGGCAGGACTGGGGAATCACATGAGTGGCCCCCTCCCCCAGCCTGCAGAGGCATACACTGTGCAGCCCCTGCATGCTAGCCCCACTTTGGGTGGCCACTCAAGCCGACTGAGTGAAAGGAGGTGGGAAAAGGAGAGCTCCTCCGGCCTGCTCCCCACCCCTTGGCCTGATCTTTGTGATGTAGCAGCCGCTCCAGCCCCTGCTCCCACCTCTGCCCTCTCCTGGCATGTGCGGGGGTGGTAGAAACATAGTCAGGTCCCTCTTTTACCTCCCCCAGGTATTGGGGGTGTGTGTGGAAACACCCCCCCCAGTGCCATCCAATATGTCAATTGTGGGGGCCCTAGCCCCCCATGCCTGCAGTTCTGCCACCCCTGTTCCCTACTGCTCCAAGAGTGCTCTGCCTCAGTGCTGGAGCTGGGAGACCGTGGGTCTGACCCAGGGGCTGGAGACACATGCGCTGTTCCAGGGCCCCAAGTGCTGCGAAGACTGAGCGTGCCATTGGGGATACAGTGGCATGGGTCCGGCAACTCTTGGGCAGACACACTGCTCTTCAGAAAGAAAATCACCTGAGCCAAGCTTGCGTGCATTTCTCCCTCCGGGATGGCAGGTAAAGCTGGCAGACACTCACTGAAGGTAACCAGACACTGCTCGGCTGCTGCACACCCTTCTCCCTCCGTTCTAGCGAGTAACATCACTTTGGGAACTTTGAATGGAAACCTGCTTCCTTAGGTTTTCTGCCAACACAAGCTCATGCCCTGGTGCGTGAACCTAGGGCTGGTCACGAGAGCTGAGCCAAACGCTCTGGTGTGTTACTGTAGGGCTCGTTAAAACTAATTCACCTACTTGTCACCTTTTCTACCACCAGGCAGAACCCTAGCCCAAGTCTCCCCTTGCCTTTGTATTGACAAGAAATGCAAGCTCAGGGGCCTGGAATGATCCCCCATATGCTAAAGGGCAGAAGTAGCTTTCCTACATGCTGGATGCCAAGCCTAGCTCACCCTGGGCAGGCTGTATGAACGATGCCTTCCTAGGGTGGTTACTGGGTGAGTATCCAACCTCTCTGCTGACTCTGCAAAAGCCGGGAGGCTGACTGTCCCTAGTTCGTGTCATTTAGCAGGGCATCACCATTACGGGGACGTTTATTATCCTGTCATTCCCTTTTGTGCACTAATCCTATTTACCTGTGTTACTTATGCCTCAGGAAAGCTGGAAGTGAAGGTTATTAAAGTGCTTATGGCAGAACACTCCTCCATAGCAGCCGCAGCCTGGTGCGCTCACTCGCATCTGCCCGCTGGGAACCCCTCCTGCAACGCTGCTGCCATGCCCAATGGGGGGTGGTAGAGCAAAGGGGCTCAGGTCCCCAGAAAACTATAGGGCTGGTCTTATGTCATTTCCCTTGTGAGGGAGGTATGGGTGCCGTGGGCTGCTGCTGACACATTCCCCTAGTGTGTGCCAGGCAGTGAGTGAAATCCTCATGGGCATTCCCTGCCCGCCATCTGCTGCTGTTTCTTGGTCACCCTCTCAGGCAGGCCCTGGCAGCGGCTCCACCGACACCTTCTGTTCTTGTTAATGGTCTTTCTCCCCCACCCCCTTTTAGGGGCAGGCTTTGGAGGGGGTCAGGAATAAGGCCGATAACGAGAATGGGGCTGCAAGTTTCACTATAAAATGTGGGTGGCCGCTCTATAATTCCCAGTGTAGTGTGTATACAAACCTGAACAAAGCCTGTAGCAGGCCAGGAGCCTGCTGCCCCTTCTCTCGGAGCCTGACTTCACGGCACACAGAACCTTGCTAGCAGCAGTACTTAGCTCTGAAATTGCAGCTCTGCCGAACGCGCTCAGATGGGCCAGGCCCATTGTGCTGGGTGCTGTACAAACAGTGCTGCGGGGAGGGCAGAGCCTCAGCATTAGGGGTTGGGTGCAGTGGCTGGCCTGCATTCCGGAGAAAAGTACATAAATGATCGAAACAACATCAGCAGCCTCCAGCCCAGACACAAGAAAAAGCTTGAGTGGATGCTGAAGCATGTGGGCCAAGGGCTTTCAAATGCAAGGGCTAGAGCCTAGATTGGTGGGATTGATTTTGTCTCCCTGGCTAGGGTGTGCGAGACAGAAAACCAGAAGAGGCCAGGAAGCCAAGCAGGCAGGAATGGAGAAGCTGCAGGCGCAGCCTGGAACAGTGTGTGGCCTTGGGAGAAACCTCGAGAAAGGCTTTGGGGGGGTGCCAGCAACAAGAGGCTTGGAACTGTGTGCAAGTTCACTGCCTCCTGTTTGGTTCCTCTTGTGTTCAGGGAACCAGGACTTTGTCCAGTCTTCATAAACAAAGAACATTGCATCAAAGAAATACCTGACTCCATCATCAGTTTCTCCTCCTAACTGGAGCAAGCTACTAGACACTGAATTTTTGGCTAGCTGGTTGTGTCAAAATGGGGGAAAAAACAAACAACAGTCCCCCAACTCTTACCGTCTGAAAGACCAGATGTAACTGGTAGATGGAGTTGTGATGAATCTGGGAATTTTCATATTTTAGTGATGCCAGTGCATGCCTCAGTTTCCCTCTGTACTGCTATGCACTGATTGTAGAGACCAGGAAATGTGAGGTGTTTTGTCACATAACAACCCATTCATATTGCCTCAGACAGCTAAGGGCTGACTGGGACCAGCCCATATCAATGGAAACAGAAACAGGACCCCGAAGGACAGGACACTTGGTACCTGTCAACAGTAGGCTCCCAGGTTGGCTGGGTGGAGCACTGAACTCAGCAGCGTTCTGCAGCAGGAGGACAATAGGCAGAAGTGACAGGTGGTGATGGGGAAAGTGGGACGCACAGAGATACAGAGTCTTATGGGACTGAGAAAAAGGGACAGAGAGAAGAAAACCAGGATGGTTTCCACAGCAGCACCAATCACAGGATTCCTGGCATGGCCAGCATGAATCATGTCTTAACCTTTGCTTCTCTGGGCTAACCTAAGGACTTCCCAATGCTCTGTGCTAGCTGACTGATAAACCCCACTCTGGAAAAGGCTGCCTGGGGCCACTGCCAATTCTTGGTAAGATGCACCAATTTCTGAGGGGGGTAAAAAGCCTCCTCCCAGGAGTCTAGCTCAGCTGGCCTCACGGAGCAGAATTCAGGGGAGAAACAGGAGTGCTGGAGCCCAGAGGCTCAACCTCCGAGGTGTGGAGGGGTGTGGAAGCCCTCTGGGGTCTGGCTCACTGACAGGGCACCTCCAAGAGACCGTCTAGAAGCTGGAGCACAGCGAGGGTTGCCACCATTACAGTTCAAGAATAAGGGACTGTTTTCTTAGCACCCCTCCTCCCGGTATTGTTAGTACCAAGCAGCACCCCCCTCTCTCCACCAGCCATATCTCCTGCAGCACTCAGCAGCACCCCCCTCTCTCCACCAGCCATATCTCCTGCAGCACTCAGCAGCACCCCCCTCCATCCACCAGCCATATCTCCTGCAGCACTCAGCAGCACCCCCCTCTCTCCACCGGCCATATCTCCTGCAGCACTCAGCAGCACCCCCCTCTATCCACCAGCCATATCTCCTGCAGCACTCAGCAGCTCCCCCCTCTATCCACCGGCCATATCTCCTGCAGCACTCAGCAGCACCCCCCTCTATCCACCAGCCATATCTCCTGCAGCACTCAGCAGCACCCCCCTCTATCCACCAGCCATATCTCCTGCAGCACTCAGCAGCACCCCCCTCCATCCACCAGCCATATCTCCTGCAGCACTCAGCAGCACCCCCCTCTCTCCACCAGCCATATCTCCTGCAGCACTCAGCAGCACCCCCCTCTATCCACCGGCCATATCTCCTGCAGCACTCAGCAGCACCCCCCTCTATCCACCGGCCATATCTCCTGCAGCACTCAGCAGCACCCCCCTCTCTCCACCAGCCATATCTCCTGCAGCACTCAGCAGCACCCCCCCTCCATCCACCAGCCATATCTCCTGCAGCACTCAGCAGCACCCCCCTCTCTCCACCGGCCATATCTCCTGCAGCACTCAGCAGCACCCCCCTCTATCCACCAGCCATATCTCCTGCAGCACTCAGCAGCACCCCCCTCTATCCACCAGCCATATCTCCTGCAGCACTCAGCAGCACCCCCCTCTATCCACCGGCCATATCTCCTGCAGCACTCAGCAGCTCCCCCCTCTATCCACCGGCCATATCTCCTGCAGCACTCAGCAGCACCCCCCTCTATCCACCGGCCATATCTCCTGCAGCACTCAGCAGCACCCCCCTCTATCCACCAGCCATATCTCCTGCAGCACTCAGCAGCACCCCCCTCTATCCACCAGCCATATCTCCTGCAGCACTCAGCAGCACCCCCCTCTATCCACCAGCCATATCTCCTGCAGCATTCAGCAGCACCCCCCTCTATCCACCAGCCATATCTCCTGCAGCACTCAGCAGCACCCCCCTCTATCCACCAGCCATATCTCCTGCAGCACTCAGCAGCACCCCCCTCTATCCACCAGCCATATCTCCTGCAGCACTCAGCAGCTCCCCATCTTGTCGTACAGAGATGAAGAAATGAGGGACTGTTGGTGACTGTAGGCGTAGCACCGAACCTGTGGGTCTGTGACAGGGCACCCAAGTGGGATGGGGTAGGGCAGGACAGGAGAGGGAACAAATATACTACGACATGCGCAATTCTGAAGCAGTCAATAGCAGTGGCCACAACTCACCACCTGTCCATCCACTATCAGGCTAGACACATGTCTCCCAGGCACAAGGCACAACCAGATCAATGGAACCTAAATAAAACGCAGGAGGAGAATAACCCTTGCATTCCTTAAGATAGCTTGGGACATACAGTAGAGGAGCACGAAGGGTTAATACTGTATCTCCAGCCATCAGCCTCCTCCTACCCACGTTCACTTGCAGAACTGCAGGTATATTGATTGTTTCACACATCTCAGACTCGGATCCTACAAATCAATGGGGTTAGGTCAGCAACTGAGTGTGTGCTACCCACCTTCTCTGTCTGGGAATGGGATCTATTGCAAAGCCTCAGCAATCCCCCCCAAGCCCCCACGTGCACCCCCCCCCCCCACACACACACAGAGCCTGGTTTGCATGGCAAAGATAAAGCAGCAGACCTCCCCCTTTGAGAAGAGACCCCTCGGGATTCTTCATATTTCAGCAGGAAAGAGCCACGCACAAACTATCAGCCGTGAGCGGAGATTTAACACCTCCAAGAAGTGGCACCACCTCCTTCTGGGGTGCAGGTCACAGCTGGACCGCGTCATCCCCAGCTATTCGCTTTCTAATGTCTCCAAGCATTTCTGCCAATTGAAAATCCCCGGGAGCCGCAGATCAGCGATGCCAGGGAGTGGGGAGCAGCTCTGCCCTGACTGCCCACAAACGCACACTGGTCTCTTAGTCACAGTTGCACATGCGCTCACCAAACCCACATACCCGCCCCCCAAGAGATGTTCCCAGACGTGGCAGAGACTCAACACCTCCCCCAGAAAGGCCCATTATCCAGCTGAACCGAGTGAGATTTGTGAGCAGCAGGCAAAGACAGGAGCTCTGTCTGTCACTGTTCCAAGCTCTCCTACAAAGCAATCTGCTGCTGGAACTGCTGCGTTCCTCCCCCTAGTGCAGTCGCACAAAATGCAGTGAGCAAGCTCCCCTGGATGCTCATTTATTTGAGGAGCTGGGGCAGGTTTACAGCAGCTTTAGTCAGAGAAAAAGGAGCAGCACTGGCTGAAACTCTCCCTCTTTCCCTGGGACTGTCCTTCTCCAGGCACAGAGCCACCAGCTCGTGTCCCATTGTGTGGAGCAGGGAGTCAGTGCAGCCCACGAGGCAGCCGGCCAGGCTGCGTGCCTCTCAGCCCCCAGGGCTCTACCTGGAGATCTGTGGGGCTCTGCCCAAGCCAGTCAGGGTTGAGCTCAGCTGGCTGTGGCCAGGGAGGTGGGGATGAGCTGGGGAGAAATCCAGCAGGATAGAGACGACTAGGCAGAGGAATTTTAAAAACCTGACTCCAGGATTGTAGGAATCTCCACCCTAAATAAGTAGCCCCTGGGAGCTCCTAGGTGCTCAGACACGACAGTTGTAGGCAGCATAAGAACTCGATTTGAACAGAAGAGGAGCCGTGCTTTCTTCATCAGCCCAGTGACCGGTGTGCCGGGAGCCCTGGGAACTGGGCAGCAAGCCCCCAGCTGCGAAAGGCGGTGGGGGTTGGGAACTGCCATGCTGTCACTGCAGCCTAGCGGAGAGCATCAGCGACTGAGCCTGCTCCGGTGGTGCTGGGGGCAGGCATCGAACGGGATCACAGTGGTAGGGTGCAGGGCCAAACAGTTAGCATGGGAGAATGCAAACATGGGGGGGGGAGGGGCAGACAGCAAAGGGACAAATTGGCTCCTAGCCTGGGAGTTTTGGGGAAGGCAGGGAGCCTCTCCACCTGCCCCCGTCCCACTACCGCTAACTCCGCACCGCCCCTTTGGGGCTATTGCAGAGGAATCTCCTCAGGTCATGGTCAGCAGGGCCAAATTTTAACTCCCACTGGTGTGAGCCAAGAATGACGCCAGTGAAGTCAATGGCATTACCACAGCGTAAAGCTGGTGTGAGAGGGGAGCCAGGCCCGCCAGCCGTCCACAGGTGTTGTGATGCCAGTTCAGCCTGAACGCATCTGCACCAGCTCTCCTTGCCAGCACAGCTCCTTGTGCCAGGGCAGCGCAGCCAGAGCCCCAGTCACGGCCAGCCGGCCCCTCTCCTCCTGACACATGGGGCGGGGGTGGGGAGAGCGGGGTATGGCCCTGCCTGGCCTGCTGGCTGTTTTTGCCCAGCAAGCCCCTGGAACAGACCAGAACTGCACAAAGGCTCTGGGGGAAGCATTCACTTCCTGGCTGCCAGCTCTACCACGTCACGAGAATGCCCCAGGCCAGGAGGTGCCAAGCAAGGTATGCAGCCCTGGGCATGGCATAAATGCCCATCTGCTACAGCACAAGGTCAGCACTTAGACGGAGGCAGATTCAGTCCTGTCCAGGCACCAGATAGATCCACCTCCCTCCAGTGAGGGTGCAGTGCTCCCAAGGGTGATGCAAGAACAGGAGGACCAACCTCAGGACAGATTGTTAATAACCGGGGCCCAAACCCCACATTGGCTGTGAGTTCTAGACTTGGATTTTACCAACTCCTCAGGCATAATAACAGCCTTAGCGTGCAGTCACAGACTGCCCCGCTGGGCGCTCCAGTCTGCCTCACCACCCACCTAAGCCTACCTGTGTGATTCATGGTCGCTTACAGCAAGGATCACAGCAGTATTCAGGTTCCTCCCATTCCCAAAGGGGCAGTCACTTACTCCAGGTCAATTGCACCTCAGATCACACACCAAAGACAAGCTTGTAGCCAATCCTAGAATACACACTATTCAGATTTAAACAGGAAAAGGAAACAAGAAAGTTATTTACGATGTTAAAGCGAGCAAACAGACACACAGATGGGTTACAATCTTAATTCCAAAACATAATATAAGCTTTTGTAATAAGCAAGCTTTATATTTGTCCTTTAGGGCTAACCCAGGCTAAGCAGATGGAGATAAGGACACAGGGAAATTCCAGTTGCCATGTCCCACAATAGTCTGTCTAGTATGGATGGACCTTTCCTGTTGGGAAGGGCGTGACACCTTCTGCTGGAGATTAGCCCTTCCCACTAATGAGGAGCAGACGAAAGGCAGACTCCACTAAAGTCCAGTTTTAAAGGAGCTCCATCAGCATCACCCCCAGCCATGCGGGCTTCTTATGCGGGAATGACAGCTGTGTTTACAGAGCACATCCTTCTATTCTGTACCCGCCCCCCTCCTTCATCAAACCCCTGTCCCTCCATTATCTGTCCCGCCCTCTGTACATTGGACACTCTCAAACTTGTAAACTTCCCTGTCACTTTGTCATATGATGAAAGCGTTAGGGGTTCTCAGACTGGGGGTTGGAACCACTCAGGGGGTCCCGAGTGATCAGCCTCCACCCTAAACCCTGCTTTGCCTCCAGCATTTCTAATGGTGTTCATACAGATTTAAAAAGTGTTTTTAATGTACAAGGGGGGTCGCACTCAGAGGCTTGCTGTGTGAAAGGGGTCACCAGTACAAAAGTCTGAAAACCACTGCGCTAGAGGGAGCTTACTGTAGGAGAATCTCCCAGCTCCTTCTAGTCCTCTCCCATCCCATGCACAGCCAAGGTAGAGTGGAGACCAAACAAATGAGGGAGTAGGGAGAGAAGGGGAGCAGGGTTTGGAGTAACCAAGTCCCCTTTCTCCATGCCCCCTGATCTCTCTGCATCCTCTCTCCACCTCCCTCTACTACGAGGACATTCAGGGAACACAAACTGAATCCAATTACAGCCCCTCACAGCCAGCCGGCTCTTCTTTCGTGGGGACTTTCAGCAATTATAGGTTTAGTGGTGCAAAACCTAGTTTAATAGCAGCCAAGGCTGGCGGGATTGATTTCTTGTTTTGTTTTAAGCACAGTTAATCTAATAGTTAATTTATTTAAATTGATAGGGCACAGAGAAATTACATTTCTATCTTCTCTCCATAGATTTTGCCCCGTCTGGTCACTCAGGCCTACTAAAGGGCTGGGTTAAAGGCCCTAACGTGCCCCTGAAATATCTGTTTTTATCAGATTGCAATTCTTTCAATTCATTATTGCCATTTTAGCAAACAGCTAGTATAGATTTTATGTTACAACAGCTCTTAATTTGTTAGCTATGCATATACGGGTATGTGCCTTAACCACTTACAGGAAATCTTTCCCTACAGAAAACTAACCCACCCAAACCATTCCAGACAACGTTATTTTACAGCCTTCAACCAGCATCAGACAGATACCCTGCAATCCCCAGCAGCTGGGAGCTTGTTGGGTACTGCAGAGCCGGGGGGGGCCTTGGCCTCCTTGCCTGAGCATTGTTGGAGCAGCTGCCTTGTTGTGCTGCAGAAAAATTGTTTCTGGGTAAGGGGCTTCAATTAAAAGTGCTGATGGGGATTTGTGCTGTTTACAGTTGAAACCTGCTAGGAAGTTTGGTTGATTTATGGCGATTTGCAATGGACCCTGTTTTAGGGAGGGAGGCATTTTGGGGCTCTGCAGCTTTTGCTCTTGGGCATTGTCTCTCTTTCTCAACAATGTCACAGTCCAGCTTGAGCTGTGATTTATGGGTCTGAAGAGACACATGCCAGTGAAAACAGGAGCAGTTTCCCTTTGGGAGGGAGAAACACTAAGAACGATTACTGGAGAACTTGTCCCGTCACCTCACGATCCTGTGGTTGCAGCATCTGAGCTGGGAGACATTCCTGCAGAGGGTCGGTTTACCCGGTTTGGAATGGAGGTGCTGTCCAATGGAGTGCGCAGGGTCTCGCACCGCCCTGGCCTGAGGGTTATTGCTCTGGAAATCTCACTGGTCCAGGATTTTTGTCTTGATTTCACTCCTCCTTCAAAGGCAGGATCTTCTCAGACTCTTGCCTGCCACTTTCATCCCTAGATTTCTCAATACCTCAGCTGTTAGTTTTCACTGTCCTACTGCAGGGAGTGGGAGAGTGTTATTGTCCTCCACTTACACAGGTGGCAACGGAGATACTTATAGGTGGAACAATGTGCTCAAGGTCAGAAAAGCCCGTGGCAGAGCCAGGACTAGAACCCAGCTGTCCTGGGTCCCATTTCCCTCCCGCCCCCAACACACGCTGTGATGGGGTCCACTCACTGCTAGTCTAGCACCTCCTCCTGGCTGCTCTGGGGATTAGCTCATCAGGTTGTTCTGTCTCTCTCTGATCTGCAGCACCTTTCTCAATCCAGAAAGTGCAGTGTCCTCTTCAGGACTCAACCCTCCAGCCAGGTCACTCAGCATTCCCCCCTTCTGGGGTATATCAAAGTCTTCCTGTTCGCTGCCTCTGGGGCCACTCCTTCAGTGGCTGGTAGGGGAACCGGGCCCACTCTCTACTCCAGCTTCCAGTCCAAAGACCATCAACCCAGCAGTTCTGGGCTTTACTCTCCCAGGCCTCACTGCTCCTTCCCACCACACCTGGTTCATTCTCCTCTCTCCAGGAGTACCAGCACCAAACCCTCTTCCCAGGAAGTGGCAGCCCCTGTTGCCAGCTTCCTGGCTTTATAGACCCCACTTCTTACTGCACAGCTGAACCTGCTTGCAATCAATTCCTGGGTCTTCCTCCAGATGCAGCCTGTGGCATTAACAGGCCTACCTGGCCACTTTAACCCCTTCCAGTCCTGTGTGGGGTAGATACCCCATCACTCACTCACTTTAATGAAGCTTTAACCTCTAGGCAACACCACCTCTCCAAATTTAAAGAGGGAAACTGTCCAGTGGACACAGGGAGTGAATGAGGTTCTTTTTGCCACATATGGGGCTCTGACTCTGAAGACCCTGCTTTGTGCCTAGATGTGCATTTCGATTCCTGTGGCCCAGGACATCCCAGCTGTGCTATTGGGAATGGTCACATTTCTCCATCTGGGCTGCTAGGCAGCTGGCATCCTCTAAGACAGGAGTTCTCTTTTCTTTTGGTGGCCAGGGTGGGGAAGGCACTGTATGCACATGAAGATTCCTCTCTTGCATGATTACTCCCAGCTCCCCAGAGCCTGGATCTTTCCCTAATATCCCTGCTGTGATGAGTCCATTAAAGGAGGCTTCAGGCATGGAAGAAAGTGTATTGTCCTTCCTTGCCCCTGGGCTCCTTCTTCCTTGTAAGAACTAGAGGACCCCGGGGCTGGCAGTCTGGCTGAGAGAGGGGACAGCCCTAGTTTCTCAGCAGCACTTTCAGGGTCCCCTAGTTTAAAGTTCCTACTCACAAAAACGGTGAGTCTGGGCAAAAATCTGTAGCCAAATGGCTGCAGGCAGCCGGGTAGGAGCTTGCACCTGTTATAGGCAGGCTCAAAGAGCCATCCTGCCTGCCACTGCTTTGGGGAGCAGCATGACTGGCTCTTCTGCAAAGCAGCCAGTGTGATACTTGAGGCACAATTAACCTGCCAGAGACAAGCAGGAAGTGCGTTTTCTGGGACTTGTTCAGGTGGTCACTAGCTTGAAATTAAGAGAAAAAACTGGACTTCGGGGCCTGCCAGGGTGCAGCGGGCACTGTGGGAAAGTGACAAGTTGCAGCATCAATCCCAGTAGAGGGCCTGGGCCAGCTCTATGGAAGGGAAGAATTTCCAGGGGGATTTGCAAGCAATTCCTACTCAAACGCACAGGGTCGAACTGCTCACTACTCTGGATCTTGGAAGGAATTTTTCCCTTGATCCACGTTAATGTGAACAAAGGTGAAACTTACAAACTTGGACTATCCAGCAGGGCAAGAGGAACATGGATGGTTGCTGGTGTGCCCCAGTCCTCCTCTTTTTCTGTTTCGGTGCTTCCATGTTTCCAAGATCTGTATAGACTGGAGGGCACTATCTGCTACAGCGTAAGTGCAGGGGAGAGAGAATCCAAGTGCTGAGCTTGAATGCTTTTATTTATGAGATGTCACTCTGTAGGACTTTTTTTGTCTGTTTGTTTGATTCCCCTCCAGTCATCAGCAAGATTTCACAGGTGTCCTGGCTTTAGGTGGCCCAGATTCCTTGTTAAATTAAATATTTTGTTTGTCTGGTACCTTCTTAGTCAACAACACAGCTGTGACTGTGAGTCACCATGCTGAAGGCTAACAAGGAAATTCCAGGACACTTCAAAGAGGGACTAGCCAGCACAGGGCAGGTAGCACAAGCATGGAATGGTAATTAACCATACATTTCTAGGCCATACTCTTGTACACGGGAGGTATGTGTGGGAGGGAGATTTGCTTTGGGGGGCAGAGCAAATGACTTTGCTGGAACAGGGCAGACAGAGCTGTCCATCAGGATGTTAGCAGCACTAACCCATTTCCCCTGCTGGTGCCCGGCACTGCGATGCACACAGATGTGCAGGAGGCAAAGGGGTAGCAGGCACACAGAATAAGATTATCGCTGCTTGCCGGAGTGCTTTATGATCTCTCTGTGGTTTTCCAGCCAGGCCATAAAAAAAAAAAAAAAAAAAGAATGGTTACCACGTGAGATTAGAATCAAGGGCAGGAATAGCAATAGCAAGCAGGACCCAGTTCTGGGTACAGCAGCCTGCTCCAGGGGCACCTCTATGAAATCTAAAGGAAGGCAGCTTTGCTGTGGGCCAAGGCAGAGTGATGGCGGAGAAGTGGTACAAGATCTGAAGGAGGGGGAGTGAAGAGGATACATAGGCTCATGCGGGACAGGCAGTGTGAAACACAGGTTCTCCAAGATGCTGGACATTAATGAGGAACAGTATTAATCCACCTCTTCCTAGAAACTTCCCTTGGTAACCTTGTTACCATGTAACAAAGCAAGTATTGGTGTCTCCCATCTGACTGACATAGCCTGGAGCAATAACTCCAGCATGGGGGGGTTGCCCTCTGGGCACTAAACCTCACGGCCTTTCTGATGCTGGAGGCTTAGGCCAACTCTAGGCCCATGTATCAACTGAGAATCTGCCAGGCTTAACGCTAGGGGGACAGTATTGAAAATAAGTTATTGAAATCACAGTAAATTATGTAGTGTGGGGACTTTCCTAAATGCTGGTGAAGGGAGGACTGCAATACTCATGTGCGAATCTCTGTATTTCTCATGTTAAGCGTAATCTCTGTACATGTGTGTTACGTCACTCTCACTCAGCTGGGGCACAGCCCAGGGTAACAACCCATTAACCATTCTGAGTTTTGCCCATAGAAACGGTTACACCCCAGGGGGTGAGGGTGGTCAACTGACACCCATTAAAAAGCAACACGTCCAGAGGAAACACCTCGATTCTCACTACAGTAGGTAGAAACCAGTTTACAGCTCCCTCCCCTGCCCCCCCAGCACCTTTTTCGTCTGTGAGCCCTGCAGTCGGAACAGGGTTTTCTGATAAAAGCTGCCGAGTGGAAGGAAATAAGGTTATTTTTACCAGGCCGGATCCTAAGAGGCAAAGACATTGTCAGGTAAAGGGCCCCCAGCTGCGCCAGCAGGGATAAGCCTCTGAAGCTGAACCCATCGGACTTTGGGACTTTGGACAGAAGTTTTGTAAGATAATAAGCTCGGTTTGGCTTTGTCTGTCTGTGTCTTTGGTATTCCCATCATTGTGCAAATACCTCTTGCTTCATTTTCATTTAATTACCAAAACCTCAATACATTTACGAGAGGATTGGACTGAATACTTCCTCACTGGGTAAAAGGGGAAGATCTAAGGAGGACCTGTGGTATGTGTCTGGTCCTTTGGGAACAGAGGGACTTGGATTTTCTGTGACATTTCAGTGAAAGGAGCCTAATATCACAGGGGTCCGCTCGCTTGGTGTCAACGGGGACTGGAGTTTCCCAGGGACTGTTCTAAATTCTGCATTAAGGCTGGCAAAACCCTAGGGAGTTAATAAGCAATGCTGTGGGAGGGCCGGGCCTGGCCCAGGGTGGCAGAGGGGAGTGGACTCCATGGGAACGCAGTGCCAATGCACAGCATCCAACTTCTGCAACAGCATTTCTGGATGACGTACGACATGAGGCCGCATTAGGTGGGGTCAGTACAAGCGAACATGTGAGTTTAAACCAATCTAGTGACACCAGTATAACCCCCGGGGTCACGTGCCGATTCCAGGATAAGAGTGGTCTTCGTTTGGCTTAGTTTATATCAACTGGGAAGGGGTTCAGGCTAAACTGAAAAAAGCCACTCCTACTGGAATCGGAGAGTCCACACCAGGGTTACATCGGTGTAACTAACATTTCCCTGTGTAGACAAGGCTTAAGGTTCCCAGGCTCCAGTGCTGTCTGATGGGAGTGAGTGCAGCTCTCACAAGCCAACGGCTGAGCCTTGTGTCTACACTAGGGAGAGAGCTACAGCCAGGAGGTGGGGAAGCAGAGAAAACGCTGCCAGCTGCTCTTGTCTAACACCAGCCCCAGGGATCGGTGGACAAGGGAGACCGTGTCAAGTGCAACAGGGTCTCGGACCATAGAAAGTTAACTTGGGAAAGGGTGCTGCCCAGAATAATAACTTTCCTGCTGCTAGGGGGCTGAGCCCAGAGTCCATGCCAAAATCCAGTCCAGGTCCTTCTCCTTTGTATGCTGCATGAATGGAGAGACCGAGAAGTGTTGCTCGTGTGCAGCTGTCACCCCTAATGCAAGGGGGGGCGTTGATCGCTACCCCTCCAACTTGGCTATGCTTCATCCTCCAGCACAAGGTCAGGGGTGTTGTGCTTCTCCCTTTCTTACAGTGGGACTGGTGAAGGAGGGAGAGTGGTGGGCAGTGCATCACACATGTGCTTGACAGAAACTTTCCTCAGAGACGCCTGTTTGCAGAATTAGAAGGGGGGACTGCACCTGGTCCCAGTCGCGTCTCGTACCCACAGGTGCTCCCTGCTCGCGGCACCCTGCTCTGCGGGCTGTTCAGTGGAAGTTCTTCTGCTCCTGGTTGACAGCCCCTCCCGCTCTGCAGTCCCTTGCCTGGCCTGGCCATGGGTTTCCCGTAACTGCCAGCCTCATGCCAGACTGATGGGGGATGCAGCTCATTATTTAACGACTGCTACGAACAATCCCATGGCGGCTGCTGTAGCTGCTTGCGAAAGCACTTTGTAGATTTGATTATGTGATAAGGGGCATTAGAAAGGCAACTTGTTGCCTATTTCCCAGGGTAATTAATTTCATCTGTACTGAACAGATGCAATAATTCGAGGATTTTTGGGTTATGGATTAAGTAAAGACCAGATGAGTGTGTCCCCATTGGCTTGGAGATTGATTAATTCTATTGGGGGAAGCAGGTGCTCTCCTCCTCAGGATTGCTCTGCCTGTACACTTTTAATCTACTTACCTTGCACTCCAGCTGACTCCAGAAGACAGCCGGCTTCCTCACTTCCACGTGACTTGGGAGGTAGCATCATCTATTGATCACGCCAGGTGGAACTCAGAGCCAGAACTCCTGGTCCTTGCCCAGCTCTGCCATTGCCTTGGCTCCTCCATATCTACAAAGGGGGTGAGACAACACCACCTTTGAAAAGTGCTCAGAGACCTCTGATGAAAGGCACAAGGGTTCTTAGCTCCTGTTTCTCATTGGTGGCTTCAATCCACATTAGAAACTGCCACAGTGCGCCCCCCTCCCTGACTTACTCCATGGGCTGCTTGGCTTGGTTTCCCCTTCCGATTGTCTTGCTTGTAAGGGCTAGAGACTCAGGAGAGGCAAAACAATACTGGATACAGGAAGATTTCTCACCCTTTAAGTAGGGTCCTTTCCACAACGGATGGTTCAACCAGAAACAAGCTTTTAACAGCTTGAGAAGCAGCCCTGGAAATTCATTCCTTTGGGGGAGGGGCTGGATAGGAATCTGCAGTTCTGGACTCTTCTGAGCCCTGGAGGCCGTCCCGTGGGAAAGTGGCTTTCTTAGGAGACAGCAAAGAACAGTGCCAGCCCCATGGACTCTCTCTACCAGCCCAGCTGACCCCTGCAAACACTGTGACAAAATGCCAAGTGTCCTCAACTCCTCCTGTACATCACACGGATTTCAGTGGCATCATTCATTCCTCTACCTGAGTGGGGATGGCAGAATTAGTATCTTAGCCTTTTGGGGGGTTAATACCAAAGATTTTACCTTTGGAGACAGTGGTGCAGATCTGTCTGGGTCCAGTCCCATACCTAAGGAGATGCTCCCCAAACTCTGCTCTGGGGGGGGCAGTCTAGAAATCCAGCATTGGCATTCCCTGGTTGCCTTACCCCCCGCTCTGATACAATGAAAACCGGGCTACAGGTCATGAGCTCAGTGATCTCCGCTTGGTCCCCAGGGAGAGCAAACCACCAACGCTCTCCTAAATCTGCTTCTATCTGCCAGATACTCTGGAGTGGGCTGGCAGGAGGGGCGGCATCTAAGGACTAACAGTTTGGGCCCCCAAGCTAGAATAGCAAGGCTGGTGCAGGCGAGATTCAAGGTGCACTGGCAAAGCTATGTGGGGAGGAATTTGCCTATAACACAGCAGATCAGGTGCCCCTTGTCTTTACTTGGCAGTGCTAAAGAATGTGGTTACTGGTCTCTTTCCAAGAGACCTCATTCACAGAGCATCCCCGCAGAAAGCCCAGCCCACACTGACTGGGGCTTAGTCAAGAACAGTTCAGACTAAGGAAAGTGAGACCACCAGAAGCTGGCTAGTCTGCCAGTCTCTCAGTTCTATTTTCATGTCAACATCCCTGGGATAAGCCCCCGGCCCTTGCAGGACGTGATCAGAGAACCATGGCCAAGGCCGCCAGAGAGATCCTGGTTTGCTGGATGGAGACTGCTCAGCTGCTTGCCACATGTAGATTGCAGGTTTCAGGGGATCCGGGCAGGGCCCCTCAGCTCTATGGGCAACAGGGCAGACGATTCCCAGTCCAGTTCCCTCTTCTAAAAATGCCTTGGAAACTGGCCACGTGTGAGCGATTGCAAGAAACCGATTCATATGGTCACTGTGAAACACAAACACCTGTATGCAGCACAGCAACAGTGACAAGTCCTTGGAAGAGGGGCTCTGTCCCGGGGTGGATCCCCAGGATGGACGCTCAGAGTTTAAGATTCCTTACTCTCCCATGTGTGCACCCCTCCCTCAGGCTTTGCTCACCCGGCTAACGTTTACTCCGAGGCAGCTCCCTGTTGCAGGTGTCAGAGAGATTCTGCAGGCTAGAGTTCACCCCCTGGCTAAACACTTAGCACAGGTGCAGTGGGACACATGTTACTCCTCGGTGGGTGGGGGGAGGAGCGGGGGGGCTAGCAGAGTGGTGACAGAAAGAAGGGGAGGCAAAGCTGGCAGAGTAGGGATGTGTATAGGGAGGGAATAACCGGGGTCTGGTTTAGAAGAGAGACAAAATCTCCTGTCCCCCATCCAAGTCCCCATTCTCTGCCTAAATGTGTCAGTCCCAGACTAGCCATTCTGGGCTGGCTCTGCCCAGCACTGCTTCGTGCACCAGGACCTGCTGTCCCTGCCAGCCTGAGATGCACCAAGGAAGGGTTCCCTTTCCTTTCCCTCCCAGGGGTTGGCCAGGCCAATAGGGGATCTCAGGGGAGTTTAGTAGGAGACATTAAAGCAGAGCAGGGTGCATCTAGCACCCTCTTGTATTCCTCTCCCCACACATCTCTTCCAGCCACTGCCATGCTGCCCTGGGGCCCCCTACCCTGCTCCGCCCAAGGACCTTCATGCATATTGTAGCAAAGCAAAGGGGATACGTTTGGGGTAGGGATTCCCACCCCAAGATTCATTTTGAATTGCCTGCGTGGAGCTGAAAAATAAAGGTTCGGAGCAGCATTTATTCATGAGCCAGGCGTTTTATTTAACGTGCCTTGCAATGGAGGATCAAAGATACAGAGCAGCACCTAATTACTTATTTTTCTCTTCTATATCATCCCCTAGCTGATCATCGAGTCCCCGAATCTCAAAGCTTCTCTTTCAATGACTCTGCATAATGAGATGGATTTGGACTCCAGCAAACGTGCTCGGTTTTATGGAGTATTCCATGGAAATGCAACGAAGTTCTGGCTGTTATCACACTGTGGTGATCAGAGCGCTTTTATGTACGGGACTGAGACTAAAAGCTGGGAAAAGTGAGTACTGGCTGCAATAATGTAGTGAATGGGGAGTGGGAGGAGCTGCCCAATGAGGGTGACATGGTGGCAGGTTAGACTCGGGGAAATAATGAGAGAAACAAGAAAGGGATGCAGATAAAGAGAGCGATGCGAGTGAAGAGTCCTAGAAATGGGCCACCAGGTTTGAATGGCAGCAGGAGAGAATGATTCTTTGCTGCCTGGCCCCTGGCAAAGCGGGAGTGAGGACGCCACCTGGTGTGAGTGAGCAGAGCACCCCGATTTGCTCGGGTGACAGGCATTAGGCCTCACGCCTTCGGGTGTGTCAAGCCCCCACAGGGAAGCTAACACCCTCCGAGCTGGGGTGTCACTGTCTCCCGGATCTCACTCCAGCAGGAGCCACTGCAGCCTATTTGCTCCCCTCTTGCTACAGGCCTGTAACTGGCTCAGCTCTGAGGGGAAGAGATGCTCAGGACCAGCCTGGAGGCTAACTAGAGGCTCCAACTGGCCAAAGAAGGAGCCAAGGCTCAGAACTCCCAACCCCCAGCAAGGGGCAGGACAGGACACATTCTGGATACCAGCTTCCCCCCACAGCTCTCTCCCTCCAAGCCTCCAGAGATACCAGGCCCATGGACCCAATGGCCAGTCAGAAGATGGAGCTAAGGCAAGGGACTTGCTAGGCCATCGGGGCCCCTGGGAGACTTGCCCCACTGGAGTTGGCTAATCCAGACCTGGACTGAGGAGGGTGGGGGTGGGGGACACCGTGTATGTGAGGACTGCCAGGCACCTGGACGCTAGGCAAAAGATTTGAGCTCCAGCATGGGCCCTTTAACCAGCGTCAAACCCACACCACCAAGAGGACGTACAGATCAAAGCAAGAGCTGTCGTCACATTGTTGACAGTAGTAGATGTCTCCCAACCCTAACAGTAAAACCCAAATGTTTATAACTTAGGACGGAAGAACCCAATGCATAGCTACAGACTAGGGACCGAATGGTTAGGCAGCAGTTCTGCGGAAAAGGACCTAGGGGTGACAGTGGACGAGAAGCTGGATATGAGTCAATAGTGTGCCCTTGTTGCCAAGAAGGCCAATGGCATTTTGGGATGTATAAGTAGGGGCATAGCGAGCAGATCGAGGGACGTGATCGTCCCCCTCTATTCGACATTGGTGAGGCCTCATCTGGAGTACTGTGTCCAGTTTTGGGCCCCACACTACAAGAAGGATGTGGATAAATTGGAGAGAGTCCAGCGAAGGGCAACAAAAATGATTAGGGGTCTGGAACACATGACTTATGAGGAGAGGCTGAGGGAACTGGGATTGTTTAGTCTGCAGAAAAGAAGAATGAGGGGGGATTTGATAGCTGCTTTCAACTACCTGAGAGGGGGTTCCAGAGAGGATGGCTCTAGACTATTCTCAGTGGTGGAAGAGGACAGGACAAGGAGTAACGGTCTCAAGTTGCAGTGGGGGAGGTTCAGGTTGGATATTAGGAAAAACTTTTTCACTAGGAGGGTGGTGAAACACTGGAATGCGTTGCCTAGGGAGGTGGTGGAATCTCCTTCCTTAGATGTTTTTAAGGTCAGGCTTGACAAAGCCCTGGCTGGGATGATTTAGTTGGGGATGGGTCCTGCTTTTGAGCAGGGGGTGGGACTAGATGACCTCCTGAGGTCCCTTCCAACCCTGATATTCTATGATTCTATGAACTTCCCCTCCACCGGGGATTCCTGGAGCTGCAGTCTAGTGGCACTCTCTGCCTGTCCCCAGAGGGCAGCTAGGCTCATGGCCTCTTGTGCACAAGTAGCTGAAACTCCGGGATCCAACATAATGGTTGCTGTGGGGCTGTGGGGCAGGCAGAGGAGACCTCGGAAACATTTTTCCCCCCACAAGCTCCAGGTCTGTGGCTCTACTCAAGCCCCCTCTTGTCTCAAGCCCCCTCTTGTCTCGTCAGCCAGCCCGAGCCCAGAGCTCTGCAGTTGATCTTCGCTCTCGGCCTGGAAGCCGTAATGGGGCATGTGTTGGAAACATCAGCCTCATCACTGTGGTAAGATGTGATGTCACAAGGTCTGTGTGGTCGCGTGGTCTCGGGAGCAGATATATACAAATCTCCAACAATTCATGCCAGAGAGAAATTGACAAAGGTGAAAGGGGTGGCCTCCCTTCGTCTCCAGGCCCCAGCAGGGGAGTGAGGCTGGAACCTCACCTGTATCACCACTGCTCCTGTCACTGCAATGCCCCCAGGCCCCAGGCATTAGGGCAAAGCAAGGACAGACTAAGGGGTTGGAATCAGTGACCAGATCCTGGGAGGGCTCCTGACCTGACTGCCCTCTCACCAGCAGATTTGACACTGGCCTTTAGCTTCCTGCAGCTCCTTAGCTCAGTGGCTTTAATTAAGCAAAGAAAAGGCTTCCAAGGAAGGTCAGCAGCCCCACCAGCTCCCAAGATACTAGGGGATTACAGCTGACAACTCTGACCTTTGACCCCCCCATAAACAGCTAGCCCCGAGGAATAAAGTTTAGCTAGCCTGCAGTGCCTGGGTAAGGCACAGAGCTAGTCATAGCCATTTGCAAGGCTAAGACCTCAGCTGTCTTCACAGCCTCCCAATCGAAGTCAGCACAGAGCCCCCCAGCACTGCCCCACGAACCCCGCTCAGCCCAGAGGGAGACAAGACACCAGTAAGTACAGCCTGTCAATGCACAGCCTTCAGCCAGGCCTAAATCCTGCTCTGAGCTACTCCTTGGTGAGTCCAGGCTCTCCTGTTGGGTGCAGAGCTGTCCATGAGTGCAGGGTTTGGCTGTCTGTGGAGAATGCCTTTCGCCAAGTGCATTGCTCCTCCTCACCCGTGGACTGGGATCACAATCTGTACATCCCACAGGGCCGCCGCACTCTCGTGGATGAGAGACAAGGATTCCAGGCAGTCAGCAAGATGGAGACTCTTGGGGCCCTGTGCACTATGGAAATTGGGGCACCCCACCTTTACTCAGGTTTGGCCTGGCCACCCCCACATCAGGACAGAGGGGTGGCTGGGCCCCATCTGAGCAGCAGCATGACCCCGTGCACCAGGTCACAATGGTACCCCCCCAAATCCAGTGGTCAGGGCCTCCCTGAGATGAGGCCCTGTGCAGTGCACCAAAAACGTGGGTTAATCGCGGCCTGGTGGAGCCCCCTCCTCCTGGAGCAGGGCTCTCGCCAAAGGCATCATGTTAGAAAGCACAGGGGCTAGTCCCACCTCAGCCACAAGCAAGAGGAAATGCTTGACTAGCCGGTTGCAGTAGCAGATGCGGGGGTGGGGATGCGTGTGTGGGGGGCGGGGTTCCCTCATTCAGTCCTCCTTGTTGTGAACAGATCTCCCCGGGCCCTTACCTGCTACCTGGGCACAGGACAGGAATGGGTGAGAACTCTCACCTCTCCGGACTGATGTGCTGGGTTTCCTTGTTGATTGGTTAATCACCTGGGCCAAAATCAGTTCTCTCACCCCTTTGGCTCACCTGGGGAGTACACAGAGCAGTGAGTCAGCTTGGCTACTTACAGCCTGAGCTCCCTCCCATGCCCCAGGGCAGTGTGTTTGAACAGGGCAATGTGGATGGTCCCATCACCTCCTCTGTGCTGCTGGAACCAGAGATAGAAAGATCTCCCAACGCTTCATCCAGTGCCTCCTCTGGCCTCTTCCCCTGTCCCAGAGCCCTCCAGCTGCTCCTCCCTGATCCTTTTACTCTTCCCCCCCCCCCTTCTCCCATTCGTCCTCTTGCTCTCTCTTCTTACCCATCTCTCTTGCCCTCCCTTCTCCCCCAAACGATGTATTTTTTCCCCTGGCAATTTTATGACCCATTTCCTTGCTTGACAGCAATTAAGCAAATGCTTCAGCTCCAATCCCATGCCCCATAAACATCACAAAAGGGAAAACGCTATAAAGAAGAAAACCACGAAATAGCTATTATTGGGGGGTGGACCAAGTGAGGAGGACTCTGTGTTCTGGGTCCTTCCCCCTAGGGTTGGAAGCAGGGGACTCGTCCTCACACTCGCCCCGGCTCAATCTCCCATCCCTAAAAAAGAAGCAAAAAAGAAAGCAAAGGAGCGTGATGTGTAGACAACGCATGAAAAGCACCAAGCTGCATCCATCAATCACAGCGTCTCATTATCAGGCCCCAAGCTCCCCAGTGCACAGCACTGGCTTCCTGTGCTCATGGCCCGCTGCCGCTCAGCCTCCCACAGCCCAGGCACTTGCACAGAAATAAAATGGCCAAATAAAACAAAAGAAATAAAAAGCCCTCCCCTGCTGGGAGGCAGGTGATTTTTTGGTGCCTGACAGGCCCAGGGTCTCCGGGGAGTTGCACTGATTAATCGCACCTTTCAGTTTGCTGTGAACATCTTCACCTTCTCCGGCTTAAAGAAGCCTGACATGGTCAATTGTGGCACTCAGGCCCCGGTGCCAGCCTGTCGGGGGGAAGTGGCGGCTGCCCACAGAGATTCCCAGCCCTCTAATGAGAGCAGTTCCTGCATTAGTGCTGTGAGAGGCTCTCTGCTGTACAAACTGCTGGGAACAGGGAGCCCTGTGCCGAGGAAACTCAAACAGACACGCTTTCGAATTTCCATGACAACTGTACTAGGGCATTTGCTGGGTTGGTGAGAGCCCATGTGTCCAGGAATGCGATCATTAAGCACCAAACAAGCCTGGGGGCTGCTATCCTACCTTGTGTGGGTCTGTGTGAAGGGGGTGGGGAGTGAGTGTCTGGTGCTTGTGCACAACTGGAACCAGGGCTGCTGCTGCGCTCCCATTCCTTGTTTGTGCAAGTGTCTTTGCACTCCCACTGCTTCCACTCATGTGAAACTCCACTCACTTCCCTGCAGTCACTCCTCATTTTCACAGGTGTAAGCAAGGCCAGAGCTGTGTCTCCTGTGTGTGTTTGGTGTAGGATTCTGCTTGTGATTAGGGGCTGTGGGCATGTCTACGCAGCATGTGCTTCGTGTTTTCATCCCCCAAAGAGGCACGGGTGGCTATTTCCCGTGGCCAGTAAACAAACCGGTCCGGCACGCCAGGGGCTTTCCCTGAACAAGCGGCGGACCGGCTTTGAGAACCACTGATCTAGACCATCCCTGACCGGTGTTTGACTAACTTGTTTTTAAAAACCTCCAATGACAGAGAATCCACCTTAGGCAATATATTCCAGTGCTTAATTACTCTGACAGTTAGGAAGTTTTTTCTAATGTCCAACCTAAATCTCCCTTGCTGCAATTTAAGACCATTGCTTCTTGTCCTGTCCTCAGTGGATCAGGAGAACATTTGATCTCCCTCCTCTTTATAACAACCCTTTACATACTTGAAGACTGTTATCATGTCCCCTCTTAGTCCTCTCTTCTCCAAACTAAACAAACCCAGTTTTTTCAATCTTCCCGCATAGCTCATGTTTTCTAGACCTTTCATCGTTTTTGTTGCTCTGCCCTGGACTTTCTCCAATTTGTCCACATCTTTCCCGAAGTGTGGTGCCCAGAACTCCAGCTGAGGCTTTATCAATGCTGTGTGGAATGGAAGAATTTTTTACTTCTTGTGTCTTGCTGACAACACTCCCGCTAATACATCCCAGAATGATGTTCGCTTTTTTGCAACAGTGTTACATTGTTGACTCATATTTAATTTGTGGTCCACTATGACTCCCAGGTTCTTTTCTGCAGTACCCCTTTCTAGGCAGTCATATTCATTCTGTATTTGTGCAGTTGATTATTCCTTCCTCAGTGGAGTACTTTGCATTTGTCCTTATTGAATTTCATCCTATTTATTTCAGACCATTTCTCAAGTTTGTCAAGATCATTTTGAACTCTAATCTTGTCCTCCAAAGTGTTTGCAACCCCTCCCAGCTTGGTGTTATCTACAAACTTTATAAGTGTGCTGTCTATGCCATTATCCAAATCATGTATGGAGATATTGAATAGAACCAGACCCAGATCCCACTCGCTATGCCCTTCCAGATGGAATGTGACTCACTCATACCTACTCTTTCTGAGTATGGTTTTCCAAGCAGTTGTGCAGTATATTTTCCTAGTTTGCTTATGAAAAGACATGTCTCATGTGAGACAGTATCAGAAGCCAAGATATATCACACCTGCTGCTCCTGCCAACCACAAGTCTTGTTACCCTCTCGAAGAAGGATATTTGAATGCAGTTGTGTGAGTAGCCATCCCTAAGCCATGGGGTAGGAAGGGACCAAGCAGTGATGGGCCACGTCAGCATTACAGACAGTTCAAAGAGAGCTGAGCCCACTAAGCTGTTGAGCAGGCAGCAGAGCACTGGGCCAGCCTGCCGGGGAAGGATGCAGTTCCTGATAAAGCTCCGATGTGAACCCAGCCCTAAGTGCAGCAACAACTCTCCTTGGGAGGCCAGGGCAGCGGGCGCTTCAGGAGCTAATCCACATTGCTTTCCTTCTCGTCTCTTCTTTCGGGAGGGATCTCTTAAAACAACTGATGCATAACAAGAAGAAAAAGTTACCGCCCACAAAAAAAAAATCCAGCAAAACAAACCACTTCTTGAGCATGCTGTCATCAAGAAAAATGATACTGGCAAGAGAGAAATCCACTGAGGTTGATAGCAATTTACCAAGCTCCAGCACCCAATGAGTGTTTATCAATAATTTCAGGATCTGCCTGTCACAGTCACTGACTCGCTGCTCAGGAGCAGAGATCTCTGGACAGCCCAGCTGTCAGCACCCCCCTGGGGAGAATGAGACCAATGAAAAGGGAAATCAATTAGCCATTCATAAGGAATGAGAATTTACTTCTGTTACAAGGACCGGTCTCTTCCCTTTGTACTCAGTGAAATGTGGGCACAGCCCCTCCTGGACACCAGAGCCCGCTCTGAAACCCAGAGCAGGAATGGGAACAGGACAGGGAAAAACAGCACAAATAGTCACAATCCTGGGAAGGGGAGAGGATCCTAAACAAGGATGGAGGAAATAGACAATGATCCCCATTTCTCTGCTCAGTGCAGGAAGGGGGGAAGGGAAGGCAGAGGTGGCTTTATGTATTGTTTTGCTTGATTCTTGACCCAGCCCGGCCTGTAAATCAGAGCAATCTCAAGGCTTTACATGGCCCAAGGGAATTGCCTCTTTTCTCCAACAATTCCCAGATGCCTGAACAGCTCCTTCGGGGCCACATGCAGACTCTGTTTCTGCAGCCACATCCCCTACACATTTGCTTTACAGGAGGGAGTGCAGGGGGAGCCATGCCACCAGTTCTGTGCCAGGCGAATCCCCAAGGTGGCTGGGTGTGCTGGCTTTACAGCCCTGCTACACAAATGGGGAGTGACACAGTGCTGAACTGGCCCCAGTACATATCCACGGGCTCCTCTTCAGGGCTGTGTGTCAGAGCAACCTGCTACTCAGCTCCCCTCCTCAGCCATGAGGACAGTCCGTACACCCCAGCCATAGGCAGCTGAGGGGCGCATTATCCATTTGACAGGTTTCAGAGTAACAGCCGTGTTAGTCTGTATTCGCAAAAAGAAAAGGAGGACTTGTGGCACCTTAGAGACAAACCAATTTATTTGAGCATGAGCTTTCGTGAGCTACAGCCCACTTCATCGGATGTGTACCGTGGAAACTGCAGCAGACTTTATATATAGACTGTGTGTATATAAAGTCTGCTGCAGTTTCCACGGTACACATCCGATGAAGTGGGCTGTAGCTCACGAAAGCTCATGCTCAAATAAATTGGTTAGTCTCTAAGGTGCCACAAGTCCTCCTTTTCTTTATCCATCTGAGACTTTGCAGTGCGGGCAGTAGAGACTCTTCATACTCTTTGTGCAACATATAAATAAGCTGTGGCTCTCACTGCTACAAGATATTATCGAGGCAAGTGGCATCCGAGTTACACTAGCTCAGACAAAGGCTAGCAAACCTCATGCTTCTTAGGGTGCAAGCAGCCTAAGTGATCACCAGAAAGGCCTGAGAAGAAACCTGTCCTCACTATAACAATACCCCACGAGGTGCTTAGATAGATGGATAGATTAGATAGAGGAGGGAGGGTCTTTTACCTTCCCTCTATAGTTTTCAGCATTGACCATTGCAAGAGCTATGACAGTACACTAGACAGACCACTCCTCTGGCCTGTTTGACAACTCTTGAGTTTGCCTGGACCTCCTCAAGCAGAAAGGAGCCTAAATGGGCCTCATTTGAATGAAACTAGTTTATAAATAGAAGCAATGGGTTTTCCTTATGATTGCTTTCCAAGCTGTTCTCCTTCCTAGACAACCCTGTCTCAGAGTGACATTGTTTGTTACCAAGGGGATATTTCTGTAGATACTTAATATATTAGCTTTACAGTCCTGTGGGCCAAGTCCCATCAAGGCAGGAGTGACTCCAGCTGCTGTTGCCCATTCGTGGTTTCCATTTCAGATCACATCCTCCTACAAGGAAGATGACCCTGGCTCCTGAGATCACATCAGGATTAGTAGGGGAACATGGCATCATTTTTAACTGCAGAGGTTTTCTATTTGCATTTCTTTTTGGTGCAGTTTGCAGCTCTCTCACTCTCTCGCTCTCTGAGCAGATCTGACTCCCTTCCAGAGACTCCAGGAAGGGAGAAAAGTCCAGGCGTCCTGCAGAAAGTTTGGACAGAACTGCAGAGAGGAGCAATCCTTTCCAAACATGAATGTCCCCCTGTGGCCTATGGAAAGGCTGCTCCCTCTGCCCTCCACTGGCCTGCCTCCCCCTTCCACAGTGGGGATTATCATGGATTATGACTCTGGGCACACATTGATAGAGATGGACAAATCGATAGTGAGTGACAGAACATGCCATTCAAACACATTTAGACTTTATCGAAGGGTCTGACTCACCGAGGAGAAATCGCACAAGGGGACGGAGCTCGTCTGCATTCTAAAGGTCGTGGATGCATCACTGGGGCCCTGCAGTCTGCACTGCACAGGTTCTCTTTTAGGTTCATCAAGTCTGTGGTCATTTAGAGAGGGGTATGATTTTGGGGGGACCACAGGGCATGGTTGCCAACTTTCACACAGTAAATAAGCACCCCAACTTTCACAATAAGCCAAAAATCAAGCTAATCCCATTTCAAAACAAGGCCCAAACAAGCCAGTCCCTAAGAACCCCAACACTCTGTGGGACTAGATTCCCCCCTGGTGTGCAATCTGGGACTGTGGTGGGCCCGCTGTGCACCCCTGACTCTCTCTCCCCTTGCCCCTGCTTGCCCTCCCTTGCCTGTGCTTGCCCCCCCTTGCCCCTGCTTGCCGGGAGCTGATCAAAAAAAGAAGCAACAAGCTACACCAAGCAACAAGCGACAAGACAAAAACTAGCCAACAAGCAACTCACAAGCCAATAAAGCCAAAACCAAGCCCAATGTCTGTATTTTTTCCACGGGTTTGGCATGTCTGCGGCAGGGCTGTGAGGCTGGCAGGGATGGGGTTACCTCCAGCCACTTCAGCACCATGGACAGAGCAGCCCCTGCAAAGAGAGAGGAGAGATTGAAAGCCTGTGTGCTCCACACTTACATCCCAGTGCTCTTGACAAAGTTTTGTCGGCATTTCTCTGTTTCTCCAAAGGTCATGCGGGGGCTGTGGGGGGATGACGACGCTGCTGGGAAATACTGCATGGGAGGGCAGCCAGTCATGAAAAGAGTGCTGGGAAAGGAGGGGTCAAGAGAGTGTGCAGACAAACACCACATCTGAATCGGGAGAGAAGAGCTCTCAGCCCAAGACAATCCACGTGGGGAACAGTATCGCTTCAAAGGGAAATGTGCAGGGCGGATCCTGGCCGCATGCACAGCCCCAGTGAGATGAACCACGAAGTCAGAAACAGACACACACAGCCTGTGTGGGAAGAACCATGCCTGCAAGTCAGCACTGGGAAGAATGATGCATAATGCACAAGCGCACGCACACAGGTTAGGGCCCACGTTTTTCAAAACTGGCCTCTAATTTTCGATGCCATTTGGGTGCCCAGAGACACACCTTGGGCCTGTTTTCAGGAGGGGTTGAGCACATGCCCATCCGTTGACGCCAGCTGGAGCTGTGCTTGCTCAGCATCCCTGAGCGTATGGCCCTCGGTGTCTCCAGTTGGGCTCCCAAACAACGTGTGAGGCACCTAAAGCTACATGCCACCTAGGAGAATTTTCACCTGAGCAGCTGGGCCCGAGCCCCATGCAGTCAGGACTGGAGCTCCCAGCCCTGCACTCCCTCCACTAGGCTGTTGCTGCCTCTTTAGGAAGGAAAAAAATTAATAACTAGAAAGATAAACTCGCTTGTTATTTCTAGCACGCCCTCATGTGTTTATACAACAGTCCCATTTCTGATCGCCTTAAACAATGGAGCCATTCAGGCATGTCTAGGGGTCCTTCCTGTCCCTTTCAGAATTGCCAGGTGGCTGACTACCAGCCTGGACTAGTGTTAATGGCCACTCACGCCGCAGTGGCTCTAGTGTAGCTGTAATGGGTTGGTGACATCATTATATTTATGAGTATGTCAGGAGAAGGGGAATGGCTACTGGGTGTTCGTATGTTCCCCGTTGTATTATTTAAGAGAAGCCATTTGAGATCACAGGCAGAGCAGTGTCTGCTCCCAACAGAAGGGAAAAGACTGGAGGGGAATATTTGCAAAAAGCACAGTTCAGTAAATATTTTATGCCCAATAATGTTATGGCTTTTGAATGATGCATGCCGGGGAGTTGAAGGGAGGTGAGTGAGGCACATGGAAGGTGGCGTGCATGGTGTCAAGCATGAAAGGGTTCGTGTGCAAGAGGGGAAAGGGAAGCTGCTGGCCTCATGAACAGTGTACTGTGCAGTGGCTGTTTGGGGTGGTGGGGAGTCACAACACGTATTGGGCTGACAAACCCCCCAGTGACACTGCAGAGCTGCCTTTGCACTGGCCTTGGAGGGGCTTGATCTGGTTGGTTTTGTCTGGAAAGGATGAAACTTGCTGACATACTCACCCACCTCCTCCCCCCATTTGGCTTCAGCCCCCCATTCCTCCAGGGCAAGGAAAAGTGCCCCATTTGCACCCAATCCAGGAAAGCTTCAGTGAGCAGGGGCGACTCCCCAGGGACTCTGCAGAGTCTGCAGGCAACATTCAGAGGAAGTTTTACACAGAGAACCTCACTTCCAGTTAGACAAGATGCTCCAGAACAAACCCAGAAGCGGAGCTGTAGGAAGGGCTGGGGTGCCCAGACCGGACGGGGGATCTGCAGCCTGGCTCCTGCAGAGCTGTGGAGCCCTGGGAGGGGCAGGCGGTGAGTGAGGCACCATCCGAATGGAGAGGAGCTCAGGACCTATGAGGGTGAAGCCGTGCAATCCTCCCTATGTTGTGCAAATGTGGGGGAGACATGGGCCCGGGCTCAGAGAGCTGAGCATCCATCCTTAGCACGCAGGGGACACTGGATGCTTTGCTGGGGTTTGATTGTCCTTCCAGAGTGGACGGCAGACAGCAGAGCTCTGAGATAGGGAGGGGAGCGCGGGGGTCAGGGGGCGAAGGGGGGAGAGCACCTCAGAATGTGAGCTAGAGGGGAGAGGGACGATGCTGGGGTGGGAGGGGAAAGAGGCAGGGGAGGGGAGCAAGGAGGAGGAGAAGGGAGGCAGGTACAGGTGTCGGAAGGGTAGAAGGAAAGGGCCAGATGAGGGGAGAGAGGGACTTTTTCTGACCCAGTTACCCTGCTCCTACGGGCAGCCATGCTCATGAAGCCGTGCCAGGAGCTGCATCCACCACCAAGTCCTCTTGGCTGTAGCAGAATGTGCAGCAACGGACCGTCCCTTTGGGTGGGGATGGTCTCCCACCTCCCGAAATGGCCGTGCCCTCCCCCAACACGCACTGGGGCTCAGGTGCATCCCCCCGTACACTGCTCACCAGAGACATTGACTTGCCTCTAGCCCACGCCGTGTTGCCCGGGGGAGTTGTTCCCAGTGTGTTACAACTTCCGTCCTCTTTCCTGTTCCCGTGCTGGCCCTGGGTTAAGTCCGACCAGCAGGTCTCACTAGCAGAACAGCCCAGCCGCTCCACCCAGGCCTCACACATGCACCCCGCTACTTCCACACATAGATTACATGCCTGCCCTCCAAGTCTTTCCCAGGTCAGAGCCAGCCAATGTTAATGCCCCGGGGAGGCGGAGGAGGCTGCAGATTGGAAATCAACCACCTCATGGATGATTTCTCAAGCAGCCACATGGGGAAGAAAAAGGCCCTGTGAAAAGGAAAGGTCCTGAAAACTCAGGGCTCTCCATTGAGCCCAGGGATTTGTCACTAGCGAACCCGGCTAAAATACCAGTCCTGTAGCACAGGCTGCTGGCGAAATCTGGGGCTGGAGGAGCTGGGTGCTCCTGCCTGACTCCATACAGCACCTCCTGCTGGCAGAGGCTGGGGCTGGAGTAGCCAGGATGTCCACACAGCCAAGGTGGCTGCTGCATCCTCCTGTTGGACTTGTCATGTCGCCTTTGCCAACACTTCTGCACCTGCAGCACCCCAAGGGCCTGGGATCTCCCCAGAGCAAGTCCTTTTGCTTCACTGTCTCTGGATGACTCCAGCCTAGGCTGGGCTTCAGCGGGGCCATGGAACAGGCACCCCCCCAAAGGGCGAACCATGCTCAGACTGGTGTGCCCCCCACTAGCCACCGTGGAGTCAGAGTGCTCTCCGGAGGAAAGGTGGCTGCCTGCCTGATCTGTAGCTGAACAGTGTCATCTGGTGGGCAGGCTGGGGCACAGCGACAACGTCCTGTTGGGCTCAATTCTCCCTTGCTCTGCACCTCATCTGATCATTCACCCCAGTGCAAAGTGAGGGGTGTGTGGCCCTGGGGCACGCCCGCTTTGCACAGGTGTCAACGACACTGCAAGATTGCAAGTCAATGGGAATCAGGCCCCTAGGTTTGTTTTTGTGCACTCTCTGTCCTTAGCCGTTTGTGCCTCACTTTGGGTGGGTTTGTGGGGCAAACCTGCCCAGTCCAAACCTTTCACAAGTGCCCATTTTCTTGCCCATGTCAGGGTTCCCCACTCCTTGGCCTGGTCTCTAGATGGGACGAGGAGCAGGAGCTGGCAAACAGGCTCAGTGCTTGCAATGAAAGCAACTTTGCTCACCCTGGGACTCTCAAAGCGGCTGCAGCTCTGCAAATGCCCAAGACACATTTTGTGGGGGGTAAATCACAACCCCCTGCCTTCCAGGATGAGCTTCAGCCACTGAGAGGCAGCATCCGTACCTGCACTCTGTCCTGCAGGTGCTAGCAGTCGAGTCCGTGGCTCCCGTGGCTGACTGGGAAGAAGCTGAACAAAGGCTCTCTGAAATGCTTCCTGTTCCTCTCATGGCATTTCTGCTGGGCTTAGTGGAGCTCTTGGTCCCTGTGTATTTCAGACGGGGACTCCTGTGCAGAAAGGCCTCCAAGCCCTGCCTCTTCAGGGATTTTCCTTCCTCTCCAAACCTCCCCAAGGCTGCTTGGCTTGCTCTCTCCCCCGTCAAGTCTCAGGGTACAGGCCGGGTCTGGGGCTGCTCCTGCTTTTTCATTACATGCACTGTCTCTGCTCTGCTGTAGACTTTGAGGTCATCATCTGCAGTTACTTTAATTGCATCCCAATTCCTTGGCCTCCCCTGGGAAGACAAGCAGCTTGAACATCCACAGAGCAGTAATAAAGGTCCCTGGGCAGCAGTGGCTGTGAACAGAATGGGGCGTGTGTTTCACCTGAGAACAGCCTCTTCTAATAAGAGATTCCTCCAGCCAGCCTCAGCACACACTGTGGGTTCAAGTTCACCTCTGCCTCCCAGACAAGCAACAAGTGGCAGGATTTGCTGCTCTCATCCTTCAGCTTCCTGTCCTCCCTGCATTCTGCCAGACCACAAGCCCCTGGGCTCCTGGGGCAGGAGAGTCTGTTCGGCCTTGTTATTTGAGTTTCAAAACTTAAATTCTGTACAATCTTCATGCACAAGTTTGATGTCAAAGGGCAACTTCCAGACAGCCCATTTGACCAGCTCCCACTGGCTCCGCCCAGCTTCCACCAGCTCCACCCAATTCACAGTAGCTCTGCCCAGCTCCTATCAGCTGTGCCCAACTCCCCACCCTCCACCAGGAGGAGGAATCCCAGCACTCAGCACTGGCCATGCCAGCACCAACCCAAAGCAGCCCAGTGGGAGGTGCTGCTGGGCAGGGGAGGGTTCTTAGCTGTCTTAGCTAGATAAAGCAGGTTTAGGGCTTGAGTCTGTGTGTTCCAGGGCTGGAGATATTTAAATTTCACTCATATTCACAAACTTATCCAAACCCGTGGTACTCTGGGGCTTAATGACGTGGCAGGAGCCGAGAGGAGCACTGCGGATGTTTGCCTGCCACGTCCAAGCTGTAGCTGGTTGATGAAAGAGATGGTATTCAGGCAAATGCATTTGGGAGCAGAGCGGGACATCTCTCCCTCTCTGTTTCCTTTGGTCCTGCTCACTCTGCCTCCCTCCTTCATTTCATTCTCCTTTTCCCTCTCCCAGTCACCTTCTCTTCCCCCAATTCCCCGACACCTCTCCCCCGCTCTCTGCTGAGCTGGGCAGCTCCACCTCTTTGTCTGTTAGGACACACTCCATGGAATCGAGGGATTCTGGATGATAAAGTGGGGGGAACTGGAAGGGAACAACCAGTTAGTTCCCTTTAGAACCACCCTCGTGAGAGTGTCTGGTGCCAGCATGTCTGGCCTGGAGGGTTCTGCAAAGCCCAGGGTGGTTATTCTGCCTCGGTGTTATTACTCCATGGTGAAGCCAAGGTAGGGGAGGAGATTTCTTAGGGTAGCCCGAGGGAGACATGGCAAATAGGTAAATAATCCCTAATGCTGAGATTTGTCCAACTGTGGAACCCTCTCCCAAGAGAAGCAGTGGAAGCCCCATTGCTAGAGTCCTTTCATGGAGGGGTACTAGGCCCTGGAGACACAGGACCACAGGGAGCCATCCTGAACTCACCTAGGGACAGATGAGGCACCTTTGTGTTTATTGTCCCCTTGTCAGGCAAAACCATTTGCTCTTTGTCCAACTACTTCTCAGCTGCATTCAGTTTTATCTTCCTAAAGGCAAAGAATGAGATACATTAATCCTAGAATCGTAGGGCTGGAAGGGACCTCGAGAGGTCCTCTAGTCCCGTCGCCTGCACTTGTGGCAGGGCTAAGTATTAAAGCAGCATTAGGGCCATGAAAACTATGGGGCAGGGCACACGCAGCCTGTTTCTGTCCTCTAACAAAGCATGGAGGTTTCACAGCAGCCACTAACCCATTGGAACAAATGGGGCAAGTCTATCGGGGTTCCACAGTGGGAGGAATGAGAGGGCCGTTCAGCACATGTATTTCATGGGCCGTCAGTCAGAGCAAAGACTGGGAAATAAGGGCCCGCGAGACACAATTTCGAGTTTCCCATCTTTCAAGTACTTAAAATAGCACCATCACGTTGCATCTCTATATTTGT
The DNA here is from genome assembly GCF_965140235.1 of Caretta caretta. NCBI lineage: Eukaryota > Metazoa > Chordata > Testudines > Cheloniidae > Caretta > Caretta caretta. The sequence continues at coordinate 1,901,852 of NC_134219.1, forward strand.
CTACATTTAATGTCCTTTTTCACTAAAAGAAACATGCCCCCAAACTGTATCTGACTGAGAGCACATTGGAATAAATGGGCTTCCTCTGACACCCCCATTCCTCAGCAAGCCCGGGGTAAGTGCTGAGCTTAGTCCAGCAGGGGTCTCTCTGCCCCTTGGAAATGCTGGTACCTTGTGAGGGAAGACAGCAGCCTGACCATGCCCAGCACAGTGCTCGGCTCCACTCGCTCAGAAGCAACCCCGGGGTTTAACTCCTGGCTATCGCACAGGCTGACATAAAAACCAAAAGGTAACCTATGGGCTGAGAACAAGTCAAGCACATTCCTGCCCCAAGAGTTACTGAACTATCTGATGAAGTGAGCTGTAGCTCACGAAAGCTCATGCTCAAATAAATTGGTTAGTCTCTAAGGTGCCACAAGTACTCCTTTTCTTTTTGCGAATACAGACTAACACGGCAGTTCCTCTGAAACCTGAACTATCTCTGAGACTAACCAATTTATTTGAGCATAAGCTTTCGTGAGCTACAACTCACTTCGTCGGCTTATGCTCAAATAAATTGGTTAGTCTCTAAGGTGCCACAAGTCCTCCTTTTCTTTTTGCGAATACAGACTAACACGGCTGTGGCTCTGGAACCTGAACTATCTCTAAGTGCCTGGAAACAGGGGCTTGGCCTGAGAGCGAGTGCAAAGGCACCTTTCGGACAAGGGGGGTTCTGAGAGGCCCCTGGCTTGCCCATCATTATTGTTATGATTCATTTGACAGTAGTAGCTCACCCGGGTCCCGTAGTTCTGAGTGGTGTACAAATGCAGGTCCAGAGACAGGCCTCGCCCTGAAGGGCTTGCCATCACAATAGACAAAGCGGGGAGGGAAAACAAAGGCACAGGTTGGGAAGCGATTTGTCCAGGGTCACTCAGCAAGTCAGTGAAAGCATTTGGACGAGGACCCAGGTCACCTGGTGCCCAGCCCCCCTTCAATCATGCTGCCTTCCCACTGTACTGGATTACTTCAATGGCCCATCTATTCTGCTGTCCTGCAGCTGATGCCCGATGTTTCCAAGGCATATGATCACTCCCAGAGGTCTTCACTTCCGTCCACACTGACTCCTACTCTGATTACTTTAGAACTAAATATTGGCCATGGCTGGGACGGGGAAGGGAGTTGGTGCACAGATGCTCCCTCCCCCGCCCCTTTCAGGCAGCTGACAGCCAGGATGGTGCTAGCAGGGAGCAGAACCTGCTATCCACAGTGGGACTGGAGTGTGCAAGGTCAGAGTGGGGGGAGGATGGTCCCCGAGGTCTCCATAAACCTAATACACCCACAATCTGGGCCTGCAGGCTTTAAGATTAGCCAAGATAAATTGGAGTTAATTCTGCCCCTCAGCCTTATCAATCAGACTTTCCCCATTTAGAGTGGGCCAAAGGTAGCATTCCTTATCTGCCCCTGAAGCTCCCCAGATATTGAATCTCTGAATAAGCTTTTGAGAAACACCATTATCACATGCTCCCTAGCCCACCAAGGCCGAGGTCCCAGGTCACTCCTTCCCTGATGCTGTAATCCCCAAGATAAGGGATTAGAATTCCCCCAGGTGACAGCTGTCAGCTGCCCATTGGCTCAGTCACGCAATAGCGCTGCAAATATTTTGGCTTCTTTCTCAGGCTGATAAGCGATATTGCCCTGTAGCATGTGAGTCCCAGTAAGCTGTTAGTACCACCCAGGCTCCTGCTTGCTCATAGGCAAGAACAGCGTGAAATCTCTGATGGCTGAGGGTGGAAGCCCAGGAACAGGAAAGCGTCATTAAAACGACTTACAAACCGAGGGCACGTCTACAGCACAGCGCAAGCCCAGGATTTGGGGGGCTTGAGTCCGTGCACCCTGGTTTTGAAAGCATCTGCACTCATCAGTGACCCTAAGTTAAGAATTTTTGAGCCCAGGCCCCATCCTGGTGCTCCTGTGTCCACGCTGCAGTGTGCAGACCATGTCCAACTAACCGTATTCCAGACTACCCGACACCGTCCTGAAATGGGGCTTCTCTGGGCCTTTGGTCCAGGTACAGTGTGGGGAAAGTGACTGTCCACCCCCCGCAACACAGGAAGTTTTCCCAGCCGCCAACATTTCTTGCCAAGCCATCATTTTGGTCGGCATGCGCCCAGCAACTGGAGCCAGCAGCAGGAAGGAGTCACCTTTGAAGAACGTCTCTGCTTGGGCTTTGCTCCTCTTTCAGGAAATGGGCAGAACTTCCATGAGATGCCGGTGGACATTTCAGCCATGTTTTCTGACCCACCCAAGGCACCTGGTGGAGTTAATGCCAGAACACGAGGACGATACAGACATGGAAGTTTCACACAGACTGATGCTACGCGTGAGTCTCAGTATAGCCAGGCATTTCTGAAGCAGGGCCACAAGCACAGGCCACTGGGATCACAGTATCATGCAGAGCTGGGCTGACCAAAAGTGGGTCTACAACTTCTGCATGCCTGAAGCTCTGTACGCAGCTTTCCATGCCCCTGCAGTGCCACAATACACACAGACGGTAGCCACGCTAGTCCAGAAGCGAGTTGCTGTAATGGTCTGGATGCTGGCTACCCCAGCCTGTTACAGCTCCATTGCCAATTCATTTGGTGTTGGAAAGCCACCTGTGGATGAAATGGTGGGGGTGGTTTCTGAGGCAATCAGGCATGTGGTTTACCCCAAGGTTATGCAGGCCCTTGTGGACCACAGAGGCTGAGTTATGGATGCCAACGTGGGCTGTACTGGCTAAGTACACTATGCCAGGGTTTTCCACTGGTGGGGAGGCTACAGTCATGGAAAGGCTAGGAAAATACTCAGACCAAATGACATTGTCATACTGCAGTTACAATCCCCACTGTTATTCTGGAAGGCTCCTCACTTATGAAAACCTATCCTGATGGCAAAGGACCTGGCAAAAGGTTTAATTGCACTCTCAGCAGAATGGTGAGTGAATGTGCATTTGGCAGACTGAAATCCCAGGGGTGGTGTTTACAACATCAATGGTGTCTGCATTATTGTGGCTTGCTGCGCTCTTCACAAGCTTTGTGAAACCAGAGGTGAGCCGTTTGCTTGTGCATTGACCTACATGACAGTAATGGCCTGCTGAACCCGTCCGTGGGTTCATATCGGAACGTGCACCAATCACAGCTGGAGCAGGATGCACCAGGCAACAGAACTCAGGGATGCTGCATGTTCCCACATTATGGGCTTGCAGGGACCCCCAGCAGAGGGAGGGCTATGAATGGCGTAGAGCCCCACTGCCTGTCAATGAGGTACGGTCACACCATGCCAGGAACTGGGGGGCAGGGTATTTTGGATGCCATGGCAGTGGAATGGAGTGGGAACTGGGCATTTCCATTGCTGACTGATGTACAGAGATGAGAAGCTGTTTGGACACACCTTGCCCTTTGTGCTTTCCGTTGTGTTTGTCTTTGTTATTCAAAGCACACACTGTAAAAGGTGTGCCACAGTGACAGCAATAAACTTTCTTAACAAAAAGCAAACCCTTTATTTGTCTTCCAAAACCAGACCCCTGCTCTGGCGGTGGCCACACGCCCTCAGGCTGTTGGTGGCAGGACCCTTCTCCCCAGCATCGGCGCCCCATCAGGGTCACGTTCCCCCTGCTCCGAGTGCCGCCTTCCAGGCCCTCTTGTCTGGTGCCATCTCCCTATGCCGGGCCCTCTGCCCAGAGCTTCCTCGCTCTCCCAGTCACTCGCAGCTCCAGTACTATGTGTGGCATGGCTGGCATCTGCTACCCCAGCTCTGGGCCCGCAGCTCCCCTGCAGCTCAGCCCTGGCTCCCTGTTGGTGCAGCTGGTCTGTGCTGCTCTGGCTCCAGCTCCAACTCCTCTGGCTCAGTGCGGCTGCTTTGGTTCTAGCCCAGCTCTGCCTTGTGGACTGCTTCTGCAGCCCCTCTGACTCTGGATGCTGCTCTCCCCTTAGCTCTGCCCCAGGCTCCTGGCTCCCTCATCCACTTGCCTGCCCTGTCAATCGGGCTGACCTGGAGCGATGGCCTCTCCCCATTGGCCCTGGGACCTGTCCATCTCAAGATCCTGATTTCTGTGTGCTCTTCCTCTTTCTTTTGGTACTGGGAGATGGCCAACCTAAAAAAACCCCGCGAAGTGTCAGTGAGGGGCCAGCAACCCCCCGCCGCATGTATATGTTCAGAGCCAGTTGGTTTTGCTTCCATATGTTAAGTAGTGAGGTGCTCCGATAGTAGGGTGATGGGTGGCCATATCAAACCCTGCGGTAGATAGCATATGGTCACCTATTGTCCTGACACGGAGTTCTTTTGGGATACAAGGGATGTATCCATATTAGGGTGTGAAGAGAGACCAGGCAGCTGCAGACTAGATGGTGTCTGCAAAACAAGAGAATGAGATCACTGTGGGCTAGAAAGGACAGATCATGGCTGTGAAGGTCTCAGAGGCATCACTCCATCAGTACAGGCGGCAACTGAGGAAACGTAAGGGGAAGGGAGGGAGGCATCATAAACTCATGGGTTAATGGAAGCCCCTGGGTTTGAGTCATGTTTCATGCTGGTACATTAGTTATACAATACCTACCACACATGATCTCATAGGATACTTGGTGTCAGCAAGGGGGCTAGGAGCCATAGATCTGAACCTCGCTGGTATGGAAAAGAGACAACCCACTGAGAGCGGATAACTCACCAACAGAGGAGAAAACCAAAGGGAAGAACCCAGGACCCAAGAACCCAGGATCCAAGCAGTCGATGTATTGTTTCTTGACTTTAGCAAAGCTTTTGACACGGTCTCCCACAGTATTCTTGTCAGCAAGTTAAGGAAGTATGGGCTGGATGAATGCACTATAAGGTGGGTAGAAAGCTGGCTAGATTGTCGGGCTCAACGGGTAGTGATCAATGGCTCCATGTCTAGTTGGCAGCCGGTATCAAGTGGAGTGCCCCAAGGGTCGGTCCTGGGGCCGGTTTTGTTCAATATCTTCATAAATGATCTGGAGGATGGTGTAGATTGCACTCTCAGCAAATTTGCGGATGATACTAAACTGGGAGGAGTGGTAGATACGCTGGAGGGGAGGGATAGGATACAGAAGGACCTAGACAAATTGGAGGATTGGGCCAAAAGAAATCTGATGAGGTTCAATAAGGATAAGTGCAGGGTCCTGCACTTAGGATGGAAGAATCCAATGCACCGCTACAGACTAGGGACCGAATGGCTAGGCAGCAGTTCTGCGGAAAAGGACCTAGGGGTGACAGTGGACGAGAAGCTGGATATGAGTCAGCAGTGTGCCCTTGTTGCCAAGAAGGCCAATGGCATTTTGGGATGTATAAGTAGGGGCATAGCGAGCAGATTGAGGGACGTGATCATTCCCCTCTATTCGACATTGGTGAGGCCTCATCTGGAGTACTGTGTCCAGTTTTGGGCCCCACACTACAAGAAGGATGTGGATAAATTGGAGAGAGTCCAGCGAAGGGCAACAAAAATGATTAGGGGTCTAGAACACATGACTTATGAGGAGAGGCTGAGGGAGCTGGGATTGTTTAGCCTGCAGAAGAGAAGAATGAGGGGGGATTTGATAGCTGCTTCAACTACCTGAAAGGGGGTTCCAAAGAGGATGGCTCTAGACTGTTCTCAATGGTAGCAGATGACAGAACGAGGAGTAATGGTCTCAAGTTGCAGTGGGGGAGGTTTAGATTGGATATTAGGAAAAACTTTTTCACTAGGAGGGTGGTGAAACACTGGAATGCGTTACCTAGGGAGGTGGTAGAATCTCCTTCCTTAGAGGTTTTTAAGGTCAGGCTTGACAAAGCCCTGGCTGGGATGATTTAACTAGGAATTGGTCCTGCTTCGAGCAGGGGGTTGGACTAGATGACCTTCAGGGGTCCCTTCCAACCCTGATATTCTATGATTCTATGACCCAGAATCTACCATGGAATCAGAGAGCCATGACAAATTGCTTTTAGCCTGCAACTGAAAAGCCAGACTCAGCAGCCCAGAAGTGAAGCAATCAGGAGGAACCTGAACCCAATGAATGAGGAGGGATGGGGTAAACACACAAAGGTCGACAACTCCCCAGGGACACTGCATGATGTTAAACCCACTTTATGTAATCCCGTTAAAACATTAATCCCTGGTTTGCTGCAAAGTGAGTCAGCAACAACAATAATCCTCCAAAGCAGTAATAAAATGCAATGCAATTGACCAAGTGGAGGTTTGATATGATAAAGCTCAGTAGTGCTGAAGGTTGCAGTCAGGGATTAGCAAATACCAGATGGATCATCCTCTTGATGGCTATCAGCGGTGGAACGGGGAGGAGGCTCAGAGACTGTGCTGTTTGATACATTCCCATGATGATGATAAAGACAATGGAAGCCATGCTGTGGTGTTGCCAGTGGGGCAGTGAGAAACAGAAGCGATGCTCACACCACCATGGTTCCATCATTTCCCCCAACAGTGGGGAGCAGCACAGGCTCCCAGGGCTCTGTCATAGTTTAGTTCTTAGGTCAGGATTTCCCACTTTGGTGCAAAGCAAATCTGTCCACATCAGTCTCTCCCAGGGTCCATTCTCAGGCATGCTGCAGCTCTGCTGGGTTTGGTGCATGGACAGCCAGCAGGCCTTTCCTGAACCAGGTCGTGCAATCCCATGTGACATCGAGCAGTGTGTTTCAGACACACTGCATGTCTCCAGGATGTTTTGCAAGTGAAACAAATAGTGGAGGGAGAGAAAGCTGAAGGAGGTGCAGGAGAGAGAATGACACTCTCAACTGGGATGTAAAGTTAGGTGGCTGGTTAGCAGCAGGTTGCCCCAGATGCCAGAACCTGCTGCAGAGAAAGCTCTTGCACCTGCAGTGAGGACTGTGTGGAGAGACGGAGAAGCAGCCAGTGCTAGATGAACAGAGGAAGCAGAGAGGAGAAGCGGCTGGGCAAGGCCATGGATGGTTCAAAAACAAGGGGACAGTGTTGAACTAGATCCTGAAATGAAGTGGGGGGACCAGGGGAGTTTGAAGATCATAGGAATAAGAGATGGAAAAGACCCCTGAGGCCATCCAGCCCCACTCCTCTCCTCAGGGTGGAAGCGGGATTGCTGCCCGCAGCACATTGGCCATTCCTATGTGCAGTCTAGTTTTAAGGGTCCCATGAGACATGTGCCCCCAGATGATTCCTCATCATATTAGAGCAGGGCTCAGTGTGTGTTTCCTGCTCCAAGGCACGGGTATTTCAAGACAGGATGACGTGGTCCCTCTCTGCAAATGGGATAGGAAGCTATTGAACTGTGCACATGGGGAGCTGGGACGAGGGGCCAAGAGCTGGGCTCTTCAGAACCAAGACACTGGACAAGAGGGAAAGTTTGTCTTTAAAAGCGGGACATGGATACAATTAAGTTCATCCTGGGTGTGATATTTAGAGCCCACGTAAAGGGCCCATGGCACTGCAGGGTCCCTGGGCTGAAAGACCTTCTCTTCACCAGTGTATCGCTCCAAGGGGAAGTATTAAGGAGTCTGTCGGAATACAAACTCTGCCTCTTCTGGTGTTTGTGAGTCACTGATCACCCCGTGTGGTGAGGGTGGATGGACAGCCCACAAAAAGAGAGAAAAAGTGCCTTTAAAAGCCATGTGGCACCCCGGCCTCTGGGTCAAGTGTGGGAGAGCTCATGGGGTGGCAGACTGTCCAGGTCTGAACAGCTTCCTCTTCCCTGTTGGTTTATCTCAGCTCCAGCCTGGTGAACCCCTTCCAGCCACACTTTACTGTCCCCAGGTATAGTGCAGACACTCACAGCCAGGGCCCCTGGCCATGCAGGAACTTGGTACCCCCAGAGCAACAGGGACTGCAATGCACCAAGTCTGACTCCTTCGCTCAGGACCTGTCTGTCTCAGACCCCAGCGTGACACTACACCCCATATTCATCCTAGTAATAGTATTAGGATATGAATATGGCATAATTATGATGCATTTTGTATAAGATGAGTCATGTGAGGTGTCATTGGAAAAGTTATGATTTGCTGAATATGATTATCCTATTTGTATGCATGTATCATTAAAATTGACTGTGGATCTGTATTTCAGATGGGCTTACTCTGGAAAACACCCCCAGCCGGCTGTTCAGAAGCCAGACAGTGCTAATGGCTCATCAACAAAGACAATGGGCTGTGAAGTAGCTTAGGCTTCCTGTGGACCTTTCGGCCTGCCTGTCAGTAATGGCTGCTAGGACTCTCCAAGGGCATGGGGCTAGGACTCTGGACTCCATTTTGGGTACCTGTATTTTTCTGCAAACTGGGCTGGGAACTGTAACAAAGGGTTCCCGCTATATGTGAACACTATATAAGGCCAGGAATGACCTCATCTGTGGTGCTTCACTCCTCCACAGCTCAACACCTGAGCGAAGATCTGAAAGAAAGAGACTTGAAATGGGGGAGGGGCTTAGCAAAAGTTAAGCTGTGAGCCAGAGGCAGGCCCTGCTCACAGACGTTGGCAAGAAGGCGGCTGCTAATTGCACCTGTACACATCTCCAAAGGGTATCAAGAACGAAGAGGATGCGCATGTGCTAGGATGGCACCAAAACAGAAACTATTACTGTGCTTCGTTTGACAATAAACCTAGCCGGGTGCCTTCGTGCCCTACCAGAGTCTGTGGTCATTGGGGGTTCTCTGGGGGTCTGCTGTGTCCCCCATCTGCGCAGAGCCAGGGCAGCATGCAGAGGGAACACACACACGCAGCCAACTGTTATCAACGTTGAAGAGAGCAGAGCACCACGCCGGTGACATCTGACACCAGGAACGCAGCCCAACAATTGCAGGATAAGATAGGGCCATGAACTTAGCACCCTGCTTCTCCTTATTAGCACTGGTTCCGTGCAATTTGTTTTTGTCTCTCCGCGCAGGGGCAGGAAGATGTTTACTTCCTTGGGGCTGGTGCTTGCTGTCCTCTCGCTAGGAGCCTGTGCCCCTCTGCAGGACACAGGAAACCGCAACAAACTCCTGCTGGTCTCCTTCGATGGCTTTCGCTGGAACTACGACCAGGATGTCGAGACGCCCAATCTGGATGCCATGGCAAGAGATGGGGTGAAGGCACGTTACATGACTCCTGCCTTCATCACCTTGACCAGCCCATGCCACTTCACCCTGGTGACTGGTAAGCTCCTTTAAATCCCCTTAGGCAGAGATGGGGAGCCAGCTAGGGGAGGGGCATGATCAAAACCCCCAGCACAGAAGGATTCCTTTGTTTTGTCCTTCTCATGCACTGAGGACACATCCAACTTGCACCAATGACACCCCTGCTGTGACCTCTGCCCCCACTTCACAGCATCCCCAAGGCTGCTCCTGCCTATTTGTTCAGCCTTCAGCAAATGGCCTAACTGCACTCACCCAACGTTTCTTTGCTGGCCTCTTGGGTGCACACGGAAGATGGATTTTACTGCACTTAAAGGCAAGGTAGCTGCTCAGCTCCTACTGCAGTGGCCCTGGTGTCCCAGCCATGCCAGTTCTGTGGCCATGTCAGTGCGCTGGGTGGCATCTGATTGCAGGAACCCCCAAAGGCCCCATGGGGATGGAGACTGTACAAAACACAGCGGGAGACCTGACCCGTGCCGTCAAGGCCTTCTAGTCCAAGGCCAAGCCCGCTGAAGGAAAAGGAAGGGAGCAAGCAAAGGGACCTGCATGCTGGAGGCATGGGGCTTGTTTTTCCCATCTCCCATAGGTTTGCTTTATTTTTATTGCAAAAATGTAGTTGTGGTTTTTGAGGGGGGTGCGCTCAGAGCTGAGGTCAGGGAGAGGAAGGGATTATCACAGCAGGAGAGCAGAGTGGTAAAGAGAGAGGGAAGGGGGACGCAGGGCAGCCAAGAGGAGCAGTGGCAGGAGGTAGGTGAAGGGGATTAAACCCAACAGCAGTACAGCAAATGCCAAACAAGCTGCGGGGTCGAGAGTGGTGGTGCAGGAGGCTCCGAAGGCTCCACCCACTGCTACTGTTTGCTCTGTAGTGGGTGGGGAGGGCGCTGGGCCCAGTGCCCTGGGCTAGTCCTTCTGCGTCTGGGGCAGGGCAGAGGGGTCTGGGAGGCATTCCCTGTGAGAAGCTCCCTCTGCATATCTCTGCCTACCCTCTGCTCCTGGTGAGGTTTGCTTTCAGGTTGGTGAATTGCTAGGCTTAGGGGTGGGAGGACAGAGAGAGCGAGACAGAAGGGGGTGGGGTATCAGCCTGGCATTGACCAGTTGCTCATCTGTAGCCTCCTACATGAACCAGCCTCCCACCTGTGCCAGATGTGGCAATTTCCTGCAATATTCCTGAAAACCCTTATTGAGCTAAGTATCAGTATCTCTGGGGGTCCATTACATTAAAAGCAACATGTAAGTAGAATTGTGGGCTGGGATTATATGTAACCGCTCAGGGTGGAGAGATGTGACGGGAGGCATGGCAGTTCCAAAGACTCTATTAAAAATGGACGGGATCAGACAGGACTTTGGGGACAATACAGGTAAGTCAGAAGGGGGGGGAAGACCTAGGGGGAGATCACTACAAATTCCCCACCGCTGGTGGTGCAAAACCCTGCCTTTTGGCGCTCCGCCCTGAGGAGAGGGCTGTGTCAGCTAATTACCTGTTCCCAGAGATCAAAGCACTGAGTTGTATCAAGAAATGGATGAACTGCCCAGGTGGCGGTTATGGTTCTGAGTCTGAAACAGAGATAAATTTGTGACCAGGGGGAAAAGCCAGCTGTGGGTTTTGAAGGACTGACACCTACCAGAGCCAGGGTTGGACTTGAGGTGACTGGTAAGCTTTTTAGCATGCACGTAGGTTCTTTTTTTGGGTTTAATGTGTTCTCTGTAAAGCTTTCGCCTTGGGAATAAATGTGCTTGCTTAGAACCGTGGGTAACTCGCAGCTGCTGGTAAGACACTTCATAGCCTTTGGAGAGGCAGCAAAGTGAAGGCGCTGGCCGCTAGGCAGTCTGGCTTGCTGGGAGTTGCAGGGTGAGGCAGGAGATTGCACAGCCTTAAAAATCCCAATCAGGAGGGAAAGAGATTCAGGTCTCCACCCAAGAGAGGTGGCAACTGGGCAATGGAAACCTTTAAGTGGGTGTCCCTGGTGGAGGCGAATACAGGTGCAATTACCCTGAACCTGCCTCCACCCCTACCTCTCTCTGTCTCTCTCCTGGCAGGGAGGTACACAGAGAATCACGGCGTGATTCACAACATGTGGTACAACACCAGCACCGGCCAGAAGTTACCCTTTTACAATACACAGGGGGTCTCCAAGTGGTGGGACAACGGCAGCCTGCCCATCTGGATCACAGCACAGAGACAGGTAGGTGGCTGCAGCCTCCTTCTCAGGCTCACGCTCCTCCCTGGCATTCCTGAGAATAACCAGCAGCACTTTGTCCTCCCCTTGCACCTTCCCTGCACGGGGCTCAGAGGCACTCCTCAGACAGCCCCCCGCACAGGGAAGGAAGCAGTATCCCCAGGCTACAGACTGGGAACAGGGGCACACAGTGAATTAGTGACAGAGCCAGGACTAGAACCCAGGACTCCAGACTCAGAGTCCTGTGCACCATCCATCAGACCATCCACACACACACTCACACTGTTACTGACCCACAAGGGAGTGGGAGACTCCAAACAGTTACTTAGAACCTTTGAGAACTTCACAGCTCCTGAATGTTAGTGGCCACCTTTTGAAAAGGCCTCCAGAAATGCACCCAGCATGTGTGCCAGCATGCCTGCTTGCACGCTCAGAAATCTGTGCGCTTACCACCAGGGCAAAATGTGCCTAACTGTCCAGTTCCACCCAATTTGCACGCACACACGCACAGGTCTGAGGGATACAGACGGGTATATCTGCCATCTTGCAAGCACGGTTCAGCAGCCCTTTGGAAATGTGGCCCTAGAAGTTTGAGTTTCATCACCAGTCCAGATGAGTGAAATCATTATTCCAGTTTTGTGCTGCTTGCATTGCCACAACGTGTATAATATTCCACTGGACTGTAACATTTTCATTCACTCCAGTGAACCCTCTGCTGCCCCGTTTTCAGACGATGGTTATTCTTGGTGCTATGCCCAGCAACAGCATCCAAAGAGAGAACCTCAGTTTTTCACTTGGGATTTCACAGGGTCTAGTTCAGTCACATTTCAGGAAGGGAAGGCAGAATCCTTGATGTTACTCACCAAGCTTTTAGCCCCACTTAGCAATGGATGTTGTATTTTTTAAACCCATTGCAAATATCCTACAGTAAATGTGAGTTAAAAATGCCAGAATGTTGAAAGCAGAGGGAAATCCATCTAATTAGACAACAAGGGGGACATCTGAATTATCCAAGTAACTCACCTAAACAAAGCTTTTCCAAACTTTACTAACATCACCGGGTGCCTTTGCAGCTTAAGTGAAGCATGCTCATACGGCTTGGGTGAAATTCACCATTGGCAGAGAGACAGCACAAAAAGTCTATGCACCACTTAAAACCACAAGGCCCATGCACCATTTCAGTCCCGCTTGAGTCCCTAGAAGGCCACTTAAATCCCGTTTGAGGGCTCAAGTGGGACTTAAGTCGTCTGGAATTGGTGCATAGACATTGTGGTGGCCCACAGCATTTCACCCTCAGGGCCCCCTCTAGTTATTGCATAACAGGTAAACTCACAATTTAGTGTGATTTTAAAAATATCCAAACAACATAAAAACCCAAGACATGACATGACATGACATTTCCTGGCTGCAATTGTGTGTGGCAGGCAAAGAGCAATCTGTGACCCATCACAGCCACAGCCACGTTAGCACCTCTCACTGCCATTGCCAGGCCAGTTAGACCACACACGTCCCGCCCCAACAAAGTGGCTGCAACAATTGTGATCTTTCTGTTACAAATAGCAGAAAAGTCAATCACTTTAAGAGGTAAATTTCTGTCCCATTAATGCAGCTCTCCAGGTTATCCACATCTTATATAAGAAGCTGCAGCTGGATTATGAAAATTGGAAACTATACCTTAAGCCTGCAATATAGTGTTTAAAGGCCAGGCCTCATTTCCTCAGAGCCCTGTCCAGCCACTTTTGGGTGGCAGCATTAGGATGTGATCTTGTATCCATGGAAAAATTCCCACTGACTTCAGTGGACTTTGGATCAAGACCTAAGGCAGGGCTCAAATATTCTACTTCAGAAGAGCCCTTTTAGACTCCTACAATCATACCGGGCTAGAAGGGACCACAAGGAGTCATCTAGTCCGTCCCCCACTCCGCCCCGACATGTACGACCATGTATACCTTGTCCAGCTCCAGCCATGTGGCTCAGTGGTTATGCACGTACTGAAGTGCTTTACTGGAGAGGGGCCAGAGAACCCAGGGGGTACACAAATACACCACTAATTATCAAGTTTCAGCATAGTATTACTAACATCCGTGGGGAAAAGCTCAGAGCAGAGGAATGTTGGGATGGGAGTGTTTCAGACTAATCACTCTTCTAAAGGGCAAATAAGGAAAACCTTACTAGAGACACAGGGAGAGGCATAAGGGGAGGTGGGTGGTTGGGGGGAAGGAAGGGATACACGGGTGGTTGGACAGACTGAAGTGAGTAACTGGGGGTAGTTTCTGGCCTGAAATGTCATTCTGGCTAACAGGGCTTAAAGACGGGCTCCCTCTTCTTCCCTGGGGGGAGAGCAACCTACCAAGGTGAGCAGGTGAATGTGAAGAAAGTGGAGTCCCTTTTCCACAATTACAGCAATGAAACTGAGTGGATGCAGAACATTGACACTGTCATGAACTGGTTCGTAGAAGACAATCTAGACTTAGTCACTCTCTACTTTGGGGAGCCAGACTCCACGGGACACAAGCATGGCCCTGAATCCCAAGAGAGGAAAAACATGGTCAGGCAGGTGGATCGAGCTGTCGGCTACCTAAGGAAATGCATCAAGGATAATGGCTTGGAGTCGACACTCAATCTGATCATCACATCTGACCACGGGATGGAAACGGTCATAAAGAAGAATGAAATTTACCTCCGCACAGTGCAGAACTTCTCCTTCCAGGACATCCGGTTTGAACTCTTGGATTACGGACCAAATGGGCTACTGGTGCCAAAAGAAGGTAAACTAGACCAGGTGTACCAGGTCCTGAAAAACGCCCACCCGAAGCTCCATGTCTACAAAAAGGAAGAGTTCCCCAAGAGATTCCACTATGCAAACAACACCAGGATCACTCCCCTGATGATGTACAGTGACCCAGGATATGTGATCCATGGGGTAAGCTGCAGACTCATTCTATTGTCTAAACTTGGACTTGCCTTTCTCACCCTCTTTCCTTATTGTGCAGCTGCATCGATCTCCTGTTTGTGGCTCCAGATCTGCTCCCCTCCCTGAAAACAGAAAGAGGAACACAGATGTACAATCCAGCTTCTAGTGAAATTAACTTGCCCACTGTGTTAGAAAGCAGAGTCTTCTCTCCCTGTCTTCTCCCCTGTCCCTCTCCCTGAGTAAAAATTAAGGGGCTTGAAGGTTTGGGTCCTCACTGACACTTCTCTTCCCTGCAGAGACTCAAGGTCCAATTTAACAAGGGGGAGCATGGCTTTGACAATGAAGATATGAACATGAAAACCATCTTCCGGGCTGTGGGACCAGCCTTCAAGAAGGGGTTGGAGGTGGAGCCGTTTGAGAGCGTGAATATCTATGCCCTCCTCTGCAACCTGCTGGGGATCACACCTGAGCCACATGACGGGTCCCTGAGCATCATGCAGCCCATGCTGTCTGGTTAGTCCAATCCTGGGGCAGGTGACCAACTCCTCTCGCATTCAGCACGGTGCTCGGGGAGCTTGGGGCTCATAGGCGCTGGAACTAGAGGTGCAGGGATGCTGCAGCACCCCCTGGTTTTATGTGGGTCCTGGCTGCTGGCCCCGCACCCACCCCCAGCTGCAGCCCCAGACTCAGCCCCCTTACCCCTGTCCGGATCCCCCCTCCCAGAGACACAGTCCTGCTTCCAGCCCCAGCTCAGGGGTAAGGGGCGAACAGGTGTAAGGGGGCTGGCTTTCAGCATCCCCACTATTACAGTGTTCCAGTGCTCTCCAGGGTAACCAGAGTGTGCCCCTGTCTCTGTGGGGGGACTCACTTGCATCTCTGTCTCTTGGGTTTAGGGGCAGGCACTGTGTAAGATTAAGCCATTCCAAAGGCACATTGTCCAGCTGCTTTCCAAGGCACCTCCTGGTTTGTGGGCTGGAGAAACCAGCTACTGATGGATTCTTGTTGGAACATTGACACCTAGTGGCAAAACACCTTCATTGCCATTTCTTATTCCTTCTCTCATTCCCCACCCGCATCTCTCCTCCCGCAGGCAAGAAGTGTCTCTCTGAGAAATCTGCCCTGGGCACTCCTTTCATTAGCAGGAAGGACTTACCAGAATTCCTTCCTCTGGGAACTGAGCACGCTCCCCCCATTTGTGTGAATGATGGGTAAACAGGCAGCAGGCTGAAAACCTGGCATCTTGCAGTGCTGTGCATGCATTCCTCTGCGCGTGCCAGGCAAACAGGCCTTGATTACACTAAAGACATTCACCATTTTTTGGGCAGAGGTGCTCTGAGCAGGGTTAGACATGACACAGTGGTTAAACACACCCACATGTGGAGTCTACTCTAGGGAAGTGGTGGATTCTCCATCTCTTGGAGATTTCAGATCCAAACTGGATGCCTTCTGGAAGATGCTTTAGCCAAATACAAGTTATTGAGCTCAACTCTGGGGTAACAGGGTGCAATGTAATGGCCTGTGATATACAGGAGGTCAGACTAGATGAGCTAGGAATCCCTTCTGGCCTTAGACTTTATGAAACTCGTATTTCCACTGCCGATCTCCCCAGTACAGCTGCACGGGTACAGAAACACTCTGGAATTTTCCCCAACTAGAAACTCTCATTAAAATCAGACCTATGAAGGGCTCAATGATACCTACATAACAAGCGTAACAGAGCCATAGTGAACATTGCCAGGCTTATGTAGACCCTCTAATTGTGCAACTAAGTTAGCTTCATAGTTAACCACTGCAGCCTCTGAACTGCACCTAAGGACGGCTGTACTGAGGGCTGCAAGCAACTGGGTAGCACATGGGCTGCTGATTAGTAGTTCAAATATATACCTGAGAGGGAAGAGAATTTCTCATATACACGTCTACATCACTCTGTAAAGATAGCCTGGACCATTCTGACAATCAAATTAGTGCAGGAAGTGAACCACCAGGACAGAAATGTGTGTACCACATTGTACTACAGGTGCCCAAAACCCTATGATATTTAATCATGTTATTTGAGATAGCATATGGACCTCTGTAATTAAATACTCTGCCATACTCAAGGCACAGAGTGATCCCACTGAGCGGGCTGGGCAGTTCAGACCCCTCAGTGCTATTGTACCTGGCTCGCTGCAGACCTAGGGAGAGGTTACTGCACTAGTTGTCTCAAAATTTCTGTTGTTAACCCCTATGTTAAGCAAAAAAATTGAAAGCTGAGATTCTGGAGCTCAATTCTGCAGAAAAGGGCAAGGTCTGTAGATTATACCCTGATGTCTGTGCACAAGGGAGCACAGCTGAGGTAGTACAAGTAACTCGGTCTATGGGATTTCCTGACTTTTGAGTGCCTGACAAAACAGCTTTAGAGATCTAATTACACAGTTAATGGCATTTGCTACGTTTTTTCAAGGAAAAAGATCCATCATGTGGATTTACACGGTTACACACCAGTTGGACACACCGTCCCTTGCACTGCACACCATCAACAAGAGGGAACCTTTCCCTTGGGTAACTTCAGAACTCTGAAGCTCTCACTTCCCAAGATGTGAAGCGAAAGATGGACGGTCCTAGCGGAGCCCTTTCCCGTTCCCATTCCCACCTTCACTAAAGTTTTCCCTACTGTCCACCTAAGTTAGCAGCCTGTGCGTGCTTCAACAGCTTAGCAAGAAACCGCGGAGAGGGAGCTATCCCATGGCTTGTACCTTGATCAAAACAGACTGAATTTTCAGCAGAGCTGGCCAGGCACTTTTATATCCCACACCAAATTTTCGGGCTAGTTTCATGCCAAATTTCCACATTCTACCCCCAGCTATTTTGATGCCACATACGTGGAATCTATTGTTGCATGTGTGTTTTCAGAATGTGGAAAGTATGTGCAGGCATGTGTTTGCAAACTAAAATATTCTGCTCCAAAAGCAAAATCTTCAGGAAATGAGAAGTGACTAAAAACAGAAGGCATGAATAGAAATGCTACAGCAACCTGAACTAGAGAGGATCCACCCCGCAGAGTGCAAGAGTCCAGCTCCATAGCCCCGAGGTCTGCTTATGGTCTTGCTCTCCTCGCTGGTTCTAAGCTGCTCACATGCCTACACCCCTGGTCCCTAGCTGCCTGGTACGACAGCCCTGCTCCGCACAGGCAGAAGCCACTCAAACTAAGCTAAAAGAAAAGGCGGACTTGTGGCACCTTAGAGACTAACCAATTTATTTGAGCATGAGCTTTCGTGAGCTACAGCTCACTCCATCGGATGCATACTGTGGAAAATACGGAAGATGTTTTTATACACACAGACCATGAAAAAATGGGTGTTTATCACTACAAAAGGTTTTCTCTCCCCCCACCCCACTCTCCTGCTGCTAATCGCTTATCTAAAGTGATCACTCTCCTTACACTGTGTATGATAACCAAGGTGGGCCATTTCCAGCACAAATCGAGGGTTTAACAAAAATGTCTGAGGAACAGTGGGGGGGGGGGGAAGGAATAAACAAGGAGAAATAGGTTACTTTTTATAATGAATCAACCATTCCCAGTCTCTATTCAAGCCTAAGTTAATTGTATCCAATTTGCAAATTAATTCCAATTCAGCGGTCTCTTGTTGGAGTCTGTTTTCGAAGTTTTTTTGTTGAAGGATAGTCACTTTGAGATCAGAAATCGAGTGACCAGAGAGATTGAAGTGTTCTCCGACTGGTTTATGAATGTTATAATTCTTGACATCTGATTTGTGTCCATTTATTCTTTTACGTAGAGACTGTCCAGTTTGACCAATGTACATGGCAGAGGGGCATTGCTGGCACATGATGGCATATATCACATTGGTGGATGTGCAGGTGAACGAGCCTCTGATAGTGTGGCTGATGTGATTAGGCCCTGTGATGGTGTCCCCTGAATAGATATGTGGACACAGTTGGCAACGGGCTTTGCTGCAAGGATAAGTTCCTGGGTTAGTGGTTCTGTTGTGTGGTATGTGGTTGCTGGTGAGTATTCGCTTCAGGTTGGGGGGCTGTCTGTAGGCAAGGACTGGCCTGTCTCCCAAGATTTGTGAGAGTGTTGGGTCGTCCTTCAGGATAGGTTGTAGATCCTTGATAATGCATTGGAGAGGTTTTAGTTGGGGGCTGAAGGTGACGGCTAGTGGCGTTCTGTTATTTTCTTTGTTGGGCCTGTCCTGTAGTAGGTGACTTCTGGGAACTCTTCTGGCTCTATCAATCTGTTTCTTCACTTCCGCAGGTGGGTACTGTAGTTGTAAGAATGCTTGATAGAGATCTTGTAGGTGTTTGTCTCTGTCTGAGGGGTTGGAGCAAATGCGGTTGTATCGCAGAGCTTGGCTGTAGACGATGGATCGTGTGGTGTGGTCAGGGTGAAAGCTGGAGGCATGTAGGTAGGAATAGCGGTCAGTGGGTTTCCGGTATAGGGTGGTGTTTATGTGACCATCGTTTATTAGCACTGTAGTGTCCAGGAAGTGGATCTCTTGTGTGGACTGGACCAGGCTGAGGTTGATGGTGGGATAGAAATTGTTGAAATCATGGTGCACGTTGGCAGAAGCACTCTATGTAGAAGTCCAGTCTGCTGTCTCGAGCTTCAGGAGGAGTCCACCTAGAATCCTTCTTTTTGTAGTGTTGGTAGGGAGGTCTCTGTGGATTAGTATGTTGTTCAGAGGTGTGTTGGAAATATTCCTTGGGTCGGAGATGTCGAAAATAGGATTCTAGGTCACCACAGAACTGTATCATGTTCATGGGGGTGGAGGGGCAGAAGGAGAGGCCCTGAGATAGGACAGTTGCTTCTGCTGGGCTGAGAGTATAGTTGGATAGGTTAACAATATTGCTGGGTGGGTTGAGGGAACCATTGCTGTGGCCCCTTGTAGCATGTAGTAATTTAGAAAGTTTAGTGTCCTTTTTCTTTTGTAGAGAAGCAAAGTGTGCGTTGTAAATGGCTTGTCTAGTTTTAGTAAAGTCCAGCCACGAGGAAGTTTGTGTGGAAGGCTGTTTTTTTATGAGAGTATCCATTTTTGAGAGCTCATTCTTTATCTTGCCCTGTTTGTTGTAGAGGATGTTGATCAGGTGGCTCAGCAGTTTCTAGGATCTGGTGCTCTCTCCACTTGCCCCAAGAAGCTGCAGCTGGTGGTGGGAATTGCCATGGTGCTGGGACTCTGGCTCGGGATATACTAATGCCCTGCTATGCAGAGGTGAGTAGCTCGTTCTAACAATGCCAAGAAAAGCGGTGGAACAGCTGGCTGGCCAGCCCCCTGGGTGCCCTGCTCTTTCTCTCCCTTTTGCCATAGACCAGCTGGTTCTAACAGGGACAACTCCCCAGTCCTCTCCTCCCTCCGCAAAGCTCTGGCTATGCCATCGCCGGTTGCTGCACTCGGTGGAGTCGCCCTGTAGGTTGTTACTTTCTGCCACGGTTGTTTACTGCCCTGCTCAGCGTTGCACCATCCCGAGAGCCTTGCCTGGCTCATTCACTCTTTAGGAGGTAGGGCTGAACCTGCCTCCAGATAGACTCCCTTGCCAGACCTGACCAGAGCCAGGGTGTGTGTGAGTGGGGCTGGGAGGAAATGTGTGTGTTGTAGGTCACGTTAACAGAAGGGTGATTTTCTATCTCACACTCTTTGAGCCCAGATATTCCCAACTCCAGAGCTGCATGCCACAGTCTCTGCATGGCATGCAATATGTAAAAGTGCTGTTGTATTTTCATCTTTTGGCAGTTACAGTGAGTCCCCCATGGCCCTGGAAGAAAAGCCCTGTGCATAGAGCTGGGGAAGAACATCTTGAGAAGACAGCCAATCCCGGTTTCACTGCAGGATGTCGAGCAAGTCAGAGACCTGCAGCGGGACTGGGATCGTGCAAGGCCTGCCGCAATAATAGGGGGCTGTGTAAAATGTACTTTATTGTGCGTGGGACTGGCTGGGCAAAAAAACCTCAGACTGAAATAATTTGTGGGAAAACACTCAATGGTTTAAGCAAGATTTGTTTTATTCTTTTAGTGGTAAAATTACGTCTGAATTCCATTTGTATAACCCACCGGTTTTGTTTTTTTGAGTAGCATGGGAAAAATCTGTCTCTCTTGCGGGCTCTAAGGTTTTTACAGCTGGGAGCAGGATAAAAATGCAAGAAACAATGTAGGAGTGGGTGGGGTGGGTATTGCAGGTCGCGCTGGGAGTGGGATTTAAAAAATAGTCCCACACAGGGTTCCAGAGCAGCCCTCTCTGACACAGCCCCGAGCGACAGAACTGTCTGCCCAAGCTACAGTCGCAGCACAGAGAGAGCCACCCCTTTCCTAGCTCCTGGACTTTATTATTTATTGAACGGGCATCACGACAGGGACATGTCTCTCCAGCTCCCTGCCTCAGGCCTTCGGGGGGACACGCAGCAGGCCCCACGCGGATGCGGGACACGGAAGGAACATGAAGCAGTGTGGCCGCTAAACGGAAGTGCTGAACACCGAAAGCCCATGGATGCTTGTGGAGGAGCGTAACTGTGACCCTGAAAAGCCAAAAGTCAAAAGCCCGACAACAAATAAAAAGGCCCCAGAATGCATTTGTCAGGTAGTGTACTCATCATCCAGAGCACCCCTTACGTCGGAGTGCAATGCCACAAGAGGCCCTTGTCTCTGGCACCTCCCATAGGCCATCTGCCTCTCACCTGGCCTTCCTGGGCTCAGCCCTGTGGCCCTGTCACATGAAGTTCAGTCCCCGTCTGGGGAATAACAGGGGCAACTGACAGCACAAGCTAAACCTCCAAATAATAATTCTTCCACCCTTCTCAGCAGCCCCTGAAATAGCCTTAGTAGCCCTCTCCGGAGTCTGACCCTGCAGGAGAAACCTACCTTCTCTGCAGTCCTTCCTTCTAGGCTGCACTCCCAGCTCTGTTTAAGGGCCCTTCCGATTCCCGGCAGCTGGGATGGCTAGTTATCACTGCCATATCACCATCAGCTGGGGCTTGCTAGTAGGTCACAGGCAAGGCCGAGCGGACTTTTGCCTTACAGGGCCAGCCAGCCTGTGACGATTTTTTTTTAAATCTCATGATGTTTGAGACACTCTCCTGACTCTGAGGCTCGATTCCCAGATACCTGAGGTTGACGGTACTGTAGTCACCATATTTACACTGCAGCTACATTTCCAGCACCTTTCCTTCTCGGTGCCCAGGCAAATACCACCCCAAACCTCCCCCATCGTGGTCAGAGTCCTTCCCTCCTAGAAATTGTTTTGGACTCTTGGACTCTTGCACCTGAGGCCATCTGCTGAGATGACAAGGAAGATAATGAAGGTAATTTTTGTGCCAGCACTGGAGGGGGTTCTTCCTTAACTCCTGGACTCAGCTTTGTTGTTTGGTGCATTGGCTCAGTCAGAAGCCAGACGAAGGAGCAATAAACACAAGCCCAGAGGCCTAATTTCTGCGTGACCTGCCTTTCAGGGAAGAGAAAGGAGTTTACTGAAGTGGGGGGAAATCTCCTGCCTTCCGCATTCCCAGTGGCTGGAGAACTTCCAAAGAGCTGAAGAATCTGCAGGAAACAACAAAGTCCTGGGGCTGCAGATGGCCTGGGTGGTGCACCCCAAGATTCTTCTCTTTGGCAATACAGACAGGTGTGTGTCCTTCCCCATCAGCCTCTGCCCCTGCACTCTCCACTGATTATCTTTTTCACAGCCTCAGATCTCTTCTTCTGTCTCTCCCTCAGAGCACATATCATGTTTTTGCCCCATTTTCCTCCCAGCACATGCTACAGGCCAGATTGGTTCCAGCAGGATTCTTCTACAGCCCTGTCATCGTTAAGGAAATTCAGACCATTATAACTGCATCAGCAAGGCTATTCTGGTGAAACCCCTTATGTAGATCACCAGGCAGCTTGTCAGCTGGTCTTTGCTTTCTGTCCTAAAATTGGGAGGGGTGTTGCTGATCAACAGTTGCTGTATTCCACCCAAGAAGTGACTGCATTTTGGGAGCAATCAAAGTGATTCCAGGATAATTTGCAGCATTGGCTTGGAAAGCTTGTAGGGAATCTGAGCTATGACTATATTCATTACCAGCCAGACCCCAGGCACGGCTCTATGGAGGGACAATTTGACAGATGGGAGGAAGTTTGCCCCTCACAGTCAGAAGCTGCAGAAATCCATGCAGGTTAGGGCAGCCCTTACAGCTCCCCTAAATCGCACTCCTGCTTTGGTGGCTCTTGTGGGGCTTTGCAGGAGTGGAGATGGCCGTGGCACATGTCTGCCCTGCCACAGTGTGCCCCATGCACCTAGGGCTGCTGGGGAAGTGGGGTAGCTCTGCACTGGAAGGTGGGGGCTCACTGCCCTGGGGGTGCTCATGGCAGAGGGAAGAGTGTCATATACTGGTCTTGGGACCCCTTTGCATCAGCCAAAGGGAGTCAGGCCCAGCGACTGTTCAGCAGAGGTGGAAGGGCCAGAAGGGTGCATACTGGGCCTGCCAAACCATGA
This sequence comes from Caretta caretta, assembly GCF_965140235.1. Lineage (NCBI taxonomy): Eukaryota > Metazoa > Chordata > Testudines > Cheloniidae > Caretta > Caretta caretta. The sequence continues at coordinate 1,924,498 of NC_134219.1, forward strand.
TGCCTTCTCATGGGCTCTGGCAGGAACCAATGGCCTGAGAGAAACAGGGATAGCCCAGAGAACTGGCAGACTTCCCTGCTCTTAACAAGAGAGGTTCCAGTGCACAGGACCATGCTGGACACATGCCGGCTGGCGCTCGTGCTCCGTCACTCCTGCCAGCAGCAGCCGTCACAAACTTCTTAGTGTCACGCAGTTGAGGTACCTTCAGTACGAACAGCCCCTCTGGGAAACCGCACTTCCTTGCGCCATCACCAGGGTCGCCGGGCTGGGGAGACAGGGAGCCGGACATCTCTGCTGCATTTTGAAAACCTCGCACCCTTTCCCTGCACCCCCAAGCTGTGGCATTGCTGGCTGCATAGCAGCTGCACCAAGCCCCAGCCCAGACGCTAAACTGCCTCTCCCTAGCCCGTGCCTCAGTTCAGGGGCTTGATGAACATCTGTTGCCATAGCGACTGGCGGAGCTGCTTTCACTCTGTTGGTTTCACCCACGAACAGGGTGAAGCCAGCGACGCACACAACAGGAAGAAAGTGTGCTGGGGGCGGGCTTGCAATGCGGAATGGAAATAGCCCGTTATGCAAATGCCGCGGAGGTTCCTGCTGGGGGAGCAACGTGGGCCAGAGCCAAGAATACTACAAATATTAAAACCAAAGAGTGATAACACAGTTTAGCAGCTTCTACAGTAATGTCACTCTCCCGCTTTGCACAGGACAGTATTATCAGCACCATTTGACATATATAGGGAAACTGAGGCATGGAAAAGCGATTTGACGGACTCATGGTCACACACACAGTTAGTCAGTGGCAAAGCTAGGAATATAACCCAGGTGTCCTGAGCCTTGGTCTGCTGGGATTCCAGAATGGAAGTGTTGCGTGGCAGTTGGGGGTGTGTGGGGGTGTGTGTGTGTAATGTAGTCCATGCTTGCTGGTCGCGGCGGTGTATATGGCTAATTTAGCTGTCTGGAGTGGGAGAGAGACGAGGAATGAGGGGAGCACAGAGTAGGGAATGTTAGTATGGGCCGTGGCCACATGGGTGTGCATGCCAAGCTTCCCATCTCCTCTGTAGGGCTGGACCCTACCAAGTTCTCCCTTCACTTGCGTCAGTTTCACGGCCACAGGATCTTAATGTTCGTCAATTTCACATTTACATCTGAAATGTCAAGTGTTGTTACCATGGGGGTCCTGATCCAAAAGGGGATTGTGCAGGGAGGGGTGTCCCAAAGCTATTGCAGGGGGGTTGCAGGATTTGCCGTACTCACTTCTGTGCTGCCTTCAGAGCCCAGCAGAGTTTCCTGCAGCTGGAGGAAGCTCCTAGAGGTACGTTTGATCTCCCCAGTGCTGCCGGGAGCGCCCCAGCCAGGGGCTCCTAGCTGCAAGTCAGGGCCAGTGGTGGATTAACACATGGGCCTATGGGTGCCCCAGCCATAGCAGGAGCCACAGTGTGGAAGCCCTGAGCCCTGGCAGGAGCGGGAGGGGGCACAGAAGCCCCGAGCCTGGATGGCCCAGAGCCCAAGCAGGAGCCATCAGGGACAACAGGTGCCCCCTGAGCTGGGCAGGAGCTACGAGGGCTAGAGGTGTGGTGGGTGGCAGGTCCCTGAGCGTGAGCAGGAGCCACAGGGAGTGAAGGCCCTGAGTTCAGGCTGGAGCCCAGGGACTCCCAGCCCTGGAATGAGCCATATGGGGAGGCAGCATCCCCAAGCTTGAGCACCCGGAGCCCAGGCAGAAGCCAAGAGGGGCTGGCAGTTGCAGCCCTGGAGCTCAGGCATCCCGAGCCCTGGCAGGAGCCGAGGGAGGGGAGCCCAGAGCCGGGCAGGAGGCAGCTGCAGGACCTGGAGCAGTGGAGAGGTGGCAGCCCCCAGACCAGGTCCCTGAGCCCAGGCAGGAGCTGCAGGAGGTGGAAGCCCCAAGCCTTGGATGGACCCTAGGTGGCCCCCAGTCCCAGCAGGAACCACAGGAGGGGAGCAGCCCCCCAGGCAGGAGCCCATGGGGAGAGGGAGCAGAAGCCCCCGAGCTCAAGCACCCCAAGCCCCGGCAGGAAGCCCCGGAACTAGGACCCAGGCAGGAGCTGCGAGGTGGTGGTGCGGGAGGGGCAGCAGTCCAGAGCCCAGCTCTGGGGCTGTTGCAGCACAAAAGTGTGGGTGTACCACCCTCTCTTCTGCACTGCCTATGGAGGTGGGTCTGATCTCTCCCCATAACAGCCACGCAGGGGAAGGACAAGTCCTGTCCCTCCCAGCCCGGCTGATTTTGGGGAGATCAGATTTCAAAGGACAAGGCTTATTCCGGGGTCTGTGACATGTTTTTCACGGCCATGAAAACGGAAGGGCCCTGCTCATATGGGCAGCTTCTTATAGTGACCGACTTCCTGATTTTCTAAATCCTTTTCAAACAAGTTTCCTTTTTGCCCATTCGAAGTGGGATTGGAAACTTAGACAAGGTGATAGGGACTTTGCAAGGGAACCCTCAAGTGTACCAGACAGACCCTGAAGGCAGAGACCCCTATGGTTGAAGAGTGAGTGGAACCCAGAGCCTCAGACATGAGATGTTTCTCTGTTGGCTTCCTCCCAGGGCCACCCTTACCCTGCTTCTCTCCTCCTCAACTTGCTTTCTCCCCACCTTCTGGTTTCCCACAGATACATACAGCTGCATGCAAGTAAATAAATGCGCCATCACTTGCATTTGCAATGAGTTTCGAGGAAAACCCCTCGGGTTACATGGCTAAGTGTCTACCCAGGCCTTGCTATGCTGGTCCATGCTGTGGGCAATGGCTTGTATTGTTTAACTATCACTAAACGAAGGGGCATCTAACTGCTCCTCATTTAGCCTGAATGAAGTTGGTTAGTGTACCCATCAATTTGTTACCAGGTCTGTGATTGATGGCTGCCATTAATACCTTCCAGCAGAACAGATCCCTCTGGAAAGAGACTGGAAGAATAAAGAACAAGGAGTGCTTGTGGCACCTTAGAGACTAACAAATCTGAGCATAAGCTTTTGTGGGCTACAGCCCACTTCATCGGATGCAACTTGATAATAAATAAAGGGATAATAAATAAGAATACAGGGATTGGAGGGGAAAAGAAATGCATTAAGCTGCAGCAGCTTGGGGAAGGTGGGGGGGTGCTATAAGCAGGGCCAAACAAGGCCCAGCTGGGGAAACCCATGTGGGGTGCCAAGGATTTCTGCTGCATGGGGTTCCATGCTCAGAGACACGCTGGTGTGGGTTGTGCTGCAGCCCTTCAAATGTGCTGCAATACTGTTTGCAGACAGGCGATGGCTCCCAAGCTGTGCTGATGTCAACAACTGGGACAAGGTTTCAAACCCTGCAGGAAGCCGCTGCAGGGTCAGAAGGCAGGGGAGAAACTTATAATAAAACCACATCCAGGAACTTTTCCCTGAATGTTAAAACTTGTAGGTTTGGTTGCTATGGAACTCGGAGTTACCTTGGGTTCTTGGGTGATAATGCTGGGTTGTCGGTAATAAGCTGCTCTCGGGTTTGAGATTGAAAGGATGGATTTACATTGGAAGGCATTCCCTGTGCTCCCAATGCTAGTCAGTAACAAATGAAATGCAGCAGCTTTAAACGGAGCTAAACCAGACAGGATCTGAAATCCTGCTACTCCTGACCTTTGAGGCTGTGTGGATGGAGACCCAGATTCAGACTGCCTGGCTTTGGCTGCACCAACACATGCAACAAACCTACAATGCCCTGGACATATTCACATCCAAGCTGAACTTCAGAGCTTGCGCGCAGCCCTCCTGAGGACATCCCAGGGCTGAGATGCTTGAGAAGCAGTGCACTGCGAACCTGGCATATTTCACAGTGCAGAGATGAAGACATGGGCAGACCCACAGCTGGTTCACATAGCTTCGAGAGTCCACTGATGTCAATGGCATTGTGACACTTTACACCAGAGGGGTGTTCTCAACTATTCTTTTCATGGCCTCAGAAAGTGGCCACCAACTCTTGCTGGTGGCCGCTCTGACAATTTTTCCTGAGATACTTAATTAACTTTAGGAAAAACAAATAAATATGCACTCGCACATGTCCAAATCGTCATCATTTATTTTATTCTTTTGGCAAACTCAACAACATACAGCTGTCTCTATTCTTTACTGGACCTAAACAGACTAGAAACAAAAAACAAGGTCCTTTGCATGTTCTTGTCTTGTGTTGTTTCTTTTGCTTTTTTTGCTTTTTTTTTTTTTTTAGACTTGCTAGCTAGTAAGTCTGCTGCTGTGAAAAGCGATATTTATGTTTGTGAAAAATGATCACCAGAATAAGACTTGCTAGCTAGCAGGGAGGCAGTGAAAAGTGATATTAACAAACATACAAGTATCACTTTTCACAGCAGATTTACTCAGCCCCGGCAAGCTGGGGGACAAATTAAGCCCTGGATGGGGAGATCGATAAGGAGGCAGTGGGGGCCAGGGGCGATGGATGGGGGGCCAGACAAGGCAGCAGCAGCAGCCACAGCCACGGGCAATGGGGGCAGTTGTGAGCCCAGGGCTTCGGGACAGAACCTGCCACCGCACAGCTGGAGCATGAAGCCCCACGGCTGGAGCCTTCTGTCCGCCACCCCAGGGCAGAAGCCTGATCCCCACCACCCTCAGGGAAGTGGGGAACTCATACCGACTGCTTGCTCCTTTGGCATTTCTGGGTCCAGAGGGGGACAGGACCCAACCCCTTCTGGCAGCCCCGGGAGAGGGTCCACTGCTCCTCCTCTCCAATCACTACCCAGGAGGCTGTGGCTGCAAGAAAAGCCTCTGGTGGCCACATTTGAGAAATGCGGCTTTCTCCAGAGCTGCTGTCAGCCTGGGCTGTGGCAACTTGCCTGGCCCCTCATTCCACGCTGGATCTCATGTAGTTTATGGTTTTGTTAAGTGACACTTCAGCTAAAGCATTTAACAGACAAGCACAAAAACCTGACTGGACATGCTGGAGAGCGTGAAACTCCATTGGGCTAATGTGCAGAGTCCTCAGCAGGCCTGGCTGTGTCAGCAGCCCAGTGGGCTCAGCTAAGATTCCTGATTCAACTGGGAATTTTGGAGAGTCTTGTTTTTCCACCAGCCTTCCTAACACAGAGTAATTTGTTCCCCATTTGCCCTTCCCTCTTCAAAGTGGGGGCGGCGCGGGGGGTGGGGGGACAAGAGTCACACAGCAGAGAGAGACCTGTTGGGTATTGCATCCCAGTTTGCTATGCATTTCCACTCCATTTGCTTTCTTTCTCTCTTGTGCTGAGAAGATGTTTGCTGCCCAGGGGTCTAAACCACTCCAAGACGGAAATGTAATAACAAAAATATCCATATTGCAGGGAAACTTCTGCCGTGCACAGAATAGCTGCCTGCTAGAGTGACCAGCCTGGGGACACGCTCCAAGTGCCCCTAGGGTGAGACATGGTCTCTGCCCGTCTGAGCTCAAGGCGCTGCATAGTTATAGACATGCCAGGGGCTCTGGCCATTGGAGCCATGGAAACTAAACTTTCACAATCACAGCTGCAGTGCGGGTTTCAGGGACAATGCAGTATGCAAATCCCTGCATTCTGATTGGCTGGTTCCTTGAAAAGAGGCGTCACCTTATGCCCACAACAAACATGGCTGCCATGGCATCTCACCTCATGCAGAATGAGCACAGGGATTGATCCTGAGAGCAGCTGAGCACTTGCAGCTCCCTTTGAAGTGGAGGCTATTGCGGGTGCCCCACGTCTCTTAGGATCCCATTGTTTTTAACCTGATGATTACTCAAAAATCCTGACTCAGTCGACATACAGAAAGGATAGAATGGACTCCCCGCCACGGAGGCAGCTGTCAATGCTCCCCCCTTCCATGCCAGGCCAAAGCATCTTCATCGTGTGAGTGGGCATTCATTCCAAATGCCAGTTTGCCCCTCACCGTGTTATTGAAAACAAACGTCTGGGCAGAAGAGGAGACCAGGATCCATGGCAATAGCAACAAGTTCCTTGCACACATTTGCCGTGCTGAAGTGTGTGCTTTCTGTGCCACTCCACGCCCACCCATTAACTCCCATGGGAACTAAATGCTTGCGGTGAAAAGGAGGGGGGGAAATCCTGGCACTAGTATAGTACGTGCTCTACCCTGTCCCCGCATGCTGCAGCGGTCCAGTCCGTGTAGCTGGAAAGGTGTTTGGGGCAGGGACCGGCCCGTACTCTAGCACAAGGGGGCCCTGTTCTTGGTTGATCCCTAGCTGCTACCGTAACAGTAACAACAGTGATCAGAGGAGATCAGACTGGGGGCTGGAACAGTTTTTATAGTGGGGGGTGTGGATGATGGAAACCATGTATTTGGTGTTATTACTACTTCAATCCAGGGATGTGGCAGTACCCCAAGCCCCCCAGCTTCCAGCACCACTGAGAGTAGATCTCAATGTGAAAACCAGGGGGAGGGCAGATGCCATAAGCTGAAGTCCACACTTGAATTTAGGAACAGAATCGAGGGAGGAGTTAAAAGATGCATCCTGTGGATTCCCTGTTCTTTCCATAAGATTACAAATAGAAGGAAGTCCCCCAGACACCCTTGGGGTTCAAATAACCATGTTTACTAGTTGTATACAAACACACAAGGCCTAGCTATGTATGGACATTGCTGCTCTGTTACGTTCTGCAGTAAGAGACGGAAAGGTGGGAAGGGCCCACTGAAGGGCTAACACACTCTTTAAAGCAGAGGTGGGCAAATAATGGCCCGTGGGACCCTCCTGCCCAGCCCCTGAGCTCCCGGCTCGGGAGGCTCGCCCCTAGCCCCTCCCCTGCTGTTCCCCCTCCCCCACAGCCTCAGCTCACTGCACAGCGGGTGCAATGCCCTGTGCAGCACGGGGGCCGGCGGCCTGACCCGGTGCCCTGTGTGGCATGGAGGCCAGCTGGCTCCAGCTGGGTGGCTTGGCTGTAGGGCCGTCAGCCACCGGTGCTCCAGGCAGCGCGGTAAGGGGGCAGGGGAGTTGGACAGAGGGCAGGGGAGTTTGGGGTGGTGGTCAGGGGGTGTGGATAGGGGTCGGGGTGTTCAGAGGGCAGGGAACAGGGGACTTGAATGGGGGCAGGGGTCCTGGTAGGGCAGTCAGGAATGAGAGGAGGGGTTGGATGGGGTGGCAGGGAGCAGTCAGGGGATGGGGGGGGTGTATGGGGCAGGGGTCCTGGGGGGGCTGTTGGGGGGGAGGTGGGGGAAGAGGCACAGCCTGCCCCAGCCTCCCCTAACTTGCCCTCCATACAATTTCCAAAACCCGATGTGGCCCTCAGGCCAAAAAGTTTGCCTGCCCCTGCTTTAAAGGAAAAGTGATCAAGTCCTATACACTACACAGACCCTCCAATATTTAACCCCCAGAAACCCATGTTTCTATTGTGCCAACACAACTTTCCCACTAAATTGCCCTCTCCTCCTTCAATTCCCTCCTGAAATCCCATTTCTACACTGACGCACACAAGGAATGAGGTGGTTGATAATGGAGATATTGTCTCTATAAAAAATAAAAGTAAAAAACATTGTGTTATTAAAACACTATTATTGGGGCATAGCCAGTTGCCTCTTGCTGTGGGGCATGGCTCACCATGGGGGTATCTCCTGCTGGCCGTCTTGGGAATTAGCTCCACAGTTTGGTATGTCCTCTCCTGATATTGCCTCACACATTGTCATCTGCTTTCAGATCCATATCACTCCAAGGACCACAGCATCCTCTTCAGGACACAACCATCCGGCTGCATCACCATCTGTGCTCCCCACTTCCAGGGGACAATACTGCAATCCAACTGTCCAGCCACTTCCCCAGTGAGGAGTTGTGGGGAGGGGGAGACGGAGACACACAGGCCCATCCAACAGCTCATTGCGTTTCCCTAGGCCACTTCCCCATGGGCCCCAGCACCTTCTTCACCCTTTCCTCAGGGCCTCAGCCTGTCAGTCCTAACAGCCAGGAGCTCCCTCTCACTTCCCCAATCCCTGCCAGCAACTTCTCTGTCCCCGGTGCCACAGGACCCTCAGCCTGCTAGAGACACAGTCCTAGCTCCTTCAGCTCCCACAGAAACTGACTTCTACTCTGCTCTGCAGCTCCTTTTATGGGAGCCTGCTGGGCCCTGATTGGCTGCTCCTTGCAGCCTCTCTCTGATAGGCTGTGCCTCACACAGCCTTTGGGAGGACTCACCTCCTCTGCTCCCTGCTGAGGTTAACCCTTTCTATTCTTGTGTGGGGCCAACAACCTGTCACACTTGCCAACCTGACTTCTTTGTTGTACCACTTTCCCCTCTATCATGTCTATCTGCATGCTGGGTTTTTCCAAAGTGTAAGCTCTCTAGGCAGGAACAGAGCCTTCTCTTGCTTCTGTATAGGGCCAAGCATATTTGGGGGGCGGGGGGGGGGCTGTCAGGAACAGATAGTACATCAACATAAAATCATGTATGTGCTGTAAGATTTCCTTCTCCCCCATCCTAGAGCGTTTATGACCTTACCTCAATCGCAGCGGTTGTCAGTGTGCAGGATCCTTTCCCCCATCTTACAGCTGTCTGTTCCCACAGGCTTTCCCCCTTTCCAAAAGCTGGTTATGTTGCAAACAAGTAAATTTGAGTTTCTTCCCTCCACTCATCAGCTAAAAAATATTTTGTCACCCTGATGAAGTAACAGGGTGCAAGGAGAGGAGAGTGTCCCACCTGTACTGGTGCTGAGAAATAAAGTAACAAATGAAATTAACTTATTAAACATTTAGTGCTGAAAATTTAATTGCAGCTTTAATTTGTGGGCACTACAATAGGATCCAGCATTGAGGCTGGAGATGGGATGAAGTAGGGCAAAATCCCACATTGTTTTACTGCTTCACAATGTTCCAATCTGATGAAGTGGGTTCTAGCCCATGAAAGCTTATATCCAACTAAATTTGCTAGTTTCTAAGATGCCACAAGGACTCCTCGTTGTTTTTGCTGATACAGACTAACACGGCTACCCCCTGAAACCTGTCAGTGTTCCAATTGCCATTCCACTCAGGGTAAAGTTGTTCTGTGTAAAACATATCTTCCCAACAAAGCTGCCACTCAGACTATTTAATTAGTTTAAACAGGCCTTGCTTGTTAAGTCTACTCTGTATTCCTCTCTCTCCAGGAGAAGTGTCATTAATTCTACAAGGAAGGTTCTGATCTTCAGAGACATTGATTTCATCTGACACTAAATGCACGTTGGCCCAGCCATAAGATAATTGGCCTGCATTACGGCCATGGAGCATGATACACAACATTCCAGGGATTGCTGACATACTTGGGAAGGGCTATAAAATTATGTTCCACTGGATTAGTCAAGGAGCCTGAATCTCATTTTTAAGATGCCAAAAGTTCTCTCAGTGACTGCTGAGTTTATTGGCTTTACTGTCACTTTGCTCTGCTGGAGTTGGGGAATGTGACAGGCCAGTCATTAACAACATTTTTCAAAGTTTCTCACAAATGTATAAAACAGCATTGAACTCCTAAGGAAACCACAGCTACAACCCATGTCCCAAGGCCTGCTGGGGAGTTCCAGAGTTTGGCAGCAAGGTGCTGAGCCTTTCTCCTGTAGGTCTCCGTTTCTGGGCCTGACAAGGGCAGAGGAGATGGAAAGGCATTAGTATTGGTGGCCTGTGTGACATGAGTTTGGTGATCTCTGTCCCATTCCTACAGCACAAAACCCACCACTACCACTGCAGTTGGACCCTTTGACTGTCTCGACAGGAAGGCCAACATTCAACTGTGCATGGACCTTAATTCTCTGCTGTGCTTCCTCTGTTCAGTTGGAAAAACATCCACATGCATTATGACTATATTTGATTCCGTCCTCCATGTATATTCCCCAGATACCTGAGGGAGCTGGAGGTAACAGCCCAGTGGGAAAGATGTGGGGAAGGGTTCTCTCAGACAATTTCTGACTTTTCTCACGATAAAAAAACTTGTTTTGAACCTCAAGTGGCTAATTTCCAAGGGGAAACCATTACAATGCTGAATGGAAACTCCAAGTGTCCAGAAAGGGCAGAGACTTATATTGCCAGCATGCAAGTTATACTGCCTCAAGCATTCCGAAACTGAGAGTCAGCCCCGCTCCCAAAGCTGAGATTTTAAAATATAATAATAAATGTTGGATTCTTTTGATGAGCCTTTTGGGGCATGGGTCATCTTTTCAGGCTTTGCAATCATGAGGGCTAGAAACTTCTTGTTCTTTTTTCTGGAAGCTGAGATTCTTTTCTAATCATAGGACTCCAGGAGCTGGGGCTTTAAGAGAAAACACCAAATATCACAAACCTTATGATAAACTCATGAGAGTTATTGACACTGCGATTCTTTATGGCCTCCAGCTGGAAACACAGGGAAGGGCCCCCTGTCCTCTCCACAACCCTCTGGCCTCCATGCAATCTCTTGTATAGAAAGTAGATTGATAAAATAGCCACTGCCTTCAGCCATCACCATTTTGGCTTCCAGGCTGGGCAAACTGACCAGCAGTGTCACTGGGATGCACGGGTGGACACAATGGAGTGTAGCGTAATCACTGTGCAAATTAACATGGAAGAGATTTCTCAAGTCCCTAAAATAACTAGAACTATAATATACAGATGTCAGCCTGGCTGCAGGGAGTTTCGGACTCAGGGAATCTGGTCCCAACCCTTCTCAAGCCACAGAAGAACTTTTCAGTTCAGGAAAGAACACAGAGCAGCCCAGGAGCCAGCACTTCGCTCCAGAGATGGGTAAAATAATCCCCATGCCGAGACTGAGCAGAGTGCCAGATAAAACTGTAAAGCACTTTGGAGTGAAAGGCATTGTAGAGATGTATGTTATTCCTGTAGTGATGGCATCGTTTTGGACATGAGGGATAAAGCTGAGATAGTGAACAAAAAGGTCTCGGTATCTGGATGTCAGCCCCCAAGCCCAGGGTGCTCTCCTTCGCTCCCAGAAAGAGATAAGATAAACCACAGATCTTCCACTCATGTTCAGAACTAAATGCAAAACTCATCTCTTTGAGTTAGCTTTGTCTCAATAAACACACTCGCAAACATAAGCAAACAAAACACCTGCATGCAAACATGCCTTTTCTCCGACAGGGGAAGGACAAAAGAAAAGATTGTTATTTCTACCTTAACATACTTGTGAAGTGCTCAGAAACTCCACTGGTGAGTGCAGTACAAATACAGAGACAGATAACTGAGATTAGAGGGAAAGAGTCCTTGCAAGGCAAAGAGTATGTGTGTAGTCCCAGGACTGGATTTTTCACATTGCCTGCCACCCAGGTGGAGGCTGTTATACTTCTATGCATTCCTCACTCTTGAGTATTCAGATTGGCTTGTCACTGGAGCTGATGTATAATATTCCAGTGTGAAGACTACACAGTGCCAGCACATAGCCCATGCATGCAGGGTATGAGCTCTTTCCCTCTGCATATTGGTAAATACTAAGATGCATTGCCCATGCATCTTACTTTACTACTTTACGAAAGGAACAAAAAAGAAATGAATTCTATTAGATTTTGGACCCTCTCTGTTCATGCATCGTATGTTGGATACCAACATGCTTCTGGCTGCTCTTTTGAGCTGTCTTAACCTTAACAAATTAAATAATTTGTAAAAACCAAATACCAAAAAAATGTGATAACATTCAAAGCAGGAGAATTACATATTATTGTTATAAGAACAGAGAGCTTCAGAATCTGCCCACAAACCACAGCACATAAATAAAGATGATTGTTTTCCTCTTCCTGCTTTCAGGGATTCTCCAAGAATTCTGATCCTGATCATGTTAGATTCTAGTCTCAGAGCTAACCGCTCTATGCTCCAAAAAATGCCCTAAACGGAAAATAGCCTTATGGATATGGCATGTTCTGTGTTTGGGAGAAAACAGTACACATATGGTCAGTCTGATCTGATCTACACTGTTGTAAATCCAGAATAACTCCATCTGACTGTGACAGGTTTCAGACGGGTAGCAGTGTTAGTCTGTATCAGAAAAAACAAGGAGGAGTCCTTGTGGCACCTTAGAGATTAACAAATTTATTTGGGCATAAGCTTTCGTGAGCTAAATTTGTTAGTCTCTAAGGTGCCACAAGGATTCCTCATTGTTTTTTTCATCTGCACTGGTGTAACTGAGATAAGAATCTGGTCCATAATCTATTAAATGCAGTGTTGTAGCCGGGTTGGTCCCAGACAATAGAGCGACAACCTGGGTAAGGTAATATCTTTTATTGGACCAACTTCTGTTGGTGAGAGAGACAAGTTTTCAACCTTACACAGAGCTGACCTGAAGAAGAGTTTTCTAATCATTTAGTCATTCTTGTAGCTCATCTCTGACTCCTCCAATTTATTAACATCCTTCTTGAATTGTGGGCACCAAATCTGGACATAGAATTCCAGCAATGGTCACACCAGTGCCAAACATAGAGGTAAAATAACCTCTCTACTCCTACTAGAGAGTCCCTTGTTTATACATCCCAGGATTGAATTAGCTTTTTTGGCCACAGCATCACACTGGTAGCTCATGGTCAGCTGATTATCCACCATGACTCGCAAATCTTTTTCACAGTCACAGCTTCCCAGGATAGCATCCTTCATCATGTAAGGATGGCTGATGTTCTTTGTTCTTAGATGTACATATTTATATTTAGATGTATTAAAATGCTTATTGTTAGCTCGCACCCAGTTTAACAAGTGATCCAGATTGCTCTAATGCAGTGACCTGTTCTTTTCATTATTTGCCACTCCCCCAGTTTTGTGTTATCTGCAAACTTTGTCAGTGATTATATTATGTTTTCTTCCAGGTCACTGATAAAAATGTTAATAAGAGTACAGCTAAGAACCAGACTCTGTGGGACCCCACTAGAAACATGCCTGCTCATTGATGATTCCTCATTTAAAATTACATTTTGAGACCTATCAGAGAGTCAGTTTTGAATCCATTTATTGTTCTAGTTTTTTAATCAAAATGTCACAGGGTACCAAATCAAACACTTTACAGAAGTTACAACAACACTATTACCTCTATCAACCAAACATGTAATCTCATTAAAAAAAATATCAAGTTAGTTTGACAGGCTCTATATTTCATAAATCCATGTTGATTTGCATTAATTAAATTATTCTCCTTTAGTTCTTTATGAATTAAGTCCCATTTTCAGCTGCTCCATTAGCTTTCTCAGGATGAGAGTCAGGTTGACAGGCCTATAATTACCCAAGACATCCCGTTTACCCTTTTTAAAAACTGGCGCAGCATTAGCTTTCTTCCAGTACTGGGAACTTCCCCAGTGCCCGAAGACTTACTGAAAAATCAACATTAATGGTCCAGCGAGCTCCTCGGCCAGCTCTTTTAAAATTTTTGGAATGCAAGTTAACTGGACCTGCTGATTTTAAAATGTCTGACTTAAGTAGCTGCTGTTTAATATTCTCCTGGGATTCTTGTGGAATGGAAAGAAAGTTATCATCACTATATAATGAAACTATATCATCTGTTTTTCCCCAGGTACAGAACAGAAATAGTTATTGAACACTTCTGCCTTTTCTGCATTATTATTAATAATTCTACTGTGTCCATCCAGTAGTGGCTCAGTACCATTGTCAGAATGCTTTTTGTTCCTAAAATATTTTTTAAAACTCCTTGTTCTTAACTCTACTGGCCATAGATTTCTCCTCATGTACCTTTGCTTCTCTTATCATTTTTTCATAATTCCTGATTTATATTCATTATTATCAATTAATTTCCTCTTTCCTTGTTTGTTATATAATATTTTATTTTTTTAATCAACCATTGCTTATGGTTAGAGCTAGACAAACATTTTTGAACTAAAGGTCTTTTTATCAAAAAGTAGCCCAATATTATCTAGTGTTTTGGGTTTTTCATCATTTTTAATATTTTTTTTAAATCAAAATGATTATCAAAATTGGGTTTGATAAATGAAAAGTTTTGATACCCATTTTGAAAACAATTTCAATTAAAGATATGCAAAAAATAGAGAGAGATGAAGACTAGGCCCATTTCAAACCCTGAAAAACAAACACTACTTTAAAATGTCAAAAACGTTTGCAGAATTGATTTCTTTTGCATTTTCCAATCAGCTCGGCTGAGGGTATAACTCAGTTTATACCAGCTTCTCTCAAATGTGTCCACTGCAGCCATATGCAGCTACCAGGGGCTTTTCTTGCCGCCACAGCCTCCTGGGCGGTGATGGGGGAGCAAAGCAGCAGCCCCTCCTCATGGGCCACCACCAGTGTTGGACCCTGCCCTCCTCTGGAGACACACAAGCTAGAGGAGGCAGCCAGTGAGTTTCCCACCTTCCTGGGGGTGGTGGGGTTGGGCTTCAGCCCTGGGATGGCGGGTGGCAGGCTCTAGCCGAGGGGATTAGGGCTTCATCCCCAGGCCCTGTCCCCTGGCTATGAGGTGCCAGACTCTGGCCCTGAGCTCACCCTCCTTCACCCCTGGCCCCCTGCTGCCCCACTACCCCTGGTTCCCATTACCACCTCACCGTCCAGGGCTCAGTAAGTCTGCTGTGAAAGAGAGATTTGTATGTTTGTTCATATCACTCTTCACAGCACACGCTGTAGCTAGCATGTCTTTTTTAAAAAGCAAAAGAAACAACAAGAAAAACGACAAGAATGCTCAACGCCCCTTACTTGTGTTTCTATTCCGCTTAGGTCCAGTAAAGAAGAGAGACCACTGTACGCTATTGTTATTATTGAGTCTGCCGCAAAAAAGAAACAAAAGAAACTAGGCGGATAAATTACAAGGATTTGGACATGTGCCCGCGCCTACTTATTTGTTTTCCCTAAAGTTTATTACGTATTTTAGGAAAAATGATCGGAGCAGCCAGCAGCCACAGAGCACTCGCTGGGAGCGCCCCCGGCTTACGCCGTGTGTCAGGATCCCAGCTGCAGGTCTCGGAGTTGGAGCTTCACGTCTGCCCCTGCACATGCGGCTTCGCAGCCTCTGTGCGGCAGGAGCGCAGGGTCTGCGGGTGCGGCAGGAGGGTGCTTGGGGCCCGGCGGAAACCTACGGGCGCCTCACTTCTTCTGCCTGGGATTACGGCCCGGGTCCACGCGAGGGGCAGGGGGAGCGAATCCCCTCGGCTGGGCAGGAAGGGGAGGGGTCGCGCCGAGACAATCACTCTCCTTTCTGCAGCAGCCTGACCCCGTCCCCTTCCCCAGCCGCCGGTCTCCGCCCTCCCCTCCCCTCCCCTCCCCTCCCCATTGGCTCCCTGGGAATTTGGGGAGCCTCTGAGCTAGGGGTGGGGGAGGAGCCGGGCGCGCGCGCGCTGCATTGTGTGCCCCGCCGCGGGAGCGCGCCGGGGGGGGGGGATGCGGGTGCACGCGGCGGTCGGGGGCGCGCCTCAGGGCTCCGTCCGGCGAGTCCCCTTGTGTGTCGCTGGCTCGCTCGGGGCGGCGGGGCGCGGAGCGGAGCCGGCCGGCGCCATGGAGGAGCTGAGCAGCGTGGGCGAGCAGGTCTTCGCCGCCGAGTGCATCCTGAGCAAGCGGCTCCGCAAGGTGGGCGCCCGGCCCCGGGCATCCCCGGGCATCCCCGCCCCCCCCCCCCCAGCTCCCGGGCATCCTCCCCGCCAGGCCCGGCGCTAACCGCTTCTCTCTCCCCCCGCAGGGCAAGCTGGAGTATCTGGTGAAGTGGCGAGGCTGGTCCTCCAAGTGAGTGCGGGGCGGGGCGGGGCGGCGCGGGGCGGCTGTGGGGCGGGGGGCCGCGGGGCGGCAACTTGCTGCGGCCCCTTCCTCGCTGCTTTTGTTCGGGAGGCGCCGCGTCCCGGCCCCGGGTCCCTTTTGTTTACCAAGGAGTGTCCCCCCCCCCGGCCCCGGCGCACGCTTGGTGCTGCGGCCCCGGCCCCCGGGCTGGCGCAGGCGGCTCCGAGCGGGCCCCGCTCCGGCGGGGACGGGCCGGGGGAGCTGCCTGGGTGTCCATGCTTCGCCCGCTGAATGAAACCTGAGCTTCCCATTGATGCCTGTGGGGCTGCGCCGTGCCCCGAACGGGAGGGATTTGGCAGCCTGGCGGGGACCCTTTCTGTTCACTCCTCCCGCCGGCTGCTCCTGGGAGCCCAGGCTCCTCTCCGGGTTTTCGCTCCGCTTCGCCTTTCAGCCCCCTCCCCGCAGCGCACACATTGTTGTCCTTAATCCTTCGGCTCATCCAGGGGTTGCCCCCTGTCAGTCAATACGCTTCGCGTTTTCTAGACCGTCGCCGTTTTCTGACCCCAGGGCAAGGGAGGGGAGGCTGTTTCCCCCCAAAATCCAGCACCCCCTTTCCAGAGTCACTTCTGCTCTCCAGAGCATCTTCTTCAGAGCACTCTCATGAGCATGGGGTTTGCATCCTACGTAGGGGCGTGGCCATTTCTGCAGCGTTTGCAGCAGAACCCCGACTTCCCCTGCGGGATTATTACTTCGGGGTCATTCAAAGATGGGGCTTTGCTTGGAGCCTGCGCACTGTTCTCAGCTTCACTGTTCTCAGGCTGTCGTGTGAGCTGCTTTTGGGCCGATGATATTCCATCTATTAATCCAAACTTCAAAAAAATGCTTTCATGCTGCTGGTCTCTATGGTGTGTTTACTCTTCTTTTCCAGACACAACAGCTGGGAACCTGAAGAGAATATTCTTGATCCAAGGCTGCTCCTTGCCTTCCAAAAGAAGTGAGCAAACTATAAATACTTCTGGTTGTTGTTGTTGGATGAACAATGTCTGATCCATCATTCGGTCTTTGGAAGTCCTGCAAACCTCATACTGAAGAGCTCATTAGGCTAAAATATGGTGATAATCTAAACTAACAGTTCAGGTTCATAGAGGGCTACCAAGTGTTATAAATGTGGTTAATTTGGGGCCAGATCAGAGTGCATTTTACATAGACTGTGCAATGTGACTGCCCTGGCACGCCATACCCACATGTAGCTTGGAAAGGAGCACTGGGAGCTCAATGCACTTGACCTCTGATCTGAAGGTCTGGGCATTGGTTTTCCTTCCCTGTCGGCTGCATGCACAGACAGAGGCAGTTTCCAGAATTACAGAAACAAACTTATTTTAAAAATCCATACTTGTCGGAGGAATGTGATAGGTGTCCCCTGGCAGTGATTGGGCGGGCTGGCGGGGCTAGAGGCGAGGGGCTGCCTGTCATGTTCAGTGCTTGTATCGGGAGGGGGCAGCTCTGCAATCAGAGTGTATGATTAGCTAAGGGAACGAGAGCTCCGTGTGCACTGGGGTGCAGATAGAGCCCTCTGGCTACGTTCGTCACAGTGCTGGCAAATCTTTTGCCTTTGCACTAATATAAAAACACTGAACTTTATGATTGGCCTTAGTTATAGCGGGTTTCTAAATCCCCTTTGTTTTTAAAAAAAACTAGGTATTATTGTGGGTGGCACAGTGACCTGTTTAATAGGTTGCAGCAGTTAAAAAGTGAGCAAGGGACTCTGGTGTTCAGTCAGCCATCACTTTGCTCTGGAGACACTGTTCTTATAACCTCTTCTCCATCCCATAATTCCCATTCCTATATGGCATCTTGCCTCACAGTCAGAGGGCCCTTTTGTGGCCTCTTATTGTCATAGGGAATCATCTAGCAGAGGACAGCGATGCCTCTTCGCCAGCACCACCTTGCTGTGATCCTGTTTCCAGGAGGTCTCTTTCCTTCATCACACTGGCAGTGCAGAGCTTGGCAACTGCTGCGATGCTGCCAGCTTGGCTGCTATAAGAACTTCACACACAGTCTACAATAGCAGACTTTCTATTCCAGTAACCAGCATCTGTTGCCATGGGGTAAATAGTCTACATATTGCTCTGCTGGGAGAGCTATTCTGTGACTCCCAGAGACCGCAGCAGAATTCCTTCCCCCCACTGCACTTACAAAATGACCTGGGTGCTTTCCCAAACCCACAACAAACAGCCTGGGCCAGTGTGAACTCTGTAGGCTTGGAGCTCTCCAGGAAAGGTTGCTGTGTGTTTGTCACAAGTATAATGCTCCCGAGTATCTGTTGCTGCTTGGATTAGAACTGAGTCGTGCAGCATTTCAAACAAAAGGTCTCTGCTGATAAGAGAGGAAGTAGACTGGCTCCTGGGTGCAGCATTGTCCTCAATTGGTGTGTTTGCAGGGAACATGAGAAAGAGGTGCAGAATCGGAAGAGGGGCAAACGACCCAGAGGCAGGCCCAGGAAACATGTGGTAAGTAACAGTGGTGATGTGTGGAGTGGTGGGGTAATGGCCGTTCTTGGGACAGTTCTTTGTCTGAAAGGTCCCTTACAACCTCTTGTGTCATAATGTGGAGTGTTCAATGTTGCTGAAATGGATCCTACGTCTTGGATTTCCACTGGAGAATGGGAGGGCACAGAGCTGCCAGGAGACGCTGTTCTGAGAGCAGAATGTACCCAGGAATGTGTCTCTGAGGTTGCATATAAGGGGCAGGGATAGGGGGAGCTTCTCTTTATCCAGATACTTTGGTAATTGCTCATCAGCAATGATGGGGACAGAAGAGTGGGAGTCACATGGAATTTGAGGGCAATATATTAGATCTGGCCTGTGTGCAGTGGGGGCTCTTTAACCCTTTGCAGAGTAGAGGCCTGCGCACAGTCAGGGACTGGTGCATGTAATGCAGTGATCCATGGGCTCACCAGGAACAAATTCCTATCTTGCTGAAGAACGTAGCCACACTCAGTTCTGCCAGCTATCTTAATTCAAGCTAATGTTCTCCCTGCTCCCTCTTTATTTTTGTTTTAAAGGAACCAGAGGTGCCTCCAAAAATCAAGTCAAGTAGCTCCTCATCCTCTACCTCTTCATCTTCCTCCTCCTCTGATGAAGAGGATGAGAGTGACCTGGAGGCAAAGAGAGGTCCCCGGAGCAGAGAGACTCACCCAGTGCCACAGAAGAAAGCTCAGATTCTGGTTGCGAAGCCGGAAATAAAAGACCCTGTCAGGAAGAAGCGTGGGCGGAAACCTCTGCCTCCGGAGCAGAAGGCAGCCAGAAGGACCATGAATGTGGCCAAGGTGCTGAAAACCACCCGAAAGGAGACGGGGGGAGGTTCTAAACTAATGGGGAAATTACAGCCCCAACACAATGCTCAGGGCTCAGGTATTGCTGTGCTTAAATCTAATGTGAAAGAGCCCCAAAGTGCACTGAGTGGGCTTGGTCCAGGGGGCTTATCTGCTGAGAACCTGCCCAATATACTGAAGGGCTCCTCCGGGAGCCCAAACCACGGGATCAGCTGGCAGAGTTCTATTGTGCACTACATGAACAGGATGTCCCAAAACCAGAGCTCTGCAGAGGCTCCGCTCCCAGGGAGGCTGGCACTCAAGTCACAGGCAGCCACCAAGAGTAGCCTAGGACTGGACTTAAAAATGAGAAACCAGAAAGGACCTGGGGAGCCTGGGTTGAATGTGCCAGGATCCAAAACAGCCAAGGCACTCGGCAGTGGTGCTGGGGGGGATCAGAAATCCGGCTTCACTGCTGGGGCTCAGACCCTGCACAATGGCAGCAAGGCACCTGGGAATTCCCCTGCCCCAGGAAGCCAGCTGACGTCCCATCAGGAGCTGAACCTTCAAGCTTTAAACTTACAGAGTGTCAAAAATGGGCCGAATTCAGCCGCTGGCAGCAGCCTCCCTCGTCATGTCTGTGGGACTCTGGCCAAAAGTGCTGGTGCCGAGGCTGCGAATGTGGGGGCAGCCGCTGCCAAGGGCAACAGGGTGGGCACAGGGCTGCATGCCCAAAATGCTGGGCTGCCGCCAGGCGTGGATACCTGCAAAAACGAGAAACCCATGCAAAGAGCAGCTGCTGGGGAAAGAGAGGTGACAAAAAGTGGAGTCCCATGTGCGCCAGAGGGGCACCCCACAACGGAGAACCGCAAGCCGGCAGCCCTGTCTGAAATGAGCACCGGCGAAGAGGAGACCAGCTCCGATTCGGATCGGGATTCTGCCTCGTTTCCTGGTATGGGCCAGAACATGTCAGTCTCCATCCAGACCAGCCAGGACTGGAAACCCACCCGCAGCCTGATTGAACACGTCTTTGTCACAGACGTGACAGCCAACCTGATTACAGTGACCGTCAAGGAGTCTCCCACCAGTGTTGGGTTCTTCAATCTTAGACATTACTGAACCAGGAGGTGCGAGGTGGGGAGATGGGTTCCCATAGCCCCTTCTGATGCCTCTTTCCCATTGTTTCATTGGTTTTTCTTCAAGTGAATGCCAGATGGCAATGAGATTTGGGGAGGCAAAAATCAGGTGTCTCTGCCCCTATAAGCAATTGGCTATTGAACAAGACCCCGGCCTCCCCCAACAAAGCGTTCTGCCATTGCCGGTCAGCATTGTTCTTGGAGGGTCATTGTATCTCTGGAGGCCTCCTGGAGCCAGTCGAGATTTTTTTCTGAAGGCTGGGAGGAGTAGGATGCAGTGAAACCTGTTAACAGCTACCAAAGGCCATTCTGTTTTTCTGACCACTATAGCAGGTGGCACAGAGTAAGGTTAATGCAGTGGTTCTCTGGTGGGGATTAAGACTGGCTAGCTGGCTGCTAAAAAGTGGTTAGCAAGTGACTGGTAAACCAGGTTTCTCTGTGCTTGGGTTTCTTTGCTGTACCTCTTGAAATGTCAGAACACCACGTGTACAAGTACCTGGACAGGTGGGGAGAGGGCTATGGGGTCATGCAATGTAACAGGCTAAAGCTTTTCCTTAAGAAAAAGTGAGGGTTTTTTTTCCTTCTAGGCATTAGCACAAATCTGCCCACTATCTCCTGGGACAGTCAGACTCAATCCAAATCAGACAGCCAACTTCCACAGGGTTCCGCATGCTGCGGGGTGGGGGGAGTTGCCTGTAGATGTGGGGGTTTTCAGGGGACATTAGTTTAAGCCCAGCTACCCTCCTGGGCTAGGTTGCTCCCAGTGATGAGCGTGAAGTGACTGCTCGTTCTCTTGTGATGTTTTGCAAATGAAATGGAAATATTGTTTACATTTTTATACAAAATCCTCCCTTGTTCAGAAGGGAGGTGGGGGGCAAGGGGCCTTCAGACTAAACCTGTTACTGTCGCTGGCAAACCCAGACCCGCTGTGGTGGGAATGGGCGTCACAGCCTGCATTCACACCACACGTGGCACGTTTGAGGTGCACAGCGTGAGCTGGTGGCTGATCAGCAGTTGGCCAGGGCTGCAAGCAGTATGAGCTGCTGCTGTGAATGTCTCTGTGTGCGTGAAAGAAGAGAAGTCAGGGTTGGGAACCAGTCTGGACAATTTAGTGCTGGGCAGCCCAGTGCTCTCCAAATCCAGGCCTTTTCTTTGTCCCAGTATCTTTAACACTTCACATGCTACATGCAAATACTTGTGGCAGGATTTAACTTGCTGCATGCACACACGTCCTTCAGGACTGTGCGTAGGTTTTGCAGCCCTGGGCCTAAAGCCACCTGCTACTTGGAGACCCACTATGAGGCTCAAGCACAATGGAGAAACCTTTTCTACTAGGTCTGAGGTTTGTAGATGCCATGAGGCAGGGTATAGCGGGCAGCTTGGGGCTCTGACTTGCCATTAGCCTTGTCTTGATGCTACCACTAGGAATGAGTGAGGCTTAAAACACAAAAGGAAAAGGAGGACTTGTGGCACCTTAGAGACTAACCAATGTATTTGAGCATAAGCTTGCGTGAGCTACAGCTCACTTCATCGGATGCATTCATGAAAGCTTATGCTCAAATAAATTGGTTAGTCTCTAAGGTGCCACAAGTCCTCCTTTTCTTTTTGCGAATACAGACTAACACGGCTGCGGCTCTGGAACCGGTTAAAACACAGCGTTTGTGGGATCAGAATTCCTGCCGAGCTCCTGTTGCTAGCAGGCTTCATGAGCGTGGTGGAGGCATTGCACGCAGGGCTCAAGCTGGGTGCTGCCAAGTGCCTTCAATTCACATTGATGTCAGTGGAAACTTCGGGTGCTCAAAGCCTCCTAGGGTGGGGCCCAACGTCGCTGGGGTGGGGAGAGCACACACCTCACTACCTCTCAAGCAGCAGTTCCCCAGGGACAGCCTTTGGCAGGCTCTGGATGGAGCCTGCTTCAGGCAGACAAGGAGGCTCGTGCTGAACTCTGTTTGAATGCAGCCTTTGCGATTGTAGTGATCTGGAACTCTCCTGGGTGTGTGGCAGGGGCAGCCTGGTACCTTCATGTGCTATAAGAACATGCCTGCAAAAGGCAGCCCTTGAAAGATCCCTGCAGCAGGGTGGCCAACGACTGGGCTGTCGGGTCAGTGTGTTTAGGTGCCGCTTCAAAGTGGGTGGGTTCACCTGCTACATCCCTGCCCCAGTGACGTGCATCTTCCTCGGCCACAGTATGGAGCACCTGCAGTGTCAGGAGCAGCTGGGCTACCAAAGGGATGCTGTCAACTCGTAAAGAGCCAAAGGCTGCAGGCCCCTTAGGTGAATATAGGCGCACGTATATTTCTTAGATTCTGTTTTACTGCTCTGATGTGGCCAGGCATTTAAAATGCGAGTTCCTTTGGGCCTGGACGGGCTGTTCTACTGTTCTCTCAGGTCAGGGAGGTTTATAATCTATTACTGTTGGTTCTGCGGTGTCTGGGTTGCCAGGGAAGGTTCCACTGGGTTTTGTATTTAATTCACAAACCTTAATGGATTTAGGTTTCGTTTTTAACAAACCTAAGATTGGGTCCAGTTTGAGTTGACAAGCCCTTAATCTTATAGAATGGTTCCTACCTTGAACATTACCAGGTGGATTTGTGGGGTGGGGGTTTCCACCCCCTTGTAGTCAGTGACCTTTCTGCCAGCCAGACGGCCTTCGCTGTGGCTCCCTCCCAAAGTAATTGATGCTCTAACAGTCAACCTAGGGGCAAGGAGCTCACTTCAGATTTGCTGCAGCAGAGCTCCCGCAGCCTCTGCCAGCCCAGGGATTGTCGGTGGTGTGGCTGGCTGCACTATCCAGCGTAAGAGCTGTCCTCCTCAAGTGCGTGGGACAAGGGTCAGGTGGGTCAGACCAGTTTTGTCCGCGAGGAGGGTTTGCTTTGGAGCTCCCTGGTGCCAAAAAGTAACGTCTGTTATTCAGTTGACCTCATAATTCACATGCAGCCAAACTAACTACTGCGACTTTGAGAACGTCAAGAAAAAAATAGCTTGTGGGTTCAGAAGCCTTTACCCCTGCGGTGGCCTTTGCCACATGTGTTCTGAAGCCCCAGACATGGGGATGCTGGCAGATCCTTTCCTTCAGTAATGAACAAGAGGGGTCTGGACATCTCAAAGGCTGTGGCTGGCTGTCTTCCTCACACACCAAATATTTACTACTTGGCCTTTGCAAATCCAAATGAAAGTAACTTACAATGTGCCTTTTGGAATGTGCTGTCCCAGCCTTGCCCATGGGACAGGTCACTGATAGCTGTCTTGTGCTTATGCAAAGCTGGGTTAGTCCAGGGTCCTGTGAAAAGTAAGGACGTAGGTGAGGGGCAGGGGAGAGGACCCTCCTCAGCAGTGTGGCACCCCAGCATTTATGTGGATCCCCAGGTACACCTGCTTTGGTGATGATAGCAGCTGGTGTGTGTCCAAAGGGAACTGCACCATCCTTTCTGAGGTTGGCATCTGAACACAGAGAGGGAAGAAGCTGCTTCAACAGGGATGAACCCAGAAATCCTGAGAATAAGGCTGGTGATGGGTCTGTGTAAACAACCTGCTGGGGTGGCCATTGAAAAATGACATTTGACGCTGGTCTGGAGAGGGGCCAGTTGATGGGACTGTATCAAGATGATAGAAACCTGCTTCTCCGTCCCTACTCGTGTAATGTCAGTGCCTGTGGTTTTACTCTGGGGTGTCAAGAGGGCTGCACTGGCGGAGGACAGGGCTTGGACGGGTGTGACTAATCATGGTGGGTACCGGTTTGCACTGATGCTGCATGCCTGCCTTCCTTTACAAACAGTGCAAACCACATCTGCGTACTTGCGGTGCAGAGTCCTCCAGCCTAGACGGGCTCTACGTAAGATGTCCCCATTCAGAATTCCAGTGCTAAATTAAATTGTATTCACACTTGATGGCTTGGTCCCACTCAAAGACCTTTCAGAGTCTGGGTGATGTTTTCTTGGGATTCTTAATTTTTGCCCTGGAAACTTGTAATACAAATGGAAACTGGCTTTCTTTTAGCACCAGCCACTTATAAAACTGGGTTTTCCCCCCTCCTGTAGCAGTGGGAACCTGCTTTGCCAATGCTAACATTGTGCCTTTCTGTTAACCAGCTGTTTCAATCCCAAAGTTATAAAGACTGTGAAAGTGATAATCTGGAAACACCTTGCTTTCATCTCATTCTTCCTCCCCCCTTTAATCTGGCATTAAATGTGTTGACTCCCCTTAACAATGTGAGTGAGTGAGTGAGTGTGTGTGTGTCTGAGTGAAAGTTTAACTTTGAAGTCAGCCTCTCAAAGGCAAATTGTGCATTTTAATTTAATCTTTTGTGGACTGAAGTTTAAAAAGCTGGTGCTAATTGTGTTTACCAATAAAATTAGTCTTCAAAGTCTACCTTTTATAAAATTTGCTGCTATGAGTTTGTGTTTTAGTTGCATGTCAAAAAAACCAATTAGAGGTTTGTCACTATTTTTAGTCTTAAGGGGTTTCCCCGGGAATAGTACTGCAGTATTTGTATATTGAATCGGTATTTTATCCTGGCATAATCTGGTGAAGTAAAGGGGTTTTTCATTGGACTGGAAAAAGTGGACAATTCAGTCATCTTCCTTAGGAGTTTAGTATATTTTTATACATATATTGTACCAAAAAACTGGAGTTCTTGGGAGCTGATTCTTTTTGTTTTGGTTCTGAGGCTGACCTAGATGTGAAGGACTCTGGACCCAAAAAGAAAAGGTTCTACTAAAAGAAACTGAGGAAGTGTGTGTGTGAAAACAATTGTTCTTGTCACAGTGCCAATTACTGCCTGATTTGCATTTATTATTTTTTATTATTAAAAAAGCCAAATCATTCCTGTATGCCACTTCTGATTGCTTTAAACTACTACAGTGTGTTTGCTTTTTAGAGAACAAGCGTTGGATATGTTATAACCCGGGGAAAGCTTGAGTTCTTTGTTGGAAACAAGACCGCAGCCCAGCCCAGAGGTTAAATAAGGGCTGCCTACCTGAAGACAATGGCTGCCCATTGAGCTTGCAGTGTGTTCAAGTCAGTGGTTGGGGTTCCTTTGGTGACCCTAGAGTTGGCTTCCTTGCATTTTGTGATGTTTTCTAGTATTTTTGGACACTAATGCTAGTGTAGACTCCAGACCTCTAGGCTGCTTTTAATTTATTTTGCAGGAAAACACTAGAAGTTGGTATGTCAGACAACTTTGTATAATGTTTTTATTCATGTTAGTATATCAATAAATATTTTTTTAAACTTTTCAGACTGCTGTGCAGCATGGGGTGATGGGCTGCGTAACTGTACTTTCCAGGTGACTGTCTCACAACCTTTCCCGGACATTAGGCTTCATGGCACAGCCAAGAGACACCGTGTGACGTGGACCTTTCCCTGTCCCAGTGACAGACTGTGTCAGTCACAGACCTAGGACTAGAACACGAGAATGGGAATTCAGTCACCTTGCTCCAACTTCTACCAGGCAAATGCCCCTGACTTAGCTGAGCATTATACCCTGTGCCTGTATTTAGTGGGGAACAAACCACCATGATTAGGATGCGGAGAAAGTGTGACAGCTCCCCAAGAGAAGGAGTTCTGCAATGAGAGGGAAGGGGGAAATCAGCTTTCCTGTAGCTTAGCTGCCAGTGAATCCCTGTTGGGTCACTGCGCACCAGAGGTGATATTATGAGAGGGAGGCGGGGAAAGGTGGAAGCAAGAAAAGCAAGTGCCAAAGCACCTTCCACCACCCTCTTACTCACACTGCATCCTCCCTAGTGCAGCTGGGGCTAAAATCTGGACCTGGTCTAAGCTCGCCCAGCCCTCTCTTGAGTTCAGCAGGAGGGGCCACAAAGGTTGGCTTGGCCCCTGCCCAATAGAAGGGATCAGCGACACGTGCTTTGTAAACCAAAGGAGGGGTGCAAGTCAGGCTCTCCCCACTTTCTGACCAATTTATAGCTTTACATCATTCTGTCAGCAATGTTTAGCCCCATGAGTATGGCCTTTGCCATGAATTCCCTTGGAACGCCCTGTCCACCCTCAGTTAGTCAAGGTACCTAATGCAGAAGAGGCCTCTTTGTCCATGATTTTGGCCCACCTTTGCCTTTCTCTTTTACCAGCCGTGCCTTGGGGCAGCTGCAGTGCTTTGGGGCGTCTTAGGAGAGCAAGGGAGACTCAGACCCCAAACTGCCTCCCAGGACCCGGTGTGCTCCTCAAGGGGCCCTGAAAAGAAAGGTGAGCGAGCAGGTGCAGGAAGGGGGCTGGAACTGGAAGCTTTGCTCCTGGAAGGTGTTTCCCTCTTCCAAGGATACTTACAAGTATCAAACCCTGTTTTTGCTGGAGCAGGGGAGAACTAATCTCACGGGGCCCAAACCTGCCAGGAGCAGGGGGTGCAGACAGCCTGCTTAAAGCTTCGCTAGGCTCTTCCTGCAGGATCTGTTAGCTCACCTGAGCGGGGAAGCTTTCTGGAGCAACAAGGCCCTTTGCCCTCGCCGTTCCCAGCAGTTCTGGGGCAGAGGCCTTCTTGATATTACTCCTCAGCTGTTAAAAAGCACAACGCCGCCCTGGGGGGTGGGGGCCGGGCCGCCCCGGCTCCTTTTCCAGCCGCGGCAAACGCGGCCGGTTCGCTCAACTGGCGGGGCCTGGGCTTAATCCCTCCTCTCGCCCCGCGGGAGGAAGGGGCTGGTCTCTGAGCCCCCCTCGCCTGGCCGCTCCTGCGCCTGGCCCCGCGTGCGCTGCGCTGGCGGCGCAAAGCGCTGGGCCCCGGGCCAGGCTCTGAGCGGCACTGGACAGTGCTCCGGGGCCGAGGGAGGGCGAGCAGCACCCCGCTGCCCAGCCCTGGGCCGCGCAGTACCGCGGGATTCCGGGGCTCCCCCAAGTGTCTTTCCCTCTCCGGGGCGTTGGGGGAGCCGGGCCTGCGCGTCTCCCACCTGCGGAGCAGCCAGAGGAGCGCGCCCCGCGTGCGCCTTCCCGCAGCCTGGGCACGGGCGGCTCAGCCCTACCTGCCCAGCCGGGGGCAGGCGGAGCTGGGCAATGGGGCAGGAGCCGGCTGCCCCCGGGGGCGGGCGGGCGCTTGGCTGCCCGGGGAGGGCGCGGCTGCCGGAGAAGAGACGCTAATGCAGCGCACAGGCGGAGAGAGCCCGCTGCGCCCCCGGAGTGGGGGTAACCCTGGTGGGAGCCGGGGGCTGCCCCGAGAGGCACCGGGCCCAGACTCGCCCTTCTCTTGCACGCGCTGCGCCAGAACACCTTTTAAAATACCCTGCCCGGGGCAGCGTGGACCTTGCACCGGGCGCAGCAGCCAAGCGAAAATGAAACCAGCCGGGAGCCCTCCAGAGCCGGGAGCCCGGGTCAGCAGCACCAAGAGCCTGGGGCCCGCGGCTGCTCCCTCTGGCCTGTGCAAAGAGACTGTCCGGGCGGGGGTGACAAGTCGGGGGGGTCTCTGCCCGAGGTGTGACCTCTCCTCCCCAGGGCAGGCAGCCTGGGCTCCCGTTCGCGGGCCGGTAGGGACGGAGTTCGCACCCCAAGGCGCTTCAGCTCCTCTTGCAGTGAGGGGCTAAGCGCAAGGCAGGGAGGCCTCCCCCTCCAGGCTGGCGGGGGCTCCGCGGGCAGCTCCGGGCCCGGGCTGTTTTGCTGGGAGGGTGTTCGGGGTCGCAGCGAGCTCCCACGCGGGAAGTGGGTTGGTAGGTCCAGTTTCTTGCTGTTCCTTTGACGTTTTCAGGGCCAGGATTTCACTCGGCCAGGCAGGAAGGAAACAGTCCCTGTCGCTCCAGTTTTTGGACTCTCTGGCCCGCAGCCTGAAGACTCCGGAGGAGGAAAGTCCCGGGGCCCACCCGAGCTGGCTGAAGGCTTCGAGTCACGTTCCCTGCGTGGAACCCTTTGCAGTTCACCTTTGCACGTGAGCGCTCCGGCAGGACCACGGCCCCCTTCTCGGTTCTTTGCCGTCTCCCCCTCCTGTCCCCTCCCCGGGCGGTGCCCCTCTCTTCCCGTGCCCAGATCTAACCCCTCAGCGTCACTTGTCCCCAAGCGCCCTGCTTCCCAGCCCTTTCTGTGGAAGGCAAGTAAACGCGTGTGAAAGGCGAGTCTCCTGCTGGGACCTCCAGGAGAAAAGCCGCATTGTGCGGCCCTTTCTACCTCTCC
This sequence comes from Caretta caretta, assembly GCF_965140235.1. Classification (NCBI taxonomy): domain Eukaryota; kingdom Metazoa; phylum Chordata; order Testudines; family Cheloniidae; genus Caretta; species Caretta caretta. The sequence continues at coordinate 1,952,649 of NC_134219.1, forward strand.
GCCTCGCCACCAGTGTGCCGCGCACAGATGCGGACAGCTACACTCAGCGGGGCAGCAAAGGGAGGTTAATGAGGACACGGCTAAAAAGCCCAGCCCCTGCTTTTCTTCGGCTCTGCGGTAAAGGAAGGTTTGAATCCAAAGGACAGATTTCTGGGCGCCCTGCGGGGTGCTCGCGGGGCAGGTTTTCAGTCTTTCTGGTGCGTTCCGGGACCCAGACTTGGGACGTGCAAAGCCAGACACCACCCCCCGCGAAAGGCGCGGGCTGGGATACAAACCGGGTCTGAGCGAGCCCCAGGGTCTTTCACCAGGCTGCGTCCCGTGTCAGTGCCCTGGCAAACGGGGGCCGCTGATCCCCGCAAAGGCGCCCGGTGAGGCGTTCGTGGCCCTGCTGGCACTGTCCGCTTTCCGTGTGGAGGCCTCCGCCCTCCATGAGCCGTGTGCCGCGGGCTCCCAGCTCTTACGGAGGGGAAACCCCGCTGGTCTCCAGCCTCCTGACTCGGGCCTGCGTTGCCTGCGAGGGGAGACCCGAAAGCCCCATGGGAAAGGCGTTTCTTTGGGTTTGCCGGGCCCCCCGCCAGCCCCTTTGGCTGCCTTCCCCGGCGGGTTTACGGGGCACCCAGAGAGGCAGACAAATGCTCGCCAGGCGCCCAATGAGGTGATGGTTAGACGGGGGGGGGGGGGCACCGCTGGATCTTATTGGACTCCTGACCAAAAGTGCCACAGCGAGATTATGGAGCGACCCCCAGCTCGGGCAGCCTCCATCTCCCCCGCAAGGCCGCCGGGTGCAGAACCTGCTGCCGGAATTCAGAGGAGGAGCCTTAAAATACCGCTGAGGTGCAAGGACCTGCTCTCAGGTCCCACGCCAGGCTTCCGCAACAGGGTCTTTGCAACGCCAGCCACGCACCATACCGAGGTGGTGGCAGCTGGTGCGTAGTAATTAGGCAGCCCGGCAGCCCCACCCTGACAGCCCTTCTTAAAGGCGTGTGGGTAACACACACCAGGACGCAAACCTGCCCCAGAACAATAATGAACCGGCGCGCACTTCGCAGGCTCTGGCAAACGGAGCCGCTTCCCGTCCAAACAGAGCCCGAAACGTGGGGCTTGGTAAGACAAAGCAGCGCCCCAGCCCCTGGCACAGTCCTCACCTGCAGGCGGAACCGGCTGGAGCATCGCCCCCGCCACGCCACGCCACGGGGGGAAGCTGGCCCGGGGCGGTTTGCACCGTTCACAGCCTTGCGATCAACACACGCGATGGTGTAAATCAGGCAACCCCAGAGGCTGCCCGTGCTCAGCCCTGGGAACAAGCAGCTGCTGCATGGCCAGGACCGTGCGGCTGGGCTGGGCTGGCTCCGGCTCCGGTTCGGTAGCCAGGGTTGCGCTTGTAGGCAGTTACAGTGCGGTAAAACCAAGCAAACGCGCTCTCGGGATGGGTCGCAGCGCGCAGGGAGGAGATTCAGCAGCCAGGGAGCGCAGCACGGGGCCGCAGGCACCCGCAGGGGGCCGCAGACACCGGCAGGGGGCAGCAAACCATCTCGGTTTAAATGCCCGCATTCATTCCCCAGCTCCACTCCCGCAGCCGAGAGAAGCCGGGGGCTGCTGGGGGCAGGGCAATGCAGGGCCCCGGGTGCAGCTTTGTTCCGGTTCTGAGTCCGGCCCGCTCCTAGCTGCCATGTACACGCAGCTCAGCCCCGCTCAGACGGTGCAGCGCCGGTTGCGCATCAACACACCTCCCGCCCCCAGCACCCAAGGGGGCAGGATGTTCTGGGGCGGCCTGGACAAGATCCACCCCTTGCTTGCTCCTGGGGGCCGGGGTCGTGTCTGGCTGCTTTCATCCAGTCCCATCACACCGACCAAGCGAAGGCAAAACCAGCTGCCCCTCCGGAGGTGTAAGTGTGAAACACCGACCAGCCGGGTGCTCTGTTCGGTAGCGGGCAGGCCAAGTGGTGGGGGCGGAGTATCTATGGCTGGGCATTTGAATCACCTGTGGTGGGCTCCGCGTAACTTATCCAGCCACCCCTCCACCAGGAGCCGCCTAGCAATCTGGACATTAATTTCCTAAATCGATTCGTGCATTTTAATGCCTGGCAGCTAGACGATTTGCAGAGACTGTTCATGGAAGCGGCTGCAGGCTGGGTTTCCATCAAGCGCGGCTGCAGCAGGAGACCCAGGGGTCCCCGTGCGGAGGGAACCGGTTCCAGGGCCGGGCTGGAGCCGGCCCGTTCCAGCCAGAGCTGCGAGGTGCCGGGCTGGGTTTTGTCTTCTAGATGCGAAGCCGAGAAGCAGCCGCTGGCGTCAGGGGAGGGAAGCGGACCCTCCCCGCGGCGGGGGAGTCACGCTGTCCCGGTCCGGCGGGTGCAAGGGGCCTCCGGAGCCCTGGCAGACAAAGGGCGAGAGAGACGCGGGGCTCGTTCGGACGCCAGCGCCCGGGATCGCGGCAGCCAGGGAGCGGGGAGCTCGGCTCCGCCCCGGGCACCTTCCCTGCAAAAGCGGGAGGCAGGGCAGGGCAGGGCAGGCTCCTCGTTGTTCAACAGCGCTTCCCATTAGGGCAAGTTCCTGTATCTCCTCCCGCCCAGTACTGGGGGCTTCGGGCTGAGGGGAGGCGAGCCCCCCCCTCAGCGGCAGGCGGACGGGGCCGGGAATCCCGCAGAGAGAGATGAGCCAGCTATAAACAAAGCAACGTGGAGATTGCAAGGGGGGACATAAGAACCACACGTTTCTATTTACAAAGTATATATTTAAACTCACATAAAAAGCAGGAATTATGTAGACATTCACGGTTGGCAGAAGACACGTAGTTAAGCTTCACTTCTGAGACTGAGATTTAGCCAGATTTGTTTTTACAAGTCTTAGAATTAAATAACACACACACACACACACACACACATCCAATATATATGTAGATATGTACATACACACAGGTATGTCTAGCTTTATATATGTATATATGTGCGTATCTAGACACATATATATTTATACAGGTCTGGAGTGAAGAACGCCAAACTAAGATCACACCCTGACTCTTTAGAATGAGGCGGGAGCTGCATTGTGATCTGTTTAACAAGGGGAAGTATTTTCCAGGCTTCAGGTACATAGGTTGGAGGAGGGGTAGATAAATCCTCATTATCATACACATGGTAACAGACATGTCCCATGTAGGTTTGACCTGAAAACAGTATCCATATTGTTACATTTCTTGCTTCCATTCTTTGTACAAACTAAGTTTAAAATCTTGGTTTTACAAAATATTAAGTTAAAAAACACACAAGCAGCTCCCCATGTACAGCCTAAACAGAGTCCCCTTGTTTATTTTATGGGATGAAAGCGATAGTCCCAAGGATGGAAGGGAGAGGGGTCTAAAGAGGTAGGAGGTAAAATTATCCAGAATGGGCCTAAGAGTAGCAAAGGCTACTCCTTCCCCTTCCTCTTCCCATCAGGCCCCATGTGCTTTCATCTTATGTGCAGTCCCCACATTAAGAAGCATTTAAGACCTTCACTGAGCCAATCAGACAAGATGGGAAAGGCCAGGCTCCTCTGGCCCGGGTCCTTCAGGGCTGCTGGACAGTTTTGTGCTTTTGAACCAACAAAGGTGCTTAAACCAATATATGTTAGAAGAGGAGAGCTCCTGTTACACCTTGAAAAACAACCCCAATACCTACTCCCTTCTCTCATAACAGGCTCAAAAAATCAACCTCTCCCTCAACTAGGTAAAGTTGGAGTATGGAGTTCAGAGCGAGAGAGAGAGAGAAAACACACTTCTAGAATCCCCACATGCTTTCTGCAAGGTAGCAAAAGATTTCTGGTCTACGCTAGTGGATGGAAGCCACTGCGTTTTGTTCAGTCATTAAATCCCACTAAGCCTGGAGCAAAACCAAACCAAACCATTCACATATGCCTTCCAAAGAGAAGGGTGTGAACAAATACTAACGGCCACCTGTGTCAGCAGCACCTACTTTGTGCCTAGTAGCAGATCTCCTCTCAGCCACTGTGAAACTGGCATAAGACAGGGAGAATATTTATTTTCTCTAACCCCAAAAAGTGACTCTGGAATTTGTTGGGGGGAGATGTAGATATTACCGAACACTGTATCTGGAGTCTCCCAGCAGTCCAAAGGGAACTGTGCCCTGGAGAAAAAGCAACACTTTCGATAATAGAATGAGCATCTAAATATGGGCAGTGACACTTTATCCTCCCAAACTTTTCTGGCATTTCAGGAATGTAAACAGATTTTTTTAAGTGGGTGGGGGAAAGAATCAAGCAAACAGACAAAATGAAAACAGCTTCTCAGCTCAGTTCTGTCTCCCATAACTGCTATGACAATTCTATTAAAGTGCATTTCAGTATCACTCCTTTTAGGAATCTTAAACATACAAGCCTCCTCTTCATTTGCAAGAAGAGTTCATTCAAGTTAATACTTCCCTAGAACAACTTTCAGCCTTTTTATGGACTTCTGCTTTTTTTGATTTTATACCAATTTTTTTTTTTAAATTGGAAACAAAACCCAACAATACTGTAAATTCAAGTGCTTATTTCAGCTGTCCAGACTGACAGGTCTGGATACAGCACACTTGATTGTACAAGCAACACCTTATATCACAATCAAGAAATCAGGGCATTTTGCCCTAAAGGGATACAACTTCCCCACTCATCATCCAGAGCATCTTATGAAAAAAACATAATTAATAAAATCCCAAAACATAATTAGCTACAAACATCGTTAATTATATACACTGGCTCCTGCAACAGATACATGAACTCCTTAGTTCTCAGTTTTATTGTCCTTTCTAAGAGGAACTGAGCAGTCACTGTTCAGTCTCCATTTAAATAAAACAACTTAGAGTTGAAATATATATATATATATATAGATATATATATATAGGTATTTTTTCTTAAATAACATATTTACATCTAATAGAAAATATAACTCTAGAGATAATCTTTCCAATGAAACATAAAACTAGAGAGAAATAAAAGAATGCAAGCAGAAAGAATTAAGACAGTTTCTAGGTCCTGTCCTGGAAAAAAAAATAACCACCAAGCTCTAACCAAGCCTTTATCTCTCTGGATCTATCCTGCAAACACTCATCGCTTTTCCTTAAAGAATCCTTGGTCCGTGCTGCTCTCTTTAATTGTGACGGTCAAAAAGTTAGATGTCACATCAGTCACCACCACTTTCTCCAGGTTGTTGAGAGATGGGCTCCAGGACTCCTCTTCCGGGTCCCCCAGAATCCTGGAGACAGGGATTCTGGCAATGAGGGAGGGCCTCCCAGACTGAGTCCCCACACTGTCTCGATACAAGCTTCCCACAGAGCCCTGGTTTATGGAGCTGTGCATGATCTTAGGGCCACCAGGGTCCAATCCATCTTGCCCCTTGGGGTCCAAAAAGTCTGACCTGTGCTTGGTGACCCTGGGTGGGTAAGTCTCTGAAGCTCCCAGCTTCATGCCAGTCTCTGCTCTATTGGGGCTGGACATGGCACCAGAGAGATCAGGCTCCTGCCTCCTGGCCAGCTGGATCACACTGTGTCCTGAGCCAAACTTCGCCACCCCAGGAACGGCCTCCTCTATTTTCCTGGTTTTGAGGTAGTCCCCCATCTTGTCCCCTGGCTCACATAATTTCCTCTTGGAGACATCCAGAGCCTCTGGCAAGTCCTTGTAATGCTCTTTCCTAGGCTTTGGGCCTCTCTTTTTAGGGATCTCCCCAGGTTTATCTTCCATTCTCCCAACCCGGTCCCGGATGCTCTCACCCTTCAAGGTGCTGGGACTGCCCTGGGCGGGCAGAGCTATGTTTCTCAGTCCTTCCCTAGCCCGGGAAGTGGAGCCCAGCTCCTGGGGTGATCTACCAGGATATGGCACCCGGATCCCCCTGGCAGAGTCACTGCGGAATTCATACGTTTTGGCTTTTGCTTTTGCCTGTGCCTGCAAAGAAGATAAATCAACCGGTGACTTTGTTATCCTGCCATTCGGCTCCATAATTACAACTTCCCAGATAAGGACTGGCCTTTCCACAAGCATTCCCCATCAGTACTGGAGCGGGATCCTGCTATTAGCATGCTGGTTCGGATGCTCCCCATTGCAGCATGCAGCCCTCTCCACTCACCAACTAAACAATGTCAGTGCCTCCTTACCTTTAACAGGAAGGTTTTGGGTTTGGGGCCTCGCTTTTTGGGGCCGTATAGCTCCATTTCTCGTTCCCTAGAGGTATTAAAAAAAAACAGTTTCAATTCAGCATTGCTACAAAACAGAGCAACGTGTTTATAAGAGTGATGTATATGACTAGCAAAGATCTTGTACCTTTCCTCAAAGGCTGCAAGCAGCCGGGCATCCAGAATGTTTTCCTCGGGTTCCCAGGTGCTGTACCTATTAGGACACGCATAGAGATTGAAAAACAGTGTCAGTTGTGAGTGGGGGGGGGGGGGGTGAGGGGGGAAGACAAGATATATAAAATTAAAAGAAAACAGGATCTGCCTTTCCTTTCTATTACAATGCAAAATAAATAAAATAGATAATAACCACCATCTTCTGAGTATTTGCTAGGCTGCATAATTGTACATATAACCTACTTACTTCTGAGACCAGCCCTTCCATTTCACGAGATATTCCATGCGCCCCTGCAGTTGCACAGAGAGAAAACAAATAAGCATGGGGGAATCGAGATAGATGCATACAATAAAGATATGCATGTAGCAATATGCATGCAACCAAATAAGCCTGCACCAATAGGCATGTGTCAAATATATGCAAACGGCCAAATGCATGGAACAAAAAATATGCGTGCAGCAAATCCATGCACCCAAACAGGGATGCAGCAAAATGCATCTGGCAAAAACATGCATGCAGCAAAACGCATGCAGCAAAGCATGCCTGCAGCATATTTATAAAAATGGGCATGCAGGACAAAAAAATAACCAGACGCAATGTGTGCAGTGCAAGTCCAGGGGAAGAGGCAGCTTTGAACTGCTGCTGCAAATAGGAGCAGCTGGGGGAGGGAGCAGGGCTGCTCTCCGAGGCGATCCCGGCCTCCCGCAGGCCTGGGGGGCCGCATGCACGGGGGCTGGGGGGCCCGCGAGACACCTACTTTGCGGATGCGGCGCTTGAGCAGGGCCTCGGCCGCGAACACCCGCTCCCCGACGGCTGAAAGCTCCATGTTTACTCGGCCGCTGGCAGCAGAAAAGCAGCAGCCAGCGCAGCCCAGACCATAATACTCCGCCCGCTGACGTCAGCCCTTCCCGTGCGCCCCCCCCCCCCTCGCGTCCCTCCCCCCGCACTTGTTGCTGGCGGAGCCGGTGGAATATTCCGCCCGCGCCGCATTGGCCAGGCCCCGGCCCCGGCCCCGCCTCCCCCCCGCTGCCTCCGCCCCCTTCTCCCCTCCCCCAGCCGCCCCCCTCCCCTCCCCGCCTCCCTGCTACGTGACCCGCCTTTCAATAGCCAGGGGGCGGAGCCAGCGGAGCGGCGAGAGACCGGCAGGGGGCGGAGGGAGGGAGGCGGGGGCCATCGGAGCTGGGGGGCAGAGCGAGCCCCCAGGGGCCGGGGCCCCGCTGCCTGGCTGGGGGGGGAGGGGCGGCATACCTGTCCCTCCCCCCTCCCCCACGCGCGGCCTCTCCATCCAGCCCCATCTTTCTAAATCGCTGCCCCCCCCCCCCCCACTCGCCCGTGCCAGGCACCCACCGCCAGCCCCTGCTCCAGCAACCTGCCAGCTCCAGCCCCGGCTCGACCCCAGCCCGGAGCCACGGCCCCGCCCAGCTGGAGCGAAGGGGCAAGAAGCAAACCCCAGTTCAGACCAACTTCTGTGACATCGGGAGTCACTGTCACCCCCCGGCCCGGCCGCCCCCGGGTCCTTCCACCCCCGGCCCAAGGGATGCCGTGACCCCCAGGCCTGGGGGCGAGGGGAGACTCTAGGTCCCCCCAAGCCCAGCGGATGCTGCCCGCTGCAAATGAAGCGGGGACTGTGTTCTTGGGGGGTCGGTGGGTCTGTCAAACCCGGGGCCGGACCGCGCGTTCTTGCTCCGGTTTCTTTCCGTTCCCAGTGGGTAGATTTGCTCTCCGGGCTGGTGCAGGCCAGTGCGTGCTTTTCAACCCACGCGGCGGCCCATTTTCCCCCGCGGGGGGAGGCTCTGTGACAGCCCCCAGCACGCCGGCTGTGCGCGCCGCGGCTGCGTTTCCTGAAAAGCTTCGGCAACGTTTGTGCAGAGAAAGGAAATTTAAAAGCACAAAGGGCTGAAGGAGCTGAATCAGCCGCAGAGTCTCGTCTCAGGTCTTCTGGCTGGCGGCTTGGCACTCGCGGCGTTGCGGGACTGTTCTAGCCACACGGGCTGGCGCAGCGGGTCCCAGCCCGCTGGTGCCCTGGTGCGAGTCGAGCCGCGCGCCCAGGCTGCGGACAGCGGAGGTTCAAAGCGCGCGCTTCTGAGCCCCCTGGGGCGGGCAGCGCGTGGGTAACGCTTCGCAGGGCGGCGGTTTCATTGGATTTGGAATTACTACATGGCTCAGACTCCAGCAGAGGACATGGGATTTAACATGCTCTCGCCTGGCGGCTGATTAAAAGCAAACAAACAAACAAACAAAAAAATCGCGTTTTATTACAAATGCAGCAAAACTGCGAACTTTGACTTCGGCGTAGTGTCTGCACGAGGCGGCTTCACTTCCACGCCAGATGCAGACAGGGCTGTCTTTGAAAGAAGATGGAAAGGAATACGTGCAAAATTTGCCGATTGTAAAAAAAATAAAATAATGGCAAATGACCCTGTTACCTCTTCCTGGTCTTTATTACTGATCTGCTCCTTAGGTACTGGACTATCAAAGACTGTACGGAACAGATGGATTTGTTAGGTGCAGAGACGGAGGGTTGGGAAAAGAGGGAGAAAACTCTGTTGTGGGTTAATATAACAAAGAGAAATTGTATCTTATTAACGAAGTACTTGAAGATTACGTAAAAATCACCTCATTAGACAATATCTGCCAAGAAAGCCGTTCGTTTGGAAGCCAGCAAAACAGCAAAGTTCATAATCATAAAAAGTCATTCACAGTAACAAATAGTTTGGTAGAATGGTGCCAGGAGTACAGCTGTTTCTGCTTAAGTTTAAATACTTTCCAACAGTTTGGGTAGTGAAAATAAAGTAGACTTCAACAGCCTATAATATGAGTTTCTGGTTTCCTTCCTCCAGGAACCTATGGGCTTGATTTCCCCAAGTTTGCTCAAGCAGGCGGGCGAAAGGGATGTGGGGTGGGGGATGGGGTGTCTCAGGACTGAGGTGAAGATGTGACTTGGGTTTCACTGGTTCCTGGAGCGCCAGATGAACTTCTTGTGGGTGCCGCCGTGGCAGGGTTATCAGTAAACAGAGCGGCAAGGTAACTGTTGCATTGCTCATCACCGGGTGATTGCTGTTACCGAAATCTGCCGCAGAATTCTCCCTCTCTCCTGCCCCCAGCCCCTTAAATCACTAATGGCTGTTTATGAGTTTTGTTATTTGTTTTAAGATAGTATTTCTCTGTATTTCATCCCTCAGTGACTTTACTGCCACTTACTCCCATAAGTATGTTTACTTTAGGTGCTTTTTAAAAAAAAGCCGGAACTGTCGACGCTGCTGAGCTGGGGAGATGCCGATAGGAAAGATTTTCTTTCTCAAGTCACTACCATGTGTCTGTTAAAGCGAAATTAAATCACAGCAGAAGAAACAGATTCGCTCCGATTTTATTTAGATATCAAGTTGTGAGTTTCTTTTATCTCCCTGCCTACGTCTGCGTAGGGCAAGAGAGAAATTCAACAAGTTCTTGGGAAGCATGGAGGTGCAAAGGTGTCTGATCTCTTATGAACAAATGTGGGGTTAATTCCAGATGGAGCCGGGGGGGGGGGAATAAATAAAACAACAAACCACTCAAACCTCCCCAGACACGGAATTTAAATTTCTCCCTCCTCTGGCGGGAGCGTCCCAACCTCTCGCCTAGGCTCAGCATCGCCTGGTCTGGGCGCCCGCTCTCACCGGCCCCCTGCCCGGGGGCTATTCGGACCCGAGCGCCAGGCAGCAGCGGCAGACCCACACGGGAGCAGGGGCTGCGCCGCCATGTGCACTGTGGGGAGAAGAGACGCGCCAGCACCCCCCAAACGCTGCCTCCGTTCCTGCACGTTCCGACGGGAGCGGATTCCGGCTTCCCGCTCCCCTGCCTCCACCCCGGCACAACTGGGGCGCTTTGGTGTCTCCCCTCGGTTGGATGGTCCCTCCCCTTCCAGCCATACAGTGGATGCTGGAGTGGAGAGCGGAACCGCAAAACGCCTGACCGACGTCACGCTTCAGCCGCTCTTCCAGCAACCACCGCCGGCGAAAGCCCCCGACGGAGGAAAGGTCCTGGGCGGATTCGTGTGCGTCTCCTCTTCAGTAAATAAGGTAACTGCTTCCTATTACCTAGGTTCCCATATGGCTGCAATTTGACTGTCTCCCAGAGTGGGGGGTGAAAGTGGAAATAAAACGGGCTCGTGCTGCAACTTTATGAAGAAAAATGCCGGCAGGTCCACTTAGGGGTGTTGCCGGCGTCCTACGTGAGCTCTCTGGTGTGTGTATGGAATGAAATACGGGCGGTGCAACACCTGTTTCCGAAGCGGGGCGGGGGGGGCTTCTCTGGGTTTGGGGGATACACACATTCCCCTGCCGCCCCTTCAGGGGCACGGCCCAATACGACGGTGGCGGGCGGCAGCGCCTTTTGTTTTTGTTTGGTGCCGTCACATCACAAGTCGCATGTGGCTGCCTGTGACTGTGATGGGGAGAGCCGGGGAAGGGGTGCCTGCCTTGTCCCGGGGTGCCCAAGCCACGCGCGGGTGGGACCGGGGAAGGGCCAGGCGGAGGTGGGGCAGGCGAGAGGCGATGCTTTATTTCCTCTGGGCTCGCCTGCTGCTGAGCATCCCCCGGGGAGGGGTCTGCGTGGCGGCTTGACTCCATCCTCCCTGTGAAACAGCCAATGTCCAGGGGCCCCGGGCAGCGACTAGCCCAGCCGGGGGGCGCCTCCCAGCAGGTAGCTCCCGGGAACTGGCCCTATGGCAGAGAGGGGGGGTCAGCCTGGGGGCTGCCCTCTCGGGTAACTTGACCGAACGGCTCCTTGGCGGCTCTGGCTGCGTCCCGTGGGAGTGACACGCGGTGAGTGGGAGTGGGGCAGAGGGACAGGCTGGGGTGACCTCGGGCTAGCCCGTCCAGCCACACGGCTGAGAACCAACTCGGGACACGCTTTGCTCCTCTCCGGGCATAGCAAGCGGCCCCGTGGGGATCGAAGGGCTGAGCGAGCCTGGGAAGAGCAACCTAGCTCCTGGGAGTGGACTTGCCGGGTCCATGCGTGGGGCCGTGCCCGCTGCCGAGGCCCTGGGCTGCCTCTCTCCCGCAGGACACTCTCGCAGCTGGCTGTGCCCAAGGAGGGGAGCCAGCCGGGTGCTGATGTTCTGGTCCAGTGAACTGGTGAAACCGATCGACGTGCTCCAGCCAGTGCCGTGGGAAGGGGGGCGATAAAGCGCCCGGGTGGGGGGGGGGGGCAGGGAGGAGGCAGGTGGAGGGAGGGATAAGGGGCCAAGCAACTCGGGGGCGAGGCCAGAAGCTGTTGCTTACGGGGCTCTGACAGTGGGGCGGGTGAGTCAGAGGTAGAACAGGGAATCCAGACTGCAGAGCGCATTGACCCGGGGACCTGCCAGCAGCCCCAGGGGCTTAGCACCTGTCTGCGCAGGGGTTTATATGGCCGCCTGTCACCACCACACCTGAGTACCTTCCACCTAAACTCAGGAACAGCCAAGTCCCCGGGGCCTCCGTGGAGCCTCTGGCTCTCCGTCATTTTGGGGGTGAAAACTCTATTGGGGGTAATTGTTTCCTTGTTCCAGTGCCCCAAAGTCCAGGCTGGTATTTGTAGGGTTTGGGTGATCAGACCTAGCGCCAGGCTGTTTGCCAGCCTAGACGTACCCACGTTCAGTTTCTTTGCCCATTTGCCCCAAAGAGGAGACAATTAATTTGCATCAGTCTTCTCTGAACGTTCACCCTCTCTCTCCCGGCCCCCCCATGCTCCTCATCTCCTCGGCAAGCTGCTTCAGAGGCGCCCTCAAATTTTATGAGGCAAAGGCTGAGGTTTCTGATGAAGGGAATTTAGACGTATATATTCCTTGGAAATGAATGCACTCGATTAGTGCCTGTGTGAAATCTGCTAGGCTGCTCGGGAAAGCTAATTTAAACGGGGGTGTGATTTGCACAGGAAACCTGGAACCCGCATGTCCCAATCAAATTGCATTAACACCCCAGCGCTGCGGAAAGCAGTAAATCGCGGAACATCTTGAATTTTCTGGACTCCTCCTTAAACATTTTTACAGGATACCTCGTTTTACCGGTGCCCGGGTTCCCTTCCCACCTCCAGAGGCAAACAACAAAAGCGGGAGGGACTTACCTCGCCCTGGCCCCAGGGGATGGGGCGATGATGGGTTCTCTGGCAGGCAGCTAGTGGGGTTGTCAGGAAACCTTAAGTTCCAACCCTTCCCGATCCCTGTCCGAATCACCTGCCCCCTGATAACGCGAAGCGACAGATAGACTCGGGCGGGGGTTTTGTCGCCCCCCATCCCCGCTGGCGGGGAGTTCTGGCACAGACTTGCTCTCTATAGAGGCATCCCTGTCCCCCCGCCCACCCTGATTCAAACCTTCCTGGGGGAGCGCGCTGGAGCCCGGATTGCGGGGGACTTAATGCGTTCTCCGGAATCGCACTGGGACGGGACGGGGACGGGTTTACAGCGTTTCGCAGCCCCGGTGCCGCCCCTCTGAGCAGCGCTGGGGTCGCCATCAGCCCACGCCATCGAGCGGCCCAGTTGGATTTCCCCTGCGGGGTGCGGTGTTTCGGCGGGTATAGGCAGGGGCCCAGGGCAAAGTGCGGGGACTCAGCCGGACCGGGGGGAACACACAGAACCGACGTGCTGGTCCCCAGGCGTTAACCACCAGGCCCTGGAGACTGTCTCCTGGGTAAATCCGCTCCGAGCACCTGGCCAGGGCCGCAGGAAGGACACGGAGCGTGGGAGGCAGCGCTGCCCACGCGTGTCCCGGGCTCGCAGGAGTGACGCGTTTGGTTCGAAGGTTGCAAATTCAGGCCCAACGGATCAGGCGAGCTCCCTGCGCGAGCCTGGCGGGGCCGGCGTGCGGGTCTGCAGGAAGGGCCGGGAATACTTCCCCCAGCCCCGGACCCCCCGGGTTCCGAGGAGGCAGGCCCCGCGCTAGGCAGCCGATAGACGGATCGATCGGGCAGGGCTGGGGCAGCGGAGTCCGCCTGAGAGCAGCAGCAGTCTCGCCCTCCCTGCGCCCCCGGGGAGAGGCCGCGTGGGGATGGAGGGCGCCGCGGGCAACTCCTCTGCCTCGCGAGGGGCTGGCGGGTCCGGGGGCCCAATACCCTGCGGAGGGGCTTGGCCAGGCGCTCTTGGAAGAAGCCCCCCCGCGCCGCCCCCTTTCTGGCACACTTCGGTTCCTAGGTACCAGCCCCCCGCCCCACCCCGTGAATTCAAGCTAAACAAAGCCCGGGCGCTCCCAGAGCCTCCCCTCGCGGGTGGGCCCCCGGCACTTCCAGCCCGCACCAGTTTCCTACAGACAATTAAACCGCCCTCGGCCTCATGTGCCTCGGTCCTGGCTTCTGCCAGACCCGCCGCCTGGCCTCCCCTCGCTGGGCCAAGGCCATGGACAGTATCACCTGGCCACCGGCGGGGGGGGGGGGGAAGCGATTCTCTTGATACAACTGGGCAGTCAGGGGGTTGCTGGTGAGTCAATCGGCCGGCTTTGGGCTGGGGCCTTAACCCAGCTGTGTCCCGGGTCCTCGCCCCGCACTGGCTCCCTCCCCGTGCCCCCAGGGGCTCAGGCGCGGTGACCCCGGAGTTTTCGTTTCTGAACACAGACTGCAGCCCCAGCTGGAGCTGGGCGCCCGGAGAGGGGCGGGGTCCCGGCGGGGATGCAGAGGGGACACCCCCACCGGTCCCTGTGGGTGAGGTGGGAAAGGGGCGGGATGCTGCCCCAAGCCAGGGTCCTTTCTACCGCAAAACTGACAGGCCGGCGCGCTGGACCTTTCAAGGGAATAAACAATTAGCTAACCCGAGCCCGTCCGGGCCCCCTCGCCGGGCCTTCTCCCACCAGCCAGGCTCCCACCCAGCAGGGAATAATTTGCTGACCGCCAGTGATTTACTCTCAGCAGCCCATGAGTCACTGCTCCGGCTCCGGGGTGCAGCTGAGGACCCGCCCCCCGCGGGAAGGTGCCCAACACCAGACACCTCCCATAGGCTGGCGGGGACCCTCTAAGGTGGGGCACAGGCTCCCCTCTGGTGGAAAAATCACAGAGAGCAAAATATCCACGTTTCACCTTGTCCCTGATCCAAAACCAACAGGGACTTTACCCCTGAGTGCGCCAGAAGCTGTTCCGCCCCGCATCCCACACCGGCTCTGGGCACCCACTGGGCTCCGCCCCGCATCCCACACCGGCTCTGGGCACCCACTGGGCTCCGCCCCGCATCCCACACCGGCTCTGGCCACGCTTGCGCTCGCTAGGCTCCGCCTCCTTTTCCCACCCCACCCGGTGCTGGTGCTAACAATCAATCCGCCGTCACCTGCCATCGCAGCCAGCCGAGGTATGTTCGCTGGAGGCGAGGGTACCTAAGGCAGACCTCTGATGTGTGTAGCCCTAACAGAACCAGACTTGAGGTGTCCCACGAGAGAGAGCGATTCCCAGGGCTAGGGGGTGGCACTTTGAAATCACCGCTGTGCCATGGGAGGGCTGGGCTTTGCAGCTGGGACAAGAAGCGAAGTGGCAGCAGGAGTCAGTCCCTGAGCCGTGCAATGGGCGCTCGCTGTCAGCAGCCACGGCGCGCAGAACAGATACGGACAGATCAGCTTCCTCGGCGGCGACGTGTCAGAGAGGGACAGCCCGACCCCTCTGGGAAGCCGTCGAAGGGAAAGGGGCTTTTCAGGCGAAATTCACACGGCAGCAGTTTGCCGGCTTCACAGCACCGCTGTCTAACAAGCCCAATCCGAATCGCCCAGACAGCAGCCAAAGGAAAATGACCAGGGAGCCGAACAGCCTTCACTTCCCCTGGTGCGCAGGGAATTTCTCATCGCGGGAAGGTTTGATTTCAACTTTATTTGGTTTTTAAAAAATCGAATTCAGGCTCTTTCAAGTTTTTCCTGGACCCTTCCCAAGCCCCGCGTGTGTCGGGGTCCGGAAGGGTTCCGCAGGGAACTCCCACCTTGCAGCCGATAGTCTGTCGGAACCAAAGGAACCCACTCTCCTCTCCTGGAGCAGCGTAGCCCCTGCTCCTAGCCACGGCGAGCTGGCTCGGTCCCCAGTCGGTCTGGGGTGCGCACGAGCCTGGACTCTTGCTCTTTTCTGGTCGAACCCTGAGACAGTTCGGGCCCGGGACAGGGCACAACCTCTTTGGGCGGGTCAGAAGCCCAGATATTCACCCAGCTTGTTTTCTGGACGGCGCCTTTCGGAACTTCCGATGGATTTGTCTGAACTTTGATCTCTTACGGACTTTCATTTAGTTTTATTCAGGTACCCTCCTCCCATTTCCCTTCTTCTGAAGTTTAATCCCCCACAGCTAACCAGCCACAGTCCTGGAGTCTTGTTTTAGCTGCAAGGGAAAAGAGCCTGTTTCTCGGTGATCTGTACAAATCCTCCCTGCATTCCGACTAGGAGGATTGCGGGTATTGTCCCGGCAACTCTTCTGGATGCGCGTTTCTGGAATTATTGGTCAAATATTTGTTTGCAGGGAGCTCGGAGAGCGGCACTGCCTTTCGAGCAGATCAGTGGAGGAGATGCCGAGACGTTCATTTGATTTAGCGCAAACTCCCTCCCCCTCCATTTTCTGTCGGAGCCGAGCGGCATTTTCCATTGGAGATGGAGACAAGGCGGCTTCCTTATCGCTCTGTCTCTCCACATCCCCTGCTGCACGGTGCTAGGGACTGTGGAATATTCTCCTCTGAGCCGAACGGCTCCGGGTTGTCACTGACCCCAGCTGGGGCTCTCGCCAGACCCATTTGGTTTTAGTTTCAACACAAGCAGACACGACAGCGTAGCAGGAACCGTGTAGCCAAGCGGACACTCTCGTTCCAAACTGCTGCAGAAGAAGCATGGATGAGATCCCCCCCTGCCCCCTTAAATATTCGGGCTGTTCAATCAAACCCAGGGAAGTGTGCAGCGTTTCCCTTTGGCTGTAGCTCGCTTTATGGGGGAAGGCAGCTCCCCGAAGTGCTGTAGCTTTGTCAGACACTGGTGTGCACAGGTCACGGTCAGGGCTTCCGGAGCTCCTGGGGCTGCCCCGGTGGGTGCTGAGGGACAACAGATTTCAGCAGGGAACTCCGATTTCTAAATAGGAATTGCCGGGCACGATAGATAGATAGATAGATAGATAGAAGGGGTGTATGGAGATAGATAGATAGATGGGGTGTATGGGCATGGATAGATAGGTGACAGATGATAGATGGGGTGTATGGGGATGCAGAGATAGGTGACAGATGATAGATGGGGTGTATGGGGATGGATGGATAGATAGATAGATAGATAGATGGGGTGTATGGGGATGGATAGATAGATAGATAGATAGATGGGGTGTATGGGGATGGATGGATAGATAGATAGATAAAAGGGGTGTATGGGGATAGATAGATAGATCCTAGATGGGGTGTATGGGGATAGATAGATAGAAGATAGATGCTAGATGGGGTGTATGGGGATAGATAGATAGATCATAGATGCTAGATGGGGTGCATGGGGATGGATAGATAGATGATAGATGGGGTGTACGGGGATAGATAGATAGAAGGGGTGTACGGAGATAGAAAGATAGAAGGGGTGTACGGAGATAGATAGATAGATAGATGATAGGGTGTATGGGGATACATAGATAGATAGATAGGTGATAGGGTATTGGGATAGATAGATAGATAGATAGATAGACAGATGATAGATGCGGTGTATGGGGATACATAGATAGATGCTAGATGATAGATGGAATGTATAGGAATAGATAGATAGATAGACAGATAGATAGATAGATGCTAGATGGGGTGTATGGGGATAGATAGAAGGGGTGTATGGAGATAGATGGTTAGATGGTTAGATAGATAGGTGATAGGGTGTATGGGGATAGATAGATAGATAGATAGGTGATAGGGTGTATGGGGATAGATAGATAGATAGATAGGTGATAGGGTGTATGGGGATAGATAGATAGATAGATAGGTGATAGGGTGTATGGGGATAGATAGATAGATAGATAGGTGATAGGGTGTATGGGGATAGATAGATAGGTGATAGGGTGTATGGGGATAGATAGATAGATAGATAGATAGATAGATAGATAGATAGATAGGTGATAGGGTG